>NC_059162.1:5065152-5683341 GCF_019923935.1 Bubalus bubalis | reverse complement strand
GCAAGAATATAAATCTCTTTAGAGAAATGTTGCCTTTTGAAAAAGAGCAAATAAATGGAGTAATGCCTAGAGAGGGATGTGGGATCCAGAAAAAAAGGTATTTTTTAATGTTGAGGGATATCGTAGTATATTTATATGCTGTTAAGAATGACCCAGAATGAAGGAAATAATTATAATGCAAGGTAGAGAAAGGGCATTGCTAGAGTATTGTCCTTGAGTAGGCAAGAGAGGGGCCTTTCCTGGTGACTCAGAGGTAAAGAATCCACTTGCAATGCAAGAGATGCAGAACATGTGGGTTTGATCTCTGGGTCAAGAAGACCTCTTGGAGGTGGGCATGGCAACCCACTCTAGTATTCTTGTTGGGAAAATCCCACGGACAGAGGATCCTGGAAGTCTACGGTCCATGGGGTCACAAAAAATTGGACATTACTGAAGCGACTGAGCAGGCATGCACAGGCAAGGGAGGAAGAGATCTGCTGCCCAAGCCATGAGGTGGGGTTTAGATGCAACCATGGGAAGTTCATTCATAGCACCGGAAAGAAAACAGTATATGGGCATTGATAAGGACAGTTTTGTAAATGTGATACTGGAAGAGTATGGGCACTCTCTTCTAATTGCTTTTACTTTTTTTGTTGTTTATGTATAGTTAGATAGGAAATAAGGTTATCAGCTAAGAAGGAGAATGTAGAAGGAGCTGGAGGCTTGAGAACAAAGGAGAAGGCAGGAAATACTCACGAGGAGAGAGGAAAAGGAAATAGACTGGGGAAATAGAGTAGGATTGCTGAGTGATGTTAACAGTCCACTTGAAGCCAGTAATTGTGAATTTTATTTATTTATTTATTTTAAAAATTTTCTTTGATGGGTTTTAGTTGCAGCTTGAGGGCTCTTCATTGTGGTGTGTGGGCTCTCTAGGTAGAATCCTCAGCCTCTAGAGCTGGGCTTATTAGTTACTGCATGGGCTTAGTTGCCTACAGCATGCAGAATCTTAGTTCCCCAACCAGGGATCAAACATGTGTCCCCTGTATTGGAAAGCAGATTCTTAACCATTGGACCACCAGAGAAGTCCCCATGAATTTTAAAGTGATAACAAAGAGGATGGTTGTTGGTATTTTCCTGGGTAAGTGTAGGTGCAGGGTAGGTAGAGAGCTGAATACAGTTAGGTTTGGGATTTTTGCAAAGTTAGTGTAATTATGTGATAGAGGGACAATGGGGATGAGGGTAAATGCAATGGTATGATTTAAAAAAATAAAAGGTGATAGAATTTAAACTAGGTATTGATAGGGAAGATGTAAGATCATGAAGGAGAGGAAAGAACGAGTAAAATGTGATATGACCTTGGGATTTTATGTCCCAGTGAAATAACTGATTGTTAGAATCTGATGCAAGGAGAAGTAAAATGGAAAAATAAAAGGTGGTAATTAGATGTTATTATCTAACTAATATAAAAACCAAGGTGTCTATCTAAACCAAGGTGTCTGAAGATGACTGTAATGAGGAGGCATTGCTGATGATACATGGTAATGGCATAAATGTCCTCTCTGGATAGTGTAAAGGGAGGAAGGATGTTACAATATTCCAGAAGTGGAAGCAGCAAGAGAAGTGAGAAGAGCATCTATCCCACCTGGTGGTAATAGGGGAAGGAGTGGGAAGGGAAGAGAAACCTCCACAATAGGAGGGGATTACAATGGAAGTGATGCCTTCAGGGGAGACTTAGGTTAGTTTTAGTTAGATCAAGAAGAGCAGGGTATTTTGAAAACAGATTGGGAACTCCAGAAGAAAAATCTAGTTATTAGGGGGTCAAAAGTTGCAGAGGACACAAAAGAAAGGTATCATGCAATACCTTGACTATGGAGTCCTGTAAAGGATACTCAGAGTGTGAGTATTGGGATAAGAGTATTGGGGGTGGGAATTGATAAGTGACATAAGGGAAACAGTAATAAATTGTTAAGCCTGACAACCCCTAAGAGAAACAGTTGTGGTGAGACTAAGGTGCTAGTCTGAAGTGGGGATGGGAAGGAAAGGTAGCTCTTGCCAAGAGCTAATGGAACTTTGAGGCCTCATCTTCACTCCATTCCTTTGCTCCATAACCTAAGACTGGAAGGGCTCCATGTTGTGCTGAGAACCACTGCGGTCAGCACAGCCTTCCTCCACCTCAGAATATTCTGATGGCCTTGCTCATCATGGCTCAAAAACTATGACCCAATACTATCACTGTGGGTCTGGGAAATGAGGGGGCCAGAGAAGCAGATAATGAGGGGAAAATAGAGTTAATGACCAGAGAAACTCACAAATGGGTCCTGCTGGTGGTGCTGGGCACATCTGGTGGGCAGCAGAAACAGCATTCAATTACCAACAGAGAGTAACCATCACAGGTTCCACCAAGGAGGAGTGTCAGACACTCAGGACTAAGGAGTCAGGATAATAAAACAGCAAGGTACCTCGAAGGCAATTACCATTGCGATTAGGTTGCCACCCAACCCTAGCTACTTCCAAGGAGATAAGTGGTGGCTGTGTATTATATATATAGATATATATAGTATACATGCATGAATTATCTATATAAAACATGCATATTCACATAGTATGTATATTCATGTATATGTGAATATCCCATGAGAAAACAATTTGTATGTAGACTGTAGAGTCTAGTTCTGTGACCATGTGAAAGTAACCTTTCATCTCTGTGTGTATAACACCGTATCATTGTAAACTTGCAGGATGTACATGTCTGATTCTTATCAAAGGGCAAGGCAGTTCTATGATTTGTGCTTTCCTTCAGCCTTTTCCAAGATACTCAGCTGACCACCAGGACAGAGGTCAAAGCCCCTGAGTGCCCTTTAGCCTGAGTTGAACTACCTCCACTGAGCTGTCATACTCATTCATTTTCAGTCTCCCCACACTGTACTGTACCCGCCCCAATCTAGACTGCTAAAATGGCAATATAGGATGGCCACAATCCCATTATTTCACCAGTAACACAGGGAACTTTTTTTTTTTTCCTGATCAAATGAGATTCAGTTACATGTCAAGGAACACCAGCATCAGCAGCTTGTGTCATTTAATAAAACCTAAAGTTACAAGTGTCCTGAATGGTTCCCTTAGAAGCTATTTTAAGTGGACAGCCCTTCCCCAGAAAGCCCCATGAGTACAGAATAGCAGAAGTTAATTTTAGCAAGCACTTTTTAACCTACATTTGGGGACAAAAACACCAGGAAACCTATTATATAATTGAAGTAAAAAGAAACCCTCTGGGTGTGACAAAAAGTTGTCTGTCTCAAGTTACTGCAAATGGAAAAATGATATACCGAAGAGCTTGGTATTTCAGAAGTCCAATAGTGAGAAACTTTATTTGCTGAGAAGGCAAATGAGGGCGCCTGGATGTTAAAGAACACTTGACACTCTGGACAGAAGAGGCTGCTGAAATGTTCCTATTGGGTATTTATGGTCCCAGGTTGCATTAAGTCTTCCATTGGAAATAGTATTTTCAAACTGAAGTATGAAGATCAAAATCCTAATTTCTTCATTTGTCAGAACCCCTAAGAGTCCTAGATCTGCTTTAGTCCTAAGCTCTTTACAAAGTAGAGGGACCAGCATAAGAGAATCAAAATTTCATTGTACCTTCTTTACTCCATCCACTCTCTGGCACTACCATTCTGGGCTAGATACCTGATCCCATCCACTCTCTTGCACTACCATTCTGGGCTACCTAGCACTTGTTCCTGGCCTCCCATATCCCTTGCACACCTCACGTGGCTTTTTTTCAGCACAGTTGTGACAGCTTCAGTGTAAAGTGCTGCCTTGCTCACTCATAGAGGGTGCCCTTAGCCAGGTCACAGGATCTCTCTAAACTCTTTCTCATTTATAAATAAGTTTGAAAATGAGGCAATAATAATAATAGTAAAATAAGGTAAAAAAAGAAAATGAAGTCAAATCTGGTCTTTGTATCCCCAAATAGAATTAAATGTCAGAAACAGAGTTTCAGATGAATAGAAAAGAATAGCTTTATTGCTTTGCAAGACAAAGGAGACAACAGAAGCCAAATGTCCTCAAAATGGTGTGTCCCAACATGGAGGGGGTAGTGAGGAGTTTTGTAATTATGGTTCAAAGAGGAGAATGTGATCAGCTTGTGGGTATTCTTCTGATTGGTAATGTAAGCAGGAGTCAGCATCATCAACCTTCTAATTCCAATGGAGTGGGGTCTACGTGCATGCTATGGGCAGCATGAGATTAACTTCTTCCACCTTATGGGGCTTTCAGATCTGCAAAATAGCTCGATGACACTGTTACGTAATATATCCCTCGAGGGAGAACCAGGACCCTGTTTCAAGGCTGCACTATTTTTTCTTGACTATTCCTCCCTGGTCCCTGAATCCCCTCCCTTCCCTAATTAACAACTGTTTGAACCTGTTCCTTGGAACTCAGAGGTCATGGAGGTTGGACAAAGCCTATCTCCTATAATCAAGAAATGAGAAACACAGAATGGCTTTTGTGCCCAGGAGTCCCACAGTGTCCTGCTTGGTTTCAAAATATGAACTTCACATTGTTTTTGAGTAAAACAAGTAAGAAAAAGATAAGGTATTTTATAAATTACAATATGTTATACAGATATAAATCAATCTTCTTTTTTAATGTGGTCTTCTGACTTCAAAAACCAAACTGTCAGCCAAATTCTGACCTTGGTCTATTCTCTGCTTGAACAATTTCTTCTTTAATGGAAGTGAAATTCTCTGACAGATGTTGGTGCTCTTACCCCATTGTATGGAGCAATGTTGGACATAGCTTCCATTTCTCCACTGCCTTAGCTTCATTCCAGCCATAGTCCACCCACATTCCCTTGAAATGCTCTGTGAAGGTCACTAATATAGTGTGTTTTTCTAAAAAGATTGCACAATACTAGTAACCCCTGGCTGTATAGGAAAGCCATGATAAAAAGTGATATGAAAATGTATGGCAATTTATCTTATGATGTTTTATATTATGTCATTGGAAATACATCAGCGTTTTTGAGATAGGAATTACTCCAGGTTTTTAGAGGATAAAAAGGAGACTTATAGAAGTTAAACGTGTTGTTCATGGACTATCTTTTCATGACACTGTTGCATGAGTCAGGAAATCTAGGGTTTATTCACCAGGTTTCAGCAGGTATTAGATGGCACACACAAGTTAGGTCACTGAAGGAAATATATTAAAAGGATTCTTTACAAAGAGGTGGTCAAGGCTTAGGGAAACCAACAAGGGATGGTGCAGTACCCTGGGGTCAGTGACAAGAGGGAGTTATTACCACTTAAAAGTGAAGAATCAATAGAGAAAGACATGAAGGGCATGCGAGAACTCTGTTAGAGAAAGAGTTATATGGAAGTTTTGTCTACTGAATACAGCCCTGCAGGGAAATAGGCAAACAATTAAATCCTGCAGTCTCATTCTCCAGTCTCCTGCCTTCCACCTTGATTCCTTGCTATTGTCCCAGAACAGGATAGCAGTGAATGGAAACAGGACCAGGAGGGATAAAAGAAAGACACATGGGGAGATTGAGCACACTTATCCTTGAACTCAGATACCACAGCAATCTGTCTCTCTCTCTCTCTAACTTTTTATTTTCAAATAGTTTTATATTTACAGAAAAAGTTGCCAGGATAGTCCAGAAAGTTTCCATATACCCAATATCCAATTTCACCTATTATTTCTTATACAGTATGATATATTTGTTGCATTTAATAAACCAATCTTGATAACATTGTTATTAATTAAAGATCATACTTTATTTAAATATCTTTGGTTTTTATCTCATATCCTTTTTTGGTATACTGTCTCATCCAGGATACCATATTACATTTAGTAGTCATTGGATTCCTCTTGGTTATGACCATTTCCCATGCAAAATCCTTAATCCTCACTAGAGTATAGAGCTTCTATGCAGTTCCTTTTGTCTTGATTATAACAGACTCCACTTATTTTCAAAATTAGTTAGATCAACACATTTTTCACCCATTCCATCCCATGAGGTTGTTTCATCATTTATAAAACAAAGCATCACATTCAGCATTCCATTCTTAACTTCCCCCAAATTATTGCATAATCAAAGTTTACCTTTCATGTGTAAAATTCTGAGTTGTGACAAATGCACAGAGTCCCATGTCCACCATTAAACTATCAAACAAATAGTTTCACAGCCCTAGAATATCCTCTATGCTTCATGTATTTAACTTTCCATCCCTCAAATCCCTGGAGATACTGGGCATCCAGTTTTTCCAGCAATATTTCCACCAATTCCAATTTCCAACAATAAAGACTATCCTTTATGTATTGAGTTACCTTGTACTTTTGTCAGAAATCAGTTGATTTAAAACTAATAGATAAATTCAGCAAATTGCAGGATTAAAGTTAATATACAAAAATCAGTCACATTTCTATACAATAAAACAGAAAAATAAAAAAATGAGAGCAATCTCATTTATCATAGCATCAAAAAGAATAAAATACTTAGAATAAACTTTACAACAAAGTGAAAGTCATGCTGAAGACTCCAAATCACTGCTGAAAGAAACTGACACAAATAAATGGAAAGACATACCATGCTTATGAGGTGTTAAGATGTAAAGACTAGCCTAAGCAATCTATAGATTCAATGAAATCACTGTCAAAATCCTAACTTTTTTTTGTGGGAATAGGAAAACTCATCCTAAAATTCATATAGAACATCAGACCAGATCAGATCAGTCGCTCTGTCGTGTCCGACTCTTTGCGACCCCATGAATCGCAGCACACCAGGCCTCCCTGTCCATCACCAACTCCTGGAGTTCACTCAGACTCACTTCCATGGAGTCAGTGATGCCATCCAGCCATCTCATCCTCTGTCGTCCCCTTCTCCTCCTGCCCCCAATCCCTCCCAGCATCAGAGTCTTTTCCAATGAGTCAACTCTTCGCATGAGGTGGCCAAAGTACTGGAGTTTCAGCTTTAGCATCATTCCTTCCAAAGAAATCCCAGGGCTGATCTCCTTCAGAATGGACTGGTTGGATCTCCTTGCAGTCCAAGGGACTCTCAAGAGTCTTCTCCAACACCACAGTTCAAAAGCATCAATTCTTCGGTGCTCAGCCTTCTTCATAGTCCAACTCTCACATCCATACATGACAACAGGAAAAACCATAGCCTTGACTAGATGGACCTTTGTTGGCAAAGTAATGTCTCTGCTTTTGAATATGCTATCTAGGTTGGTCATAACTTTCCTTCCAAGGAGTAAGTGTCTTTTAATTTCATGGCTGCAGTCACCATCTGTAGTGATTGTGGAGCCCAGAAAAATAAAGTCTGACACTGCTTCCACTGTTTCCCCATCTATTTCCCATGAAGTGGTGGGACCGGATGTCATGATCTTCATTTTCTGAATGTTGAGCTTTAAGCCAATTTTTTCACTCTCCACTTTCACTTTCATCAAGAGGCTTTTTAGTTCCTCTTCACCTTCTGCCATAAGGCTAGTGTCATCTGCATATCTGAGGTTATTGATATTTCTCCTGGCAATCTTGATTCCAGCTTGTGCTTCTTCCAGCCCAGCCTTTCTCATGATGTACTCTGCATATAAGTTAAATAAGCAGGGTGACAATATACAGCCTTGACGTACTCCTTTTCCTATTTGGAACCAGTCTGTTGTTCCATGTCCAATTCTAACTGTTGCTTCCTGACCTGCATACAAATTTCTCAAGAGGCAGATCAGGTGTTCTGGTATTCCCATCTCTTTCAGAATTTTCCACAGTTTATTGGGATCCACACAGTCAAAGGCTTTGGCATAGTCAATAAAGCATAAATAGATGTTTTTCTGGAACTCTCTTCCTTTTTCCATGATCCAGCGGATGTTGGCAGTTTGATCTCTGGTTCCTCTGCCTTTTCTAAAATCAGCTTGAACATTAGGAAGTTCACGGTTCATGTACTGCTGAAGCCTGGCTTGGAGAATTTTGAGCATTACTTTACTAGCCTGTGAGATGAGTGCAATTGTGCAGTAGTTTGAGCATTCTTTGGCATTGCCTTTCTTTGGGATTGGAATGAAAACTGACCTTTTCCAGTCCTGTGGCCACTGCTGAGTTTTCCAAAGGGACCCCCAAATAGTCAAAGCAATCTTGAAAGAAAAGACAAAGTTAGAGGAGGTATTTTTCTGATTAACTTAAGGACAAATATACAGTTATCAAAACAGTGTGATGTTAGCAAAAAGACAGGCATATAGACCAACAGAATAAAGCAGAGAGCCCATAAATAAACCCTCACACTGATGGTCAAATGATTATTGGTAAGGGTGTCATTTAATGGGATGGTCTTTTCCACAATTTGTGCTCAGAAAACCTAGATATCCATAAGCAAACAAATGAAGTTGGACCCTTACCCTGCACCATGTAAAAAAAAAATTAACTCAAAATGAATACAAAACTAAATATAAGAGTTAAAACTGTAAAACACATAGAAGATAACATAAGGGAAAAGCTACACAATATTGAATTTGACAATCATTTCTTGGATATGACACTAAAAGCATAAGCAGCAAAATAAAAATACACAGGTTGGATTTTATCAAAGTTAAATACTTTGGTGCTATATTTTGTGTTGTGCCAAGATAACCACTAGAATGCAAGAAAAATTTACAAGTCATATATCTTAAGAGGGATAGAAACTTATACAAAGAACTCTTGTGCCATAACATGGCATGCTAAGTTGCTTCAGTCATGTCCAACGTTTTGTGACCCCATGGACAGTAGCCTACTAGCTCCTCTGTCCATGGGATTCTCCAGGCAAGAATACTGGGGCGGGTTGCCATGCTCTTCTCCAGACCCAAGGATCAAAACTACATCTCTTAGAGTCTCCCATCACCTGGGAAATCCCATAAAGTACTCTTCAGTTCAGTTCAGTTCAGTTCAGTCGCTCAGTCATGTCCGACTCTTTTCGATCCCATGAATCACAGCACACCAGGCAGCCCTGTCCATAACCAACTCCCGGAATTCACTCAAATTCATGTTCATCGAGTCAGTGATGCCATCCAGCCATCGCATCCTCTGTCATCCCCTTCTCCTCCTGCCCCCAATCCCTTGAACATCAGGGTCTTTTCCAATGAGTCAACTCTTTTCATGAGGTGGCCAAAGTATCGGAGATTCAGCCTCAGCATCAGTCCTTCCAATGAACACCCAGGACTGATCTCTTTCAGAATGGACTGGTTGGATCTCCTTGCAGTCCAAGGGACTCTCAAGAGTATTCTCCAACACCACAGTTCAAAAGCATCAATTCTTCAGCACTCAGCTTTCTTCACAGTCCAACTCTCACATCCATACATGACCACAGGAAAAACCATAGCCTTGACTAGATGGATCTTTGCTGACAAAGTAATGTCTCTGCTTTTTAATATGCTATCTAGGTTGGTCATAACTTTCCTTCCAAGGAGTAAACATCTTTTAATTTCATGGCTGCAGTCACAATCTGCAGTGATTTTGGAGCCCCCCAAAATAAAGTCTGACACGACACTTTTTTCACTGTTTGCCCATCTATTTCCCATGAAGTGATGGGACCAGATGCCATGATCTTAGTTTTCTGAATGATGAGCTTTAAGCCAACTTTTTCACTCTCCTCCTTCAGTTTCATCAAGAGGTCTTTTAGTTCCTTTTCACTTTCTGCCATAAGCATGGTGTCATCTGCATATCTGAGGTTATTGATATTTGTCCTGGCAATCTTGATTCCAGCTTGTGTTTCTTCCAGCCCAGCCTTTCTCATGATGTACTCTGCATATAAGTTAAATAAGCAGGGTGACAATATGCAGCCTTGACGTACTCCTTTTCCTATTTGGAACCAGTCTGTTGTTCCACGTCCAGTTCTAACTGTTGCTTCCTGACCTGCATACAGATTTCTCAAGAGGCAGGTCAGGTGGTCTGGGATTCCCATCTCTTTTAGAATTTTCCACAGTTTATTGGGATCCACACAGTCAAAGGCTTTGGCATTGTCAATAAAGCAGAAATAGATGTTTTTCTGGAACTCTCTTGCTTTTTCCATGATCCAATAGATGTTGGGAATTTGATCTCTGGTTCCTCTGCCTTTTGTAAAACCAGCTTGAACATCTGGAAATTCACGGTTCATGTACTGCTGAAGCCTGGCTTGGAGAATTTTGAGCATTATTTAACTAGCGTGTGAGATGAGTGCAATTGTGTGGTAGTTTGAGCTTTCTGTGGCATTGCCTTTCTTTGGGATTGGAATGAAAACTGACCTTTTCCAGTCCTGTGGCCACTGCTGAGTTTTCCAAATTTGCTGGCATATTGAGTGTAGAACTTTCACAACATCATCTTTCAGGATTTGAGAGAGCTCAACTGGAATTCTATCACCTCCACTAGCTTTGTTCGTAGTGATGCTTTCTAAGGCCCACTTGACTTCACATTCCAGGATGTCTGGCTCTAGGTGAGTAATCACACCATCGTGATTATCTGGGTCGTGAAGCTCTTTTTTGTACAGTTCCTCTGTGTATTCTTGCCACCTCTTCTTAATATCTTATGCTTCTGTTAGGTCCATACCATTTCTGTCCTTTATGGAGCCCATCTTTGCATGAAATGCTCCTTTGGTATCTCTAATTTTCTTGAAGCCATCTCTAGTCTTTCCCATTCTGTTGTTTTCCTCTATTTCTTTGCATTGATCACTGAGGAAGGCTTTCTTATCTCTCCTTGCTATTCTTTGGAACTCTGCATTCAGATGCTTATATCTTTCCTTTTCTCCTTTGTTTTTCGCTTCTCTTCTTTTCACAGTTATTTGTAAGGCTTCCTTCGACAGCTATTTTGCTTTTTTGCATTTCTTTTCCACGGGGATGGTCTTGATCCCTGTCTCCTGTACAATGTCATGAACCTCCGTCCATAGTTCGTCAGGCACTGTCTATCAGATCTAGGCCCTTAAATCTATTTCTCACTTCCACTGTATAATCATAAGGATTGTCTAATGGTTTTCCCTACTTTCTTCAATTTAAGTCTAAATTTTGCAATAAGGTGTTCGTGATCTGAGCCACAGTCAGCTCCCAGTTTTGTTTTTGCTGACTGTATAGAGCTTCTCCATCTTTGGCTGCAAAGAATATAATCAATCTGATTTTGGTGTGGACCATCTGGTGCTGTCCATGTGTAGAGTCTTCTCTTGTGTTGTTGGAAGAGAATGCTTGTTGTGACCAGTACATTTTCTTGGCAAAATTCTATTAGCCTTTGCCCTGCTTCATTCTGTACTCAAAGGCCAAATTTGCCTGTTACTCCAGGTGTTTCTTTGGAGAAGGCAATGGCACCCCAGTCTAGTACTCTTGCCTGGAAAATCCCATGGACTGAGGAGCCTGATAGGCTGCAGTCCATGGGGTCGTGAAGAGTTGGACATGACTGAGCAACTTGACTTTCACTTTTCACTTTCATAAATTGGAGGAGGAAATGGCAACCCACTCCAGTGTTCTTGCCTGGAGAATCCCAGGGATGGGGGAGCCTGGTGGGCTGCCATCTATGGGGTCGCACAGAGTCGGACATGACTGAATCGACTTAGAAGCAGCAGCAACCAGGTGTTTCTTGACTTCCTACTTTTTCATTCCAGTCCCGTGGAATGGACATCTTTTTTGGGTGTTCTATAAGGTGTTGTAGGTCTTCATTGAGCTGTTCAACTTCAGCTTCTTCAGCATTACTGGTTGGGGCATAGGCTTGGATTACTATATTGAGTGGTTTGCCTTGGAAATTAACAGAGATCATTCTTTCGTTTTTGAGATTGCATCCAAGTACTGCATTTTGGACTCTTTTGTTTACCATGATGGCTACTCCATTTCTTCTAAGGAATTCCTACCCACAGTAGTAGATATAATGGTGATCTGAGTTAAATTCACCTATTCCAGTCCATTTTTGTTCACTGATTCCTAGAATGTCGACATTCACTCTTGCCATCTCCTGTTTGACCACTTCCAATTTGCCTTGATTCATGGACCTGACATTCCAGGTTCCTATGCAATATTGTTCTTTACAGCATTGGACCTTGCTTCTATCAGCAGTCACATCCACAACTGGGTATTGCTTTTGCTTTGGCTCCATCCCTTCATTCTTTCTGGAGTTATTTCTCCCCCCGATCTCCAGTAGCATACTGGGCACCTACTGACCCAGGGAGTTCCCCTTTCAGTATCCTATCATTCTATAACTCAATAAAGGCAAAACACAAGCAGTCAGATTTCTAAAAGCAAGCAAGGAGTTAAAGATAATTTTGTTTGAAGAATATATAAAAACAGTTATAAAAAACATGAAAAGATGCTCAATTTCTCTAATCATTAGGAAATTGCAAATCAAAAGTAAAATGAGATACCATTTTATACCATTAGTATGGCTATTATTAAACAAGAGCAAATAATAAGTGTTTCTGAGGATGTGGAGAAGTTGGAACTTTCATTCATTGCTGGTACTACTGTAAAATGGTATCTCCACTGTGGAAAATAGCATGACAGTTCCTCAAAAAATTAAGCATAGAATTATCATATTATCCACCATATAACTCCACTTTTTTGTGTATACTCAAATCAGTGAAAGCAGAGACTCTAACAGGTGTTTGCATACCAGTTTTATAGCAGCATTATTCATAATAGCTGGAAGGTGGAAAACGAGGTACTCAAAATAGTCAAATTCATAGAGACAGAAAGTAGAATAGTAGTTATTAGGACTTTGGAAAACTGGAACCTATTATACAGAGTGAAGTAAGCCAGAAAGAAAAACACCAATACAGTATACTAAGGCATATATATGGAATTTAGAAAGATGGTAACAATGACCCTGTGTACGAGACAGCAAAAGAGACACTGATGTATAGATCAGTCTTATGGACTCTGTGGGAGAGGGAGAGGGTGGGGAGATCTGGGAGAATGGCATTGAAACATGTATAATATCATGTATGAAAGAGTCGCCAGTCCAGGTTCGATGCACGATACTGGATGCTTGGGGCTAGTGCACTGGGAAGACCCAGAGGGAGGGTACGGGGAGGGAGGAGGGAGGAGGGTTCAGGAAGGGGAACACAGATACACCTGTGGCGGATTCATTTCGATATTTGGTAAAACTATATACAATATTGTAAAGTTTAAAAATAAAATAAAATTAAAAAAAAAAAAGAAATAATGGATAGTTAATGTGTGGTGTGGAGTAGACTCTTGAGAGTCCCTTGGACTGCAAGGAGATCCAACCAGTCCATTCTGAAGGAGATCAGCCCTGGGATTTCTTTGGAAGGAATGATGCTAAAGCTGAAACTCCAGTACTTTGGCCACCTCATGCGAAGAGTTGACTCATTGGAAAAGACTCTGATGCTGGGAGGGATTGGGGGCAGGAGGAGAAGGGGACGACAGAAGATGAGATGGCTGGCTGGCATCACTGACTCGATGGCTGTGAGTCTGAGTGAACTCCGGGAGTTGGTGATGGACAGGGAGGCCTGGTGTGCTGCGATTCATGGGGTCGCAAAGAGTCAGACACGGCTGAGCGACTGAACTGAACTGAACATCTTAGCAAGAGTGAGTCTTTAAATCATGAAAACTGTTGCAAAGAATTGGACATGACTGAGTGACTAACATTTCTTTAACCATTTGGACCTGGTACTTGTATTTTCTGCTTTGGATAGTTATTATCAATTTAATTTGTGTAATAAGAATAGAGTTAGCCAAGTTTTTTTTTTTTTCTGTTTTGTGAGATTTTGCTGTCTGTCTTTCATGAAATTAGTCCATTTCACCTGTTATCAATATTTTTTGAAGTAGATTTGTTTGTAATTTATTACCTTTTGAATGTCTATGAGATCAGAGGTGATGACTTTCATTTTTAATATTGATAATTTATGCCCCCTATCTTATTTCTTGGTTAGCTTGGCTATGAGTTTGTAAATTTCTTTCCAAAAAACCAGCTTTCAGTTCTTTTAGTTTCCTTTATTGTTTCACACTAGTATTTCATTTCTCCTCTAGTTTTTATCATCTATTTTCTTTTGCTTCCTTTAAGTTCAAATTCCTATTCTTTCTCTAGTTTCCTAATATGGAAATTTTGGTTATTTATTTCAGATTTTTATTCTTTTCTAATATATGCATTTAATGTTGTGATTTTCCCTCTAAGCACTGCTTTCACTGCACCTCTCAAATTCTGATAAGTTGTATTTTAATTTAGTTAAAAATATTTTAAATTTCTCTTCAGACTCCTTTGACTTATACATTATCTAGAATTGTGTTAATTTCTGAATATTTTTCAGCTATCTTTAGGTTTTTTATTTCTAGCTTAAATCCTATTTGCTCTAAAAATATATTTCATATGATGTCTGTTTTTAAAATTTTTGTTAAGAGATGTTTTATCATCCAGAATATGGTCTATCTTGGTGATTATTCCATGTGAATTGAGGAGAATGTATATTCTACTGTTGCTGGATACAAATGTCAGTTATATAAAATTGATATATAGTTTTATTCAGGTCATCTACATCCTTACTGATTTTTTGCCTTCTTGATTTATCAATTACCGTCAGGGGTTTTGAAATTTCCAAATATCAGGGTGGAACTTTCTATTTTTTCTTTCAGTTCTATCAGACTCACTTCATGTATTTTGATGTTCACTAGTTAGGTGTGTACCTGTTTAGATCTGTATGTCTTTTTGGAGTATTGTATTGCTACAAACTTCCTTTTTAGAACTGCTTTTGTTGCATCCCATAAGTTTTGGACCATTGTGCTTTCATTTTCATTTGCCTCTAGGTATTTAAAAAATTTTTCTTCTTTGATTTCTTTCTGCAGTGGTTATTTATTTGATTATTTGATTTCTTTGATGCAGTGGTTATTTAATAGCATATTGTTTCAGTTCAGTTTAGTTGCTCAGTCATGTCTGACTTTTGCAACCCCATGAATCGCAGCACGCCAGGCCTCCCCATCCATCACCAACTCCTGGTGTTCACTCAGACTCACATCCATCGAGTCAGTGATGCCATCCAGCCATGTCATCCTCTGTCGTCCCCTTTTCCTCCTGCCCCAAATCCCTCCCAGCATCAGAGTCTTTTCCAATGAGTCAACTCTTCGCATGAGGTAGCCAAAGTACTGGAGTTTCAGCTTTAGCATCATTCCTTCCAAAGAAATCCCAGGGTATTGCCCCTCTTGGTCTCTGATAATCTTCCTATTTCTGAAGTTAGCCTTGTCTGAAGTTAATATAGCTAATTCAGATTCCTTTTGATGAGTATTAGCATGCTATGTTTATCTCTATTCTTTTTGTTATTTTTTATTGTGGTAAAAATCACATAATAAACAATTTATCATTCTCATTGTACAGTTCTATGGCATTAAGTTCATATTATTTTGCCATCATCACCATCTCTCTAGAGCTTTTTCATCTTTCCCTTTCCTGAAACATTTTACCCTTTATACATTAACTCCCTCCATTCCTTCTCCCCAGATCTGGAAGCCATCATTCTATTTTCTATCTCTATGAATTATACTACATAGGTACTTCATGAGGCAATGGCATCCCACTCCAGTACTCTTGCCTGGAAAATCCATGGATGGAGAAGCATGGTAGGCTGCAGTCCATGGGGTCGCAAAGAGTCGGACACGACTGAGAGACTTCACTTTGACTTTTCACTTTCATGCATTGGAGAAGGAAATGGCAACCCACTCCAGTGTTCTTGCCTGGAGAATCCCAGGGATGGGGGAGCCTGGTGGGCTGCCATCTATGGGATCGCACAGAGTTGGACACGACTGAAGTGACGTAGCAGCAGCAGCAGCAGGTACCTTATATAAGTGGAATCATATAAGATTTGTCCTTTTTCAATTGGGTTATTTCACTTAGTATAATGCTAAGGTTCATCAATGTTGTAGTATTGCCAGAATTTTCTTCCTTTTTAAGGTTGAATAATATTCTACTGTTGGAAAAGAAAATGACAACTCACTACAGTATTCTTGCCTGGAAAATCCCATGAACAGAGAAGCCTGACAGGCTACAGTCCATGGGGTAACAAAACAGTCAGACATGCCTTAGTGACTAAACAATAGCACTAACAATATTCTATTGTATGTATATGCCACTTTAAAAAAGATTCAAAGCGAGGCCTGGCGTGCTGTGATTCATGGGGTCACAAAGAGTCAGACACAACTGAGCGACTGAACTGAACTGAACTGAACACTATGTTGGTCCATCCCTTTATTTTTAGTGAACCTGAAATTTTTTAGTGAGTTTCATATTAATAACACAGTGAGGTCTTTATTTTTTTTTAATCCAGGTTGACAACTTTTGTTTTATAATTGATATATTTAAACATTTCACACTTAAATGATTTTAATATAATTGGATTAATATCTACCATGTTTGTAGCTGTTTTAAAACCATTTCACACCTGCGTGCTGCTGCTACAGTGGTGTCCAACTCCTTGTGACCCCATGACTGCAGCCCACCAGGCTCCTTTGTCCACAGGATTCTCTAGGCAAGAATACTGGTATCGGTGGCCATGCCCTCCTCTAGGGGATCTTCACTACCCAGGCTCAGACTGGCATCTCTTATGTCTTTTTCACTGGCAGGTGGGTTCCTTACCACTGCGCCACCTGTGAAGCCCTAAATTCATTGTATTTTTCCTTTCTTTCCTTTTTTATTTATTTACTTTTTAACACCAAAAACATTTTGTATTGGGGTATAGCTGATTAACAACATTATGATAATCTCAGGTGTACAGCAAAGGGACTCAGCCATACATATACACGTATCTATTCTTCCCCAACCCTCCTTCACATCCAAGCTAACATGTAACTTTGAGCAGAGTTCCATGGAATAGGTTTTGGTTGGTTATAGATTTTAAATATAGCAATGTGTACATGACCTTCCCAAAGTCCTTAACTATCCTTTCCTCCCAGCAACCATTAGCTTGTTTTCTAAGTCTGTGAGTCTCTTTCTGTTTTATAAGTTCATCTGTATAATTTCTTTTTAGATTCAAGATATAAGGGATGTCATATGATATTTCTCCTTTTCTGTATGACTTTTTATTGTATTGTTGGATACAGATTGCTAGTATCTTTTTTGAGGATTTTTGCATCTACGCTCAACAGTGACATTGGCCTGTAAGTTTCTTTTTTGTGGTATCTTTTTTTTTTTTTTTTTGTATCAGTGTGATGGTGGCCTCATAAAAGGAGTGGGGAAGTTTCCTTCCTCTGTGACTTTTTGGAACAGTTTCAGAGCGAGAGGTGTTAACTCTTCTCTAAATATTTGATGAAATTTGCCTGTGAAGCCATCAAGTCCTGGAGTTTTGGTTTTTGGGAGGTTTTTTAATCATGGTTTAAATTTCAGTGTTTGTGATTGGCCTGCTTATATTTTCTATTTCTTCCTGGGGCAGTCTTGGGAGACTGTATCTTTCTAAGAATTTTTCCATTTCTTCCAGGTTGTCCATTTTATGGACATACAGTTGTTTACAGTAATCTCTTATGATTCTTGGTATTTCTGTGGAGTCAGTTGTAACTTCTTTTTTATTTCTAGTTTTACTAATTTCAGTACTCTCCCTTTTTTTTCTTGATGAGTCTGGCTAAAGGTTTATCAATCCTGTTTCTCTTTTCAAAGAACCAGCTTTTAGTTTCATTGATCCTTGCAATTGTTTTGTCTCTATTTCATTTACTTCTGCTCTGATCTTTATGATTTCCTTCCTTCTACTAACTTTAGGTTTTGTTTCTCTAGTTGTTTTAGGTATAAGGTTAGGTTGTTTATGTGAGGTTTTTCTTGTTTCTTGAGGTAATATTGTATTGCTACAAATTTCCTTTTTAGAACTGCTTTTGTTGCATCCCATAGTTTTGGACCATTGTGCTTTCATTTTTATTTGTCTCTAGGTATTTAAAAAATTTTTCTTCTTTGATTTCTTTCTGCTGTGGTTATTTATTTGGTTATTTGATTTCTTTGATGCAGTGGTTATTTAGTAGTATATTGTTTCAGTTCAGTTCAGTCGCTCAGTGGTGTCTGACTTTTGCGACCCCATAAATCGCAGAACGCCAGGCCTCCCTGTCCATCACCAACTCCCGGAGTTCACTCAGACTCATGTCCATCGAGTCAGTGATACCATCCAGCCATCTCATCCTCCGTTGTCCCCTTCTCCTCCTGCCCCAAATCCCTCCCAGCATCAGAGTCTTTTCCAATGAGTCAACTCTTCGCATGAGGTAGCCAAAGTACTGGAGTTTCAGCTTTAGCATCATTCCTTCCAAAGAAATCCCAGGGTTGATCCCCTTCAGAATGGACTGGTTGGATCTCCTTGCAGTCCAAGGGACTCTCAAGAGTCTTCTCCAACACCACAGTTCAAAAGCATCAATTCTTCAGCGCTCAGCTTTCTTCACCGTCCAACTCTCACATCCATACATGACCACTGGAAAAACAATAGCCTTGACTAGACGGACCTTTGTTGGCAAAGTAATGTCTCTGCTTTTCAATATGCTATCTAGGTTGGTCATAACTTTTCTTCCAAGGAGTAAGTGTCTTTTAATTTCATGGCTGCAGTCACTATCTGCAGTGATTTTGGAGCCCCCCAAAATAAAGTCTGACACTGTTTCCACTGTTTCCCCATCTATTTCCCATGAAGTGATGGGATGGGATGCCATGATCTTCGTTTTCTGAATGTTGAGTTTTAAGCCAACTTTTCCATATTGTTTAGACACCACATATTTGTGTTTCTTAGAGTTTTTCCTTATAGTTTATTTCTAATCTCATAGCACTGTGCTCAGAAAAGATGCTTGATATAATTTTGATTATCTTAAATTTACCAAGGCTGGCCAAGTGGCCCAGCATGTAGTTTATCCTGAAGAATGTTCTGTATGAACTTGAGAAAAATGTGTAGTCTGTACTGTCATATGGAATGCTCTATAAATATCAATTAAGTCTAGAGTGTCATTTAAGACCTTACTTCTTACTGATTTCCTTTCTGGATGATCTGTCTATTGATGAAAATGGAGTATTAAAGTTCCCACTGTTACTGTGCTACTGGAGATTTCTCCTCTTATGTTTGTTAGTATTTGCCTTACATATTGAATTACTCCTATGTTGGTTGCATAAATACTTATAATTGTTATATGTTCTTTTTGGATTGAACAGTTGATCATTATGTAGTGTCCTTCTTTGTCTCTTATAACAGTCTTTGTTTTAAAGTCTATTTTGATATGAGTATTGTTACCCCACATTTCTTATGATTTTCATATATGTGAAATATCTTCTCCCATCCCCTTAGCTTCAGTCTGTACATGTCCATAGATATGAAGTAGGTCTCTTGTAGAAAATATATATGGGTCTTGTTTTTATATCCATCCAGCCAGTCTATGTCTTTTGGTTGGTGAATTTAATCTATTTACATTTAAGGTAGTTTTCTATATGTATGATCCTTTTACCATTTTGTCAATTGTTTTGGGGTTTATTTTTTGTAGATCTTTTCTTTCTTTTATGTTTCCTGCCTAGGGAAGATTCTTTAGCATTTGTTGTAAAACTTGTTTAGTGGAGCTGAATTCTCTTAACTTTTGCTTGTCTAAAAAGCATTTGATTCCTCCATCAAACCTGAATAAGAGTCTTGCTGGGTACAGTATTCTTGTTATAGGTTCTTCCTTTTCATCACTTGGAATATATCATGCCATTCCCTTAGGCCTGTGGATTTTCTGTTGAGAAATATGCTGATAATCTTATGGGTTTTCCCTTATATGTTATTTGTCATTTTTCCCTTGTCATTTTTAATAATTTTTTTTGGTCTTTAATTTTTGTCAGTTTGATTACTATGTGTCTTGATGTGTTCCTCTTTGGGTTTATCCTGCTTGGGACTCTCTGTGCTTCGTGGACATGGTTCACTATTACCTTTTCTGTACTGGGGACGTTTTCAGCTATTATCACTTCAAATATTTTCTCAGGTCCCTTCTTTCTCTCTTCTCCTTCTGTGTTGTGTGTGTGCTTCGTCACTCAGTTGTGCCAACTCTTTGTGACCTCATGGACTGTAGCCCACCAGTCTCCTCTGTCCATGGGATTCTCCAGGCAAGAATACTGGAGTGGGGTGCCATGCCCTCCTCCAGGGGATCTTCCACCCAGGGATCGAGCACAGGTCTCCTGAATTGCAGGCGGATTCTTTATCATCTGAGCCACCAGGGAAGGCCTTCTTAGTTCAGTTCAGTTCAGTTCAGTGGCTCAGTCCTGTCCAAATCTTCACGACCCCATGAATTACAGGACACCAGGCCTCCCTATCCATCACCAACACCTGGAGTTTATTCAAACTCACGTCCATCAAGTCAGTGATGCCATCCAGACATCTCATCCTCTGTCATCCCCTTCTCCTTCTGCCCCCAATCCCTACCAGCATCAGGGTCTTTTCCAATGAGTCAACTCTTCGCATGAGGTGGCCAAAGTATTGGAGTTTCAGCTTTAGCATCAGTCCTTCCAAAGAACACACAGGACTGATCTCCTTTAGGATGGACTGGTTGGATCTCCTTGCAGTCCAAGGGACTCTCAAGAGTCTTCTCCAACACCACAGTTCAAAAGCATCCATTCTTTGGCACTCAGCTTTCTTCACAGTCCAACTCTCACATCCGTACATGACCACTGGAAAAACCATAGCCTTGACTAGAAGGACGTTTGTTGGCAAAGTAATATCTCTGCTTTTCAATATAATATCAAGGTCGGTCATAACTTTCCTTCCAAGGAGTAAGCGTCTTTTAATCTCATGGCTGCAGTCACCATCTGCAGTGATTTTGGAGCCCAGAAAAATAAAGTCTGACACCGTTTCCACTGTTTCCCCATCTATTTCCCATGAAGTGATGGGACCAGATGTCATGATCTTCGTTTTCTGAATGTTGAGCTTTAACCAACTTTTTCACTCTCCACTTTCACTTTCATCAAGAGGCTCTTTAGTTCCTCTTCACTTTCTGCCATAAGGGTGGTGTCATCTGCATATCTGAGGTTATTGATATTTCTCCTGGCAATCTTGATTCCAGCTTGTGCTTCTTCCAGCCCAGCATTTCTCATGATGTACTCTGCAAAGAAGTTAAATAAGCAGGGGGACAATATGCAGCCTTCATGTACTCCTTTTCCTATATGAAACCAGTCTGTTGTTCCATGTCCAGTTCTAACTGTTGCTTCCAACCTGCATATAGGATTCTCAAGAGGCAGGTCAGGTGGTCTGGTATTCCCATCTCTTTCAGAATTTTCCACAGTTTATTGTGATCTACACATTCAAAGGCTTTGGCATTGTCAGTAAAGCAGAAATTGATTTTTTTCTGGAACTCTCTTGCTTTTTCCATGATCCAGCAGATGTTGACCATTTGATCTCTGGTTCCTCTGCCTTTTCTAAAACCAGCTTGAACATCAGGAAGCTCATGGTTCACGTATTGCTGAAGCCTGGCTTGGATTATTTTGAGCATTACTTTACTAGCATGTGAGATGAGTGCAATTGTGCAGTAGTTTGAGCATTCTTTGGCATTGCCTTTCTTTGGGATTGGAATGAAAACTGATCTCTTCCAGTCCTGTGGCCACTGCTGAGTTTTCCAAACTTGCTGGCATATTGAGTGCAGCACTTTCACAGCATCATCTTTCAGGATTTGAGAGAGCTCAACTGGAATTCCATCACCCTCCACTTGTTTTGTTTGTAGTGATGCTTTCTAAGGCCCACTTGACTTCACATTCCAGGATGTCTGGCTCTAGGTGAGTGATCACACCATCATGATTATCTGGATCATGAAGCTTTTTTTTGTACAGTTCTGTGTATTCTTGCCACCTCCTCTTAATATCTTCTGCGTCTGTTAGGTCCATATCATTTCTATCCTTTATAGAGCCCATCTTTGCATGAATTGTTCCTTTGATATCTCTAATTTTCTTGAAGCGATCTCTAGTCTTTCCCATTCTGTTGTTTTCTTCTATTTCTTTGCATTGATTACTGAGGAAGGCTTTCTTATCTCTCCTTGCTATTCTTTGGAACTCTGCATTCAGATGCTTATATCTTTTCTTTTCTCCTTTGCTTTTCACTTCTCTTCTTTTCATAGCTATTTGTAAGGCCTCCTCAGACATTTTGCTTTTTTGCATTTCTTTTCCATGGGGATGGTCTCGATCCTTGTCTCTTGTATAATGTCACGAACCTCCACCCATAGTTCATCAGGCACTCTGTCTATCAGATCTAGTCCCTTAAATCTATTTCTCACTTCCACTATATAATCATAAGGGATTTGATTTAGGTCATACCTGAATGGTCTAGTGGTTTTCCCTACTTTCTTCAACTTATATCTAAATTTTTCAATAAGGTGTTGATGATCTGAGCCAAAGTCAGGTCCCAGTCTTGTTTTTGCTGACTGTATAGAGCTTTTGGCTGCAAAGAATATAATCAATCTGATTTTGGTGTAGACCATCTGGTGCTGTCCATCTGTAGAGTCTTTTCTTGTGTTGTTGGAAGAGAGTGTTTGTTGTGACCAGTACATTTTCTTGGCAAAACTCTATTAGCCTTAGCCCTGCTTCATTCTGTACTCCAAGGCCAAATTTGCCTGTTACTCCAGGTGTTTCTTGACTTCCTACTTTTGTATTCCTGTACCCTGGAATGGACATCTTTTTTTGGTGTTAGTTCTAAAAGGTCTTATAGGTCTTCATTGAACTGTTCAACTTCAGCTTCTTTAGCATTACTGGTTAGGGCATAGGCTTGGATTACTGTGATACTGAATGGTTTGCCTTGGAAATGAATAGAGATCATTCTGCCGTTTTTGAGACTGTATCCAAGTACTGCATTTCATACTCTTTTGTTGACCACGATGGCTACTCCATTTCTTCTAAGGGATTCCTGCCCACAGTAGTAGATATAATGGTCATCTGAGTTAAATTCACCCATTCCAGTCCATTTTAGTTTGCTGATTCCTGGAATGTCGACGTTCACTCTTGCCATCTCTTGTTTGACCACTTCCAATTTGCCTTGATTCATGGACCTGACATTCCAGGTTCCTATGCAATATTGCTCTTTACAGCATGGGAACTTGTTTCTATCAGCAGTCACATACACAACTGGGTATTGTTTTTGCTTTGGCTCCATCCTTTCATTCTTTCTGGAGTTATTTCTCCTCTGATCTCCAGTAGTATACTGGGCACTTACTGACCTGGGGAGTTCCTCTTTCAGTATCCTATCATTTTGCCTTTTCATACTGTTCATGGGGTTCTCAAAGCAAGAATACTGAAGTGGTTCGCCATTCCCTTCTCCAGTGGATCACATTCTGTCAGACCTTTCCACCATGACCTGTCCGTCTTGGGTGGCCCCACATGGCATGGCTCAGTTTCATTGAGTTAGACAAGGCTGTGGTCTGTGTGATCAGATTGGCTAGTTTTCTGTGATTATAGTTTCAGTGTGTCTGCTCTCTGATGTCCTCTCGCAACACCTACCATCTTATTTGCATTTCTCTTACCTTGGACATGGGGTATCTCTTCACGGCTTCTCCAGCAAAGTGCAGCCACTGCTCCTTATCTTGGACGAGGTTGCCCCTCCTGACCTTGAAAGTGGAGTAGTTCCTTTTGCCCTCCTGTGCCTGTGAAGCTGTAGTTCCTTGGACGTGGGGTAGTTCGCCTTGGCCTCCGCCCCTGACCTTGGACATGGGGTAGCTCCTCTCAGCCGCACCTGTGCAGTTGCAGCCTGGTGCTCTCGGTTGCTGTCCCTGACCTTGGGTGAGGGGTAGCTCCTCTCACCCACGTTTCTGTATGGTCCATCGCAGTAGGTGCACTTCTGCGAATATTTGTGGGTTTAATGTTGTCCCAGATGTCCGTTATGCTGTCTTTATTTTATTTTTCATTCTTTTTTCTATATTCTGCTTTCTATATGCTGCAATTCTTTGAAACTTGATTTCCACCATTCTGTATTCCAGATTAATTATCTGTTCTTCTGTCTCAGTTATTTTGCTATTGATTCCTTCTAGTATATCATTCATCTCTGTTTGTTTGTCCTTTAGTTCTTCTAAGTCCTTGGTAAACATTTCTTTAATCTTCTTAATTTTTGCCTCCAGTATTTTTCTGAGATCATGAATCATCTTCACTATCATTATTCTGAATTTTTTTTCTGGGATGTTGCCTATCCCACTTCATTTAGTTGTTTTTCTTGAGGTTGATCTTGTTCCTGCATCTAGGACATAATCTTATTTCTTTTCATTTTGGGTAGCTTTCTGTGATTGTGTTATTAGTTCTGGAGGCTAATGGGACTGTAGTTCTTATTTTTTCTGTATGCTCTCTGGTGGATGAGGTTAAGAGACTTGTGCAAGATGCCTGATGGGAGGGACAAGCTGTGTGGAAAACTAAGTTTTGTTCTGGTGGGCTGCTGCTGCTAAGTCGCTTCAGTCGTGTCTGACTCTGCGTGACCCCATAGACAGCAGCCCACCAGTCTACCCCATCCCTGGGATTCTGCAGGCAAGAACACTGGAGTGGGTTGCCATTTCCTTCTCCAGTGCGTGAAAGTGAAACGTGAAAGTGAAGTCGCTCAGTCGTGTCCTACTCTTAGCGACCCCATGGAGTGCAGCCCACCAGGCTTCTCCATCCATGGGATTTTCCAGGCAAGAATACTGGAGTAGGGTACCATTGCTCTGGTGGGCAGGGCTCAGTAAAACTTTAATCCAATTGTCTGCTGATGGGTGGGGCCGTGCTCCCTCCCTATTAGTTGGTTGACCTGAGGGACCCAGTCCTGGAGTGTATAAACTTATATAGTAGGGATCTGGTGACCTCAAACAGGACTTGTGCCACGATGTCTCTCCCAGGAGTGCTGCCACCAGTACCCCATCCCCACGGCAAGCTACTGCTAACCTATGCCTCTGCAGGAGACCCCCAAACATTCACAGATAGGTCTTGCTCAGTCTCCTGTGGGGTCACTTCTCTTTTTCCCTGGGTCCTGGTGCACACAAAATTTTGTTTGTGTCCTCCAAGAGTCTGTTTCTCTTAGTCCTATGGAAATTCTGTGATCAAATCTTGCTGGTCTTCAGAGTCTGATTCCCTGGGGATTCCCAGTCCCTTGGCTGGGTCCCCAGCCTGGGGAGTCTGATGTGGGGCTTTAAACTTTCACAACAGTATGAGAACTCCTTTGGTATTATTGTTCTCCAGTTTGTGGGTTGCCCACATGGTGGGTATAGAATTCGATTTTATAGTAATTGTGCCCCACTTACCATTTCATTGTGGCTTCTCCTTTGTCCTTGGATGTGAGATATCTTTTTTGGTGGGTTCCACTGTCTTCCTGTTGGTGGTTGTTCAACAGCTAGTTGCAATTTTGGTACCCTGGCAGATGTGCACACATCCTTCTCTGTTTTTATTTCTTGTCCCCTCCTTTTTTTCCTACGTTCTCTGGTTTTGAGTACTTGATATAATTCTATTTTACTTCCTGTCTAGCATACAAATTATACATATTTTAAAAATTTAGTTGTTTTTCCAGGGTTTGTAATATACATTTATAACTAATTTAATTCAACCTTAAAATAAGACTGTCTCACTTCATATTTAACATGGAAACAAAATATTCCCAATTCCTCCTTTATGACAGTGCTACAATCATTCCAGACATCATTATTATTACTGGTTTAAACAAACTTGTCTGTATTACTTTCCTTTTAGTAAAAAAAAAAAGAAAAAAAAATTTAGTTGAACTTTCACATTCAAACAGCTTTATTATATAACATATCTCTCAAATTTTTGCCATGTCATCATAAGCTTAGTGACCACATCCCTGTCAAAATTAAAGCCATACCATTTTCCATCAAAGACAAAGATGACTGATAAAGTAATTTGGTTGCAAATGTTATTTTTTTCAGAAAACTAGACTGGTTGATTTTCCACAACTGTACAGAGTGACCATTTGCAGGTCGATGGTTAAGGTCTATTGATCCAATTTCTTCAATCCAATTCAGACATTATGCTGTCTGGAATAAATGGTCCATGTCTGTATAGGTTAGTGATTATGACAAGCACATCAAATTGATCATTCAGCAGTAAATCCTTTACTATGTAAGCAGTTCCCATCTTAGAAATGGGTGTGGTTCCAAAACTTCATTCTAAACTAGTTGTTTAAATCTTAGAATACATAACTAATAAAATATTAAAGGGGCTTAAAAGCATGAACTAGGTTCTTAACCAGACTGTTACAAAAACAAAACAAAAGAAAGCAAAACAAAATCTTGATTAAGCCATGTCTTGTGTTTCTACAAAAAAAAAAATATTTTATAGACAAATATATATTGACTTATAATCTGGTAACTGACGAATGCATGCATTCTTCCATATACCTGTTACTATAATGTTACCTGTTGTGAAAAACACACTGAAGTATATAATAACTCAAACATGACATAAATTTATTTCTCCTTGTAAAATCTAAACCTGATACTTCTTACTGGCCCTTCTCCAAGCAGTGATTTAGAGTTCCATGTCCCTTCCTTCTTATAGTTTTCCAATTTTTAACACCTGGCTTCCAAGGTCACTGAGTTAACCAGCCTGAAGCTGAGGGATGGGAAAAAAGTGTATGTAAATGGAGTTTAGTCTGAGGAAAGAGGGCAGAGGGAAAGTGGGTGAAAAAGTTGGCACTCATCTATAATCCCAATAAGCAGCTGAGGTGAAAACAAAAAAAGCAACTTGACTTTAATCTTATGTGATTTGCTAGGAATAATCAACTCTCGATCTCTCTATTCTTCTTAAAATACCCTCTTGGTCTTCATAACACAGGACTCTTCTGGTTTTCATCTGCTTTTCCTTCCTTTTTGCCTCCATGTGTGTTTTTCTTAAGGCTTGGCTTTGGGCCATCTTCACTGTTTACTTTTTATTTTTCACTAGATGATGACCTCCACAAGCACCGTATTCAGATGATGCAAAGATTTATATCTCCAGCTGAGAATTCCCCTCTGTATAGACCTGTTTATATAGCCTCCTAATTAGTATTTGGTTAGTATCTCCTCTTAGAAGTCTTGAAGGCCCTTTAAACTCAACATTTCCCTAAATCCTTACACTCTATATTTGTACAATATTACCAAGTCCAGTGGATTCTAGACTAGCACCTGGCTACTCCAAGTGTATATGGAGGACCAAAAGTTGCTTTTGTGTGAAGCTTGCTAGAATAGTGAATTCTAGGTCTATTGGCAGGCTACATGGCACACCTACTAAATCAAGATCTATAGTTCGGCAGAATTCCCAGGTGATTCACATGCACATTAAAGTATCAGAAATAAAAACTCTCAAATCCACCCAACTTCATCTTTACTTTCAGTCCCTTGGTCCCTGTTGTCTCTCACCTGGACTACTAAAATAGCTTTGTGACTTGAATATCTTCATGTGTTCTCAGCCCCTTTGTATTAATTTTTTATCCAGAAGTCAAAATGTTCATCTCTAAAATACAAATAAAACTGTAACAGCCCTTATAAAAATGCTGTATCTTAAGAGAAGGACCAAAACCGCCAATTGATTACCAGCTATAAAAATCTGTACCCTGGTAACCACTTCATTTTTATTTCATATCACTCAATGCCCCATGTATTTTCCATCACTGAACTTTTGCCCATCATGCTTTCTATGGTCCCGCTGTTTCCTTTCACCACAATTAACTCGAATATTCTTTAGATCTCAAGTCTGAATTGCCTGAGAGTCAAGGTTAGGTAATGCTCCTTGGTTATATACTCCTATGTACTTTTTCACTATAGTCATTTCTCCCTCAAACCCATTACACACACACACACACACACACACACACAATTATGTTTCATATAAGTTTTCTCAGTTTCAGATTATACATTTATAGACAATTATTTGGCCCACATCCAACTTACCACTTCTTGCCTCCACACCCACTACTAGCATCCATTCATATAGTATAAACAATCGTTTGACTCTCTCTTATGGGTTTCCCAAGTAGTTCAATTGGTAAAGAATCTGCCTGCAATGCAGGAGACCCTGGTTTGATCCCTGGGTTGGGAAGATCCCCTGGAGAAGGGAAAGGCTATCCACTCCAGTATTCTGGCCTGGAGAAATCCATGGACTGTATAGTCAATGGGGTCACAAAGAGTTGGACATGACTGAGTGACTTTCCCTTTCACTTTATGTTCTCAGAGCCGGGGACATTATACGCTCAGTGCTTACCTACTGATGAAATAAAATAAACATGATCACAGTGGACTTAGGTAGAAAAATCCATAAGTCCATACCAGACAGGTGTCTATGACACTCTTTAATTGATAGAGCTACAGCCATGGTTATTGCAGATTCTGGGCTTTTCAGAATCTAGGCTGGCTTCCCACTTCTGTTAGTGGCAGCAAGAAGAGGCCATCATTCACTACTTCTACCTGCACAGGTAGAGCCAATTCCATGAGGTAGGGATAGGCTCTAGAAAAGAGGGGCTTTCTAGTGGCAGTCCTTGAGCAAGTGTAATGGTAACTGGATAAGAAGATGTCTTAATCACAAAGGTGAGGAAATTAAAGGGAAGAAAACATCCATCAAAACTGAGTACCCAACAGATTTTGAAGTAGGTTATCCCACTGGAGAGATAACTGCATTATAAATGGCCCTTCAAGCTCTAAGGCTTTCACTTAATTCAGTTAGTCAAATTGTGAGTATCACTTAATTCAGTTAGTCAAATTGTGAGTATCTTGTGAAATATTAGTGAGAAAACAAAGAATGTTAAAACTGCTTTTACATCCCTTAAAAAAAAAAAAAGAAACCATTGCCTAGCTATGGGTCTATAGTCTCAGACACTACGTTCCTGGGTATTAACGACTGGTGAATTCATATTTAAGAAGGCCAATACTAATTGTTAAGACACATATTTGAGTTGATCCTGGTCAAACAAATGGTGGTAATTTAACTGAAAAAAAAAAAATTCAGATTATAAACCCATGCTAATGAGAAATAAATGACACTTTTTGGTTAGTCACCCAAATCAGCTCTTTATATTGATTGAATGAGTTAGATAATCACTTTTTCAATCAACAAATGTTCATTGAATGTTTATTCTGTGAAGGTGGTGACAAAGGATGAAACGGTTGGATAGCATCACAGACTCAATGGACATGAGTTTGAGCAGATTCCAGGAGATGGTGAAGGGCAGTAAAACCTGGAGCACTGCAGTCCAGGGGGTCACAAAGAGTTGGACACAACTTAGTGACTGAACAGCAACACTTTATAACAGGAACTGTGCCAGGTGTTGTCAATACAGAATGCTTAAGAAAGAAACAGTTTTTTCCTTCACAGAGCTTATAGTGTAGTGGGAGAGAATGACAATGAACAAGTAGCATGAAGTTTGCATCTGCTGCTCTGGTATTTTCTCCTGTTGCAAGCTTAATGTTAGTTCTTGTGTTAGCTCACTAAGGCTGCTCTACACAGTACTACAGAGCGGGTGACTTAAACAGAAATTTATTTCCTTTTAGTTCTGGGGGCCAGAAGTCCAATTCAAGGTGTTGGTAGAGTTGGTTTCTTCTGAAGTCCTCTCTTCTTGGCTTTTATATGGTCATTTTCTCCACGAGTTTCCGCATGGTCTTTTCTTTGTGTGTCTGTGACCTAATTTCTTCTTTGAAAAGACATCTTCAGATTAAGTCCCCCTCAATGACTTCATTCGGAGAAGGAAATGGCAACCCACTCCAGTATTCTTGCCTGGCAAATCCCATGGACAGAGGAGCCTGGTAGGCTACAGTCCATGGGGTCACTAAGAGTCGGACACGACTGAGTGACTTCACTTTCACTTTTCACTTTCATGCATTGGAGAAGGAAATGGCAACCCACTCCAGTGTTCTTGCCTGGAGAATCCCAGGGACAGAGGAGCCTGTTGGGCTGCCATCTATGGGGTCTCACAGAATCGGACATGACTGACATGACTTAGCAGCAGCAGCAGCAGCAGCAATGACTTCATTTCACCTAAATTAACTCTTTAAAAACTTTATCTCCAAACATAGTCAGATTATCAGGTTTTAGGTTTAGAACTTCAACACATGAAGGGTAGGGGATGGGGTGGGAAGACATAATTCAGTCCATAACATCACTATTACTAGAAAAATACTTAATGAAAATATGTGAGCCACATATATAATTTAACATTTTAAAAGTAGTCAGATTTTAAAAAGTAAAACAAAGTCAGATGAATTTGCATTGAATAATAAAATGTGTTTGATATAATATATCCAGAATAGTGTTTCAATGTTTAAACAATGTAAATGATTATTAGTGAGACACTTTGCATTTTTGTAAAATTTTCTGAAATCCAGTGTGCTTTTTACACTTACATCACATTTGAATTTAGACACTAAATTTTCATCAGAAGTAACATTTGATTAACATTTAGAGTTAATAAACTCTACAATTGAAGAAGTAGATTTACATAGTACTGTTGTTCTAAATATACTCTGAAACTTTTCCAGTAACTAAATAAAATATCCAATTTTAGATTTAAATTAGATTGCATTGAATAATTTAAGAATTCCTCAGTACCACTAGCTACATTCAGGTGTCCAATAGTCATATGTGGTTAGTAGCTGTCAAAAGGGACAGCACAAATCTAGAAGCTACATGCCACTGTCATGTGAAAAACAATGCTCTCGATGTCTCAAATTTTCTTAACAATTACCTGCTGTAATATTAACTATGCTTTTTAAAGGTAAAGCCCCATGAACAAGAAATCCACCCCCCTTGGTAAAACAAATGGATTTGAAACATATTTAATACTCTCCAATGGCTTCTGATTTTAAGTAGTCAAACTACCTTTATGCATCCTAATTAACTTTTCCGGTCCCTCCCAGGGGGTTTATTAAAGACCATTTCAGGGGACTTCTTAGACAGGGCTCTGAGCCAAAGTATTCCACATAGGTGCTGTATGGTCCCCTCCCCCTCTCCCCCCCCCCCCCCCCAAACCTCCCCACCCCCCACTGGGTGCTAATGAGGACTGGTACAGCTGGAGATCTCACATCTTCACAGCAGGAGGCTGAGGACTCTTTCCCCCTTATTCTCAATCCCTCAATTCTAGTCAACAAAGAATCCTGGGGAGGATATTTTTGTTACAGATCAGAAAATGGTCCAAGGTCCCAGGCTTTGTGATGAGGGCACTAAAGTTCTCTGATTCACTTGACTGTTCACACATTTGCTCTCCAAGGCTGTTCTAAATCTACAGGGAGTCATTTCTGGGACATGAAGACAATTATCCTGATTTCCCCTGCAGTTAGTGGTCCACCTAAAACAGGAGGTCATTAGAAGTCATTGGAAAGAGGGACAGGTCTATAGATCTATATATACATTATTTTCTTCTCCAAACTATCCTAATGTACTTGGAAAGAAACTCTCAAGTAAGATTTTGCTTCAGTGAGTGAGATCACTTCTCTCTTTAGACAGGGAAATGAATGAATCTTCCAAACTCAGCTTATGGCTTTCAAAACCAGGGAAGCAAAAAATGCAAAGTTAAATCTTAGACTTTTCTGGCCAACCAAACCTGTTTCCAAATGATATCATTCAGTTTTATGCTATCTATTCAGTAAAATCCAGGCACTGTTTTCCATGCTTGAAATAATATCAGTGGATGAAACTGACAAAGATCCCCATCCTCATGGAGTTTACATTCCAGTGGAGGAGACAGAATAAACACACATGAAAGCATATATTAACAGTAGTAGTAAGTACTATAAGGAAAAATAAAGAAATGAAAGGACAGAGAATCTAATGAGATAGGGTAGAGACATTCACTTTTTTTCCCAGCAAGTATTTATGTCCTGCCTACTCTCTGTTAGGTCCTGTACTATGTTAGGGACTGTGGAGAGATACAGTGATGAATCAGACACAATTCCTAATCCTCAAGGACTGCGTTTTTGTCTAACATTAATATTTACATGCAATGTATACTTGCCATGTATACATGGTAAGGAGATTTTGAGAATCCTAATCTTGCTGTTTCTTTTCTCTAAGGACATTTAGCAAGTATTATTTACACAGCATTGTCCTGCAAATTTTTGTACTTAAAAAGTGAATAATATCTTATAAGAAACTAATCTCCAGTCCAGGTTCGATGCAGGATACAGGAAGCTTGGGGCTGGTGCACTGGGATGACCCAGAGGGATGGTATGGGGAGGGAGGTGAGAGGGGGGTTCAGGATGGGGAACACGTGTATACCCATGGCGGATTCATGCTGATATATGGCAAAACCAATACAATATTGTAAAGTAAAAAAAAAATAATAAAATCAAAAAAATGAATAAATAAATGAACAATATGGGCATGTTTTTAAAATGGTGTGGGCTTCCCTCGTGGCTCAGATGGTAAAGAATCTGCCTACGATGCAGGAGACCTGGGTTCAATCCCTGAGTTGGGAAGATCCCCTGGAGAAGGGAATGGCAACCCATTGCAATATTCTTGCCAGAATAATCCCATAGACAGAGGAACCTGGCAGACTGCTATCCATGGGGTTGCAAAGAGTCAGCTATAACTGAGTGACTGAGCATGCACACATATCACATATGTATATGTATGACTGATTCACTTTGCTTGTACACCTGAAACTAACAACACTGTAAATCAACTACACTCCAATAAAATTTTTTTTAAGAAATGATGGAATCTGGATTCTCTGTCTCTTCCACTTCTTACTATGTGGCTTTGGACATAGCTTTAATATCTTGAACTTAAATTTCTCTAGCTGTAAAATGGGGCTAATAATTGTTGCTAAATACAATTATGTCTATAAAAAGCAGATGTAAAAGTTCTTTGTAAACTCTAAAGCACTATACAAAGTTAAGAGATTATTATGAGTACTAATGCATCCTTTCATTGGTGTGGCTAATTGAATATCAACTCTGCTGAAGGAAATTAAAATTAAACAGACTGTATTGGACAATCCTATGTAGAAACTCAGCATGGCAGGGGTTTGCATTAAGTCTAATATAGCAAAAAGAGACCCTGCCGGAGAAAGGCAGTTTGATTTTGCTACTAATTAGTACTTTTCCTTCAGGAGGTGGAATCTTCTCTTCCTTTTACAGATCAAATTACTCATGTACCCCTATAAAAAGCATGTCAAAGTCAAAAGTGGAAGCAGTCCCAGTGCAATTTGCAGTGGGAACGGATGCAGCGAGCAGTTAGCACACCATTAATTCTCAGTTAAGTGCCAATTTGCACATTGCTGGGAAACAATTACAAATTCTTTGTTTCTCAGCTTAAAGATGTCATTTAAATCCAAGAGAGCCCAAATCTAGTGGGGAAGGATTAATAAAGATAACTAGAGATCAAATCAGGTTGTGCCAAATATCACAAAGGGATCTCCCACATTACCAACTTGCTGAGTCCCTTCCTGTCAGCAGGCAGACTAATAGGACACAGGGGTAGGGGAGATATTTATCATAATCCAGATTGGCAAGAGAAGAAACTCATTTTTAGTTAGGAGTTTGCAGTTGACAAATTCTCTGATCAAGCTGAAGCAAGAAATTGGGAGTTTCTACTGCAGAAAAGAATGCATTCTTTTCTGACATGGAGTGAATTCTGTATAAATCCCAGTGCTTCAGCTGCCCAATAGTCCAGCCTTGAAACATATCCATAGTCAGTCAAATTATTTGCTCTTTGTGGCAAAGGACTGAGTAGCAGTAATATCCCTGTTTATATTGCAGATAGGACCTGTGTTTCTACACAGATTCAGGAAAGCCTAACATGATGGGTACAACTAAGTACCCAAATTAGCATAATTCCTTCTCATTTCAAATTCATTAGACATGAGGCTTTATCACAATTTTCATTCAATTTTAATTTATTGTACTTTTGTTTGGGACATAGAACTGAAGCATGGAAAAGAAATAAGGTACTGTTTTTTCAATAATTTATCATTTCAATGGCCAAAATATACAGGGCCTTGAGTACTTGGATCTCTGGTAAGGTGATGGCTATTATTCAGGTGTTGCATGGTGCTATAAGATGCCCAGTACCCAAAGCAGTAACCTAGCATGAAGCATTGAAGAAGGCAATGGCACCCCACTCCATTACTCTTGCCTGGCAAATCCCATGGACAGAGGAGCCTGGTAGGCTGCAATCCATGGGGTCGCTAAGAGTCGGACACGACTGAGTGACTTCACTTTCACTTTTCACTTTCATGTATTGGAGAAGGAAATGGCAATGCACTCCAGTGTTCTTGCCTGGAGAATCCCAGGGACAGGGGAGCCTGGTGGGCTGCCGTCTATGGGGTCACACAGAGTCGGCCACGACTGAAGCGACTTAGCAGCAGCAGCAGCAGCAGCAGTAGCAGCAGCAGCAGCAGCAGCGTGAAGCATCATGGAAACAGACCAGAGCTGAAGGGAAGAAGTCAAGCAAAACTGTCAGATAGCTTAGTAAATGCTTCCATCTTACCATCTCCTGTCACCTCATCTACTTTCCTAGGCACTGATCCTTGATTTGGCTCTGTCAGTTCTCTAGTTGGAAAATTTCAATTTCTCTTGTCTAATGAACTTCTGATACTGGATATTCTTTTTTTTTTTTCTCATGCTACTTATTACCCAATTTGCCTTCTGGATTGAATACCACTCATAAGTGAGTGAGTGAAGTCGTTCAGTCGTGTCCAACTCTTTGCGACCCGTGGACTGTAGCCCACCAAGCTCCTCCATCCATGGGATTCTCCAGGCAAGAATACTGGAGTGGGTTGCCATTTCCTTCTCCAATACCACTCATACTGCTTACCGATTCTCTTTCCTCAGCTGTGAATTTCTGGATTTGATCTTGCATGGCGATGGATACGACATCCTAGGACTATTCTTGTTTCTTAAAAACTTAGGTGACTAATGGTCATATGCAGTGGCAGGTTATAGCACAAGGTAGCTAAGCTCTCTGCAAAGCATCAGGGACATTTTAATACAGCTCTTTCATTTTTCCAGGTTGCGAATTGGGTTTGGTATCCACTTTGTTCTAATTATTCTGGGGCCAAGCTGCTTCCCATTTCATTAGGAAATCATGCAAAGAATATGATGGGTTCCTTACAATCAAAATGAACTGGGTATTTTATATACCAAGTATAAGTGACTCTTTTCCCCTTTTCTGTTTGTTCATAGATTTCTTCAGATATAAAGATGAGGTCACTAGGCAACAGTTAATCTAACTCCGGGTTTCTACTTTGCTAAATCAGTGGAAGTGAGAAATACATTTAAGGGACTAGATTTGATAGATAGAGTGCCTGAAGAACTATGGACGGAGGTTTGTGACATTGTACAGGAGACAGGAATCAAGACCACCTCCATGGAAAAGAAATGCAAAAAAGCAAAATAGCTGTCTGGGGAGGACTTACAAAGAGCTGTGAAAAGAAGAGAAGAGAAAAGCAAAGGAGAAAAGGAAAGATATAAGCATCTGAATACAGAGTTCCAAAGAATAGCAAGGAGAGATACGAAAGCCTTCCTCAGTGATCAACGCAAAGAAATAGAGGAAAACAACAGAATGGGAAAGACTAAAGATAGCTTCAAGAAAATTAGAGATACCCAGGGAACATTTCATCCAAAGATGGTCTCGATAAAGGACAGAAATGATATGGACCTAACAGAAGCAGAAGATATTAAGAAGAGGTGGCAAGAATACACAGAACTGTACAAAAAAGATCTTCACGACCCAGATAATCACAATGGTGTGATCACTGACCTAGAGCCAGAGATCCTGGAATGTGAAGTCAAGTGGGCTTTAGAAAGCATCACTACGAACAAAGCTAGTGGAGGTGATGGAATTCCAGTTGAGCTATTTCAAATCCTGAAAGATGATGCCATGAAAGTGCTACATGCAATATGCCAGCAAATTTGGAAAACTCAGCAGTGGCCACAGGACTGGAAAAGGTCAGTTTTCATTCCAATCCCAAAGAAAGGCAATGCCAAAGAATGTTCAAACTACTGCCCAATTATACTCATCTCACATGCTAGTAAAGTAATGCTCAAAATTCTCCAAGCCAAGCTTCAGCAATACGTGAACCATGAACTTCCAGATGTTCAAGCTGGTTTTAGAAAAGGCAGAGGAACCAGAGATCAAATGGCCAACATCTTCTGGATCATGGAAAAAGCAAGAGAGTTCCAGAAAAATATCGATTTCTGCTTTATTGACAATGCCAAAGCCTTTGTGTGGATCCCAATAAACTGTGGAAAATTCTGAAAGAGATGGGAATACCAGACCATCTGACCTGCCTCTTGAGAAACCTGTATGCAGGTCAGGAAGTAACAGTTAGAACTGGGCATGGAACAATGGACTGGTTCCAAATAGGAAAAGGAGTACGTCAAGGCTGTATATTGTCACCCTGCTTATTTAACTTATATGCAGAGTACATCATGAGAAAGGCTGGGCTGGAAGAAGCACAAGCTGGAATCAAGATTGCTGGGAGAAATATCAATAACCTCAGATATGCAGATGATTACCAGCCTTATAGCAGAAAGTGAAGAGGAACTAAAAAGCCTCTTGATGAAAGTGAAAGAGGAGAGTGAAAAACTTGGCTTAAAGCTCAACATTCAGAAAACTAAGATCATGGCATCGGGTCCCATCACTTCATGGAAATAGATGTGGAAACAGTGTCAGACTTTATTTTTTTGGGCTCCAAAATCACTGCAGATGGTGATTACAGCCATGAAATTAAAAGACACTTACTCCTTGGAAGGAAAGTTATGATCAACCTAGATAGCACATTGAAAAGCAGGACATTACTTTGCCCACAAAGGTCCGTCTAATCAAGGCTTTGGTTTTTCCAATGGTTATGTATGAATGTGAGAGTTAGACTGTGAAGAAAGCTGAGTGCCAAAGAATTGATGCTTTTGAACTGTGGTGTTGGAGAAGACTCTTGAGAGTCCCTTGAACTGCAAGGAGATCCAACCAGTCCATGAAATCACTGCAGGTGGTGACTGCAGCAAGATCCTTGCTCCTTGGAAGACACGTTTTGACCAACCTAGTCCATCCTAAAGCAGACCAGTCCTGGGTGTTCGTTGGCAGGACTGATGCTGAATCTGAAACTCCAATACTTTGGCCACTTCATGCGAAGAGTTGACTCATTGGAAAAGACCAAATCCAACCTGTCAGTTTGGGTAAACTCTGGGAGTTGGTGACGGACAGGGAGGCCTGGTGTGCTGTGATTCATAGGGTTGCAAAGAGTCAGACACGACTGAATGACTGAATTGACACAGCTTATTAAAAAGCAGAGACATTACTTTGCAAATGAAGGTCCGTCTAATCAGAGCAGTGGTTTTTCCAGTAGTCATGTATGGATGTGAAAGTTGGACCTTACAGAAAGCTGAGGGCTAAAGAATTGATGCTTTCAAACTGTGGTGTTGGAGAAGACTCCTGAGAGTCCCTTGGACTAGAAGGAGATCCAACCAGTTCATCCTAAAGGAAATCAGTCCTGAATATTCATTGGAAGGACTGATGCTGAAGCTGAAACTCCAATATTTTGATCACCTGAAGCTGTCTCATTTGAAAAGACCCTGATGCTGGGAACAATTGAAGGCAGGAGGAGAAGGGGATGACAGAGGATGAGATGGTTGGATGGCATCACTGACTCAATGGACATGAGTTTGAGTAAACTCCAGGAGTTAGTGATGGACAGGGAGGCCTGGTGTGCTGCAGTCCATGGATTTGCAAAGAGTCAGACATGACTGAGTGACTGAACTGAACTGACCCCTTGATGTATTGGCTGTCAAGCTGCAAGTGGCTGAACCTGTGTTCAGTTACACAAGCACAGTACTTTACACAAGAAAAGTACTCTATCTTTTGGAACCTGGATCTCTAACCTGCCTCTAGAAAAATCATAATAGATACTCAGATACAGTGAAGCAATAAACAGATGAGAATTTTAGCTCAGCTATTTGTCTTGGTTTTGGTAAATCTATGGGACCTGAGACAACTCAGGGAGCATATGTATGAGATAAAAACATGTATCAAATTACTTCATAACTACTGGTTGATTGATTAAAACGAAGTCACCTTCTTAAACCAATGAGTTCTAATTGTGATGTTTGTTTTTGTACATTCCTATATACTTGATTAGGACTACAGGGCTTCCCTGGTGGCTCAGTCAGTAAAGAGTCTGCCTGAAATGTAGGATACCTGAGTTTGATCCCTGGGTCAGGAAGATCCTCTTGAGAAGGGAATGGCTATCAACTCTAGTATTCTTTCCTAGAGATTCCCATGGATAGAGGAGACTGGTGTACCCCAATCCATGGGATAACAAAGAATCAGACATGATTGAGTGACTAAGCATTCATATACTTGATTAGGATGGTCTGTTATTATAGCAGAATAAGCATATAACCTGCTGATATGATTTGATGGGGCCTGGGAAAACCCTTCTGCCTAAAATTATCTCTTGCAACAAACTGCTAAATTCAACTGTATTAGTAACTGATTCTCACTTTGAACTTTTATTAAACATTATGCATTTTGAATTTCACAACCACCAGAAGAAATAAGTATTATTATAATGTTACAAATGGGAAAATTAGGCAACAGAAAAGTTAATGAATAGCCCAAGGTCGCTCAGGTAGCAAATGTCAAAGTCTGCACATAAACTCATGTTCTTTAATGCCAAGTTTCATTTTTTTTCTGCTCTCTTCAACAATTAGTCATTCCTTCAGTCCTTGTTAAGAGGATGTTCTTCTGGACACTCTGAAAATACACATATCCTTGTATTGACCTTATCTTGCTTCATATTTTTTTTTACATTTAATCTTGTACCCAAAATATGGTTCATGGCAAGTAGTAGTGAAGTCATCTAGGATTTTATTAGAAATACAAAAATGTCAGGATACAATTTAGACCTACTGGTAAAGAAAAGGAGACAGGAGACAAGGGAAGATGAAGAAGAAAGAGAAATTCAGAAGTATCAAAGTCAAAGTTTAACCAGTTTTCAATTTTTTTTTCTAGTGTGTATGAAGTTACTTCAGTTGTGTCTATCTCTTTGAAACCCAATGGACTGTAGCCTGCCAGGCTCCTTTGTCCATGGGATTCTCCAGGCAAGAATTCTGGAGTGGGTTGCCATTTCCTCTCCAGGGGATCTTCCCAACCCTGGGATTGAACGTGTTTATTAAGTCTCCTGCATTGGCAGGTGGGTTCTTTACCACTAATTCTACCTTTTTTCTAGAGTGATCTAAAATTCCTTGTGTGAATTTCTTTAAAGTGGAAATAGTCTCTTCTACTTCCCCAAATGCCAGGAAACTGAAGAAGCTTATATAGCCTTGGCTTTAACCTCATAACCTGGAGTTTTGTTCTCTGCTCCTTTCAGGAAGCTGAAGCAAAGTCCATAGAATTACTATGTGTCTTGCCCTGTCTTTCTGTTTTGCTTGAATACCACTGGTATATTAGGAAGAGTCTTATAACACTGACTAAATTGCATTTAGACTTTTTTCTACTCAACTTTCACAAATGAGTGCTATCTCTAAGGTGACAAGATAAAGCCCAAAATTAGAGAAATAAAGGGTAAAGCTTGAAGATAAAGTTATTCTTGGTCTAGAATTTGTGAAGAGTCATGGGAAAGATAGTAAAGAGGGACCAGTTAACATTCTATGAAGCATGAGTAAGATGGCTACCACTTCTCCATTATCATATATTCTTTCCCATTGTTAGACCAATATATCCCTGTTTGAGGTTCAGAAAATGTGGTTGCCATATGTGCATTTGATAATGACCATACTAATCCATTGCCAAGATCAAAGGTACTCTGGGAAGTTTCACAGGCAGTAGCCATAGTTTGGATGAACTGTGGATCACTCTTGCCTAGTCTTCTTGAAGCCAAATAGTCTTTGCAAAACTTCTGGCTGTTTTTGGGAGAATTAAATTAAATGAATATTGTCTGCACATCTACAAACTCAAAGGCCTGGGATAGGTGTTAATTAGATAGTCATAAATTATGAACTTTGGGAGGGATCAGACCAAGTTTCCTCTTAAATCAGTGCAGGCCTTGAGGGAGGTAAGGGACCCAGTCTGGACTGTAGCTTCCTCCAGTCACTCCTGGTTAGTCAAAAAGGGTAGGCTCTATCCCATGTAGGGAAATATGTTCCCGTGTCTGAGAAGAGAGATAAGAATCAAAAAAAAAAAAAAAAAAAAAATCTTTCACTTACCTCTCAGCTCTGAAGCTCTCAAGTTTGTTAGACCCAGGTGGAAATCTGAGGCTGGACTTAAGAGTCCAGATGTCAGGCTGCCCAGCTCATTACACTTATGACCCACTTCTGGCCACCGGAGGGCATCTCCAGCAGGAACAAGCAACTGTGCACACACCACTGAGTCCTCTCATTGCTCACTGCCCTCTTCCTGCTTTTCTAAAAAAAAAAAAAACAACAAAACTCTTCTTTTCTTTGGGGCTCTTTGCTTCTCCTCAAAGAGTAAAAAAACAATAATAATAATAAAAGTTTTTGTTTTTTTTTTCCTATCTAGAGACCTCCCCTAGCAAAATTTTTGCTGTGACAGCAATTCATATCACTCACTACCCTGGTGCCGCCCTGTCTTTGCTCTCTGTGGTTGATAAATATGTAGTTCTAGCATGAAAGAGACTGGGTATAATCACTGGAGACTTCTCAGAGTGGAAACATCAGCGTTGCTTGCAGACACTGCCTAACTGAGAACAGCTTGAGAAAATAAGCTCTATGAAAAGAAGGGAGAGGAATGTGGTTGGGAAAATGGAGAAATAAGAAAAATGGGGGGAAAATCTATTTTGTGGAAAGTGGGACAAAACCATTTTTTCATTGTTTAAGAAAACCCTCCTGGAACAGAAAAACTTTTTCCATATCAAGTTCACCAGTTGAGAAATAAGGGTATCCTGAAATCTGGCTTGGTTGAGATTTATTTTCTTTGTATGTGTGGGAAGGAAAAGTTTTACAAACCTGAGAATATAAAGAGGACTATCTGGGTGCTGTAATAGCCTATTAAAAGATCAATTCCATTTTTTAAGACAGACATAGTATTCAGTGAAGAGTGCTATTTAATTATAACTGAAGCATATATATTAATAAAAATCTAAGAATGTATTTTTAGGGACAAAACACTTCAATATTCCCTTAGCAAGTAATCCTGATAGTGCAAGTATTCAAATTCAATAAGACTGTTTTCCATAAAATATATTATTATTCAGAATTTTCCAAAAGTTATCCTTTCTTTAGAGTTAGATTCAGTGATATTTAATTTCCCTAGAAACTGAGCAAAGGCTCAAGTGTTTGAGATTATATATATATATATATATATATATATATATATTTGAGGTTTACAGGGCAGAGACTGGTATAATACATAATCCAGAAGGTTTTGGATAATCAGGCTATCTTCCTATTCAGGGATTTTTTGGATAGTGATTTGATATCAATGACAATGTTGAACCCCCAAGTCCTTCCCATTCACCTACAAATTCTCTCATCCCTTCACCATTACCACTGAGCCTATCTTTGTCACATGGTATCCATATATTCATAGTATAGAATGCTCTAAGGTCATCTTATCCTACTCTCTTTCAACAGTGATTGACCAGTAGGTTTAGCAGAAAATTAGTAACTTAAAAAAAAATCCACAGACAAGAGAACTAAAAAATTAAAATTCAATAAATAAGTAAACCCTTTGAAAAGAGTATTTAAAGCTTATGATTCTGCTAGAATGCTTGATTTTCCAACAGCTTCTAAATCCTTTCCTCTTCAATCCTCTAATGAAGTACTGATCAAAGGTTTTCTCACTTCCACATCCCCCAAGAAGTTGGCAGTTTTTCAGTTCCCCTTTTCTGCTGAAAGCTTTCATGCCTTATAATCCTTTTTGTTCCAGGGACCTCTGCTTTTTCTGTAGAAGGATACTTAGCCATGAATTCCTGGGGGCTGAAATTCATGTCCAACAGGAAGAAGCAACAACTACTCAAGTGCATACATCAGTAGACACATCGGTGCTTACTCTTCAAGGAAAGCTGCAGATTCCTGAGGTTCAAGTTGGGGTGGGGAGTATCTTGTAGCCTTTTACAGAGATAGACAGGGAAAACTGCATTATGGTATACTGGCAAAGCAAGGGAAGCTCACTTTTTCTTCTAAAAATTTGAGCTTTTGGAAAATGAGATAGCTATCTCAGGAGTTTATGAGTTCTCCATCATTGGTGATGTTCTCTAAGAAGTTGTATGTCCTCTCAGGTTTTATTGGTATACATCTGCTTTTGTGTAGACCTCTAATACAACTATAGCTCTGAGATATTGAGTTATCTTGTAAGATATGCTCCAACTGTTGTTGAACATCCTTAGGTCTCTAGTTCTCATCTCAAATATTATTTGTTTATTTAATTTTTTGCTAGTTCTAATTCTCTCAAATTCAATTCAAGAAGTTTTTGTTTGTTTGTTTTTTTAGCATCTATTTGGTACTCTGTCCTGACCTGGCATTGCTGAAGCTGAAGCTCCAATACTTTGGCTACCTGATGGAAAGAGCCAAGTCTTTGGAAAAGACCCTGATGCTGGGAAAGACTGAACACAAAAGGAGAAAGGGGAAGCAGAGAATGAGATGGTTGGATAGCATCACTAACTCAATGGACATGAATTTGAGTAAACTCTGGGAGACAGTGGAGGACAGAGGAGCCTAGCTTGCTGCAGTCCATGGGATCACAATGAGTCAGACATGATTTAGCGACTGAATACAACAACAAAAACAACTTTTTGTTAATTGTAAATAAGGTTTTATAGATACCAAACCTTGCATATATAAAGCAAAGAAGGTTAAACATGACCCAATTGACTGTACAGACAAATTAGAAATTCTTAAATAACAGAATGCTCTCATCATGCAAATTTTAGTGAGAGTTGTTTCATATAAAAGTAAATTTAGAGCCAGGCAGATGTTATTTTGAATTTAGGTCTGAACCTAGTAATGGGTCAAGTTTCTTAACATTCTTAAAACTCAATATCTCCATTATAAAATTAAGACAATATCATTATCAAAATATAAATATTAAATGGAAATAAACAGGTTTAAATCACTTAATACCCAGATTAGATAAGGTTCCAGAAATATACACTGTCTTCCCTTTACTTTATGTAGCCAAATCTGAACTTGGAAAAAGTAAGCATTTTTCCATCTTGGTAGGTGCATTTACAGTCTTTGTTACCTGCTATTGGTTTCTGGTTGACTGAACACAGAATGAGAAAAGCTTTATGCACCTAAGTCTTCTGGGGATGAAAAGGAGCAACATACTCTGTTCCCTTCAGGTCAGAATTACTGCATTGCTTGTGTTATTGCTGGTACTGCTGTCAGTACCATAGCCTCTTCTGGTCCTGCTCAACCAACCCCTTCACAGTGCTTAAGCCTGGGCAAGTTACCATAGGGCCGAAGGATGATTTTAAATACAGAAGAGCTAGAGCACTCCCTGGGACCACCTGACCACAAGTCTCAATCATCAAGCCTAAGTCCTTAGTCAATCAAGACATGGCAACTCCCAGGAGGCAGAGAACTAAATTCTGCTTCTCAAGACTCTGCCTACCTCTCTGGGTGCAACTCTGCTGCATCCATAGTGAGATCTTTCCATTTGCAGTCTATATTACACTCTGGCCAAAATTCTTGCACTAGATTTTGAATGTTGGCTTCTTTCTGATTAGACCCATCATGCTATAAGTCAGTGGCTTTCCTTTAAGGCTTATTATGTCCTGGAACAACAAATAGAAAACAGTCCTAGACTTGATATTATTAGCTTGGGTAAAATCCAATAATGGAAGTAAAGTTTCAGAAATAAAAAAGCAATTTAAACTACTAATACAATTAGAGGTATCTTAGGAAGTGCTTAAAACTATGTTTAGTATGCATTAGGGCTTAGTAAGTATTAGCTTTAACTTTTGATAAATCAGCCACTATATAGGTGTCATGCAAATATACTTTCATATACTCATAATAATCCTCCAAGTTAAGCATGTAATCTATTGTACAGGTAAGGAAACAGGTTTGGAGAAATAAAATAAACGTTCAAAATCAAAGAGCCAGAAAGTTACAGAACTAGAATTTGAACCACAACTTTCTGGCTTTGGAGCCTATTCTAAGTCACTATGACATGCAAACCTATAAATCACAAAGAGCATGTTGAATTCACCAAACAGTGAATTATTAATGAAAGTGTCCACTCCTTCTCCTGCCTATAAGCACTCGTAGGTTTGGATGTCCTTTGTCTCTTCAGTGGGATTTAGTCTTCTTATAAGTGAATATTCCCCCAGGTGTTTTGAGACAACCGTGAACCACACTGATTTTCAGTAGATGAAAACTTTAACCCTAATTTTCTTTGATGATATGCCTCAGTTCAGCATTTGAAAGGATTATAGTAAACAGAAGGGGCTATCATCAATTTGCTCAATCAGGGTGTAAAACTATAGCGCTACCTTTCCCTGAAGTCTGGAGAATTAGCCCTGTCCTGACTGAAGTTCTAATCGGAGTCCAAGGTACTTCCTTGCATTTCTCCAGTGCCTTCAGTGATCCACCAGAATATATTTCAATTCCCATCTCAGAAGCTCTTGAGTAGCCTTTACAGAGATCATCTGATACTGAGATAGAGCATTTCAAGAGAGCGAAACAAATAAATTCCAGTGGCCTTATCATGTAAATGCTGAGAATAGTTTATTATTCACAATATCTACACTCATCCTAATGAAAATTAAGAGTCACATGCTGGAGTCTATTTTTTTAACCCAAATATTGACAGGTGGTGAGCAGGTGGAGCTGCGCAGTGCTTGTCAGGGATGTGTCTGACTGGTAGGCGGAGGAGGGATGGAGATCTGAGTGAACGATAGCAGCACAGTCGTTCCTTTCCTGTTGTTGTTGAGTGACACTTGGATATATCACTAAACATATAAAAATAGAAACTCTGTGTCAGCCTTCTTGTACAGGGTGCTGTGCTGCAGCATTTAAATCTGAATGTCAGTATGCCACTATCGTTATTTATAGAGGAGACCCATATAAACATTTTGAGAGCAACAGAGGAAGAAGGAGAAGGAGAAAGAGAAAAGTGTATATGAGAGGGAAAGTGCTCAGAATATTGTGTTCATTAATTGAGCATCTAACTTTATATATTTGGAAGTGATAATTCATATTTGTATAGAAATGTACGTTTTGAGTGTTTCTCCAGTGGCTCAGTGGTAAAGAATCCTCCTGCAATGCAGGAGATGCATGAGACATAGGTTTCATCCCTGTGTTGGGAAGGATTCTGGAGGGCAGCATGGCAACTCATTCCAGTATTCTTGTTGGGATAATCCCATGGACAGAAGAGTCTGGTGGATTACAGCCCATAGTATCACAAGGAGTCAAATAGGACTGAAGTGACTGAATATACATGCACAGACATTTTTCAAGGCACTTTCACATACATCACCATATTGGAGTCTCAAAGAGACTTCTGAAATACAAAGTAATATTTCCCTTCCTGAAGGAGCTCGAGGAGATCAAGCAACTCTTGACATGTTGCTCAACTGGTTGGTAGAAGAAATGGATCTTCACATTGCATCTTCAAAATGCAGTTATTCCTTCCCCATATGAAGAAGGTGGTAATAGGGTAGTAATGTCCCTAATAATAGATAAGGAAATTGAACTATGGAGTAATAATCTGACAAAACTAAGGTATGGTATAATCATGAGTCATGCCATGAGGCATTCAGAGCAGTGAGGACACAGCAATGAAAAACAATAGATAGATTCAGTTCAGGGTCTGATGAAAGGAGGGCTAACGGGTATGCTCCCCTGCAAAAGGATTGCAGTGCAGGTGAACTCCTGCTGCGAGTCTAGTCATGCACCTGCCTAAGATGTCACATCTGGGACCAGACAAACCAGCCTCTTGGAGCCGGTAACTGACACTGGAAGCACAGAACAAGCAGTCTGGCAGCTCTCAAACCTTCTTGGGGCCTGCTCCTCACTCACCAGGCAACAGAAATCCAAAAAGTGTCAAAGATGAAGAGAGACTTTCCAAGGGAGAAAAAGAAGGTGGAGGAGTAGGTGGACATGGAGTATATCTCTCTTCATGGATACATCAGGAATACACCTTCAGACAAATGAGTGAATGCAGAACACCAGCTGAGAGTGGGTGGGAGTAACTGACCAGTGAAAAAGAATATATACAACCACACAAAACTCAAGATCAAGCCCTGAACCTTTGGAGTGGGAGCATTAACTCCCAGACCCTAGACTACCAGAGAACTAACCCTAGGGAGTATCAAGTAGTGAGAATTCACACAAACAAAACCACTCAAATACAAGACTCAGCATCAACCAACCACCACTAGCACCCTGAGCAGGATGCCTCATCTAAACAACAAACAAAGCAAAAATGCAAACCCGATCATCAGCAGAAGGGTTTACCACCTCACTCAGCCTTGCCCATCAGAGGAAAAACAAACAAACAAAAACTCAGCACAAATCTCACCCCATATGAAGTTTACACAAACCACTGGACCAACCTTAGGAGGACAGAAACCAAAAGGAAGAAAGAATTCAACTTTCTTCAAGTAAAGAATTCAACTTTCCTTGAAGCATGAGAAAAGGAGACCTCAAACACAATAAGTTAAAAAAAAATAATGAAAAGGCAGAGAAATACTACACAAATGAAGGAATGAGCTAGAAAAACAGAAGTCCAAATAAATGAAGAGGACATAGGCAAATTACTGGAAAAATAATTGAGAATAATGACAGTAAAGATGATCAAAAACCTTGAAAACAAAATGGAGAAAATACAAGAATCAATTAACAAAGACCTAGAAGTATTAAAGAATAAACATACAGAGACAAACAACATAATTGCTGAAATTAAAAATACTCTAGAAGGAATCAATAGCAGAATATCTGAAGCAGAAGAAAAAGATAAAATGGTGGAAATAACTTCTGAAGAGCAGAATAAAATGAAAAGAATGAAAAGAATTGAGGATAGTCTCAGAGACCTCTGGGACAATATCAAACACACCACATTTGAATTGTAGTGGTCCCAGAAGAAGAAGAGAAAAAAAAAAGAGTATGAGAGAATTTTTGAAGACATTGTAGTTGAATATTTCCCAAACATGGAAAAGGAAATAGTCAATCAATTCCAAGAGGCACAAAGAGTCCCACACAGAATAAATCCAAGGAAAAACATGCCAAGACACATACTAATCAAGCTAACAAAGACTAAATACAAAGAAAGAATATAAAAAGCAGCAAGGGAGAAGCAACAAGTAACATACAAGGGAAATCCCATACACTTAACAGTTGATCTTTCAGCAGAAATTCTGTAGGCCATAAGGGAATGGTAGGATATATTTAAAGTACTGAAAGGGAAAAATCTACAACCAAGATTACTGTACCTGGCAAGAATCTCATTCAAAATTGATGGAGAAATAAGAAAATTTTCAGACAAGCAAAAGTTAAGAGAATTCAGTGCCACAAAACCAGCTTTACAACAAATGTTAAAGGGACTTATATAGCCAAGAAATACAAGAGAAGAAAAAAGATCTACAAAATCAACCACAAACAATTAAGAAAATGGCAATAGGAATATATATATATATATATATATATATATATATATATATATATAATTACTTTAAATGTAAATGGATTAAATGCTCCAGCAAAAAGACACAGACTGGTTGAATGGATACAAATACAAGACACATATATATGCTGTCTACAAGAAACCCACTTCAGACCTAAAGATACATACAGACTGGAGGTAAAAAATATATTCCATGCAAATGAGAAGCAAAAGAAAGCTGGAGTAACAATCTTCATATCAGACAAAATAGACCTTAAAATAAAAAAGATTACAAGAGATAAGGAAAGACACTACATAATGATCAAGGGATCAATCCAAGAGGAAGACTAACGATTGTAAATATCTATGCACCCAACATCCCCAGGTTGCGAACATCCCCTGGAGAAGGAAATGGTAAGCCACTCCAGTATTCTTGCTTGGAGAATTCCCATGGACAGAGAAGACAGGTGGGCTGGAGTACATGGGGTCTCAAAGAGTCAGACTCTACTGAGTAACTAAGCACAGCACATTCATCCAACATAGGAGCACCTCAATACCTAAGACAACACTAACAGACATAAAAGGAGAAATTGACAGTAACACAATAATAGAGGGAAACTTTAACACCCCACTCACACCAATGGACAGGTCATCAAAACAGAAAATTAATAAGGAAACACAGGTCTTAAATGATACATTAGATGAGATGGATCTCATTGATATCTTCAGGACATTCCATCCAAATGCAGAAGAATACACCTTCTCAAGTGCACATGGAACATTCTCCAGGATAGACCATATCTGGGTCACAAATCAAACTTCAGCAAATTTAAGAAAATTGAAATTGTATCAAGCATCTTCTCTGACCACAATGCTATAAGAGTAGATATCAATTACAAGCGGGGGAAAGTAAGAAATACAAACACATGGAGATTAAACAACACGTTTCTAAATAACCAACAGGTTACTGAAGAAATCAAAAGGGAAATTAAAAAAAAAATTCTAGAAACAAATGACAATGAAAACACAACAATGCAATACCTATGGGATTCAGCCAACACAGTTCTAAGAGGGAAGTTTATATCAATACAATCCTGCCTCAAGAAACAAGAAAAACATTGAATAGACAACCTAACTTTACACCCAAAACAACTAGAAAAAGAAGAACAAAAAAACCCCAAAATTAGTAGAAAGAAATAAAGCATAAAGATCTAAGCAGAAATAAATAAAAAGAAATGAAAGAAACAATGGCAAAAATTAATAAAACTAAAAGCTTCTTCTTTGAGAAGATAAACAAAATTGACAACTCTTTAGGCAGACTCATCAAGAAAAAAAGAGAGAAGAATCAAATCAACAAAATTCAAAATGAAAAAGGAAAGGTTACAACAGACAATGCAGAAATACAAAGGATTATAAGAAACTATTGTGAACAAGTATGTGGCAATAAAATAGATAACCTGGAAGAAATGGACATATGCTTTAAAAAGTTCAGTCTTCCAAGACTGAACCAGGAAGAAATAGAAATTGTGAACAACCCAATTACAAGCACTGAAATTGAAGCTGTGATCAAAAATCTCCCAGAAAACAAAAGCCCAGGACCAGATGGCTTCACAGAATTCTATCAAACATTTAGAGAAGAATTGATGCCTATCTTTCTACAATGCTTTCAAAAAATTGTAGAGGAAGGAATGCTTCCAAACTCATTCTATGAGGCCACCATCACCCTGATACCAAAACCGGACAAAGACAACACACAAAAAGAAAACTACAAGCCAATATCACTGATGAACATAGATGCAAAAATCCTCAATAAAATTTTACCAAACAGAATTCAGCAACACATCAAAAAGCTCATTCATAACGATCAAGTTGGGTTTATTCCAGGGATGCAAGGATTCTTCAATATATGCAAACAAATCAATGTGATACACCATATTAACAAATTGAAAGATTAAAAACCATATAATGATCTCAATAGATGCAAAAAAAAAAAAAAGCCTTTGACAAAATTCAGCACCCATTTATGATTAAAACTCTTCAAAAAATAGCCACAGAAGGAACCTACCTCAACGTAGGAATGGCCCTATATAATAAGTCTACAGTAAACATAATTCTCAATGATGAAAAACTGAAAGCATTCCTCCTAAGATCAGGAACAAGACATGGGTGCCCACTTTCCCTACTATTATTCAACTTAGCTCTAGAAGTCCTAGCTACAGCAATCAGAGAAGAAAAAGAAATCCAGATCAGAAAAGAAGCAAAGCTCTCACTGTTTGCAGATGACATGATACTGTACATAGAAAACCCTAAAAATAGTATCAGAAAATTACTAGAGGTAATCAGTGAATTTAGCAAAGTTGCAGGATACAAAATGAATACACAGAAACAACTTGCATTTCTATATAATAAAAATGAAAAAATCAGAAAGAGAAATGAAAGAATCAATCATATTTACCATTGCAGCAAAACGAATTAAATATCTAGGAATAAACTTACCTAAGGTGACAAAAGAATTGTACCCAGAAAATTATAAGACACTAAGGAAAGAAATCAAAGATGACATAAGCAGATGGAGAGATATTCCATGTTCCTGGGTAGGAAGAATCAATATTGTGAAAATGACTATACTACCAAATGCAATCTGCAGATTCAATATGATCCCTATCAAATTACTAATGGCATTTTTCACAGAACTAGAAAAAGATTTCACAATTCATATGGAACACAAAAGACCCCAAATAGCCAAAGCAGTCTTGAGAAAGAAGAATGGAGCTGTAGGAATCAACCTTCCTGACTTCAGATTATACTACAAAGTTACAGTCATTAAGACAGTATGGTATTGGCACAAAAACAGAAATATAGACCAATGGAACAAGATCCAAAGCCCCAAAATAAACCCATACACCTATGCATACCTTATTTTGACAAAGGAGGCAAGAATATACAATGGGGCAAAGACAGCCTCTTCAATAAATGGTGATGGGAAAACTGGACAGCTACATATAAAAGAATGGATTTAGAACACTTCCTAACACCATACACAAAGATAAACTCAAAATGGATTAAAGACCTAAATGTAAGACCAGAAACTGTAAAATTCTTAGAGGAAAACACAGGCAGAACACTCAGTGACATAAATCAAAGCAAGATCCTCTATGACTCACCTCCTAGAGTAACAGAAATAAAAACAAAAGGAAGCAAGTGGGACCTGATTAAACTAAAAGCTTTTGCACAGCAAAGGAAACTATAAGCAAGGTGAAAAGACAACCCTCAGAATGGGAGAAAATAATAGCAAATGAAACAACTGACAAAGGATTAATTTCCAAAACATACAAGCAGCTCATACAACTCAATACCAGGAAAACAAACAACCCAATCAAAAAGTGGGACAAAGACCTAAACAGACATTTCTCCAAAGGAGACATACGGATGAATAACAAACACATGAAAAGATGCTTAACGTTGCTCATTATTAGAGAAATGCTAATCAAAACTACAATGAGATATCACCTCACACCTGTCAGAATGGCGATCATCAAAAAGTCTGCAAGCAATACATGCTGGAAAGGGTGGGAAGAAAAGGGAACGCTCTTGTACTGTGGGTGGGAATGTAAATTGATTCAGCCATTATGAAAGACAGTATGGAGATTTCTTAAGAAATCTAAGAATAAAACCACCATATGACCCAGCAATCCCACTCCTAGGCATATACCTTGAGGAAACCAAAGTTGAAAGAGACAATATGTATCCCGTTGTTCATTGCAGTGCTATTTATAACAGCTAGAACATGGAAGTCACCTAGATGTCCATGGACAGATAGATGAATGGATAAAGAAGTTGTTGTACATATACACAATGGACTCAGCCATAAAAAGGAACACATTTGAGTCAGTTCTAATGAGGTCGATGAACCTAAAATCTATTATACAGAGTGAAGTAAGTCAGAAAGAGAAAGATAAATATTGTATTCTAATGCATATATATGGAGTCTAGAAAAATCATACTGAAGAATTTATTTACAGGGCAGCAGTGGAGAAACAGACATACAAAATAGACTTATGGACATGGGGAGAGGGGAGGAGAGGGTGAGATGTATGGAAAGTGTAACATGGAAACTTATATCATATGTAAAATAGATAACCTACGGGAATTTGCTGTCAAATGGCTCAGGAAAGCCAAACAGGTATCAACCTGTATCAACCTAGAGGGGTAGGATGGGGAGGGAGATGTGAGGGAGTTTCAAAAGGGAGGGGATTTATGCATACCTATGGCTGATTCATGTTAAGGTTTGACAGAAAAGAGAAAATTCTGTAAAGCAATTATCCTTCAATAAGAAAAAAAAAAAAGGAAAATAAGCAGTAGATAAAATATTTTGCCTTTATAAAGCTAATCTTGCAGTGGTTGTGGTTATAATTCTACAACTTCATAGTGCAAGTGGAGATATAGAGCCATCTAATGCTATTTTTATCATTTGGAAATAATGAACTGCCTAAAAACAGAAAACAATAAAGCATTTTGTATTTCAAAACCTTCAGCTATCTTATAGAAACTCTGTTAGCTCTGAGATGATGATTATTTGGAGTAAATTCTGTAGTGGTATGATGGCACATGTCATGTTCTGTTCAAGTCAACACTACATAGTAAAACTTTTCTATATATGTTCAATGAAACCGAAAGGGACCTGCAGGATCCCCATGGATCAGGAATGAAGTGTCTCAATAGAGCCTGCTAGCATGGCTACTATGGAACCAGTAGCTTAAGTAGTCATCCCCAAACTTCTTCGTACCTTAGAATCCCCTAAGGAGCTTCAGAAATTACTCATTCCTGTATTCTCCCCAGAGAGTGTAACATGAATGATCTAGCAAGTGAGCAGAATGCTTAAAATGATTCTAATATGGTGATATGTTTAGGAATCACAAACTTGATGTTCTGTTGCTCAGTCCCTAAGTCATGTCCAATTCTTTGTGACCCCATGGACTGCAGCATGCCAGAATTCCCCATCCTGCACTATCTCCCAGAGTTTGCTCAAACTCATGTCCATTGAGTGGGTGATGCCATCCAACTATCTCATCCTCTGTTGCCACCTTCTCCTCCTGTCCTCAATCTTTTCAGCATCAGGGTCTTTCCCAATAAGTCGGCTCTTCACACCAGGTTGTCAAAGTATTGGAGCTTCAGTTTCAGTACTTCTAAAGAATATTCAGGGTTCATTTCCTTTAAGACTGACTGGTTTGATGTCCTTGCTGTGCAAGGGACTCTCAAGCATCTTCTCCAACATCACAGTTCAAAAGCATTAAAAGTTCATGCTCAGCCTACTTTATGGTCCAACTCTCACACCCATACATGACTACATGAAAAGCCATAGCTTTGACTATATGGACCTTTGTCAGTGAAGTGATGTCTCCACTTTTTAATATGCTGTCTAGGTTTGTCATAGCTTTTCTTCCAAGAGCAAGCATCATTTAACTTCATGGCTGCAGTCACTGTCTGCAGTGATTTTTGGAGCCCAAGAAAATAGTATCTGCCACTGTTTCCATTTTTCCCCATCTATTTGCCATGAAGTGATGGGACCAGATGCCATGATCTTTGTTTTTTTTGAATGTTGAGTTTCAAGCCAACCTTTTCACTCTCCTCTTTCACCCTCATTAAAAGACTCTTTAGTTCCTATTCAGTTTCTGCTATTAGAGTGGTGAATGAAGTGAAAGTCGTTCAGTCATGTCTGACTCTGTGACCCCATTGACTAATATAGTTCACAGAATTCTCCAGGCCAGAATACTGGAGTGTGTAGCCTTTGCCTTCTCCAGGGGATCTTCCCAACCCAGGGATCAAACCCAGGTCTCCTGCATTGCAGGCATTAATCATTAGAGTGGTGATCATCTGCATATCTGAGGTTGTTGATATTTCTCCCAGCAATCTTGATTCCAGCTTGTGATTCATCCAGCTCATCATTTTGCATGAAGTATTCTGCATATAAGTTAAATAAGCAGGGTGAAAATAAGCAGCCTTGTCATACTCCTTTCTCAATTTTGAGACAGCCCATTGTTCCATATCCAGTTCTAACTGTTGCTTCTTGACCTGCATACAGATGTCTAAGGAGGCAGGTAAGGTTGTCTGGTATTCCCATTTCTGCAAGAATTTTCCACAGTTTGTTGTGATCCACACAATAAAAGGCTTTAGTGTAGTCAATAAAGCAGAATTAGATGTCTTTCTGTAACTACCTTGCTTTTTCTATGATCCAACAGATGTTGACAATTTGGTCTATGGTTCTTCTGCCTTTTCTAGATCTAGCTTGTGCATCTGAAACTTCTCAGTTCACGTACTACTGAAGCTTAGCTTGAAGGATTTTGAGCATTACCTTGCTAGCATGTGAAATGAGTGCAATTGTATGGTAGCTTGAATATTCTTTCTCTTTGCCCTCCTTTGTGATTGGAGTGAAAACTGAAGTTTTCCAGTCCTGTGGCCACTGTTGAGTTTTCCAAATTTGCTAGCATATTGAATGTAGCACTTTCAAAGCATCATCTTTTTGGATTTGAAATAGCTCAGATGGAATTCCATCACCTTCACTAGCTTTGTTTGTAGTAATGCTTCTTAAGGCCCACTTGACTTCACATTCCAGGATGTCTGGCTCTAGTTGAGTGACCACATCATCGTGGTCATTCGGGTCAATAACTTTTTTCTTTTTTTACTGTTCTGTGCATTTTTGCCAGCTCTTCTCAGTCTCTTCTGCTTCTATTAGGTCCTTGCCATTTCTATTCTTTATTGTACCTATCTTTGCATGAAATGTTCCCTTGGCATATCCAATTTTCTCGAAGAGATCACTAGTTTTTCCTATTATATTGTTTTCCTCTATTTCTTTGCATTGTTCACTTTAGAAGGTCTTCTTATCTCTTTGCTATTCTCTGGAACTCTGCATTCAGTTTGGTATATCTTTCCCTTCCTCCCTTGCCTTTTGGTTTTTTCTTTTCTCAGCTATTTGTAAAGCCTCCTCAGACAACCACTTCACCTTCTTGTATTTCTTTTTCTTTGGGACGGTTTTGGTCACTGCCTCCTATATAATGTTATGAACCTCCATCCATACTTCTGTAGTCACTCTTGTCTACCAGATCTTATCCTTTGAATCTATTTTTCACCTCCACAGCATAATCATTAAGCATTTGATTTAGGTCATACCTGAATGGCCTAGTTTTTTTCTTTTATTCCCTACTTCAATTAAACCAGAATTTTGCAATAAGGAGCTCATTATCTGAGCCTCAGTTAACTCCAGGTCTTGCTTTTACTGACTGTATAGAGCTTCTCCATATTAAGGTGCAAAGAATATAATCAACCTGATTTTGGTATTGACCATCTAGTAATGTCCATGTGTAGAATCCTCTCTTATGTTGTTGGAAGAGGGTGTTTGCTATGACCATGAAAATCTTTGTCCACTGTGGAAGGGAATAGCAAACCACCCCAGTAGTTTTCCTTTAAGAACCTCAAAAACAGTATGAAAAGGCAAAAAGATATGACAGTGGAAGACGAGCCCCGCCCCCAGGTCAATAGGTCTGTAATATGCTATTGAAGAAGAGCGGAGAAATAGCTCCAGAAAGAATGAAGAGGCTCAGCCAAAGTGAAAATGATGCTCAGTTTTGGATGTGTCTGGTGGTAAAAGTAAAGTCCAATGATATAAAGAATAATAATGTATAGGAACCTGGAATGTTATGTCCATGAATCAAGGTAAATTGGACATGGTCAGGCAGGAGATGACAAAATTGAATATTGACATCTTAGGAATCATTGAACTAAAATGGATGGGAATGGGTGAATTTAATTCAGAAGGCCATTGTATCTACTACTGTGGGGAAGAGTCCCTTAGAAGAAATGGAGTAGCCCTCATAGTCAACAAAAGAATCCAAAATGCAGTACTTGAGTGCAATCTCAAAAGTGACAGAATGATCTCAGTTCATTTCCAAGGCAAACCATGCAATATACTGTAATCCAAGTCTATGCCCCAACCTCTAATACCAAAGAAGATGAACAGTTATATGAAGGTTTTCTAGATCTAACACCAAGAAGAGTTGTCCTTTTCATCATAGGGGATTGGAGTGCAAAAGTAGGAAGTCAAGAGATACCTGGAGTAAGAGGCAAATTTGGCCTTGGGATACAAAATGAAGTAAGGCAAAGGCTAAGAGAGTTTTGCCAAGAGAATGCGCTGGTTGTAGGAAACACCCTCGTCCAACAACACAAGAGACGATCTACACATGGACATCACTTACTTGTGGTATGTTTGATGAATGACAACCATTGTTCCCCTAGCCCATTACCATTATTTATCATTGTTTTACCTTACCAATAGAACTTCAGTTTTTTTTCAGGCATTAAATAACCATGTGCACAAAAATACAGAGATTCATCCAGTTCAATGGGGTGAATCTTACTTATTCTTAGTTGTATTCTCTCTGTGGCAATAATTAATTTGAGGGTTATGAAATAGGGAAACATATAAGTGGAGAGAAATTATGGGAAAGGTTTCTTTGCAATTAACAAAGGAGACTTCTGTGAGAAAACAGTTCTCTCTCTTTTTTTCTACCTCTGGACATTAACTTTGTGGGGGAGACATGATAGCTATTGAGATCTTGCAGGGAGTGAGACATAGAAAGGATCAAGGAAGCACACTAACAATGCCTAATGACAGATGAAAAGAAACTTTTTTTTTGAATATATGGCAAAACCAATGCAATATTGTAAAGTTAAAAAATAAAATAAAAAAATTATAAAAAAGTATTGAAGTATAGTTGATTTACAATGTGTTAGTTTCAGGTGTACAGCAAAGCAATTCTGCTATACATACTTATACAACTATTCTTATTCAGATTCTTTTCACTTATAGGTTATTACAAAATATTGAGTATATTTACCTGTACTATACAGTAGATCCTTACAGTTTATTTTATGTATAATAATATGTATATGTTAATCTCAGTCTATAATGTACTCCCCCACTTTTCCCCTTTGGTAATCATGTTTATTTTCTAAGTTGGTGGGTCTATTTCTATGTTTTTGTTGATAATCAGTGTGCCACTAAAACTTAATGAACCCAAATACTAACATATTCCCTGACCTTGTGGTATTTATCATTTATGTTACTTTACTTGGTGTTTTTGTAATTTATACCTAAAAGTATACTGAATAATACATGAACTCTTAATTTTATATTTAGCCTCAAGAGAAATACACTATCCTAGGACAAAATGAAGACTGACCTCAAACTTCATATTGTCCCTGAAGAGAGATCTATGGATATTTTGTGAAAAAGTATGATAGTTTTCTTACATAGCCACAACTCAAAGATTATGGATTTATTTCAAATTTTCATATTCTAAAAAATTAACCTGATTCAGATCTGTCATAAGAAATTTACTAAAATTCTTCTTGAACCTCTTTATATGTTCCCTGTGCCATTTATTATTATCTCGCCAAATATTGACAAGAACACCAGAGATAGGAGAACTACAATAATAAAATAAAAAAACAACACTTACCTACCAGTTAGATTATCACTGACATAATCACACCATGATATGGGACTTCTCAAAAATGTCCAAGGATACTTTTGGTACCAGGTTGCAGGATGGAGTTGTTGAGAGCAAGTGAAAAACTGTCCTTTACTTTCCTTCCTAAAAACTCTTATAGAAGAAGAAGTCAAAAAGAAAGTTATGTGGAAATTAATTGAAACTTCAATCAATTTTTATGGGTGATAGGCCACTAAGTTCCTATGATTTCAAATGCTGCTTTTCCCTTAAGGATTCTGTAATACCAGTTTTCTATTTTCCCCAGGGTAGTTTTTGAAACTGTTAATAATTATAAATAACATTTATTGGATGCTCACCATGTGCCATTCATCATGCCAGGCTTTTTATGTGCATCATCTCAAATAGTCCTCACCACTGACCTTTGAGGACCATGGAACTTGGAGAGTTTAAGTGCCTTGTGAAAGGACCCACAGTTATTGAGTAGAAGTGCTGGGTTGGAAGCCAAGTTGGTGCTCTTAGCAACAGCACAGTATTGTCTTATATCCACTGTGGAAAGTTGTGAAAAGAACACAAACTCGTCATCTAGCTCTACCATTTACTACTAGTGTGACCTTGGCCTTCTTCACCAGGTCCCTGTAAAGACTGAACCATGCTCTTTGTAAACTGAAAGTCCTATCCAAATGTAACACGCTATTCCAATATCTTGGTTGTTGAGGTTTGTTCAGTGAACATTGATAGACGCCTTACTTTGGGCCAGACCTTTTGCTCGGTCCTGGGAATACAGCAATATGTAAGGGATGAGAGTTCCTTCCCTGTCATTCCTGAACTTTGGCAGTCAGAGTGAGGCCACACTTCCCTTTCCAGACAGATCCGGGGCTGCCCCAGTTCTGCTGGGTGTCCCTAAGCCATGCTGGTAAAAGCCTGTTGAGAATCGTTGCCAACATTTCTTCAGCTGCCTCATGTTTAATGAAATCAGAAAGAAGCCTGCACACCTGACGGTAGTTCAGAATATGAGGTGAATGATTAAAGTTTAAAAGGTCGTACACCATTGTAATACTGAAAAGAAACTTTATGATTCATCATTCCTGATGTAATGTCATCTGTTTAATAAAGCCATATTTCACTCACAGCTCATTTTTAATGGGCCTATTTAAGTAATGGTGACGGAGTTGTTTTTTTCCACCCCCACCTCCTTCGAAGCTAAGAGTGGTTTTTATGGATTATACTTGAAAACAACACAGTAGTTTAGGACTTGGATATTTACAGTATCTTTCAGCCTTCAGTGACTGGATATTGTTTATGCCAAATCCCTCTACTTGGACTGAAATATCAAGCAAAGGCAAACAAGCAGCTGGATATGCTAATACACAAATAAACAATGTCTCCTTTAATTGTGTAAATTGGAATTTATATCATGGGCAAATATGGTTATCTGTAAGCTATTTTGATGGGCAGTGGTCAGAGGGCATCATGCCCAGGGTGGCATTTTGTTCAAGCAAGGCAGTGGAATCCATTGGACCTGCATGTTTTAAACCAGTGCTTCTTCCCTGGATACAAAATTTTTTGTACCCCAGGGAACATTTGGCAATGACTGGAGATGTCTTTTCGTGTCACAACTGGAGGCAATGGAAAGGGTATTGCCATTGGAATATAGTGGACAGACTGGGGATGCACCCAAACATTCTGCAACACACAGGAACCCCCTCTTCTCTGCCCAACAGAGAATTATTTGGCTTCAAATGTCAACAGTGGTAAGATTCAGAAATATTGAATTTGATGGTTGGATGTGGGGTGGGAGACGGGATTCAGTCAATCAGTTCAGTCACTCAGTCATGTCCAACTCTTTGGGCAACCCCATGAACTGCAGCACGCCAGGCCTCCCTGTCCATCACCAATCCTAAGAGTTTACCCAAACTCATGTCCATTGAGTCGGTGATGCCATCCAGCCATCTCATTCTCTGTTGTCCCCTTCTCCTCCTGCACTCAATCTTTCCCAGCATCAGGGTCTTTTCCATGAGTCAGGTCTTCTCATCAGGTGGCCAGTGTATTGGAGTATCACCTTCAACATCAGTCCTTCCAAAGAACTCCCACGACTGATCTCCTTTCGGATGGACTCCTTGGATTTCCTTGCAGTCCAAGGGACTCTCAAGAGTCTTCTCCAACACCACAGTTTAAAAGGAACAATTCTTCTGCTCTCAGCTTTCTTTGTAGTCCAATTCTCACATCCATACAACACTACTTGAAAAACCATAGCCTTGACTAGACAGACCTTTGTTGACAAAGTAATATCTCTGCTTTTGAATATGCTGCCTAGGTTGGTCATAGCTTTCCTTCCAAGGAGTAAGCGTCTTTTAATTTCATGGCTGCAATCACCATCTGCAGTGATTTTGCAGACCAAAACATAAAGTCAGCCAGTTTCCACTGTTTCCCCATCTATTTTCTATGAAGTGATGGGACCAGATGCCATGATCTTAGTTTTCTGAATGTTGAGCTTTAAGCCAACTTTTTCATTCTCCTCTTTCACTTTCATTAAGAGGCTTTTTAGTTCCTCTTCACTTTCTGCCATAAGGGTGATGTCATCTGCATATCTGAGGTTATTGATACTTCTCCCAGCAATCTTGATTCCAGCCTGTGCTTCTTCCAGCCCAGAGTTTCTCATGATGTCCTCTGCATATAACTTAAACAAACAGAGTGACAATATATACCCTTGACATCAGATCAGATCAGTCGCTCAGTCGTGTCCGACTCTTTGCAACCCCATGATTCACAGCACGCCAGGCCTCCCTGTCCATCACCAACTCCCGGAGTTCACTGAGACTCACGTCCATCGAGTCAGTGATGCCATCCAGCCATCTCATCCTCTGTCGTCCCCTTCTCCTCCTGCCCCCAATCCCTCCCAGAATCAGAGTCTTTTCCAATGAGTCAACTCTTCGCATGAGGTGGCCAAAGTACTGGAGTTTCAGCTTTAGCATCATTCCTTCCAAAGAAATCCCAGGGCTGATCTCCTTCAGAATGGACTGGTTGGATCTCCTTGCAGTCCAAAGGACTCTCAAGAGTCTTCTCCAACACCACAGTTCAAAAGCATCAATTCTTCAGCACTCAGCCTTCTTCACAGTCCAACTCTCACATCCATACATGACCACTGGAAAAACTATAGCCTTGTCTAGACGAACATTTGTTGGCAAAGTAATGTCTCTGCTTTTGAATATGTTATCTAGGTTGGTCCTAACTTTTCTTCCAAGATAAGCGTCTTTTAATTTCATGGCTGCAGTCACCATCTGCAGTGATTTTTGAGCCCCCCAAAATAAAGTCTGACACTGTTTCCACTGTTTCCCCATCTATTCCCCATGAAGAGATGGGACCAGATGCCATGATCTTCGTTTTCTGAATGTTGAGCTTTAAGCCAACTTTCTCACTCTCCACTTTCATTTTCATCAAGAGGCTTTTGCGTTCCTCTTCACTTTCTGCCATAAGGGTGGTGTCATTTGCATATCTGAGGCTATAGATATTTCTCCAGGCAATCTTGATTCCAGCTTATGTTTCTTCCAGTCCAGCGTTTCTCATGATGTACTCTGCATAGAAGTTAATAAACAGGGTGATAATATACAGCCTTGATGAACTCCTTTTCCTATTTGGAACCATTCTGTTGTTCCATGTCCAGTTCTAACTATTGCTTCCTGACCTGCATACAAATTTCTCAAGAGGCAGATCAGGTGGTCTGGGGCTCCCATCTCTTTCAGAATTTTCCACAGTTTATTGTGATCCATACAGTCAAAGGCTTTGATATAGTCAGTAAAGCAGAAATAGATGTTTTTCTGGAACTCTCTTGCTTTTCTATGATCCAGCAGATGTTGGCAATTTGATCTCTCGTTCCTTTGCCTTTTCTAAAACCAGCTTGAACATCAGGAAGTTCACAGTTCATGTATTGCTGAAGCCTGGCTTGGAGAATTTTAAGCATTTCTTTACTAGCATGTGAGATGAGTGCAATTGGGTGGTAGTTTGAACATTCTTTGGCATTGCCTTTCTTTGGGATTTGAATGAAAACTGACCTTTTCCAGTCTTGTGGCCACTGCTGAGTTTTCCAAATTTGCTGGCATGTTGAGTGCAGCATTTTCACAGCATCATCTTTCAGGATTTGGAATAGTTCAACTGGAATTCCATCACGTCCACTAGCTTTGTTTGTAGTGATGCTTTCTAAGGCCCACTTGACTTCACATTCCAGGATGTCTGGCTCTAGGTCAGTGATCACACCATTGTGATTATCTGGGTCATGAAGATCTTTTTTGTACAGTTCTTCTGTGTATTCTTACCATCTCTTCTTAATATCTTCTGCTTCTGTTAGGTCCATACCATTTCTGTCCTTTATCGAGCCCATCTTTGCATGAAATGTTCCCTTGGTATCTCTAATTTTCTTGAAGAGATCCCTAGTCTTTCCCATTCTGTTGTTTTCCTCTATTTCTTTGCATTGATCGCTGAAGAAGGCTTTCGTATCTCTCCTTGCTATTCTTTGGAACTCTGCATTCAGATGTTTATATCTTTCCTTTTCTCCTTTGCTTTTCGCTCCTCTTCTTTTCACAACTATTTGTAAGGCCTCCCCAGACAGCCATTTTGCTTTTTTGTATTTTTGACTATGGGAATGGTCTTGATCACTGTCCCCTGTACAATGTCACGAACCTCATTCCATAGTTCATCAGGCACTCTATCTATCAGATCTAGGCCCTTAAATCTATTTCTCACTTCCACTGTATAATCATAAGGGATTTGATTTAGGTCACACCTGAATGGTCTAGTGGTTTTCCCTACTTTCTTCAATTTAAGTCTGAATTTGACAATAAGGAGTTCATGGTCTGAGCCACAGTCAGCTCCTGGTCTTGTTTTTGCTGACTGTATGGAGCTTCTCCATCTCTGGCTGCAAAGAATATAATCAATCTGATTTCAGTGTTGACCATCTGGTGATGTCCATGTATAGAGTCTTATCTTGTGTTGTTGGAAGGGGGTGGTTGCTATGACCAGTGCATTTTCTTGGCAAAACTCTATTAGTGTTTGCCCTGCTTCATTCCATATTCCAAGGCCAAATTTGCCTGTTACTCCAGGTGTTTCTTGACTTCCTACTTTTGCATTCCAGTCCCCTATAATGAAAAGGACATCTTTTTTGGGTGTTAGTTCTAAAAGGTCTTGTAGGTCTTTATAGAACCGTTCAACTTCAGCTCCTTCAGTGTTACTGGTTGGGGCATAGACTTGGATTACTGTGATATTGAATGGTTTGCCTTGGAAACGAACAGAGATCATTCTGTCGTTTTTGAGATTGCATCCAAGTACTGCATTTCGGACTCTTTTGTTGACCATGATGGCCACTCCATTTCTTCTGAGGGCTTCCTGCCTGCAGTAGTAGATATAATGGTCATGTGAGTTAAACTCACCCATTCCAGTCCATTTCAGTTCGCTGATTCCTAGAATGTCGACATTCACTCTTGCCATCTCCTGTTTGATCACTTCCAATTTGCCTTGATTCATGGACCTGACATTCCAGGTTCCTATGCAATATTGCTCTTTATAGCATTGGACCTTGCTTCTATCACCAGTCACATCCACAGCTGGGTATTGGTTTTGCTTTGGCTCCATCCCTTCATTCTTTCTGGAGTTATTTCTCCACTGATCTCCAGTAGCATATTGGGCACCTACTGACCTGGGGAATTCCTCTTTCAGTGTCCTATCAGTTTGCCTTTTCATACTGTTCATGGGGTTCTCAAAGCAAGAATACTGAAGTGGTTTGCCATTCCCTTCTCCAGTGGACCACATTCTGTCAAATCTCTCCACCATGACCTGCCCATCTTGGGTTGCTCCACGGGCATGGCTTAGTTTCATTGAGTTAGACAAGGCTGTGGTCCTAGTGTGATTAGATTGACTAGTTTTCTGTGAGTATGGTTTCAGTGTGTTTGCCCTCTGATGCCCTCTTGCAATACCTACCGTCTTACTTGGGTTTCTCTTACCTGGGTGTGGGGTATCTCTTCACGGCTGTTCCAGCAAAGGGCAGCCATTGCTCCTTACCTTGGATGAGAGGTATCTCCTCACCTCCGCCCTTCCTGACATTCAATGTGGGATAGCTCCTCTAGGCCCTCCTGTGCCCGTGCAGCCACTCCTTTTCTTATTTGGAACCAGTCTTATTCCATGTCCAGATTTAACTGTTGCTTCCTGACCTGCATACAGGTCTCTCAAGAGGCAGGTCAGGTGGTCTGGTATTCCCATCACTTGAAGAATTTTCCACAGTTTATTGTGATCCACACAGTCAAAGGCTTTGGCAGAGTCAATAAAACAGAAATAGATGTTTTTCTGGAACTCTCTTGCTTTTTTGATGATCCAGCAGATGTTGGCAACTCATCTTTTTGCTTCCCTTTCTTTCACAGCTATTTGTAAGGCCTCCTCAGACAACCATTTTGCCTTTTTGCATTTCTTTTTCATGGAGATGGCCTTGATTCCTGTCTCCTGTACAATGTCATGAACCTCCATCCATAGTTCATCAGGCACTCTGTCCATCAGATCTAGTCCCTTAAATTTATTTCTCACTTCCACTGTATAGTCATAAGGGATTTGATTTGGGTCAAACCTGAATGGTCTAGAGGTTTCCCCTACTTTATTCAATTTAAGTCTGAATTTGGCAATAAGGAGTTCATGATCTGAGCCACAGTCAGCTCCCGGTCTTGTTTTTGCTGCCTGTATAGAGGTTCTCCATCCTTATCTGCAAACAATGTAATCAATCTGATTTCGGTGTTGACCATCTGGTGATGTCCATGTGTAGAGTCTTCTCTTGTGTTGTTGGAAGAGGGTGTTTGCTATGACCAGTGCGTTCTCTTGGCAAAACTCTATTAGCCTTTGCCCTACTTCATTCCATACTCCAAGGCCAAATTTGCCCATTACTCCAGATGTTTCTTGACTTCCTACTTTTGCATTCCAGTCCCCTATAATGAAAAGGGCATCTTTTTTGGGTGTTAGTTCTAAAAGGTATTATAGGTCTTCATAGACCCATTCAACTTCAACTTATTCAGTGTTACTGGTCGGGGCATAGACTTGGATTACTGTGATATTGAATTTCGATTTGCTTTGGAAATGAATAGAGATCATTCTGTCGTTTTTGAGATTGCATCTAAGTTCTGCATTTTGGACTCTTTCATTGAATATGATGGCTACTACATTTCTTCTAAGGGATTCCTGCCCACAGTAGTCAATATAATGGTCATCTGAGTTAAATTCACTCATTCCAGTCCATCTTAGTTTGCTGATTCCTAGAATGTCGACATTCACTCTTGCTATCTCCTGTTTGACCACTTCCAATTTGCCTTGATTCATGGACCTAACATTCCAGGTTCCTATGCAATATTGCTCTTTACAGCATTGGACCTTGCTTCTATCACCAGTCACGTCCACAACTGGGTATTGTTTTTGCTTTGGCTTTGGGACTTGGATTGGGAGAGATCAAATCCCATAGTATATAGCCAACGTCCCTTATAGGAAACTCAAGAAAAACATGGGGAGAAGTGATATATGAGGTTTGAACTCTTAGGGTGAGAAGACTCTGAGAGCTTTTGTAATCTTCTGTGGTGGTGAAGGAGAATAAGTTATACTCCTGTAACTTATTAGATAGAGACTTAACTCTTGTTTTCTACCTTGAATTACCCTTTCCCCTGGTTTTCCCATTTGAGTAAAACTGCTATTTGACTTACCTAGATGCTCAGGCCAGAGAAGGTGATGGCACCCCACTCCAGTACTCTTGCCCGGAAAATCCCATGGATGGAAGAGCCTGGTAGGTTGCAGTCCATGGGGTCGCTAAGAGTTGGACACGACTGAGCGATTTCACTTTCACTTTTCACTTTCATGCATTGGAGAAGGAAATGGCAACCCACTCCAATGTTCTTGCCTGGAGAATCCCAGGGACAGGGAGCCTGGTGAGCTGCCGTCTACGGGGTCGCACAGAGTCGGACACGACTGAACCGACTTAGCAGCAGCTGCAGCACCAGATGCTCAGGCAAAAATGCTTAGAAGCATTTGTGATTTCTTTTATTCTCTTATTTCCCACATCCAAACAAGTGATAAATCCTACTGGAATCTACCTTCAGAATACACCCATGCACAAAGTGCCCATTTTTTTTTTTTTTTATCAGTTCCACAGCTTGTATTCACCCAAGTCCAAGCTACTATTACCTCTCACTTAAAATACTGCAAAAACCTCTTAACTGGCATTCCTTCTACCTGGCCCCTTTGTAGTTCATTCTCATAATGCAATCAGACTGATCTTTTTAAGGTGTTAGTTCTTTTCTTAAAATGTCTCCTCACCTCAATAAAAATAAGATGCAAATTTTTACCAAAATCTACATGACAGTATCCTGCAACACCTGCCTCTCTCATCTCAGTTCCCAGGACTTTTCGTTTTATTCTTCGTACTTCTTTCTGTTCCCCACATGTCAAGTGTGCTCTCATTTTGGGACCTTCACACTTTCTTATGCCTGGAATATCCTTCCACTAGTCAAGACACCTCATGGAGGGGTTTTCTTCTTATATTTCTGTCTAAAGTAGTGTACTTCATCCTCTACTCTTCCATCATTCTTTTTCAAGTTACTTCTTGTTACTTACCATATTCTGATAAAGTTACATGAGAGAAAGCGGAAGAGAGAGGGAAAAATATATGAGGGCAAGACCTGTGCCTACTTTGTGTGCTGCTATAACTTCAGTACTTAAAACTGTGACAAGCACATGGCAGGCACTGAGTAAATAGTTTTGGAATGGATGAGTGAATACATGAATAAATGAATTGGTGATTCTCTTTTATTGTTTAACCACCAATCTGTCATGCTGCTCACAATTCTTCAGCTTTGCAACTGGGATATGAGCTGCACCCATTTTTTAATATTCAGTAGTAACAACTCTAACTTCTAATACAATATTGTCAGTGTTCAGTTATTTCTAGGTCTCTGAAATTTGGAAGAGCTGATTCTTTGACTCACTTTTTTCCATGGGTTGTTATTTAGCTATGTCCATGAAGATATATCTACTTTTATTTAACTCCATTTTCTTATTTGCCTGAACTTCCTTGGGATTTCTTTATATTTGAGCACTGCACACATATTATTTGATCGTGACATTATTGTGCTTTATTCAAGGTCAATTATGATATTACTTAATAATCTCAGAGATGCCACATCATGCCCAAACTCTTTGCAATGACACTTATCATCATTCTTTCTCCAGTTTACATGGAAACATTCAAGCCCATTTGAACTGGCAAAGGCTGACATAAAATGGCTTTGCCACTAACACTTTGTGAGAGATCCTGTCACATGTGTTTTACTAAAAGGCAGAGATATAAGATCCCTTGTCTTCCTTTCATCTGCTAATTTGAAACTACATTGTAAAAGGCTATGAAGTTTGTTGGGTGTGATTTGTTCTTTAAATACCCTTGCTGCTTAATCTTGGTGAAACTCTTATTAGGATGCTGAATTATCCTTAAACATATATATTTTTTAAGGCATAGAAAGAGGACTTGTACATATTTGATGAGCAGATTGATAGGTATCTAGAATAAGGGGTTACAGAGTCCATGGAGGACTCCTTGAACTAACAAAATTCAGCTCCAATTTTGGTCTTAGTAAAAGTCCAGCTTAGGGTTGGTAGATTGAGAAATATCTCCTGATATTGATTATGGCAGCAAAACACACACACACACACACACACACACAAAACCCTCAGATTCCATCATTTATCTTATTTGGTGGGGCCTAAGTTTCTATAAGCATTGTGTTTTTCATTCTCTCTTCTGGTATGCTGTAAGACATAGGCCACTGGCTCAAGATTCGGAAGACCTTAATTCTAATTTTGGCTTTGCTTCCAATGGATTGTGTGATTTTAGATTGGGGGTCAGTGAACTTTTTCCCATAAAGGACCAGATAGTAAATAGTAAATATATTAGGTTTTGAGAGACATACAGTTTTGTCATCACTGTCCCACTTTGCTATTGTAGGATAAAAACAGCCTTGAAGTGAAAGTGAAAGTGAAATTTTCTGTCATGTCCAAATCTTTGTGACCCCATGGACTATACAATCCATGGAAATTCTCCAGGCCAGAATATTGGAGTAGGTAGCCTTTCCCTTCTCAAGGGAATCTTCCCAACTCAGGGATTGAACTCATGTCTCCCACCTTGCAGATGGATTCTTTACAGCCATAGATAATATGTAAGTGAATGAGTACAGCTGTTTTCCAATAGCACCACATTTATGAAAGGGGTGGCAGGGAAGATTTGGTCTATGAGCCATATCTGGCCAGCTCTTAATTTAGGTAATTGATTCAATTTCTCTGGACCTTACTTTCTTTGTCAAACATAGGAGTTGAGCTAAAAAGAGTTAAGGTTATGAAATTATTTGATCCTTCATCCAAGGACTCATCCATCAGGAGTTGAAGTTGTGATATGCTATAAGTCCTATTAGCAGCATTATAACTGATATTTCTCATTTTGATTCAAACACCAACCAGGAAGCAAATCTCGAGCAGGGAGCTTCCTTTGAAATTCAAAGACACAGGGGAATCGGTCCCTAGATGAGTGTGCCAAAAGTTTTAAAAGCCCAAACATGCTACCTCCATCATAAGATGAAGAGTTTTAGAAGGTTTCAGGGATGGGGCAAAGGGATAATACAAGAAAAGCCTCTGTACCCTTTTTCTACCCAATACCCTTTCCTTACTTGATCTTATCCCAACCCACACACCATCACTTGGCCAAGTCCTAACATTCTCTAATCAAACTCAGCAACTTGAACCAAGTCTCCACATGCTCAAAGAAAAAATCCTTTGGAGACTTCTCTAAATGTTAGATTGTGAGAACAAAACTGTCACTAAAAACTTTCCCTTTGTGGAGAAGGTAGGAGAATATGGCAGGAGCTTTTCTCACCTATCATTCATTTGGAACATAAATATCTTTGGAAATCAAAAGCACATGATTTTCTAAGCACTGTACATTCTTTATTCTTCTCTAGTATTTTGTTTTAGTTAAGGGACCACCTGGGGAACAATCCTACTGGAAAACTGAAGAAATGCATTTATTACAGTCAGACCCATGTTAAGCAGCCAAGTGTTACTTCCATTCAAATTATGTCATGCTTTTCATTTGTCCAGAATCTTTCAGCAAGGAAAAAATGTTCATGAAGTCTTTCTATGAATAAAGATGTTAGAACCTCTAGAGTAACCTGAATTTTGGTCATAAAGCTTTGATAGGGAGGGAAAGAAAACTGTTAATGGAGACACTTGAATATATAATATAAATTACTATTGCTCTCACATGTCCTACCTACCAGACGCATTGAATTTACCCTCATTTAATCTGTATGCATGTCAAGAAGTGAAAGTCAGAACTGGACATGGAACAACAGACTCGTTCCAAATTGGAAAAGAAGTACATCAAGGCTGTATATTGTCACCTTGTTTATTTACCATATATGCGGAGTACATAATGCAAAATGCTAGACTGGATGAAGCACAAGCTGGAATCAAGATTGCTGGGATAAATATCAATAAGTTTTATGCATATGACATGGCCCTTGTGGCAGAAAGCAAAGAGAAACTAAAGAGCTTCTTGATAAAGGTGAAAAAGGAGAGTGAAAAATCTGGCTTAAAATTCAACATTCAAAAAACAAAGATCATGGCATCTGGTCCCATCACTTTATGGCAAATAGATGGGGAAACAAAGGAAACAATGAAAGACTTTATTTTCTTGGGCTACAAGATCACTGCAGACAGTGACTGCAGTCATGAAATTAAAAGATGCTTGCTCCTTGGAAGAAAAGTTATGATGCTCGCTCCTTGGAAGAAAACCTAGACAACATGTTAAAAAGCAGAGACATTACTTTGCCAACAAAGATCTGTCTAGTCAAAGCTATGGTTTTTCCAGTAGTCATGTGTGGATGTGAGAGTTGGACTGTAAAAAAAGCTGAACCCTGAGAACTTGATTCTTTGAACTGTGGTGTTGGAGAAGACTCTTGACCACAAGGAGATCCAACCAGTCAATCCTAAAAGAAATCAGTCCTGAATCTTTATTGGAAGGACTGATCCTGAAGCTGAAACTCCAATACTTTGGCCACCTGATGTGAAGAACTGACTCATTGGAAAAGACCCTGATGCTAGGAAAGATTGAAGGCAGGAGGAGAAGGGGATGACAGAGGATGAGATGATTGAATGGCACCACCAACTCAATGGCCATGGGTTTGAGCAAGCTCCGGGAGTTGGTGATGGACAGGGAAACCTGGCATCCTGCAGTCCATGGGGTTGCAAAGAGTCAGACATGACTGAACAACTGAACTGAACTGAACTGAATCTTATGCTGATGGAGTAGTTAATATTCTTCCACTTTAGAGGTTGGGAAACTAAGCCTCAGTGATTACCCAATGTCTCAAAGATTTTTAAATGATAGAGCAAGTTTTTAATCCCATATCTGTCTAAACCCAATGCCCCTGAAACAATTATTTGTGCTATTAGTTTTTTGAAAATGATTCTAATGGGGGCTAATTAAATGTATATCAATCTGATTTTTTCCAATGGATACCTATTGTGAAATGAACGAATTTTTGTGGGAAGGATCTCAAGAGGAGAAAATGTCATTATTTAATACATGAAGATAGTGATCCTGATCTTCAAATGAACAGTATCCTAGAACGGGCCCACTGCACAAGTATTTGGACAGTAATTCAAAAAATTTGAATACCATTAACATTTTAAACTGAATGAGTTAAATGAGCAGACTCCAGGACTTACTAATGCATCAACTCACAATTTAGAAATCTGGTCCAGACTGATCTGCTACTGTGGGATAGAACCAGTACTGGACCCACAGCTTTTGATTCAAAATTCCAATGCTCTCTCCACTGAAACATAACTACGTATATTTTACAAAATGATAGGAGAGTAAGTTAGGAAGGCAAAGAAATATTGACAGAGTATTTCAAATTTCTAAAGGTTGGAACAGAAAGCCACCTGGCATGGAAGAAAAGCCTTGGACTGAGAGATAGAAGACCAGGCAATAATTCAGATTTGTGTTCAACTGGCTTTATAAATTGTAGCTACCTATGTATTGGCTATTTAGTTACTTCTGGTTTAGTTAAATCATTACTAAATTTAGGGCTTCCCTGATAGCTCAGTTGGTAAAGAATCCGCCTGCAATGCAGGAGACCCCGGTTCAATTCCTGTGTCTGGAAGTTCTGCTGGAGAAGGGATAGGCTACCACTCCAGTATCCTTGGGCTTCCTTTGTGGCTCAGCTGGTAAAGAATCTGCCTGCAATGCGGCGGACCTGGGTTGGGAAGATCTCCTGGAGAATGGAAAGACTACCCACTCCAGTATTCTGGCCTGGAGAATTCCAGTATTCTGAGTTGCAAAGAGTTGGACATGACTGAGTGACTTTTACTTTAGTAAGTTTTAAGAGCTATATTAGAGATTGAAAACTGGTGACCTACAAAGCAAATTATGCTCACAAATGATTTTTTTTTTTTTTAGGCTACACAACGTTTTAATTTTTTTCCAGCTTTCCTTGAACTGTAATTAACATATATACATCTTGTATATTTAAGTTATATAAAGTAATGATTCCATAAATGTATATATAGTAAAATGATTACCACAATAAGGTTAGTTAACACCTGTGTCACCTCACAGAATTATTTTTGGGGGGTTTAAGAACATTTAAGAATTACTCTCTTAGTAACTTCTAACCGGTATTATTCACTAAAGTCCTCATGCTGTACAATATATTAACAAAATTTATTTTGCTTATATCTGGAAATTTGTACCCTTTAACCAACATTTCCCTCCTTCACCATCCATTGTAGCCTCTGGTAGCCACCATTCTACTCTTTGTTTCTGTAAATTCAGCTTACTTAGATTCCGTGCATAAGTGAGATAATACAGAATTTATCTTTCTCTGACTTATTTCACTTAGCATAATGCCCTTAAGGTCCATCCATGTTGTTATAAATAGCAGGATTTCCTTCTCATGACTGAATAATATTTTATTGTGTGTATGTATCACATTTTCTTTATCCATTCATTCATAGACAGACTTTTAGTTGTTTCCATATCTTGGCTACTATGAGTAATGCCGCAATGAACATGGGAGTTCAGTGATCTCTTCCAGATCCTGATTTCATTTATTGAGGGGAGTGTGTGTGTATATATGTGTGTGTGTGTATATTTATCTATATATCTTATGGTAGTTCTATTTCTGAATTTTTGAGGAATCTCCAGCACAGCAAAAGAAAAAAATCAATAAAGTGAAAAGGCAATAAGTACAGGGGAAAATATTTGCAAGACATCTATATAAGATTCTAGGTAACTAACTAATCTGGATTAATATACAAAATATATAAGGAACTCATACAACTCAAAAGCAACAACAAAATCTGATTTAAAAAGACTTGAATAGATATTTTTCCAAAAGAGACATAAATGGCTAAGATTTACATGAAAAGGGAATAAACATCACTAATCATCAGGGAAATGATGATGCCATGGGATTCTCCAGGCAAAGAGAAACTTGATATCATTTCACACTTGTTAAAATGGCTACATCAAAAAGGAAGCCATCACAAGGATGTGGAGAAAGGGGAACCTTTACACACAATGTTTCACTTTTTAAAATGTGGATGAATTTAAGGAATTCCCTGATTGTCTAATGGTTAGGACTGAGTTCTTTCACTGCTGTGACATGGGTTCAGTCTCTGGTTGGGGAACTAAGATTCTCACAAGCTGCACACTTGGCCAAAAAAACATAAACAAAAATATTTTAAAATGTGGATGAGCTTAAATGTGGAATATACTATCCAGTCCTCATCACTCTCTCACTTATTTTAGTCCCCAGGGACCACTTCACATATCTATGCTATCTACCTAGCTACTATCAATCAGTGTCCAAGGCTTTCCAAATTGCTATTATAGTCTATCCTTCTCTAATTTACCTGGCTGGTGAGAAAAGCTCTCAGGGCTAGATTCTAAGAATAAACTACCTGGAAGTTGGTCTCACAAGAATAATGTCCTCATTATAGAGCAGAGAAAATATACTCTGAACATGCAAAATACAGACATACTCTCTTCAGTTCAGCTCAGTTGCTCAGTTGTGTCTGACTCTTTGAGACCCCATAGACTGCAGCACAGCAGGCTTCCCTGTCTGTCACCAACTCCCAGAGCTTGCTCAAACTCATGTCCATCTAGTCGGTGATGCCATCCAACCATCTCATCCTCTGTCATCTCCTTCTCCTGCTTTCAGTCTTTCCCAACATCAGGGTCTTTTCAAGTGAGTCAGTTCTTTGCCTCAGGTGGCCCAAGTATTGGAGTTTCAGCTTCAGCATCAGTCCTTCCAATGAATATTCAGGACTGATTTCCTTTAAGATGGACTGGTTGGATCTCCCTGTGGTCTAAGGGACTTTTAAGAGTCTTCTTCAACACCACAGTTCAAAAGCATCAGTTCTTCAGCATGCAGCTTTCTTTATAGTCCAACTCTGACATCCATACATGACTACTGGAAAAATCATAGCTTTGACTAGACAGACCTTTGTCAGAAAAGTAATGTCTGCTTTTTAATATGCTGTCTAGGTTGGTCATAGCTTTTCTTCTGAGGAGCAACGGTCTTTTAATTTCATGGCTGCAGTCACCATTCGCAGTGATTTTGGAGCTCCCCAAAATAAAGTCTGTCACTGTTTTCATTGTTTCCCCCTCTGTTTACCAAGAAGTGATGGGACCAGATACCATGATCTTAGTTTCCTGAATGTTGAGTTTTAGGCCAAATTTTTCACTCTCCTCTTTCTCACATACTCTCCTACCAGTGGCAATTTCCAAGACAGGAAGGAAAGGAGAGTATTCCTGATGAAGTTGAAGCTAGAATGATGAGAAACTTAATGGAATTATCCAAACTGGAATCTGGCCAAGATTTAGAGCTACCACCTGCACAAGTTAGGGTCACTAGACTGAGGAACTGATTGAAGTTGTTGTTGTTTTTTTTGTTTTGTTTTGTTTTTCTGATAAATGGGCCTCCTGAAAGCTCAGCAGTCTGGAGCCCATGCTGGGCAGATTTGACAAAGTATTCTCCTTTGAGCAAGAGCCACTTGGCAAATATCCTCTTCAGAGAAGTTTCATCCTCATGTGTGAGGCTTTCTGACTTTAAGGCAGTGTGTAATTTTCATTTTCATTAGCTCTCTGTCGGTGAATGACTGCAAGTCATTAAAAAGTGCAAGTGTGTGTATGTGAGTGTGTGTGTGTGTGAGTGTGTGTGTGTGAATGTGTGTGTGTGTGAGTGTGTGTGTGTGTGTGTGTGTGTGTGTGTGTGTGTGAGTGTGTGCTGTCACTTCAGTCGTGTCTGACTCTTGGTGACTCTATGGATTGTAGCCCTCCAGGCTCCTCTGTCCATGGGATTCTCCAGGTAAGAATACTGGAGTGGGTTGCCATGCCTTCTGCCAGGGGATGTTCTTGACCCAGGGATCAAACCAAGAACCCCTTCAAATTCCTGGGTTGGAAAGGTTTGTGGATCTGTCCTATCTTGCTACTTATGTGTGTGTAGCCTTTAGATGCAAAATCTCATCCAACCATCACAACCAACTAACAAAGCAGTCAGGGGAGTAGCTTTTTTTCTCTGGTATAAAAGTGTCTAAGCAGGGACTCAGAGAGTTTCAGAGCCGAAAGTCAATCCAGGTTTCCAAATTCTCTGCCTATGATGTTCCACTTACTTTGGCACAAGTAAATGGTGGTGTTCCAGGTTTCATGGCAGTAAAGCAAGCTGTGTCTACTGGAAGTCAAGGAAACTGGGATAATCTGAGGACACAATTGCAGTGAAATTGTTATTGGGATTAGTAAACAATACCACGGTATTATGACCCCTTAGGTGAAGGGTATCATGTTCTTCATTATTTTCTTTGCCTTATATTGATAAACCATGCACTTAATGACCCAATAACTAGTGCCAGAAGCCTAGGGGTCATCTCCTTTTCTTCCAGCCATTTCATCTTAGTGTTCACTGAGTTTTTTGGAATCATTACCTTCTTATCTTTTAATCCTATCTCCTCTCTGCCACACTGATAATGTCCTTATACCCTACTATTTCTCCAAAAGGCTGTTGAGATAGTGTCTTAACTGGCCTGTGTGGCTCCTGGTTTGTACTCTTACCATCATTTCACTTGATATTTTTCTTGATTTTTCCCTTCCCCAGTAGAATGGAATCCTCCTTAACTATTTCCCCTAGTCAAATCCAATACAACCAGGACAAAATGTGTAATGTTCTATTGCAAATGTTACCATTACATATCTGTTTCCCCCACCATATTATGAGCAACTTGAGAAAAGGGACTCTAGCTTATTCTTCATTATATCCACATTGGCTAGCTCTGTACCCAGCAATAGTAAGTGCTCAGACCATGTTTGATAAACAACCAAATATTTAAAGCACATCTATATATTTCAGGCACTTAGATGTGAAGGATACAGTCACTGACCCTGTGGAGCTTCTAATCTGGTGCTGACATTTGAACAGATAAGTGTAATCAAATCTGATAAGTGCTTTCATAGAAGTATGAAACACATTCTGTGAGAAAACAGAGAGCAAGAGTCTTTCTCTCTCCAGCCACTGTTTGTCCAGAGGGAAGAAACCTGAAGGGGCAGCTTCCTGCAAGGACCTTGGCTACCTTTACTCTCCCTACTCCCCAGCTCTACAAAGCATGACCTGAGACATCTCTAACAAGTTAAGCAGAAACATTTCTCTGGAATGACAGCATCTACTTTGCTGAAATCCATTAATTCTCAGCTTTAACACCCTTGGTCAGAAATAGCTCCGAACCTTATGGGGAAATAAGAAAAGCAGACTGTCTGGCCACAGTCACAAGAAAGTTATTAATATTCCTCTTCTCGGATATCTCTCTTTCCATCCTTTCTCCCACTGACTGCACCCCACCCCTCACCCCCAAAATAAATATTTTCTAAGAATCTAAGACAAGAGATTTGAAAGTAAATCAAAACCTGGACAGAGGGTCAATGAAAAAGGATAAAGCTGCCACTTACGTGTGTCTAAGGCAGTAAAAGGGACAGCTTGTTATATTATTTACAGTCTTCATAAAGAGGAAGCCCTCCTCGCTCAGACAAAACCTTGAGCTTATTAATTGCTAGAAAGGTCTGTCCCACTCGTAGGTTTTCTACTGTTGATGGAAAAGGCAGGGAAAGAGTTAACTCTCTGTCTCTCTCTCTCTCTCTCTCTCTCTGTTCCAAGGGAGTTTTGGGGGCAAGCGGAAGGGTTTGTTAAATCTCCAGATTTCTCTGCATTATGTCCAGGTGGCATGACGTGTGAACAGACGAGAGATTAAAATCAGCGAGGAAATCGCTCCGTCTGAGCCCGGATCACGACGCCTTTCAGTGACCCGGTAACCCAAATGCTATCTGTCAACTTGTCCTTCCAGCGACTTTTCACCCCATGCTCTGCGGCTGCTACTCCGGGGAAGGGGGGCGGGGGGCGGGGGGCGGGGGCGGGTGGGGATCAGGAGTTGGAAGGAGGGGGAAGGGGAGAGGGAGGAAGCTAGGATAAAATACTGCCTTATTACCAAGGACTCTGCAATGCAGGTCAACTGAGGGGCGCGGGAGCCTTTTTAACAAACCAAATACTTTTTCCAGACCCTCAGTTCCAATGTTTCCTCATTCTCTCGTTACTGAGATGCTCAGCTCCCTCAACTCAGGAAATGTTACACCAAGTCATGGGACCTGATCCCCACGCCCCACCACCAAATCTAAGTCCTAGAGGGTTAAATGAGGATGGAAATTTTCCTAACTTTCAAAAACCTTTCCACAAAATCTGCCAGGCCTTTGCTTGGGTTCTTGAGTTAAAAGCATCACCGTGTTTGCTCTGGTCTTAGGGTATTGCCAGAGTTTAGTTCACTTAATTTGGAAGTGGGAGGTCAGATTGGGAGAGGTGAGCAAAGAGGGTGGAAACAGACACTTTGCAGATATTTTACAATGTTGACCACTCAAATTAAGAGCCGCTTATTAAAAGCTTGTGTTGGCAGCAGAGTTGAATGGAGTCCTTAGGTGCCTCCAACAACAGAAAGATAAGGCTGCATATTCCATAAGGCACTAGATTGAACCATATGAAGTTACCTTTTTCTTTTCCAGGTTGGAAACTGGCAATTCCGTAGAGCTCAAACTAATTAAAAAATCTAAATGACACCTTACCATAATAAGGTTGATAAATATCAGATATCATCATCTTTAAAAAAAAAAAAAAGGTTCTGTTTTGCTAGCATCCCTGCTTTGCTAGCATCTTGAGCATGTGCTTTATCTCCCTATGGAGCTACTCAACACTGAGGGGTCAACTTATGCCTTAAAATAGGACAGAAAATAGAAGCTACTTAGCACATTTTAAAATGGATCTTCAGGTAAGTCTTTTTTTTCTGAAAGATTTAAAAAAAAATATGTGATTTTAAGGAGACATGTATGACAGTTCAGGACTCCTAAGCTTTCAGATGCCTAGGAATTTACACAGAAATAAACTTCTGTCTGCTCTTTGTCACTGTTGTTCTTTAGTCCCTAACTCCTGTCTGACTTTTTGAGACCCCATGGGTTGTAGCCCACCAGGCTCCTCTGTCCATGGATTTCCCAGGCGAGAATACTGGAGTGGGTTACCATTGCCTTCTCTGGGGGATCTTCCCGACCCAGGGGTTGAGCCTGGGTGTCCTGCACTGCGGGCAGGCTTTTTACTGCTGAGTCAGTGGGAAAGAGCCATCTGCTCTCTAACCCAGTGCTTTTCCTGTTCAAGTGCTCCATCTGCGGCACTGCATTACACTTAGTCTCCTCTCTATTAGGACAGTCTTCTCAGACTTTTCTTAGTTTGATGACCTTGACAGTTTGAGAAGTACTGGTCACTTGTTTTGTAGACTCTGCATACCATTTTGTGTATATACTTTATTTAGTGTTAAGAAACCTTTCTTTAGGTCAATATCGTTGTGGTTTTTTTTTTTTTTTTTTTTCCAGAACCAACATTTTTAGTCCCTTCATAATATTTCACTGATAACTATGACACAGGTACTTTTTTTTCTAAAGAAAATAAAATGGCTTCTGTTCTTTAGAAGTGCTGGAGGTTAACAAGGAAATGATAGCATTCAGTGGGGCAAAGAATATACTTAATCAGCATAATCTGATGGTGAACATTTTGACATGCCTGTTTTGACTTCTGTCCCAGGTTACTGTATAAGTGTGGGCACACAAATATACACAAAATAACACAGTCCTGTGGCATATTATCTTGAATCCAGACTCTAAATATCTAATAATCTATCTTTGCAACTCTGGCACTCTATTATCCTAAGATTAAGAAGTAAGGAATGAGTGAAGTGGTGATGGGCAGATATTTAGGGTCTAGATTAAAGATAATATGTCCCAGTTGTAGAGTCACTTGTTCATTTTCATATTAAAGGCTTGCAAACAACTATTTTAAACCATTCCTACCCAGTTGAGTTTATATTATCATCACCATCTACCCACTTTCCTCATCTCACAGTAATCCTTGATGGTGCATACTTTCTCACTTTGCACTATCAAGTTGTCTTCTAAATATATCTTTTGTCACTCATCATTTTTACCCCTGCTGCATTTGTTCTAATCTCCATTATCTGTTACCTGGACTGTTATGTTATATTTCTAACTGGTTCCTCCTTCTCTCCCTAGGTCCAAACTTTCTTTATTCAAGTACCTGCCAGTAAATATATATATATACTATATATATGTATCTAAGATATAATGTATATGTTTATATATTACATATCTGTATATACACATTATATACATACATATATATATGCATAATGTAAATACAGAAGGAAAACCATAATTACAGAAAACTAACCAAACTGATCACATGGCTCACAGCCTTGTCTAACTCAATGAAACTGTGAGCCATGCTGTGTAGAGCTACCCAAGATGGACGGGTCATGGTGGAGAGCTCTGACAAAATGTAGTCCCCTGGAGAAAGGAATAGCAAACCACTACCTTGAGAATTTCTTGCCTTGAGAATCCCATGAACAGTATGAAAAGGCAAACAGATATGATGCTGAAAGAAGAACTCCCCAGGTTAGGAGGTGCCCAATAAACTACTGGGAGAAGAGTAGAGAAATGGTTCCAGAAAGAATGAAGAGACAGAGCCAAAGTGAAAACAATGCCCATTTGTGAATGTGATTGGTGATGGAAGTTAAGTCTGATGCTGTAAAAACAATCTTGCATAGGAACCTGGAATGTTAGGTCCATGAATCAAGGCAAATTGGAAGTGGTCAAATGGGAGATGACAAGAGTGAACATCAACATTTTAGGTATCAGTGAACTAAAAATGACTGGAATGGGCAAATTTAATTCAGATCATCATTATATCTACTACTGTGGGCAAAAATCCCTCAGAAGAAGTGGAGTAGCCCTCATAGTCAACAAAAGAGTGCAAAATGCAGTACTTGGGTGCAGTCTCAAAAAAAAAAAAAAAAAAAAAAAAAAACCAGAATGAACTCAGCTCATCTCCAGGGCAAACCACTCAATATCACAGTAACCCAAGTCTATGCCCCAACCACTAATGCCAAAAAAGCTGAAGTTGAACAGTTCTATGAAGAACTACAAGATCTTCTAGAACTAACACCAAAAAAAGATGTCTTTTTCAGCATAGGGGACTGGAATGCAAAAGTACGGAGTCAAGACATATCTGGAGTAACAGGCAAGTTTGGCCTTCAAGTACAAAATGAAGCAGGGCAAAGGCTAACAGAGTTTTGCCAAGAGAATGCACTGGTCATAGCAAACACCCTCTTCCAACAATGTAAAAGATGACTCTACACATGAATATCACCAGATGGTCAATACCAAGATCAGATTGATTATATTCTTTTCAGCCAAAGATGGAGAAGCTCTATACCATCAGCAAAAATAAGACCAGGAGCCAACTGTGGCTCCTGCCAACAGACCATGAACTCCTTATTGCCAAATTCAGACTTAAATTGAAGACAGTAGGGAAAACCACTAGAATATTCAAGTATGACCTAAATCAAATCCCTTACAATTACACAATGGAGGTGACAAATAGATTCAAGGGATTAGATCTGATAGACAAAGTCCCTGAAGAACTATGGCCAGATATTCATAACACTGTATAGGAGGCACTGATCAAGACCATCCCCAAGAAAAAGAAATGCAACAAGGCAAAAAATGGTAGTCTGAGGAGGCCTTACAAATAGCTGAGAAAACAGAAGTGAAAGCCAAAAGAGAAAAGGAAAGATATATCCATCTGTATATCAAGTTCAAAAGAATAGCAAGGGTAGATTAGAAACCCTTCTTAACTGACCAATGCAAAGAAATAGAGGAAAACAATAGAATGGAAAAGACTAGAGATCTCTTCAAGAAAATTAGAGATACCAAAAATGGGCACAATTAAGGACAGAAATGGTATGGACCTAACAGGAGCAAAAGATATTAAGAAGAGGTGGCAAGATGTATACCTGTGGCAGATTCATTTTGATATATGCCAAAACCAATACAATATTGTAAAGTTAAAAAATAAAATTAAATTAAATTAAAAAAAAAAAAAGATTTTAATGACCCCGATAACCAGAGCCAGACATCCTGGACTGTGAAGTCAAATGGGCCTTAGGAAGCATCACAATGAACAAAGCTACTGGAGGTGATGGAATTCCAGCTGAACTATTTTGAATCCTAAAAGACGGTGCTGTGAAAGTGCTGCACTCAATATGCCAGCAAATTTGGAAAACTCAGCAGTGGCCACAGGACTGGTAAAGGTCAGTTTTCATTCCAATCCCAAAGAAAGGCAATGCCAAAGAATGTTCAAACTACTGCACACTGACACTCATCTCACATGCTAGCAAACTAATGCTTAAAATTCTCTAAGCTAGGCTTCAACAGTACATGAACTGAGAGCTGCTAGAAGTTCAAGTAGATTTAGAAAAGACAGAAGAAACAGAGATCAAATTGCCAACATCCGTTGCATCATAGATAAAAACATGGGAATTCCAGAAAAGCATCTACTTCTGCTTCATTGACTATGCTAAAGCCTTTGACTGTGTGGATCAAAACAAACTGTGGAAAATTCTTAAAGAGATGGGAGTACCAGACCATCTTACTTGCTCCTAAGAAATCTATATGCAGGTCAAGAAGCAACAGTTAGAACCAGACATGGAACAGCAGACTGGTTCCAAATCGGGAAAGGAGTACATCAAGGCTGTGTATTGTCACCCCGCTTATTTAACTTATACGCAGAGTACATCATGCAAAATGCTGGCTTGGATGAAGCACAAGCTAGAATCAAGATTGTGGTGAGAAATATCAATAACCTCAGATATGCAGATGACACCACCCTTATGGCAGAAAGTGAAGAGGAACTAAAGAGCCTCTTGATGAAAGTGAAAGAGGAGAGTGAAAAAGCTGGCTTAAAATTCAACATTCAGAAAACCAAGATCATGGCATCCAGTCCCATCACTTCATGGGAAATAGATGGGGAAACAATGGAAACATGAGAGACTTTATTTTCTTGGACTCCAAAATCACTGCAGATGGTGACTGCAGCCATGAAATTAAAAGACGCTTGCTCCTTGGAAGAAAAGCTATGACAAACCTACATAGTATATTAAAAAGCAGACCAGGACTGCAGCCAGACATGGGGCTAGAGGACAAGCAAAGGATGCTGACCGGGTCTGGAGATCCCGAGGAGGAGGAATTAGTGGATCCCCTGACAACCATGAGAGAGCAATGTGAACAGCTGAAGAAATGTGTAAAGGCTCGGGAGTGGCTAGAGCTCTGTGATGAGCATGTATCCTCCAGGTCACAGGCAGAGGAGGACTGCACAGAGGAGCTTTTTGACTTCTTGCATGCAAGGGACCATTGTGAGGCCCACAAACTGTTTAACAGATTGAAATAGGTGTGCAGATTTATTCACCTAAGCCTTCATCACCTGAGCATTGGGATATTTCCTCATGGTTTTGAACATGCCATTTATTTGTGTAACTAAATTCATGTGAATCTCAAGGATTTTAGCTTAGGCAAGTAATTTCTGTGTAATTATCACTGATTTCCTCTTAATAAAGTCCAGATCAGCAAAAAATAAAATAAAACAAAAAGCAGAGACATTGCTTTATGAACAAAGGTGTGTTTAGTCAAAGCCATGGTTTTACCAGTAGTCATGTATGGATGTGAGAGTTGGACCATAAAGAAAGCTGCATGATGAAGAATTGATGCTTTTGAACTGTGGTGTTGGAGAAGACTCTTGAGAGTCCCTTGGACTGCAAGGAGATCAAACCAGTCCCTCCTAAGGAAATCAGTCCTGAATATTCATTGGAAGGACTGATGTTGAAGCTGAAGCTCCAATACTTTGGCTACATGATGCAAAGCACTGACTCATTGGAAAAGACCCTGATGGTGGGAAAGATTGAAAGCAGGAGGAGAAGGGATAACAGTGGATGAGATGATTGAAAGGCATCACCAACTCGATGACGTAAGTTTGAGCAAGCTCCAGGAGATGGTGAGGGACAGAGAAGCCTAGCATGCTACAATCCATGGTGTCGCAAAAGTTGGACATAATTGAGTGTCTGAACTGAACTGATAATGTATGCATGCACAGAGCTGGCTCTTCTATTACCACATTTAAGAATATTTTGTTTACTTCTCATTCCCTGGTGCAGATCAGATTTTGAATTTGCTCTGTACATGACTTTGAGCAAATAACCTAATCTTTCTGTTTCAGTTTTCTCATCTCTACAATGAAGACCAGAGTACCTTACCTGACAGTGTTACTGTAGAATTAAATGTGCGAATAAATGTAAAGTTTATTTTAGTTTTTTCCTCTAAGTTTCCTCTGCCTGAACCATCCATTCTCTGTTACCCACTTCCCCAAGATTCAACCATCTTTGATGAAAAGTTTAAAATTGCTTTTTCTGTGCCTTCTTCATGTAGAGGAAATCACTCCATCTGCTTAGCTTTTTCTACTCTTGAGAGTCCCTTGGACTGCAAGGAGATCCAACCAGTCCATTCTGAAGGAGATCAGCCCTGGGATTTCTTTGGAAGGAATGATGCTAAAGCTGAAACTCCAGTACTTTGGCCACCTCATGCGAAGAGTTGACTCACTGGAAAAGACTCTGATGCTGGGAGGGCAGGAGGAGAAGGGGACGACAGAGGATGAGATGGCTGGATGGCATCACTGACTCAATGGACGTGAGTCTGTCTCAGTGAACTCTGGGAGTTGGTGATGGACAGGGAGGCCTGGCGTGCTGCGTTTCATGGAGTCACAACGAGTCGGACACGACTGAGTGACTGATCTGATCTGAGGAATTATTATCTAGACTTTAAAGATGAAAAAACTGAGGCTTAAGATAGATAAGTGATTTTTCTCATAACCACACAGTACCAAATAGATAATGAAAGTAAAATTCAAATACGACTATTTCTGATACTCCCCATCACCTACCTTACACTTTAGAGTTATCCACAAAAAGCTTCCCTTTTTGTTAAAAGAAGCCTTTCATAGTTTGAGAATCAGATTTCCGTTCTGTCACTGGGCCAAGTGTTCTAATTTTGTTTTAGGAGAGTCAGGCAGGGGTTGAACAGTGAGAACTCTGTTTCTTCATCTATAAAATGAAAATAATGGAGCCATTTTTCTTTGAGGTCTTTCTGTCCTAATATCCTAGGATATTTTCATACACCTGGATACAGACATGGAGATTACTTGAGATTTGCTTGACCTTTGGGGTCACCAACTTTACTTTGTTATTCCGTAGTTCTCTTCTCTTATTCTCCATTTTAAATAATATGTTTAACAGGAATATCACCTCCAGGGAGTTGAAGAAACACTTCCAGAGAGCCAGGTTCCTGTCAATATTATTGTTGTTAGTTGTTCAGACATGTCTGACTCTTTGCGACCCCATGGACTGCACCATGTCAGGCTTCCCTGTCCTTCACCATCTCCAGGAGCTTGTTCAAGCTCACGTCCATTGCGTCAGTGATGCCATCCACCATGTCATGCTCTGTCATCCCCTCCTCCTCCTGCCTTCAGTCTTTCCCAACATCAGAGTCTTTTCTAATGAGTCAGTTCTTCGCATCACGTGGCCAAAATATTGGAGCTTCAGCATCAGTCCTTCCAATGAATAATCAGGACTGATTTCCTTTAGGTTTGACTGATTTGATCTCCTGCAGTTCAAGGAATTCTCAAGATTTTCTCCAACACCACAGTTCAGAAACATCAATTCTTCAACACTCAGCCTTCTTTATGGTCCAACTCACAACCATATGTGACTACTGGAAAAACCATAGCTTTGATTATACAGACCTTTGCTGGCAAAGTAATGTCTCTGCTTTTTAATATGCTGTCTGGGTTTGTCTGGCTGCAGTCACCATCTGCAGTGATTTTGGAACCCAAGAAATTAAAGTCTGTCATTGTTTCCATTGTTTCCCCATCTATTTACCATGAAGTGATGGGACCGTATGGGACCTTATCAGTAGTCTCATCTAATTCCATTAGAATCACTTCTATCTCCTGCTGTTCTGATATTTACAAGCCCCCCCCCCCCCCCCCATTCTCATAACAGATTCAGCCTTAGGTCATTCCAAGACCACTTCACACCCTGCTGGTGTTTATCTGGATCAAAGGATCAGTTCATAGACTGTCTTTATTCCTCCAAGTGAATTCAAACACCAGCCCTCATGATCAGATAACAGGCAATCTGTATCTTGTCACTCTCTATTCCTGCAGTCTCAATCAAGCTCCCCTCTCAGGACTCAGTGATAATATTAATTACCATCTCTAATTTAAAAGAGGTTCCTGCCTGAAGGTCTCTGTGGAAAAAAAAGTGTTTGTTTCTTTTTTTTTTTTAAGACAGAAGAACCGTTCTTGATAGAGTCACAGAGCAAAAGAGAAGCTAGGTACAAGTGGGATACACAGGAATTAGGAACACAAATGTTGCCCTGCACTGGAGGGGAACTAATCTACAAACCCAACGTTTTCTGAAATATCCTCTCAGACCATTCCAACCACAAATAACTTTCTTGTCCTCTAAACATTTAAAATACGTCTGCTACTGCCACTCATCTTGCCCTTCTTTATCTTCTTAAATTATATTATATTGGAGGAAAGAAACATTTGATTCAAATCACTGCTCTGCTCTTTTTAAATTATATGGCTTTTTAACATTCACTCAATCTCTCTGAATTTGAATCTTCATTATTTCTTGTGTTTAAAATGCAGATAACAAAAATTCAAAATTCTTGGGTTGTTGTGAACATAATGTTACTGCTGCTGCTGCTGCTAAGTCGCTTCAGTCGTGTCCGACTGTGTGCGACTTCATAGATGGCAGCCCACCAGGCTCCCCCATCCCTGGGATTCTCCAGGCAAGAACACTGGAGTCGGTTGCCATTTCCTTCTCCAATGCATGAAAGTGAAAGTGAAGTCTCTCAGTTGTGTCCGACCCTCAGCGACCCCATGAACTGCAGCATTCCAGGCTCCTCCGTCCATGGGATTTTCCAGGCAAGAGTACTAGAGGGGTGCCATTGCCTTCTCCGGAACATAATGTTAAACTATTGCTTATTTTGTCATATACTTTAAACCTTCGGAGAGGTCACTAACTATATAATGTATTGTTATTCCTTAGAGTTCAAGTGCAATGCCTTTTTGAAAGAATAAGTTAACTAAACATAGCTGTTGCTCGAAAGAATTTCTAGTGTTCTTATTTGAATCTAGGCTAGTTGGTGCATTGAAAACCGACCTACAATTCAGCCTTGTTTGTAGCCTGGAGCAAGTCTAAGTAGAATGCAAGAGAATTGAGAATTATTTCCTCTCTATTTTCTTTTTTATCAATTTATACTCCTGTTTGGTGCTTTCTCTTCCAGCTTGTTCATTTCTACCTACTCTTTCCAGGGAAGCCCACTGAGATGTCACCCTGCCCTCAACCTCCTGTACCTTTCTACCTATCAAATCAGAAAATATCTATATGGAAAACAGAAAGCATGTTAGGAAGTGGAAGGTGCAAAAATACTTCCCATAAAAGGGTTAATAGACAGTAGTTTAAAAAAAAAAAAAAGTGTTATCTTTAGAAACAAAAAAACAGATTACTAAAGTCTTTGCACCAAAGGGTAATCAGCTATCTTTACTTTCACATAGATTAGCTCATTTAATTCTCATAAAAATCTATGAGAAGCTTCTAGGTCCATAGGATAATGGCAGCTGCCTAAATTAGAATCTCTCCACACAGCCTTGAAAAACAAAGATACAGATGAACAAGGGGTGAAAATAAAATCACCCATATCTTGCAAGCAATATAACATAAAAACAAAGAACTTTGCAAACTTTAATTTACAACTAATTGAGAAAATAACTGGGGAAAGCAGAGCAGAAAGGAGAATGAGACAGAGTGGGTTCAGAGAATATCATTTAAAGCTGACAGGCAGAGTAGTCAAAACTAAGGAAAGAAGAGACTCTGGACATTGGTATGAGGTAACAGTGTGGTCATGTTACAAGCCTTCCTAAATAACAAAAGAAACATAAAACACAAGGTAAAAACAGAAAGAGAAAAAAGATACCTCTTTTTTTTTTTTTAATAAAGTGACTGTTGAAAGTCACTTTACAGTGAAACTATATGAAGAATACAATAAAATCATTGATAAAGCTGAAATGAAATATGTTATAATCAGTAAATGTAAATGCATTTAACTAAGGTATTAAAAGAAAACATTTTAAAATTGGCTCACAAAGCAAAACCAACTGTTTGCAGTATACATAAGCTAAAACTAAAACAAGACAGTGGAGAAAGCTGAAAAATAAAGAATTGAACAAAGGTAAATGCAAGGAAAATAGAAGCAGGATTGTGATTGTGTATCTGATAAGGTAGAATTCAGGAAAAACACATAAGACAAAGAAGAAAACTTTTTAGAGGCAAAGGCCACAGTTCACAGAAAAGGTAAGACAGAAACTATCTGCGTATCAGCCACCTTCCTAACGCAGAAATCTCAGGAAATGCAAGGATCCAGAAGCAAACAAAACCAGGAGATTCTGGCACACCATACTACTACTACTACTAAGTCGCTTCAGTCGTTTCCGACTCTGTGCGACCCCATAGACGGCAGCCCACCAGGCTCCCCCATCCCTGGGGATTCTCCAGGCAAGAATACTGGAGTGGATTGCTATTTCCTTCTCCAATGCACGAAAGTGAAAAATGGAAGTGAAGTCGCTCAGTCGTGTCCAACTCTTAGCAACCCCATGGACTGCAGCCCACCAGGCTCCTCCGCCCATGGGATTTTCCAGGCAAGAGTACTGGAGTGGGGTGCATGCTCAGACTGAAAAAGGTAAAAGGAATGGAAACAAGTAAGGATACAGAGGACACAAGCAACATAATAAATAAGATGTTCTTATTTGTACACTGATGATAGAAAATAAATCTTGCTTCCTAATGCATATTTAATACTTATGAAAATTCACCAATTCTCCACATACTGAGTTACAAAAAATTCAATAAATTACACAAAGTTGTAATAATAAAACCACTCTTCTTACTTTGCTAAAAGCTCAATTTAGATGAGAAAATACAAATCTAAGATTTATCATATGCCCAGACATTACAAAAAAAAATAATTTAAAACATTATGTATTATGTATCAGAATTTGTGTATCTTTAATCTATACAATTAAAGTGAGCAGAAGTGAGAAAAATTTTATAGTCATATATATATGTCAATAAAAATGAACAATGAAAATCTAATTGCCAGATGTGATTATTTGAATAATTTGAATGATTTAGCTAATAAAGATAACAAAGGAGAAGAAATAAGAATAAAAGCAAAAAAATTAATGAAATAGTAAAGAAAAATTAACCATATTACTAAGCCAATATTTGTTTACAAAAAAATAAATAAATTATCACTTGCTAATCTAAACAAGCAGAAAGCTTGTTTATGGGATGAGGCTGGGGGGGAAAAAAAGAATAAATACTCAAGATAAAAAGTGACAAAGGAAAATAACCACTGAAACAGGAGATTTAAATAATGGAAAAGTAGATAATTTTCTAGAAAACATACTTTGCTGAAACTGACTCCAATTAAAAAAACATACCAATTTTTTTTTTAATAGAAAAAAAATGGAGAATACCTAAGAGTTACTTTGCACTCCCCATATCTCATAAAACATCAGGTCAAGATGATTTTATAGGGGAATTCTACAGAAATTTCAAGGTCCAGGTCCTATTTTACAAAAGCATGAAAAATAAGGAAATCATCCAAATCCTTCTGATAAAAAGAATGTAACATTAATAACAAAACTTGATTTAAAAAATTACTTTTCTCAAGTCTATAGACAAATTTCACTTATAAATATTGATTCAATAGCCCAAAATATTAACTCAGGGAGCAACAGTACTAAGAATATAATACATCAGGAAAAAATACAGTTTATATCAGAAATGCTAATATTAGGAAGTCCACTAATACATTTTACTTTATTATTATCTTTACAGAGAAAAGTCATATGCTCATATTAAAAAATGCTTGAAAAGCATTTGTAAAATTTAGCTTACCTTCCCACTAAAAACATATAAAAATAATCAATGAATATTATTCTTAACATAATAAAAGATATATACTCCAGCCAAAAGATGGCATTTATAATGGAAAACAGTTAAATCATCTCTCTAAAGTCTGACACCAGGCAAAAATGGCCAGCTTTAGTATCAATTACTATAGAACTGGAGCTTTTAGGTCACTAATTATGATAAGCACAAAATAAGAATCACAAAAATTAGAAAGAATGAGTTGAAAATATCTTTATTTGTAGATGATATGATACTATTGCATATCTTGAAAACCTATGACACTTCATAGAATTAAAATACAATTCAGTTAAAAATCAGTGATGCTGTAGAAAATTTAAATAATGAATAGAAAGCAATAGGCCTGATACACTACATTAACAGAATGAATGACAAAAGCCACGTGATCATTTCAGTTGATGCAGAAGAAACATTTGAAGCAAGATTCAATACTCCTTCCGATAATAACAATCAACCAATTAGAAACAGAAGGAAACTACCTCAAAGTAATAAAGGTCATTTACGAAAGACTTACAGTTAACATTGTACTTAATAAAAAACTAAAAACTTGTTCTCTAAGATCAGTATCAAGAAAAGGATGCTTACTCTCATTGCTTCACTTTACACAGTGTTGGAAATTCTAGCTAGGGTAATTATCCAAGAAAAAGAAATAAAAGGCATACAAGCTGAAAAGGAAGATGTAAAATTATCTCTTTGCAGATGAAATTATATGTAGAAAATGCTAACAATTCCATATATAAGGGAAAATAAAAAATTCTGGAATTAATTTCAGCAAAGTTGCAGAATACAAAATCAACACACAAAGATCAGTTGCATTTCTATACACTAAAAACAATTGGGAAAGTAAATTTTTAAAAATCGAGTCTATTTATGACAGTATAAAAGGAATAAAATGCTTAGAAATAAACTTAACCAAGGAAGTAAAAGGCTTGTGCACTGAAAACTACAAAACATTGCTTAAATAAATGAAAGAGATCACAAATAGATGGAAAGAAATATCATGTTCATGACGTAGAAGACAATATTGTTAAAATGTCAATATAATTCTTAGAGATTTGCATATTTAATGTAATCTCTATCAAAATCATAATGGAATTTTTTGCAGGAAAAAAAAAAAAAAAACCTTCTAAAATTCACATGGAATCGGAAAGGATTCCAAATAGCCAAAACATTTTGACAGAGAAGAACAATGTTGGAAGGCTCATGCTTCCTGATTTCAAAACATATTACAAAGCTAGAGTAGTTAAAGTGGTGGTGTTGTTTGCATGTTAAATCACGTTGGACTCTTTGGTAACCCCATGGACTGTAGCCTGCCTCTGCCCAAGGGATTTCCCAGAAAAGAATACTGGAGTGGGTTGCCATTTCCTTCTCCAAGGGATCTCTCCAACCCAGGGATGGAACTCATGTCTCCTGGTCTCTTGGATTGTCTCATGAATTATAGGCAGATTCTTTACTGCTGAGCCACTGGAGAAGCCTAAAGTGGTGTAGGGCTATCATAAAGACTGATATATAGATCAATAGATTAAAATAGAGAATTCAGAAACAACCCCCCCTCAATAAGAGTGCTAAGATCACTCAATCAGGAAAGGGTAGTCTCTTCAAACAAATGGTGCTGGGAAAACTAGATATTCACATGTAAAATGAAGTTAAACTCTTATTTTACATCATAAACAAAAATTAACTCAAAATGAATTACAAAACCTAGAACTCAAAATTCTAAAACTTCTAGGCTAACACAAGGTAAAATCTTTAAGACATTGGGCTTGGCAATGATTTCTTGGATGTGATACCAAAAGTAAAGGCAATTGAAGCAAAAATAATCAAAACAGACTACATCAAACTTAAAAACTTTGTTCCTCAAAGAACACACTCAGCAGAGTTAAAGGCAACTACCCAATAGGAGAAAATATTTGCAAATGATATATCTGATAACAGATTAATATCCAGAATATGCAAAGAACTTCTAAAACTCAACAATGAAAATAAAATTATCTTATTAAAAGATGGGCAGAAGACTTGAATAAATATTTCTCCAAAAATGATATACAAATGGCTAACAAGCATATGAAAAAATACCCAGCATTAGCAATCATCAGTAAAATGCAAATTAAAACCACAGTGATATATGACTTCACTCCATTAGGATGACAGTTGCTTAAAACAAGAACAACAAAAACTAGACTTTCATATGATCTACAATCATGTGTCTAGGTATATATCCAAAATAATTGAAGGAACTATCATGAAGAGACAGTTCGTGAAGTATCTTGTCTATCTTTGAAGACACACATGCTCATAGCAGAACTACTCACAATCATCAAGACATGGAAGCAACTGAAATGTCTGTCAATGGATGAATGGATAAAATGCGGTTGCTGCTGTTGCTCAGCCACTCAGTCTTACTCTTTGAGACCCCATGGACTGCAGCACACCAGGCTTCACTGTCCTTCACTATCTCCTGGAATTTGCTCAAACTCATGTCCTTTGAGTCAGTGATGCCACCCAAACATCTCATCCTCTGTCGTCTCCTTCTCCTCCTGCCTTCAATCTTTCCCAGCATGACCGTCTTATCCAATGAGTTGGCTCTTCACATTAGGTGGCCAAAGTATTGGAGCTTCAGCTTCAGCATCAGTTCCCCCAATGAATATTCAGGGCTGAATTTCTTTAGAATTGATTGGTTTGATCTCTTTTCTGTCCAAAGGACTCTCAAGAATCTTCTCCAGCACCACACTTTGAAAGGATCAATTCTTTGTCACTCAGCCTTCTTTATGGTCCAACTCTCACATCCATACATGAGTACTGGAAAAACCATAGCTTTGACTTTATGGGCCTTTGTTGGGAAAGTGATATCTCTACAACAGAATATTATGTACTCTTAAATAAGAAGGAAATGCTATTACATGGTGCAGCAATGACAGATTCCAAGGACATTTTACAAAATGAAATGTCAGTCACAAACGAACAAATACAGTATGATTCCATTTAGATGGGGTATTGAAGGTAGATAACTTCATACATGTGGAAAGTAGAATGGTGGTTGCCAGGGCCTAAGGGAAGAGACAGAGATATATTATTACTTGAATGAGTATAGAATTTCAATTCTTCAAGATAAAAAGGTTTAGAGATTAGTTTCACATAGTATAAATATATTTAACATTATTGAACTATACTTTTGAAAGGGTTAAGATGACAAATTTTATGATAATTTTACCATAATAAAAAAGTCAAAAGTTTTAATGTATAAAAATAATAACAAATTAAAAGAATTAGCAGAACAAGAAAAAAAAGATGCAATATTAAGAGCAAATCAATTAGAAATGTTTAAAATCTAAATGAAGAAAGTAGACTTCCCTGGTGGCCCAGTAGTTGAGACTCTATGCTCCCAAAGCAGGGAGCCCAGGTTTGGTCTTTGGCCAGAGAACTAGATCCCGTATGCTGCAGCTAAGAGCCCACATGCCACAATGAAGATACAGGGTGCTGCAACTCAGACCTGGAACAGCCAACAGATAAATATATAAATATTAAAAAATCATGACGGATGCAAAAGTAGTTTTGAACAAATAATTATCCAATGTTCTTTCATAGGGCTAGTCACCTTCAAAAGATTATGCTTCTCCACAATTTATAAGTGAAAGTGAACCTAACAAAGTAACTGCAGTTTTTTTTTTTTTTCTTTCTGAAAGAAGACAAATTGATTCTACATTTAATATGCAAAAAAAAGTAAGAAATGGTAGCCAAGAATACCAGGCAAAAAATGATCAACAACAGGGTCAGCCTTACATGATATTAAAATGTCCCATAAAGACCTTAAAATAAAGATAATATGACCCATGAATGGGTGGACTGAGCAAAGAAAAAATGAAAAAAGTCCAGAAATAGACCTTAGAAATTTGGTAAATAGTAAAGTAGTGTATCAAATCATTGGAGGTAAATGACCTATTAATAAACAATGCTGAGACAACTAGATAGCTATTTAGTAAAAGATAAAATTGGCAAACCTTACACTGTTTATCAACCTAAATTCCAAATGAATCAGAGATTTTTGTTGTTGTTGTTGTTAATCTAAGTATTAGGAAGCATGGGTAAATTCCATTATAAACTGAGAATAGAAGTGAAGTGAAATTTGCTCAGTCGTGTCCAACTCTTTGTGACCCAATGGACTATATAGTCCATGGAATTCTCTAGGCCAGAATACTGGAGTAGGTAGCAGTTCCCTTCTCCAGGGAATCTCCCTAACCTAGGGATTGAACCCAGGTCTCAGACATTGCAGACAAATTCTTTAACAACTGAGCTATCAGGGAAACATTTCTGATTTTGACTAAAAGTTTAGTTAAAGGACCTACAAACAATGACATTCCATAGAAATGAACAGACTCAGAGCTAAAATATTAGTTTCTGGATATTATTCTCACTCAGTGGAACCTGGTCTCCTAGAGAAATGGCTGATTCCAGACCTGGGTTCAAAACAATTTTGTTTTGAGGAAAGAAAAAATAAAGAAATAAAGGCAAAGAGGCAGTTAAAAGGGGCCAAATCCAAAAGTACAGAAGTAATCTTTAAGCTTTGTCTTACCTACTCTCCATCCTAGGCCAAATTTGGGGAAAACATAAGGAGAAAAAGAATAATGACTCTAATCCACCATAAAGTGCTGTAAAATAATAAATAAAAATGCATGAGTTCATAGTGAAAAATTTTAAATCTGTACTATGATTTCAAAGGTCTTGTACTAAAGCTGAATCTAGCCTCTGTACCTTAACGCCAAACTAATTTTTGGAGACAGTTTTTTGGCAAGGTAGGAAAGAACATTTTTTTGCTTTGCCAGACAAAGAGGGCAACAGAGGGCTAATGCCTTCAAAACTGTGTATCCCCAGCTGGAGACAGTAGTGAGAAATCTTACAGTAATGATTCAAAGTGGACGTGATCAGTTCGTGGACATTCTTCTGATTGGTTGGTGGTGACGTAAATGGGAGTCAGCATCATCAACCTTCTAGTTCCAACCAATCTTGATCTAGCACTTGTAGGCATCATACTATTAATTTCTCCCATCTAGTGGGTGTTTCTTGATCTCAAAACAGCTCAAAGATGTTGTGTATATTCCTTGATAGGGAACCAGGACCCTGCCCCAAGGTTGCACTACAGTTTCTCTTGACTGTTCCTCTGTGTTTCCACATCCCCTGGAGTGTGTAGCCAGTCCCTTCTCCAGGGGATCTTCCCAACTCAGGGATTGAACCCAGGCTTCCTGTATTGGAGGCAGATTCTTTACCGCCTGAACCAGTAGGAAACCTTCCCTAATCAGCAACTGTTTGAACCTTCCAGTTGAAACTCAGGGAAAGTCCTGAGGCTGAATAAAACCTATTACCTATAATCAAAAAATGAGGAACATAGAAAGGCTTTTGTGTCCAAGAGCCCCTTAGGGTCTTCTTGGTATCAGCAGGACCTGAGTCTTGCTGGCTACAACTGTCTCTCCCTTTCTCAGTGCATGCTGACCCCACTGGCTTCTTTATTCTTCCTCAAACACACCAAACCGCTTTGCTACTTGGGATTTCTGTACCTCATTTATTTCTTCTGTGACATTGTTGACAATCTTCAATCATCTTATTTTCTTCTTTATTTATGTCTTACCTGTTTTTCCCAGGAGAATATCAATTCCAAAAGAGCAGGAAAGCCTGTCTTTTTCCCTCTCAGATTCTAGTCTTAGTATGAGTGAGAGAGGATTCGCTTTCAATAAATATTTCTGAATAATGACAAGAGGATGAGTAAATAATAAACAAATAAGTGAAATAATTCCTCTGACTTCCAATTGCAGTCTGCTTCCATGAAATGTTTGTATTTTTCCTTCTTTCTGTGTAGTTTGTCTCTATGTGTATACAGTCTATTTTGTTATTTGTTTGTTTAGTTGCTATTTGTGTCTGACCCTTTGCAACCCCATGTACTATAGCCTGTCAGGTTCCTCTGTCCATGGGATTTCCCAGCCAAGAATATTAGAGTGGGTTGCTATTACCTTCTCCAGGGAATCTTCCCAACCCAGGGACTGAACCCTTGTCTCCTGCATTGCAGGCTGATTCTTTTCTGCTGAGCTACCAGAGAAGCCCTGTCTATCAGCTATACTGCGTACATTATGTAGGCTACATGCTTGTACATGAAAGACTTCCATATAGCTATCAATGAAACAAGTGTGTATTGTTACTATTTTTCCTTTTAGAAGGCTAATACTAGAAAGATCTTTAGAAATCCCATCAAATCCTCTTGTTTTACAGACAAGGAAACAAGGCCTGTCATGTATAAGTTGCTCATGATCACACAGCTAACAATTGCTATACCTGAAACTACAACCCAGGTCTATGCATTATCTAGTTCAGTGGCCTTTTCAGTACATTTTCTATAGTAATGGTTTATTCCTTATTCTCAGCTCCCTGCTGCTGCTGCTGCTAAGTCGCTTCAGTCATGTCCGACTCTGTGTGACCCCATAGATGGCAGCCCACCAGGCTCCCCCATCCCTGGGATTCTCCAGGCAAGAACACTGGAGTGGGTTGCCATTTCCTTCTCCAATGCATGAAAGTGAAAAGTGAAAGTGAAGTCGCTCAGTCGTGTCTGACTCTTCACGACTCCATGGACTGCAGCCTACCAGGCTCCCCCGTCCATGGAGTTTTCCAGGCAAAAGTACTGGAGCAGGGTGCCATTGCTCCTACCTCCTGCCAAAATATAACTGGGAATAGGAGGAAAAGGTAGAAAAGTGAGGTCCTGGTGGTGTCTTAGAATCATTAGTGCCTTAGGAGAGAAAGTTTCACTGAGCTAGTAAATGTCATCATGCTCCTTAGCAACATTTTGAAAATCAGTACTGTGCCATCCCAATGAGATTGGCCTCAAATGACATTGTGTCATATGAGGCTGGCTTGCAGGACTATCCCCCAGTGTGTAGTCTATTATTCCCTAAGAACCACTTTGCCAACTGTGGGGATGGAAAAATTACTCCCGGAATTCCATGGCAACTATTTCTGAATTTCCCATGTTTGTTCAAATGATAAATGTAAACCATCATCTATTTTTAAGCTCTTTGAGCCTTATTGACTCAAAAGAACAGGAAAGCCCTGTCAAGACAATTCTGCTTTATGAAAAAGTAAGGGTGGGGACTTGGCTTTTCTTTAAATAGTCTAAAAGTTTAAAAGGTTGTTTTTTTACCCAAGAACTGTGCAGTTAATTGGAATTGAATGGCCTTGCTTTCTTTTGTAAATGAAGCTCATTCCTAAAATCGATTCTAAATCTTAATCATGGGAAGTCCCTGAGGTAAGGATGTGTGTTGAAATATAAGTAACAGTTGGGCAAAAAACATACAGTCCAGTGAGGATGGGCCCATAAAGGGAACAGTACTCATTCTTCTGGAAGGATGTTTACTTGGATATTTGTAAAGGCCTCATAGTTTCATTCTGTCATCCACTCCTCCCTCTTCATTTAAGCTTGGCATTCTCCAAACTGCTATATGTATTCAGTTATCCATATGGCATGGTGCTGTTGGTTATGAAGGACACGGAGATGGGTAAAACCCTCTCCCTTCTATTAAGAAGCAATTTAATAAAAGTTTAACCACCTTACATCATGCACAATTCCTATTTACCTTTTTCAAGCCACATAGGTGTGGGAAACTAATTGAAGTAACTTCAGAGAGAATTAGAGTTTGAAAGAAGTTCAGGAGTTATCTTATCCACTGATACTCAATGTGAGGTCCCTGGGCCAGCAACAGCAGCATCACCTGGAAACTTTTAGAAAACATAGAATTCTTGAGTTCATCCTGTAACCACTCAACCAGAATCTGTGTAATATAAACATTAGGCAATTTCTATAAATATGTAAAGCCTTGATCAACCCACTAATACCTTGGATTTTTTCTATATTCACAGAGCAAAGGATTGTAATTCTGTGATAAGAAAAAATCAAACTGATGATCTTCTCCTGTCTCTCAATATCACATTGATTTATTCAACTTCAGCTACCCCTAGGTGAACACAGCTTTATCTAGCTTCAGAGCAAAGGATGAATCATTTGGATCAATTCCTCTGCACATTTAGAAAGAAATGAAATAAAGAAGAAAGGAAGGGAGGGAAAAAAGAAAGGTATCCATCATAATTGCCCACATTTCATAAATTTTGTTAAATATAGGCCAAATATAATCTCTCCCATATCAAGAAATACATCTCTTTCTAAAAAAAACAAACACTGTGAGCAGTGGTATGGCAGATTGTATTATTATTCTCCTCAATTCTTTATAAAGTATATAGTGCCCTCCTTGGTTGGAGGTCAGGGCTAGGAGGGTGGGCGAATAGGATGGCTAGGAGCTTACACTTCCTGGACATCAGTTTTCGGTCAAGGAATTGTATTTTGAGCAGTCATTACAGAGTTTTGATCAGCCTTCTTGCTCTTTCCCTATGCCTTGAGCAGAGAGGGGTTCTTATTCCAGATTCTGGAATAAAGAAGACATAGGGAAAAGAAGCAAAACCATCACCAGTATCTAATGTGAGTGAGAAGTAAGACTTTGCTGTTATAAAACACTGAAATCCGGGGCCATTTAACCCGGGGAAAGCTGAATAATGCACAGGGTCATCTGTGTTTTCTGACATCAAGGGTCATCTTAACTACATTGACCTGATACTTGAGAACTGTTTAATGTAAAATAATTGCTGCACTATCAATATTTACCATGCAGATAAACTATGAGAAAAACAAAATATGAATAATCTTATTTTGAGAGGCCATAGCAACAAGCAAAGTTGTGTAATGCATCCACCCAATTCTGGACCACAAGACTCAGTGAAAATTCAGAATTCAGATGTCAGCATGCCTGCAATGCATGTCTGAAATATTGTTGATTTTGGGGTTTATTAAATATATCAGATATTTTAGTGCTTTTTTGCCCCCTCCCCCCAATTATTATGGTTTTACCTTTAATATTTTTCTTCTAAATTAAATGTCAGGATTACCCTAAAAGTAAAGTTAACATTTTTCATTCACTTGATATAGGAGCATAATCAGAATATTAACATAATCTGACATTTTTTTTAAAAGTTGAGTAAATCATTTGCAATTTCTTTAATAAAAAATAAATGAGAAGCTACTACTTTTATATTCGGTTGGGATTTCTAAGGTTAACCTTATAAACAAATTAATGCTTAACAAGATTCTGGATTTCAAGATCAATTTCCAGAGGTATAGAGATAATGGCTCATACTTTTATACACTTTGACTACATCAACATGGTTAAACATAAATAATGTTTGATTTCTCTCAGTAACCCTTCATAGTATAGGAGACTATCAGTTTTGTTATCCAGAGGAGGGCTCAGAGACTCAGTATGTACAGTGGCATAACCACAACCACACAACTGATGGAGGAGCTTAGGCAGAACAATAATTCATTCTGGCAGCCTTTCCTTACACAAGAGATTTGTCAAAGCTATCTGCCAATTTACTGCATGCATTGAAACAGATTTGTAAGATTTAAGAAATTTTGTACCACTTAGAATTTGTTGATTTTTTTTTTCTCTATTCCTTCCTTCTCTCCCTTCCCCGGTATTTTATAACTCACAACTATCTAAAGGCTTGGGTATATTAAATGTTCTTACAAAATAAGCCCCTTGTACAACTTAATTAACTAGTAATATAAAAGGTCTTTGACACAGCCTCTGTCTTATCTTTACTGTTCTTGCAGGTCTTTTCTTGACTACCAGAATCTTTCCTCACCCAAAGAAATTACAGACATGCTTACACATCTGGAATCCACTGAGTGAAGATCACTTCCCCACCACACAAAGCCTTTTTTTGCAGGCTCTGGCAGTTTTCATTTTTCATATGCACATGCCCTGCTTCAATACAGAGAGACCTAAGTTTCACACTTTTCAGTTAGAAAGGAAAGAAAGAAACAAGCAAGCAAACAAAAAGAATCAAGTGAATGAATAAATAGAATTATTGTCTGCTTGGGCTTAGTACAATCCCAGAGTGGACTATGTTTGAGTCTTCTGTTACATGTTTATACTGTTGCTTTCAACCTCCTATTCTCTACCAGTCTGTATTAAAGACAAGATATTCTGCTCAATTAAGACATTTGATTAATTCATTGGTTGTTGGATTATTTAGAGTCTTAACTCCTACAAACTAATGGCCCTTGAACTCTAATTAGGCATAAACTTTAATCTTACTTCTGCCTTCTTCCAAGTTGGGGATAGTGTTGTAATGATGTAAAATTTTCAGATGGTAGAAATGCATCCCCCATTCCTGAGCATTCCAAGTGATTTCACAGTCATAGAGTGTTTGCCCTTTATACAAGAATGTTTACAACAAAGAAACTGAAGCCCAGGAAATAACTGACTCTGAGAGTAAAAACTAATATACAGATATCCAGATACCTCATCTACTCTACTTAGTTTCATCCTACTTTGGCTAAAAACAAACAAACAAAACAGTCTTAGTTTTAACTGAATTGCTTCACGTGTTATTCTGAGTATCTACTATGTAAAAAACATGTTGTTAGGTTTTATGGATGATTCAGGGATGTACAACACTGATTCTATCCTTGAAGAGGCGTATCAGCAAGTTAGGGAGACTGTAACAAGCATGCAAAGCAAAGTGGCCATGGAAGTCATAACACATAAGAGAAAACTAGACAACGTGATCTGCTGGTATTCAGAGGGGTAAGACTCAGGAATGCTGGGATGGTCATAGCAATTTTCAAAGAAAAAGTATCTTCACCCAAAAAAGAAAACAATGTGTAAATTATATGAATAGACACTTCATCAAAAATACACAGATGGCAAATAGGCAAATGAAAATCTGCTCAATATTATATGTCATTAGGGAAATGCAATTTAAAATAATGATAAGATGCTATTGCACACATCTTAGAAAAGTCAAATTGAAAAGACAGAAATCGGCAAATCCTAACAAGGATATGGAGCAACAGGAATTTCCATTCATTTCTGGGAAGAATGCAAAATGGTACAACCACTTTTGAAAATAGTTTGGCAGTGTTTTACAAAACTATGCATGCTCTTACCGTATGATCTGGCATACATACTCCTTGGTATTCACACAAAGGAGTGATGTACACCCACATATGTTTATGTGTTGGTTGCTTAGTCATGTCCAACTCTTTGTGACTCCAGCCACTGTAGCCTGCCAAGTTCCTCTGTCCATGGGATTTTCCAGACAAGAATACTGGAGTGTGTTGCTTTTTCCTTCTCCAACATATGTTTATAGCAAAGTTATTCAAAATTGCCAAAACGCGACACATTCAAGCAAAACGTCTTTCAATAGATGAATAGATAAGCAAACGATCATACAATGAAATATTATCTCATCCTTAGGGAACACATGTACACCTGTGGTGGATTCATGTTGATATATGGCAAAACCAATACAATATTGTGAAGTTAAAAAATAAAATTAAAAAAATTAACAAATAAAAAAAAAGAATGGAAAAAAAAAGGAGTGAGCTAACAAGACTTGAAAAGACATGGAGGAACATCAAATATATATTTCTTGGTGGAATAAACCAATCTGAAAAAGCTACATATTGTATGATTCCAACCCTACTACATTACAGAAAAGGCAAAATGGTGGAAGAAGCAAAAAGATCAGTGACTGCAAGGGATACTGGAGGGGAGAGTGAAAAAAAGTGTTCAGTCTTGTTGACTCTCTGACCCCATGGACTGTAAGCCACCAGCTTCTTCTGTCCATGAAATTCTCCAGGAGGAGAAAGGAGGAGGGACAAATAAATGGTGTGCAGGAGACTTTTAGGCATTGAAATTATTCTCCGTAATACAGTAATGATGGACATATATCATTAGACATTTGTCAAGATCTACAAAATGTACAGCACAGAATGAACACTATTGTAAATTATAGACTTTCATTAATTACAATACATTAACACTGGTTCATCAATTTTAACAAGTGTACCACACAATAAAGACATAAATAATAGGGGGGATTGTGTTTGGGAAAGATGGGAGAGGGGTACCTGGGAGCTCTCTGTACTTTTTGATCAATTTTTCTGAAGAGTTATATTTTCTAAATAATTGTCTATTAATTTTTAAAATATATAATTGGTATTTTTTATTTTAAAAATATTTATATTTTAATTGAAGAATAATTTTTTTACAGAGTTTTGTTGTTTTCTGTCAAACCTCAACATGTATACATATATCCCCTCCCTTTTGAACCTGCCTCCCACTCCCTCTTCATCCTACCCCTTTAGGTTGATACAGAACCCCTGTTTGAGTTTCCTGAGACATACAGCAAATTCCCTTTGGTTATCTATTTTATATATGGTAATATAAGCTTCCATGTTACTCTCTCCATACATCTTACCCTCTCCTCCCCTTTCCCCATGTTAATAGATCTTTTCTCTATGTCTGTTTCTTCTTTGCTGCCTTGCAAATAAGTTCTTTGGTATCATCTTTCTAGATTCCATATATATGTGTTGCTTCTGCTAAGTCACTTCAGTCATGTCCGACTCTGTGCGACCCCATAGACAGCAGCCCACCAGGCTTCCCCGTCCCTGGGAGTCTCCAGGCAAGAACACTGGGGTGGGTTGCCATTTCCTTTTCCAATGCATGAAAGTGAAAAGTGAAAGTGAAGTCGCTCAGTTGTGTCCGACTCTAGTGACCCCATGGACTGCAGCCTACCAAGGCTCCTCTGTTCGTGGGATTTTCTAGGCAAAAGTACTGGAGTGGGGTGCCATTGCCTTCTCCGATATATGTGTTAGTAAGCGATATTTATCTTTCTCTTTCTGACTTACTTCACTCTGTATAATAGGCTCTAGGTTCATCTACCTCATTAAAACAGACTCAAATGCATTCCTTTTAATGGCTGAATAATATTCCATTGTGTATATGTACCACAACTTCTTTATCTATTCATCTGCCAAAGGACATCTAGGTTGCTTCAATATTCTAGCTATTGTAAATAGTGCTGCAATGAATGTTGGGGTACATGTGTCTTTTTAAATTTTGGTTTCCTCAGTGTATATGCCTACCAATGGGATTGCTGGGTCATATGGTGGTTTTATTCCTAGTTTTTAAAAGAATCTCCATACAGTCTTCCATAGTGGCTGAATCAATCTACATTCCCACCACGAGTGCAAGAGGTTTCCCTTTTCTCCACACCCTCTCCAGCATTTATTGTTTGTAGACTTTTTGATGATGGCCATTCTGACTTATATGCAGAGTACATCATGAGAAACGCTGGACTGGAAGAAACACAAGCTGGAATCAAGATTGCCGGGAGAAAGATCAATAACTTCAGATATGCAGATGACACCACCCTTATGGCAGAAAGTGAAGAGGAACTAAAAAGCCTCTTGATGAAAGTGAAAGAGGAGAGTGAAAAAGTTGGCTTAAAGCTCAATATTCAGAAAATGAAGATCATGGCATCTGGTCCCATCACTTCATGGGAAATAGATGGGGAAACAGTGGAAACAGTGTCAGACTTTATTTTTGGGGGCTCCAAAATCACTGCAGATGGTGATTGCAGCCATGAAATTAAAAGACACTTACTCCTTGGAAGGAAAGTTATGACCAACCTACATAGCATATTCAAAAGCAGAGAAATTACTTTGCCAACAAAGGTCTTTCTAGTCAATGCTATGGTTTTTCCTGTGGCCATGTATGGATGTGAGAGTTGGACTATGAAGAAGGCTGAGCGCCAAAGAATTGATGCTTTTGAACTGTGGTGTTCGAGAAGACTCTTGAGAGTCCCTGGATGGCTGGATGGCATCACTGACTCGATGGACGTGAGTCTGAGTGAACTCTGGGAGTTGGTGATGGACAGGGAGGCCTGGCATGCTGCGATTCATGGGGTTGCAAAGAGTCGGACACAACTGAGCGACTGAACTGAACTGAACTGATTCTGACCTGTGTGAGGTGATATCTCATTATAGTTTTGATTTGTATTTCTCTAATAATGAACCATATTGAACATCTTTTCATATGTTTGTTAGCCATCTGTATGTAAATGGATTAAAGACCTAAATGTAAGACTAGAAACTATAAAACTCTTAGCGAACATAGGCAGAACACTCAATGACATAATCAAAGTAAGATCCTTTATGATTCACCTTCAAGAGTAATCAAAATAAAAACAAAAGTAAACAAGTGGGACCTGATTAAACTTTAAAGCTTCTGCACAGCAACGGAAACTATAAGCAAGGTGAAAAGACAACCCTCAGAATGGGAGAAAATTATAGCAAATGAAACAACTGACAAAGGATTAATTTCTAAAATATACAAGCATCTCATACAACTTAATACCAGAAAAACAAACAACCAAATCAAAAAGTGGGGAAAAGAGCTAAACAGACATTTCTCCATAAAAGTTGTAATTGTTTTTAAAAAGTGAACTTGATATTTGGCAAAACTAATACAATTATGTAAAGTTTAAAAATAAAATAAAATTAAAAAAAAATAAAATAAAATAAAAAGTGAACTTGGCCTGTTTAGGCTTTATATAAGCCAGAGGGGTTGGACAAGGAGGGTCAGGTAATGAACCTGAAAGAAAAAGGGGCTTCCCTGGTGGCTCAGATGGTACAGAATCCACCTGCAATGCAGGAGACCTGAGTTCAGTCCCTGGGTTGGGAAGACCCCCTGGAAGAGGGCACGGCAACCCATTCAAGTATTCTTGCCTGGAGAATCCCATGGACAGAGAAGCCTTGTGGGCTATTGTCCATGGGGTCACAAAGAGTTGGACACGACTGAGTGACTAGGCATAAGCATAGCGATGGGTCAAGGAACAGTAAAAACCATTAGATAGGCCTGTGATTTCCTGTCCCTGCAGCTCTGTGTCAACAGCCTCAAATTTGGCATCAACATAGCTGCTTTTGAACTCCAGTTCTGTTGCTTAAGGGCTGTGTGAGCTTCATGAAATCCCTAAAGCTTTCTAAACTTCTGTTTCATCAGTTACAACATGGGGAAAGTAACATGTATAGAACTGCAGAAAGGTTCAAATACAAGTAATGTGCATGAGTTTCTTCGTGAATTCTGAAGTTCTCTAGAAATATTAGTTGCTATTATCAAAGAAGAGAAACATTCCCACTGTTTGTATTGCTTTTACAGTGACCTTCTCTTGGAGACTAGCTGCCATATGACAGTGCAGATCTGTCTTGTTGGAATGGAGTCACCTAAATCTACCCCTGTATCATCTGTCTTACCCTGAAGTTTCTCCTTCAGTGTAAGACACTGCTAATTTGAATATTTGGCCAGTCTCTATCTGATACACCAAGTTTCAGATAGAATCTGACATACCAAGGGCAACTTCAGTGGTTTGTAGTCTCAGAAAATAGAGATGGCTGTGAATGGTGTCTGGAGAAGATCAAGTCTGGGATAATAGTTTTTGAACTTGATTATTTTCTTCTGTTTACTTCCAAGTTCCTTTTCCATGATACTATACTCTCTATTACTTTGTCAACAAAGGTCTGTCTAGTCAAGGCTATGGTTTTTCCAGTGGTCATGTATGGATGCGAGAGTTGGACTGTGAAGAAAGCTGAGCACCGAAGAATTGGTGCTTTTGAACTGTGGTGTTGGAGAAGACTCTTGAGAGTCCCTTGGACTGCAAGGAGATCCAACCAGTTCATTCTAAAGGAGATCAGTCCTGGGTGTTCTTTGGAAGGACTGATGCTGAAGCTGAAACTCCAGTACTTTGGCCACCTCATGCGAAGAGTTGACTCATTGAAAAAGACTCTGATCCTGGGAGGGAGTGGGGGCAGGAGGAGAAGGGGATGACAGAGGATGAGATGGCTGGATAGCATCACCAACTCGATGGACATGAGTTTGGGTGAACTCTGGGAGTTGATGATGGACAGGGAGGCCTGGAGTGCTGCGATTCATGGGGTCACAAAGAGTTGGACATGACTGAGTGACTGAACTGAACTGAACTGATACTCTCTATTCCATTCTTCCCTCCATAGTGATTTGGTGATATCTTCTGATCAAAATCTCTATTAAGGAGAGAATCAAGTTAAAAAAACAGCCAGAGACAGCTCTAGGGACAATTTTTACAGGTAATGCTCTCTTGTGGTTGAAGAGCATTACATCAAGCAAAAGAGTTTAAAATAGCATATACTTTATCTAAAAAAGTAGCATGCCCATTATATGAAAAGCTGCACAGTATAAAATCATTACAAAGGGGGAATTAAGTTGTGGAGCTTCTTTTCATAGATCATCTCATTTAGTATTCACAAATCTTTAGTGAAGTGGGCTTCATATCACATTTTACAGATAATGAAACAAGCTCAAGGATTTTAATGACTTGCCTCAAGCTAGGACTCTTTCCTGAAAGAGGCAAAACTCTATTCTACTTCTGCTGACTGTAAGACTGATGTCATGTCTGCTGTAGTCAATCTGTTACTTCCCTCCCCAATGATAAACACTGAGATGTTATGGTTGTGACAGTCACTGAAGAATAAAATGACAGCGTATTAAATGCAATGTGTGTGTGACTATGGAATCAGAAGTTCTTGAGTGTGTTCAATCAACATGCTACAAACATTCAATGCAAACTCGTGTAGACCAAACTTGTGGTAGGCACTGTCACTTTCATGACAAAACATGCCTTCTGCTATGAACAGAGTTGCAATCTCATGGAAGAGAGAGCATGTCTCTCATAGGTCACTGAAGAGTACAGGTTTTATGACTAAGGTGTCCAAAGATGTCAGTGGCAAGGATGAACCAGAAATGGACAGAAATGATTCCCTATAGGGAGTAGGGGGAAGAGAGCAGGAGATGAGGGTAGATAGGAGAATTTCCTGAATGCACAGTTATGTGGTTTTGACTTTTAGACATTGTGTACTTTTACTTGTTATGGAATTAAGATGAATTAAGAAAACATCCTACAGAAAGGGCATGTGGGAGCAAGACCCTCATTTCTTCTGGGAACTTGGGAGAGGCCAGAAAGACTTCATAGAGGAAGTGACCTTTGAAGTGAATGCCTTACTGTTTGTTATTTTTCACATATTTGTGTGAAATTTTACTTAGTTCAAAAGATGGGTGAATGAATCCTTAAACTGTGATCATGATGATCTTTTTGTCTTCAAATACAAATGATGGAGCTAGTTGCAAAACCTACCCAAATGAGAGACTACATGAGAAAGGCCAGGCATGGGGAAGATGAGGAGAGGCTGAGTTGCTTTGGTGGTTATGAATAATGTGGTCACAGGAAAATTTTACCACTCTGAACATTACTTCAAACTGAGGAAAATTTTGGGTGGTTTAAAAAGAATACATTTGAATCAGTTCTAATGAGGTGGATGAAACTGGAGCCTATTATACAGAGTGAAGTAAGCCAGAAAGAAAAACACCAATACAGTATACTAACGCATATATATGGAATTTAGAAAGATGGTAACGATAACCTTGTATGTGAGACAACAAAAGAGACACAGATGTATAGAACAGTCTTTTGGACTCTGTGGGAGAGGGAGAGGGTGGGATGATTTGGGGGGATGGCATTGAAACATGTATAATATTATATATGAAATGAGTCACCAGTCCAGGTTCGATGCAGGATACAGGATGCTCGGGGCTGGTGCACTGGGATGACCCAGAGGGATGGTATGGGGAGGGAGGAGGGAGGAGGGTTCCGAATGGGGAACACGTGTACACCTGTGGCGGATTCATGTTGATGTATGGCAAAACCAATACAATATTGTAAAGTAATTAACTTCCAATTAAAATAAATAAATTTATATTAAAAAAAGAACCATACTATGACCGATACAGAACCAAACTTTCAAGTATTAATAATTCATTCCCTGGGAAATTATAGAATCATTAGATGGAACTTTGTCAGCAAAGAAATGTCTCTGCTTTTTAATATGTTGTCTAGGTTGGTCATAGCTTTTCTTCCAAGGAGCAAACGTGTTTTAATTACATGGTTGCAGTCACCTTTTGCAGTGACTTTGGAGCCCCCCAAAAGAAAGTCTCTCACTGTTTCAAAAAAAAATTCATATCCCATGTCAGGATTCAACACAGAATTACCAATAGAGTATTACCCACATTCTGGATTTTTTTTTTTAAGCTATCATTTTAGAGTCCCTTCTAAGCCAACAAATGATTATTCTTCACAATAGAATGTAAACCTAGATTGTGGAATTTACTAATTGTTCTTCATGGTTATGGTCATTTAACCATAACATATTCACAGCCTAAGTCTTGTAACCCTTGGCCTTTCTTTCTCCTAGGAAGAAGACAAGATTGTTCAGAAGGATGACCTTCCCACTTGGGTCAACAAGCACTGCAACTGGTTCTAAGGAGGGTGTCTTATTGCTGTCAAACTGACCGCAGTTGTCACAGGTGACGCCTGCTGTCACTGCATCTTGCTCAGAACCAGCCCCTTAGCTTGCTGAATCAAGCTGTGCTGACTCCTAGTGATAGAATTTTAATGTGAGGAATGACAGAGGCTTTGGAGTTAATGTGTGCATGGAGGTGACAGTTTTGAATGTCAGCCAAAGCACAAAAGCCTGTCTGAAATTAATTTTGGGGACTGGCAGAAAGTTGTAGGAAGGAGAGAAATTGTATGAGGGAGAATTGAGATTGGTTGAGTCAAATCTATTGCCATCTACTGCAAAGAAAGCAACATTCAGCACAGACACATGATGTCTGAGCCTGGGAAGAACTAGCCTCATCAGATAACTCTGCGTGTTTAATTTTTGATCAACCTAGTATGCAAACTGCCACTTTTAGATCTCTATGATCCTATTCCCCTTTGTAAAAACGGAGTTGCAAAAAGTAGACATGGATCTCCTGATGATATGATCTAGAATTTAATCATTAAGGGGAAAACAATTTTCTGGTTATAAATGAGCCAAATAATTTTATACATTTTAACCTTCCTTTTACATTGTAATGTATTAAAAACTCTCAAAATGTCCCCATTATCTAGAGGAAAACATTCAGATCTTTAATCTATAACAGGCAGGATAATGCCCTCTCAAAGAGGCCCACATCCTAATGCCCAAAACCCATGAATATGTTACACTACATGGAAAAGAGCAATTAGGCAGCAGGTAGAATTAAGTTTGTTGAAACAAGATGACTTTATGATAGAGAGGGCTCCTTTGAATTATCTGAGTGGGACCAATGTAATCACAAATGCCCTTAAAAGTAGAAACAGAGACAGAGGAAACCTTAGAGAGAGGTAATGTGAGACTCAACTGACCATTGTGGGCTTTGAAGGTGGAGGGGACTATGAGTCAAAGAATGTGGCAGCCTCCAGAAGCTGAAGGCAAGGAAATGGATTCTTTGCAACTTTCAGAAGAAATACAACCTTGCCAATACCTTGATTTTAGCCCATCAGTATCAGACTTCTAATGTACAGAATAGTAACGTAATAAATTTGGGTCCTTTTGTTGTATTAAGATGTTGTAATAACTTGTTACAGCAAGAAAAAGAAACCGACACACTTACCTTCAAGCTCTTTCACAGTGTTATCCTGCTTTGTCCTTAGCTACCCTAGGTCAACCCTCCTTCTGAACTCTGAATACTGGTCTCTAAACACGCTTTGTACATTACACAATTTGTCACTCCATTTTTCTGGGCCTGGAGTCAAACATGTTCTCTTCTAAGATTGATGGGGACTAGACAGACCCCACTGAGGGGCTAGCTACTGCCAGGAGAGGGATGGACTCTGGGGCTGGTTATGGTGAGGAATATACTTAATGTGAGTTGAGATAGGAGCATTTGGGTCAGGGTCCTTGAGAAAAGGCAGAAGCCAAAGATGACCACCCACTTTCAAGGATGAGTCCAAAGACCAGTTCTAGAACTACAAATATGAGACAACATCTAGATTCTGAGGCCAGATGGCAATATAAAAAAATGTAAAAAGCAAGGGATAAAAGGGATGTTCTGGGATATGTGTCAACAGGTGTTTTTTTTTTTTTTTTCTTTTCTGGTTTTATTTTTATTTATTTATTTTTAAATTTAAATTTATTTATTTTGTGGCGGATTCATGTTGATGTGTCAACAGGTTTTGAGGGGTGTATGACTCATTTTTGTGGTGGCCAGTGTGGGAGGCTACTTCCTGTTGATATATAGGTGCTGTTTATGTGCAGCTATGAGTGCCCTCCAACATCTTCTACCATTTCAGTTCTATCCATCCTTCAAAACCTAGCTTACCTCCAACCCCCTCCACAACAGTTTTCCTGAATATTCCAGTCCTCGTTATCATCTCTTCTTTAGAAGTCTTTGCTTTCACCCTTTATATACCCCCTCATTTGAAAGCTGCAATTCACAGCCTCATATTTTTAATTATACAAAGTTGTTGTATGCACAATGAAAAAATTCACATGATATAGTAAGCAGACTTTATAAAACCATTCAGAACCTTACTGAATGTAACCACTTTTCATTATGGTATTTATCTTCCTATACTGGTACTCTTTATTCCCTGCAGTATTTTTTATATACACATGTATATACATGTCATATATAGTCTCCAAAATGAAGCTTATTGAAGGAAATTGTGCATAATATAAATTATTTTTATCAAGTTTATTACATATTAAATTATACATATATTATTTTACAATAACAATACCTGTAGTGTTATTCTGACATAAAGGCTTTTCACCTGTATATGTTGTTTCAACACAGTCAGTGTGTAAATAGGTTGAGATGAGAAAGAAATTTTATATATTTTTTTCTGTTCCCACTGATGCTTAGCATAGTATATTGAACATTTTAGAGGATAAATAAATATGTATATCAATTAACTGATTAAAAAGTTGTGACCAGAAAACCTTGGAAAACCTTCTTACCTAGAAATTGGTAGTTTTTGTTATTGACATGCTTTCAAATTTTAACCAAGGAATTTCAATAAATATTTTTGCACAAAGAATTTTTTAAAAGTTGCACGCCATTGCTATTTTCACAGTGGTCAGATTATTATAAATCTAGAGATTTGTCAATTAGCAGCAGAATTACTTGTTAAAATGGGAAAGAAGATAAACAGAGATAGAGTCCTTGTTAACTCATTAATATTCCCTATAATGAAAAATATTGCAGGGAAGAAATAGCCGAGGTAATATGTGTAATCAATCTAGCTGGGAAAAGTGATGCAATTTGTTATCTTTACAGAGTTGCTCTGTTCGCTAGTCAGCTACTTGGCATATTTATCAAATGCCTGGTTGGTGCATAATAGTGTACTCTGGACTTCATGTTACTTGTGATTCATCCATTCATTTATTCACTATTCATTCTTTAACATGCATTTTTGGCAAATCTATTGTGTACAAGTCACTGTGATAGGTGGTGGAAAAATAAAGCTGAGCAAGACAGTTTTATCCTCACAATACACTCAGTGGATAGAAAAACAGACAATCAAGCAGGAGGACTATCTCTATTCCCAAATAGTTCAAAGTTGAATAGAAAGAAGATACTAGAGAATAGTGTAGTCTTTTTTTTTTTTTTCCTGATTGCAACATTAATCCCAAGAATGGTTGGTTTTGGCAGAAATATAGTCCTAAAGTAGGCTTGGTTTTTGGCAAGACTGACAACTAAGGTTCAGACTCTGCCCATGACTCAACAGACATCTGAATTGGTGGTTCCAAACATTCATGCATAAAAGACACTGCATTAGTTTACTAGGGCTGCCATATAAAGTGCCACTGATTGGACAGCTACAACAAAAGACATTTATTTTCTCACAGTTTTGGAGACTAGAAGTCCTAGATCAAGGTATTGGCAGGGTTGGTTTCTTCGGAAAACCTCTCTCCTTGGTTTTAAAGGTGGCTGTCTTCTCCATGTCTTCCCTCTGTGTGTGTCTGTGTCCTAATTTACTCTTCTTACAGAGGAACTCATCATATTGGATTAGGGCCCATTGATGCCCCTCATGTTAATGTGATTACCTCTTTACAGACCCTAAAACAAATTCAGTCACATTCTGTGGTACTGAGAGTTAGGATGTCCACATACAAATTTTAGAGAGACAAATCAGCTCTTAACAGGTACCAAAGATGAGTTTAGCAGAGTTAGAAATCCTAAATTCTAAAGTGAAAGCAAATCAGATCTAGAAAGCTTAGCTAGTTGGGTGCTTTTATGAACCTAGTAAAGGTGTGGCTTGGTTAAGCTAATTTACTTTATAATTGGCTTGCATGCTACTAAATGAGTGTCTATTACTACAACAGAGTATATGATTGATTTTACCTTTTAAGGATTCTTTAAGCATTCCTTGATGCCTCTGCCCACTAAACACAACCATGAATTGCAGGAATTGAGAGAGAAATCCCTTAAGCATAGTCCCTATAGTTGGAATGTGCTGGATTATTTAACCTATTTATAACTACAAGGGTCTATTCTCACTGAAATTTTATAGTAGTCCAATATTGGTTCCCTAAAGCATGCAGTTGAGTAAACTGATATATCAGGTGCAGTATAGAATAAAATAATAGAAATAGCATTAGACGAAATAGTAGGGAACCAAACTAAAGATTGATTAGTGTTTCCAAATTTCTCTAATGTTAAGACTCCATTCTTAAAAATCAGTTTTAAGCCCCTTTTCTTGGATGTTCTTATCCTGGGGCTTAGCATAGGACCTGAGAATTTGTGATTTTAAAAATGGTATCATGGGGTGTTTCTTATATTTACAAAATGGAGTCAACAGTATCAGTTTGGATCCAAGTTCTTTCTATCTGCTCTGCATAATCAGTGTAGCTTTGACACCGTTAGTTACAAAACGGCAACTATAGTGATAGATGTCACAGTTAACAGTAGAAGAGGAACTGATTTTTCTGGTGTGTTGCTTTAGTTGAAGAGAAAGAAAGGAAGGGAAGAGGGAGGGGGAAAAGAAGGAAGAGAAAAGAAAAGAATAAGGGAGATGAGGAGGGAGAAGAGGGAACTGGGGATGGAGGGAGAAAGGAATATAGATGTTCTCCACCACATCTCTCCAGTTGTCTCATCACATGCCTACATTTAAACTACAGAGAATCGAAATTCCATGTTTGGCTTAGATTATTTAGGATTTATCATTGAACCGATGAGTTTACTTTGTCTAAACATATGTGTCCACAGAGGTGCATAAATAAGGAACAAGAAAGAGGGGTAGAAGATTTATCGGGCCAACAGTGGTGTCTGCTACAAGGATGCACAGGCAGATATAATAATCTTACCAGTCAAGGGAGAGTTAGGATTGGGGAATTAGGGTTGTGAGAAAGCTGCTAAAATTTACTGTTGATTGTGTGGCAATGCAGCCCATGAGGTTACAGAGTTGGGCATGACTGAGTCACTGATTGACAACTTATGGGTGACAGAGGCTCATACATATTAAATTGTTAAGCCTCACAACTACCATGGCGTGGTGGTGGTTATTAGGACAAAAGCTTTCCAGTGTAATCCTAGAAACCCAGTTGGTAGAAATTCATAGAGGACTTTTTACCTTCCTATGTGTTTCATGAAAGCAGGCACTATCCCCCTGCCGTTTACCATTGTGGTCTCAGTATCCAATAGTGCTTGCAAACAGATAGGTCAGGAATACGGCAAGCTAAAATTTAATCTATTTCTCACTCTTGATTCTATGACAGGCATTACTCATCTATTATAGCAGTTTTTCTACAGAGTTGTCACCTCTCAATATCGCCCCAGGAAGTTTCTGCAAGTTGATTGGAGTTGGCATGCAACAAAAAGTCCGTTTACTATTCTCATAGCACTCAATAAATATCTCTCAAAGACTGAAGTAATATTCTCCCCTATGCATGACCCCTTCAGCATCATCTTTGATAAACTACCATCCTGCTCCTATCTAAACACTTCCACATGATGAAGCTGGGCTTCGCTGATAGCTCAGTTGGTAAAGAATCCGCCTGCAATGTGGGAGACCTGGGTTCAATCCCTGGGTTGGGAAGATCCCCTGGAGAAGGGAAAGGGTACCCACTCCAGTATTCTGGCCTAGAGAATTCCATTATATAGTTCATGGGTGGCAAAGAGTCAGACACGACTGAGCAAATTTCACTTCACATGATGAAGAGCATGTTATTTTATAAGACAGGTTCTCCTGTGATATAAATTAAACAGAAAATTCTTTAAATTTTGAAAAATCCCACCTTTGCTAATTTATTGATCCCATTTTGCTAATACAGAGAACTCTTGCTGCCATAGATTAATCTTTTTGTGAGGATTGTTCCCTGTTTGAATAGTATCATGTAAAGGGCAGCCTTATCTAATCTTCTCAATTAGCCTTTCAATGGTCATCATGATCAACTCTGATTAATTTGACTTTTTCCTTTTTATGTCTAAATTATAACATTTTAATGGTAACTTTAATGTACATATACTGTAAAAATTGAGTGGCAAAACCAATACAATTTTGTAAAGTAAAAAAAAAATTTAAAAAATTGGAAGAACAATATGAAATAACATGTTGACATTTAAGAATAATACACATAGACAAATATTATAAGGTTCTAGTGTTAAATACTTAGTGTTAAAGACAGTGCTAAGATCTTCACACTAGGTTTTGGTCATCGTGTTTAAGGTCATGCCTCTGCACAGATTCTGTGCATATCTTCTTTAGTCACCCTGGAGTCATCAATATTGGGCACATCACTTTCTACTTCAGAGATGCTAAGAATGATAGCTATGTAGTTTGTCTGTCAACAATTGCTCCAAATTCTATCCTTATAGACCATCTGCCCTGACTACATGGAATTCATCAACAGCATTTCCATGGATCACACATTCTCCATTTCTGTTCCAAATTACTGTTGCTCAGTTCTCCACAGCTTTCTTTGGGCTATGATAATGTTAGTGCAATGGCAAGGACTTTTTAGAATTCCCTATCTTCATATGGGAAAAAGAAGTATTTCTTGGTTAAAAACTGCCCAGAAGATTACCCTAATAATCCAAATCTTTATTTTCTTTAGCTTAATAAAAGTGACCCTACTGAATATAACTACCTATCTTTCAGAATCAGGGGAATGGTCAGAGCTGGAGCTTTAGCCTTTAAAACTGTTTTATTCTATCTAAGTTGATTATAATTCTTTCTTTAGTCAAAGTGCTTTTATTGACATTATTCCTCTTTACCTATGTGACATGGCTAATGGAGAATGGTGGGATTTTGCTGTCCATTCATTGCTAATTAATAGAAATAAATAATAAATTTTAAGCATTGATCTTGAATCCTGAAGCCATATTAGTGTGTCCAACATGATGGACAGTCACTCAGTCGTGTTCAGCTCTTTGTGAGCCCATGGACTGTAGACCACCAGGCTCCTCTGTCTATGGGATTCTCTGTGCAAGATTACTGGAGTGGTTGTCACTGCCTTCTCCAGGGGATCTTTCCAACTCAGGAATCAAACCAGTCTCCCGAATTGCAGGTGGATTCTTTAACATCTGAGCCACCAGGGAAGCCACATTAACTAATTTATTATTTCTAATAATTTTAATGATTCCTCAGAATTTCGTATATACTAGATCATGTCATATGCAAACGAAGATAGCTTTACCTTTTCTGTTTCAACCTGAATGGTTATTTTTTGTTGTTGTTGATATTGTAGGAAATAGTTTATATAGGAGAATATCCTTGTTTTTAGAAGAAAAATCTTTATTTCATATTTATTCTTTATTGTTAATTGAGCTATAGTCGACCTACAATGTTATATTAGTTTCAGGTATATATAATCAGGGAATACCAGAAAAACATCTGCTTCTGCTTCATTGACTATGCTAAAGCCTTTGACTGTGTGGATCAAAACAAACTGTGAAAAATTCTTCAAGAGATGGGAATACCAGACCACTTTTCCTGCTTCCTTAGAAATCTGTACATAGGTCAAGAAGCAACAGTTAGAACCAGACATGGAACAATGGACTGGTTCCAAATTGGGAAAGGGGTACGTCAAGGCTGTATATTGTCACCCTGCTTATTTAACTTATATGCAGAGCACATCATGCAAAATATCAGGTTGGATGAAGCACAAGCTGCAATCAAGAGTGCCAGGAAAAATACCATAACCTCAGATATCAAGATACACTACCCTATTGGCAGAAAGCTGAGAGGAACTAAAGTGCTTCTTGATGAAGGTGAGAAAATAGAGTGGAAACAGCTGGCCTAAAACTCAACATTCAAAAAACTAAGATCATAGCATCTGGTCCCATCACTTCATGGAAAATAGATGGGGAAACAAATAGATGGGGAAACAGTGACAAGATTTTTTTTTCTTGGGCCCCAAAATTACTTTGAATGGGGACTGCAGCCATGACATTAAAAGATGCTTGCTCCTTGGAAGAAAAACTATGATGAACCTAGACAGCATATTCAAAAGCAGAGATATTACTTTGCTGACAAAGCCCATATAGTCAAAGTTATGATTTTTCCAGTAGTCATATATGGATGTGAGAGTTGGACCATAAAAAGGCTGAACACTGAAGAGTTGATGCTTTTGAACTGTGATGCTGGAGAAGACTCTTGAGAGTCCCTTGGACTGCAAGGAGATCAAACCAGTCAATCCTAAAAAAAAAAAATCCTGAATGTTCATTGGAAGGACTGATGCTAAAGCTGAAGTGCCAATACTTTGGCCACCTGATGCCAAAGAGGCAACTCATTGGAAAAGACTGATGCTGGGGAAAAATGAGGGCAGGAGGAGAAGTGGGAAACAGAGGATGAGATTGTTAGATGACATCACCAACTCAATGGATATGAGTTTGAGCAAACTCCAGGAGATGGTGAAGGACAGGGAAGCCTGGCATGCTGCAGTCCAAGGGATTACAAAGAGTCAGACATAAATGAGCAACTGAACAGCAACAACAACAACATAAACATTTGAATCTCCATGTTATGTTTTGTTGTTCAGTCATACAAACTCTTGGTGACCCCATAGACTGTAGAAATGCCAGGCTTTTCTGTCCTTCACTATTGCCCAGAGTTTACTCAACCTCATGACCATTGAGTGGATGGGCTATCCAACCATCTCATCCTCTGTCATCTCCTCCTGCCTTCAATCTTTCCCAGCATCAGAGTCTTTTCTAACGAGTCAACTCTTCGCATCAGGTGACCAAAGTATTGGAGCTTCAGCTTCAGCATCAGTCCTTCCAATGAATATTCAGTGTTGATTTCCTTTGGACTGGTTTGATCTTGCTGTGCAAGGGACTCTCAAGAGTCTTCTCCAGCATCACAATTCAAAAGCATCGATTCTTCATTCTCAGTCTACTTTATGGTCCAACTCTCATATCCATATATGACTACTGAAAAAACCATAGCTTTGACTATATGGAACTTTCTTGGCAAAATGATGTCTCTGCTTTTGAATACACTGTCTAAGTTTGTCATAGCTTTTCTTCCAAGGAGCAAGCATCTTTTAATTTCATGGCTGCAGTCAGCATCTGCCATGATTTGGGAACCCAAGAAAATAAAGTCTGCCACTGTTTTCATTGTTTCCCCATCTATTTGCCATGAAGTGATGGGACCGGATGCCATGATTTTAGTTTTTTGAATGCTGAGCTTTATGTGAGCTATTTCACTCTCCTCTTTCACCTGCATCAAGAAGGTCTTTAATTTCTCTTCACTTTCTGCCATAAAAGAGGTGTCATCTGCATTTCTGAGGTTATTGATATTTTTCCAGGCAATCTTGATTCCAGCTTGTGCTTTGTCCAGCCTGGCATTTCACATGATGTACTCTGCATAGAAGTTAAATAAGTAGGGTGACAATATACAACCTTGACATACTCCTTTTCCAACTTTGAACCAGTCTGTTGTTTCATGTCAGATTCTAATTGTTTCTTCTTGACCTGCCTACAGGTTTCTCAGGAGGCAGGAAAAATTGTCTAGTATTCCCATCTCTTTAAGAATTTTCCATAATTTGTTGTAATCCACACAGTCAAAGGTGTTAGCGTAGCCAATGAAACAGAAGTAGATGTTTTTCTGGAATTCTCTTGCTTTTACTATGATCAATGGATGTTTTCAATTTAATTTCCGGTTCTTCTGCTTTTTGTAAACCCAACTGGTACATCTGGAAGTTCTCAGTTCACGTACTCTTGAAGCCTAGCTTGGAGGATTTTTAGCATGACCTTGCTAGTATGTGAAAGAGTGCAATTGTATGGTAATTTCAACATTCTTTGGCATTAGTCTTCTTTGGTACTGGAATGAAAACTGATCTTTTCCAGTCCTGTGGCTACTGCTGAGTTTTTCAAATTTGCTGGCATATTGAGTATAGCATTTTAACAACATCATATTTTATGATTTGAAATATCTCAGCTGGAATTCCATCACCTCCATTAGTTTTGTTCATAGTGATAATTCCTAAGGCCCACTTGATTTTGCATTCCAGTATGTCTGGCTCTAGGTGAGTGATCATATCATCATGGTTATCCAGGTCATTAAGATCCTTATTGTATAGTTCTTCTGTGTTCTTTCCACCTCTTCTTAGTATCTTCTGCTTCTGTTAGGCCCATACCATTTCTGTCCTTTTTTGAGCCCATCTTTGCATGAAATGTTTCCTTGGTGTCTCTAGTTTTCTTGTAGCGATCTCTAATCTTTCCCATTCTATTGTTTTTCTCTATTTCTTTGTATTCATCACTTAGGAAGGCTTTTTTAAAATCTCTCCTTGCTATTCTTTCTATCTCTACATTCAGATGGGTATATCTTTCCTTTTTCCTTTGCTTTGCTTTTTGCTTCTCTTCTTTTCTCATCTATTTTTAACTCCTTCTCAACCATTTTGCCTTTTTGCAATTCAAATCAATGCTTATAGATTGCACTTAAAGCTACTAAAAAATCTTGGCTATATTCTTTGTACTATACAATATATCTTTGTAGCTTATTTATTTATTAATTTATTTTAGTTTTTATTCTTTTAAAAATTGTTATTGAAGTATAGTTTGTGTATAATGTGTTATGATAGTTTCATATGTACAGCAATGTGAATCAGTTACACACATACATATGTCTGTTCTATTTTTTTAGATTATTTCCCATATAGGCCATTACAGATTACTGAGTAGAGTTCCCGGTGCAATATAGCAGGTTCTTATTTGTTATCTATTTTATACATAGTAGTGTGTATATTTATATATAGTAGTGTGTATATGTGAATCACTAATGGCTTTTTTAATTTCTTTTTTTGCCTAATTTCCCTAGTTAGAACCCAGTATAGTGTTGAATAGAAATGAAAAAAGTGAATATCCTTGTTATGTTCTTGGGCAAAAAGATCACCCAGTGTCTTACTAATAAGTACTATGCTAGGCTGTGTGGTTTTTGTAAATGTTCTGGTTCAGTAAGTTCTCTTCTAATACTAGGGGGTTTTGAGTTTTTTTCAATCATGAAAAGTATTGCATTTTGCTACTTTTTTTCTGCATGTTTCAAAGTGATCATGTGGATTTTGTTTTCTAGTCTATTTATGTGGTGCATTACATTAATTACTTTTCAGATTTAAGCCAAGACTATATTTCTAAGATAAATCATTTTTGGTTGTGATGTATAATCTTTTTTAAATAAGTAACTGGATTCAGTTTGCTATGATATTATTAAAGATTTTTACATCTATATTCATAACAGATGCTGAGCTGTAGTTTTCTTGTGTTGTTTTGGTTAGTATTAGAAAGTGCTACCTCTTCTTATATTTTTTGGTGGAGTTTGTGGAGAATTTGTAATACTTCTTTAAATGAAGTATCTGGTGCTGAGCTTTTCTTCACGAGGATTTTTTAAAATTACTAATTCGATCTCTTTATTTACTATACATGTATTCAGACTTTCTACTTCTTGATCAGCTTTGGCATTTTTTTTCTTTCTAAGAAATTGCTGATTTCATATAGTTCATTAATTTATTGTCATCGTGTTGATTTTGATAGTAATATCCCTTATTTCATTGCCAATGTTAGTGTTTTGAATCCCTTCTTTTTCTTGGGCAATCTAACAAGTGTTAGCCGCTCAGTCATGTCTGACTCTTTGCTACCCTGTGTACTGTAGCCTGCCAGGCTCCTCTATCAGTGGGCTTCTCCAGCAAGAATAGTGGAGGGGGTTGCTATTTCTTTCTCCAGGAGAAATTCCCCACCCAGAGATCGAACTAGAGTCTCCTGCAATGCAGGTAGAGTCTTTACCATTTGAGCTACCAGGCAACTAACAGAAGATTTATTCTTGTTTTGGGTGTATGTCTTTTCAAAGACTACCTGTTGCTTTTGTTCATTTACTGTTTTTATCCCCTTACTTATTTCCCCTGTTTTCTATTATTTTCTTTCTTCTGAAAGTGTTGATTTAAAATTGTTCCCCACCCTTCTTACGGTAGAAGACTAGGTTAATAACTAAAGATATTTCTTATTGTTTAATTAGATACTATTACTATAAATTTCCCTCTAGGTGCTGCTTTAACTGTTTCTCAGACACTTTAGTGTGTTGTATCTTCATGTTCATTTGTCTCAAAGTATTTTCTGATTCCCCTTGTGATTTTTCTGCTGATCCTTTAGTTATTTTAGAATATACTGTTTGTGAATTTCCCAAATTTCACCTGTCATTATTTTCTAATATTTTTCTGTTGTAATCAGAGAACATGCCTTGTATGATTTCAAGTTTTTAAAATTTATTGTGAATGTTTTATGGCTGAACATATGGTATAAGATTACTCAATGTGCACTTTGGAAGAATGTACATTCCACTGTTATTGACTGGAGTGTACTACAGATACTTGTTAAGTCTAATCAGTTTATATTGTAGTTCACGTCTTGTACTTTCTCATTTATTTTGTGCATGCTGTTCTTTCCACTACTGAAAGTTGGATATTGATATCTCCAGAAATAGGTTGAATTGTCCTTCTTTTTCGCCTTTCAGTTATTCTGAATTTCTGTTGTTTAGGTAGATATATATTTATAATTGTTAAAATTCCTCTATGAACTAAATCTTTTATCATTATAAAATGTTCTTCTTTATTTCTAGCAATATTTTTGTTTTAAAGTCTATTTTGTGTAATATCAGTATAGCCAGCTCAGGTCTTTTAAGGATACTATATACGTGGTATATCCTTTCCATCCTTTTCCTTTCAAACAAATTGTACTTCAAGTCTGAAATGTGACTCCTGTAAATAACATAATGTTGAATTTTGTCTTTTTTTATCAAATCTGACAATCTGCTTAATGATTGGATTGTTAAAAGTTTAGTATTGATACAGCTGATTTTACATCTGCCACTTTGAATATATCTCATATTTTTTTTTATTTCTCTTTTTCTTACTGCTTCTTTTGGTATTAATTACATATTTTCTAATGTAGCATCTTAATTCAGTTAACAATTGTAAAGGTTTTAAACATTTTTAAATGGTTGCTCTAGAGCTTACAATGTATGTTTCAAGTTATCAAAATCTACTTCAGATTTATATGAACTTAATTTCAGTGTAATATAGAAACTTTGCTCTTATATAGCTCCATTTTCTCTTTTTCTGTGCTATTATTGTTACACATGTAATGTCTCTATATGTTACTAACCCAAACATATGTTGTAATGATTATCACTATATTTTTTCTTTTAAAGAATCTGAGAGTAGAAATGCAGAAAAGTATATTTTTACAGAGGTAGTAATTAACCTTTATATTTAATACTTCTTGTTCTCTTCATTTCTTATTTTGGATTTGAGTTACCATCTATTATCATTTTACCACTGCAATTCAATTTTGTTCCCACCTATCTCTTTTGTTTGAAGGAGGAATTGGCAGCCTACTTCAGTATTCTTTCCCGGGAAACCCCACAGACAGAGGAGCCTGGCAGGCTATATATAGTCCTTGGGATCAGAGTCAGACAAGACTCCGCGACTAAACAGCAGCATCTCCTTTGTGCAGTTTTCCCAAATAAGTGGCATTTCTATATGTTGCTGCTGCTGCTGCTGCTAAGTCGCTTCAGTCGTGTCCGACTCTGTGCGACCCCAAAGACGACAGCCCATCAGGCTCCACCTTCCCTGGGATTCTCCAGGCAAGAACACTGCAGTGGGTTGCCATTTCCTTCTCCAATGTATGAAAGTGAAAAGTGAAAGTGAAGTTGCTCAGTCTTCGACTTAGCGACCCCATGGACTGCAGCCTACCAGGCTCCTCTGTCCATGGGATTTTCCAGGCAAGAGTACTGGAGTGGGGTGCCATTGCAGGCCTCAAATACAACTGTGTGCATATTATTTTATGTGTTTAGCCCCTAAATAAGGCAAAAGGGATGTGGTAGCCGTTTCTCAGGCTACATCTGCCCTATCAACTTTCGATGGTAGTTGCTGTGCCTACCATGGCGACCAAAGGGGAGAATTATTTTTGCTATATTGTCATTCATAATTAGGTACATGGTTACTTCTTCCAATGTTCTTGGTTTTTATGTGTACGTTAAAACTATTTTCTGATAGTACTTGATTTCAACCTGAATAGGTTCTTTTAGCATTTATCAGAATGCAACTCTACTAGCAACATAAACATGTTTTTATCTGGGAAATTTCCCCTTCATTTTTCAAAAATGTTTTTATTGAATATAATTTCCCTGGTTGCCGTTCTTTAATTTACCACCTTAAATATGTCTCTTATTGCCTTCTGATCTCCATTCTTTCTGATAAAAATCATTGGTTAATCTTATTAGAGTTCCTTGTATCTAATGGGTTATTTTTCTCTGCCTTTTTTTTTTTTTTTGTCTTTGTGGAGAATATAATGTGTCTAGGTATGGATCCTTTTATGGCTAGCTTAATTGGAGTTTATTGTACTTCTTGGATGTTTAGACTAACGTTTTCATCACTGGGACTATTTTTATTTTTTTAGAGTTTGTTTTTTTTTTTAAATGGGACATTCTCATCATTATTTACTCAAATATTTTTTCCACATGTTTATTTCTTTTTTTTGATTCTTCCGTTATGCTATGTACTTACATTTCTCTCAGTTTTCTTCATTTTCTCTATTCCATTTTCCTCTCTTCTGTGGACTTCATAATTTCTATTTCCAAGCTCACCAACTTTTTCCCTGCCATCTCAAATCTACTATTTAGTCCTTTAATATAGTTTTTATTTCAGCTAGTGTACTTTTAAATTTCAGAACTTCCATTTGTTTCCTTTTATTAATTTCTATTTCTTTATTCATATTTCTGTGAGTTATTGCCACCACCCATTCCTTTAATTTTGAAAATATGGTTTCCTTTAGCTCTTTGAACATATTTATAATATTTAGCTCTTTTGAAGTTTTGTCTGCTGTGTCCAAATTCTCATTCCTTTGGGGACAGTTTTTATTGCATATTTTTATTTTTTTTTTCCTAAGGATAGCTCATACTGTCCTGATTTTTTTTTAATGTTTCTTTTTTGTTGTTTTAAAAGTAGATATTTTACATATATTGTAGCAACTCTGGATACTGTTTCTTCTTTCTATGGGGATTGTGGTTTTATTTACTTTCTTTTAAATTAATTAATTATTTTCTGCGATTCAGCAAGACTAGTTCAGTGTCACCTAATTCCGTTGCAGTTTGCAACCTCTAATGCTTGTCTTCAGAGTTGGCAGCCTTGGACATACATGAAATGTTCCTGGCAAGCAGCAATAACTGTGGCTTTAGCTGGGCCTTCATTGATTTTCTCTTTCTCTGATATCATTGTTAAAATGTGGTTGTTCTTTTATTGCATGCACCCTCAGCTGTTAGCGTCCATTGACTCCTAACTGATAGTTCTGTTGTTCTCAAAAATGTACTGGAGCAAAAAATTTTTTCTGTAATCAGTTCCAATTGAAATCCAATCCCATGGCATGGGTATTCGTTGAGACTTGCTCTGATGTTCCCATGGGCAAAATCTCTGCACTAGGGAGAAGGAGATCAGGGGAGTTGCTGGGGAACTCTACCAACGGCCTCACTTGGATCCTCCCTATAGCAGGAGCTGTGTGTATGTGTCTCTGTGTGTATGTGTATGGGCTTAGTGGTACTGCCACTATGCTGCAAACTGTTCCTACTATAGGTTTTCCACAGTGAAGAGCCAGAGAAGATAGAGTTTGCTGATTCTGCAGCTGCCACATCTAACTACAGTAGATCTTCTACCCTAGAATGATCAGGGAGATGGGAATTGCCAATCAGCTGCTGAGAAATAGACCAGCTTTTTGACAACACAGAGTAGGCAGGAAAGGGGTAACTGTTTTCTTCCCACCTGCCATGCCCACATCCTCACTATGTAATATGAGTTTGAGGTCTATAAATGAGTGCAAATTGTTTGCTCTTTGGTTTCCTGGCAGGCCTTCTACAGCATAGAACTATAGAAAACAGAATCTACTGATGTTCACTGGCAGCCTAAAGCACCCAGATTAACTTTCTCAACCTGGGGAACTGCTCTTAAAAATGTCCATACTTTTTTTTTTTAATAAATGATTCTCAATTTGTTGAAAACTCTTTGATCAATCCCAAAACCATTTCACTTTGATTGATTGTCTTTGCTAATTTGACCAGTTTAATAGCTTCCTCTTCAGGGAGAGGTTTCCCTGAGCCACACCACCATTCTGAAAATCTTATTTCCCAACTCTTTTCTCTGTAGGCTTTCCTGAATCCTTTCCAATTATACAGATTGTTAAAAACCCATAAACTTCTGATAAGCTGTAAACTTTCTTATAAAATTATACCTAATTAAATAACACATTACCCATTTTGTTTTCCAGTTGCTCAGTTGTATCTGAACCTTTGTGACCCCATGGAGTGCAGCACGCCAGGCTTCCTTGTCCTTCACCACCTCCCAGAGCTTGCTCAAACTCATGTCCATTGAGTTGGTGATGCCATCCAGCTATCTCATCCTCTGTCGTCCCCTTCTCCTCCCACCTTCTATCTTTCCCAACATCAGGATCTTTTGCAATAAGTTGGCTTTTCACATCAAGTGGCCAAATTATTGGAGCATTGTTCAGCATCAGCCCTTCCAATGAATATTCAGGGTTGATTTTCTTTAGGATTGACTGGTTTTATCTCCATGCAGTCCAAGGGACTCTCAAGAGTCTTCTCCAACACCACAGTTTGAAACCATCAATTCTTCATGCTCAGCTTTCTTTATGGTCCAACTCTCACATCCCTACATGACTATATGGACCTTTGTAGGCAAAGTGATGTCTCTGCTTTTTAATACACTGTGTAGGTTTGTTCCTGATAGCTCAGTTGGTAAAGAAATCTCCTGCAATGCAGGAGACACTAGTTCAATTCCTGGGTAGGGAAGGTCCACTGGAAAAGGGATAGGTTACCCACTCTAGTATTCTTGATCTTCCCTCTTGGCTCAGCTAGTAAAAAAATATGCCCGCAATGTGGGGACCTGGGTTCAATCCCTGGGTTGGGAAGATCCCCTGGAGAAGGGAAAGGCTACCCACTTCAGTATTCTGGCCTGGAGAATTCCATGGACTCTATAGTCTATGGGGTCGCAAAGAGTTGGATACGACTGAGCGACTTTCACTTTCACTAGGTTTGTCATAACTTTTCTTCCAAGGAGCAAGCATCTTTTTTTTTTTTTTTAATTTTTTTTAACTGTAAGTTTTATTCAAGTAAATTAAATTTCTGAGTTTTAGTAATGTTGTCTGCGGATGTGGGCATAGTAAAGCTGTCTCACTAGGCTGTGTGTGTGTGTGTGTGTGTGTGTGTGTGTGTTTACAACCAGCATTTAAGAGCAAGCATCTTTTAATTTCATGGCTTCAGTCACCATCTGCATGATTTTGGAGCCCAAGAAAATAAAAGCTTTCACTATTATCATTGTTTCCCCACCTATATGGCATGAAATGATGGGATTGGATCTTAGTTCTTTGAATGTTGAGGTTTAAGCCAGTTTTTTACTCTCCTCTTTCACCTTCATCAAGAGACTCTTTATTTCTTCTTCCCTTTCTGCCATAAGGGTGGTGTCATATCCAAACCTGAGGTTATTGATATTTCACCTGGCAATCTTGATTCTGAAGTTTTAGCTTCATCCAGCCCAGCATTTCACATGATGTACTCTGCATATAAGTTAAATAAACAGGGTGACCATATATAGCCTTGATGTATCACTTTCCCAATTTTGAATCAGTCTATTGTTCCATTATTATCCATTATTATCCATAATAAATACTAGGCACTTACTATTGGTAAGAGACTCTGAAAAGCTATGAAAGTAAAAGTGAAAATCTCTCAGTTGGGTCAGACTCTTTGCGACCCCATGGACTGTAGCCTGACAGCCTTCTCAGTCTATTGAATTCTCCAGGCCAGAATACTGGAGCTGTTCCTTCTCCAGAGGATGTCTCCAACCTAGGGATCAAACCCAGGTCTCCTGGATTGCAGGCAGATTCTTTACTGTCTGAGCCACCAGGAAAGTCCTGAAAAGCTACAGAGGACATAAAATAATTAGATAAGATTTTCACATTTAAGGCATTTACAGACTAATGGCAGGGTAAATTTTGATATTATAGCATAGTTATTTAGACTAAAGCCCTCTGGAATCAGAGTGGGATTTATACCTTTGTTCTACCACTTAATAGCTGTGTGATCTTGAGCAATTTATTTAACTTTTAAAAATATTTTTCCTCATTTACAAAGTGGACACAATAACAATAGTGCTTCATAGGAGTGCTGTGAGGGAGGATCAAAGAAAAATAACTTTTTAAAAATAGCTAGCATATCCAATTACACAGTAAGGGTTTGCACTTATTAGAATTTCATAAATGTTAATTGCTAAAATAATAGTAATAATATAGGAGTAAGTAAAGAGAGAAAAGATTAAATTTTACATGTATGAAAGGTAAAAAAGATTCCACCAGCTGAGAAGTGATCATATATCATACTTTAATACTTTGAAGAATTGCATCATAGCAGGTACTCAATAAATGGATGTTGAATCAAATTTAAATCAGTTGGCATTTTATGGGTGATTTATACTATGCAATATATTTCACTGTTTTCAATTATATTCTTAATTAATAGGGGCATATTCAAATATATCATCCAAGAGGTGAACTGTTTTGTTTTAAAAGAAAATAGAATAAACTTATGTGGAAACACATTGAAATAGATATTGGATTTCCCAGGTTCAAATTCCTGTATTGCTATTAACTATCCATGTGACCTTAGCAAATCATTTCCTTGTCTCCCTCTTTCTCAATTGTCTCATTTGTTAGATGAAAGTAGTTCCCAACTCGATGTGCATCACATATATCTATAAACTATGATAAAGTACACAGATTTCAGATTATACTTGGAAAAATTAGAGATGGTTTGATTTCTGTCTTGACAATTTTAAGTCGTGGTGTAGCTTTTCTATCTGGACAATTGTATATGTCTCATCTCCAAGAGGAGAGTGAAAAAGTTGGCTTAAAGCTCAACATTCAGAAGACTAAGATCATGGCATCTGGTCCCATCACTTCATGGAAAATAGATGGGGAAACAGTGGAAACAGTGGCAGACTTTATTTTGGGGGGCTCCAAAATCACTGCAGATGGTGACTGCAGCCATGAAATTAAAAGACACTTACTCCTTGAAAGGAAAGTTATGACCAACCTAGATGGCATATTCAAAAGCAGAGACATTACTTTGCCAACAAAGGTCCGTCTAGTCAAGGCTATGGTTTTTCCAGTGGTCATGTAGGATGTGATAGTTTGACTGTGAAGAAAGCTGAGCACCGAAGAATTGATGCTTTTGAACTGCGGTGTTGGAGAAGACTCTTGAGAGTCCCTTGGACTGCAAAGAGATCCAATCAGTCCATCCTAAAGGAGACCAGTCCTGGGTGTTCTTTGGAAGGAATGATGCTAAAGCTGAAACTCTCATACTTTGGCCACCTCATGAGAAGAGTTGACTCATTGGAAAAGACTCTGATGCTGGGAGGGATTGGGGGCAGGAGGAGAAGGGGATGACAGAGGATGAGATGGCTGGATGGCATCACGGACTCGATGGACATGAGTTTGACTGAACTCCAGAGGTTGGTGATGGACAGGGAGGCCTGGCGTGCTGGGATTCATGGGGTCGCAAAGAGTTGGACACGACTGAGTGACTGAACTGAACTGAGCATCTCCATTTTCAGTTTCCCTGGTTAAAGGTTTATAAATTTCACTGATTATTTTAAAGACCAGTTCATTAGTTTTACTAATGAATATTTTATTAACCTTCATTCAGACTATTTCTAACATTCTTTATTTCTTTGTAGATTTTCAAGTTCCTCTTGTATTATACTCCTTTTCTTGAAAAACGTCAAGATTTCTTGTAGTGCAGACATGCTAGTAATAGATTTTCTAAGCTTTTATTTTTACAAAAATGTTCATATTTCTTCTTTACTTTTGTAAGATGTTTACACTGAGAATAGAAATCTTAGTTGACAATGTTTCTCTTTCAGCCCTTTAAAAATGTCATTATGTTCTTCTCTAGACTGCATAGTTTCTGAAGAGATGTTTCCTGCAATTCTTTTCTTTATTCCCTGTATATAATGTTTTCTTTTTTTAGTGGGGGGAGGAGGGGTCATCTGGCTATCTTTAAATTTTTAATTTGAATTTTTTTGTAATTTTGAGTATAATTATGTTGACATGTGTATGTGTTTACCTTGTTGGCATTCCTGAGTTTCTTGGATATTTGTTTTGATGTTTTTATGTTTTTCATCAATTTTGGAAATTTCTTGGCCTTTACCCTCTGAAAAAAATTTTGGCTCATTTTAAATTTCTTCTTCTTCTAGGATTTTCATTACAAACTGTTTGATATTACCCCATAGGTCTTAAGGAGAAGGCAATGGCAACCCACTCCAGTACTCTTGCCTGGAAAATCCCAAGGGCGAAGGAGCCTGGTGGGCTGCAGTCCATGGGGTAGTGAAGAGTTGGACACGACTGAGCGACTTCACTTTCACTTTTCACTTTCATGCATTGGAGAAGGAAACGGCAACCCACTCCAGTGTTCTTTGCCTGGAGAATCCCAGGGACAGGGGAGCCTGGTGGGTTGCCGTCTATGGGGTCGCACAGAGTTGGACACGACAGAAGCGACTTAGCAGGAGCAGCAGCAACATAGGTCTTAAATGTTCTATTACATTTTCATCCCCTGTTTTAAATTTTTACTTCAGTATTTTACTTGTCAAATCATGTTTTTATGATTTTATTTTTTAATGTTTCATCTACTTAAATTCAAGTTAGGAGGAGCTGTGGCGGGGCTTGCTGGGATCATGGCGGAGAATCACTGCGAGCTGCTGCCTCCGGCCCCGGGCGGCCTCGGGGCGGGGCTGGGGGCGGCCTGTGCCGGCGCTGCAGCGCGGGGCTCGGCGCCTTGGCCCAGCGTCCTGGCAGCGTGTCCAAGTGGGTCCGGCTCAACGTCGGCGGCACCTACTTCCTCACCACTCGGCAGACGCTGTGCCGGGATCCGAAATCCTTCCTCTACCGTTTGTGCCAGGCCGACCCCGAAAAAAATAAAAAAAATAAAAAAAAATAAATTCAAGTTAACTTTTGACCTTGCTAAAGTCACTTTTTATGTACGTTACCATATTTTTCTCATTTGTTATATTGTCATTTGGGTTTTGTCTTATAATATTAATTCTCTACTAAATGTCTATTAATGTGTGCTGTACACCTTTCCACTAGATCCTTTAATATATGAAACATAATTATTTTAAATTTCCTGACTTATAGTTCCAATATCTTGGTCATAACTATATATTTTTCTACTGAGTGCTATAACTCTTAAAAATATGTTTGTGTGTGTGTGTGTGTGTGTGTGTTTATCTTGCTTATTTTTCTCACTCATAATTTTTGATTGAAAGCCAAACATTTCTTCATAAACTGAGTTAAATAGTATTCATATTTATTTCTGGAAATAAGCACATATCTCTTTCTGTCAGACATTTAATGTAGGGGATTGAATTATTCCATTCTCTCCTGATTCAGCCTCAATCTCAGGTAGGCACCATCTTGGTGTCTTTTTCTTCCTCATCTTCCTTGTCTTTCTCAGTGATCCTCCCTTTCCCTAGCAATAGGGAGTCTCAAAAGGTCTGTGCCCATGATTATTTCCTTCAGAAGTAGAAAGGTTTTGCTTTGTTTCCTTCCCACAAAAGGCATTATCTTCACTTATGAACTGAGGATGACAGGCTGGTTTGCCTTCAACAGAGAGGCCTAAGTCTTTTGTTCAAAAGAGAATCAGTTCAGTTCAGTCACCCAGTTGTATCCAACTCTTTGTGACCCCATGGACTGCAGCATGCCAGGCTTTCCTGCGCATCACCAACTCCCAGAGTTTGCTCGAACTCATGGTCATCAAGTTAGTGTTACCATCTAACCATCTCATCCTCTGTCATCCCCTTCTCCCACTTTCAATCTTTCCCAGCATCAGTGTCTTTTCAAATGAGTTAGTTCTTCACATCAGGTGGCCAGTATATTGGAGTTTCAGCTTCAGCATCAGTCCTTCCAATGAATTTTCAGGACTGATTTCCTTTAGGATGGACTGGTTTGATCTCCTTGAGATCCAAGGGACTCTCAAGAGTCTTCTCCAGCACCACAGTTCAAAAGCATCAATTCCTCGGCACTCAGCTGTCTTTATAGTCCAACTTTCATATCCATGCATGACTACTGGAAAAACCAAAGCTTTGACTAGCTTTGGCAAAATAATATCTCTGCTTTTTAATGTGCTGTCTAAGTTGATAATAATTTTTCTTCCAAGGAACAAGCATCTTTTAATTCCATGGCTGCAGTCACCATCTGCAGTGATTTTAGAGCCCCCCAAAATAGTCTGTCACTGTTTTCATTGCTTCCCCATCTATTTGCTGTGAAGTGACGGAACCAGATCTCATAATCTTAGTTTTCTGAATGTTGAGTTTTAAGCCAACTTTTTTCACTCTCCTCTTTCACTTCCATCAAGAGGCTCTTTAGTTCTTCTTTGCTTTCTGCCATAAGGGTGGTGTCACCTGCATATCTGAGGTTATTGATATTTCTCCCAGCAATCTTGATTCCAGCTTGTGCTTCTTCGAGTCCAGCGTTTCTCATGATGTACTCTGCATATAAGTTAAATAAGCAGGGTGACAAGATGCAGCCTTGACGTATTCCTTTCCTGATTTGGAAATACAGAGGGAAGAATCTAGGTAGTAATCCTTTCCTGTGGCTGTTGCTGTGTCCCACCTTCCAACTGTACCACCAGGAAGATGTCTCAAGATTTTCACCTTGCCCAATCTTCCTTGTGAGCAACAAGTGAGGTCTAGGAGAAGATCCTGTAAGTGATGGAAACTCTAATGCTGTGGCAGCCAGGAATTTTATATTGTCACTACACCCCACACAAGACTGTCAGCAAAACAAAACAAAACACACACAAAATTAGGCTGAATTCTTCTTAGCAGCTCAAGTGGTGTCTTAGGTCTCTCTCACCTGTGTTTTCTCGGTGCCTGGGTCCTATCTTTCCTTGGAGGCATCTGTCTTTCATTCAGTTTCAAGCAATTAATTGTCCTGTGACCTTGGCTCTCTCATGCATTCAAGAAAAGCTAAGCTTTTATAGATTATCTGGCTTTTTCTTGTTATTAAGATGTTGGTTACATTTTTCTACATTCCAAGTGGAAACTGAAAGCTCCTTGTGTGGTTTTATGTCAAGCCTGGAATAAATAATTAAAAATCAGTATATATCAGGAAGTTTTACAGCAACAATAAATAGATAAAAGGCTCAGGAATTTAAGAAAATTATGGGACACATATATTTTGTTTTTGTATATTTCTGTATTTTGTTTTTGTATATTTTTCCAAGTTACCATAATACAATGTATAGATTTTTCTACACATACTCTATGCCCCTTAATTTTTATACTAACCTGAAAGGAAAAATATATATATTTATATAATGCTCAGTTTGCAGTTTTGAAGGTTCAGATAGTCTTCAAATTACTTTTCTAACGTCAGTTATATGACAGTTAAGAGACCAAGTCCTGCACTTGACACATAATGGATGTTAAATAGTAAATGACAGAAAAGATGTATAAATGACAAGGGTAAGTGAGAACTCATTCCTCTTAGCTCAAATCTGAAGGCATTTTTTTTATGGATAAGTTCAACACATCTGTAACATTTGTAATAGAAAATTACTGCTATATGGTTAGTTCTGTTCAGGTTGGTTGCTCAGTTGTGTCCGACTATTTGCGACCCCACTGACTGCAGCATGCAAGGCCTTCATGTTCAACGCCACTCCTGGAGTTTACTCAGACTTATGTCCATTGAGTCAGTGATGCCATCCAACCATCTCATCCTCTATTGTCCCCTTCTCCCCTTGCATTCAATCTTTCCCAGCATCAGGGTCTTCTCAAAAGAATCAGTTCTTCACATAAGGTGGCCAAAGTATTGGAGTTTCAGCTTCAGCATCAGTCCTTCCAATGAACACCCAGGACTGATCTCCTTTAGGATGGACTGGTTGGGCCTCCTTGCAGTCCAAGGGACTCTCAAGAGTCTTCTCCAACACCACAGTTCAAAAACATCAATTCTTTGGTGCTCCTTATAGTCTAACTCTCACATCCATACATGACCACTGGAAAAAATCATAGCTTTGACTAGACAGAAATTTGTTGGCAAAGTAATATCTCTGCTTTTTAATATGCTATCTAGGTTGGTCATAACTTTTCTTCCAAGGAGCAAGCATCTTTTAATTCCATGGCTTCAGTAACCATCTGCAGTGATTTTGGAGCCCCCCAAAATAAAGTCTGTTACTGTTTCCATTGTTTCCTCATCTATTTCCCATGAAGTGATGGGACCAGATCCAATGATCTTAGTTTTCTGAATGTTGAGTTTTAAGCCAACTTTTTCACTCTCCTCTTTCACTTTCATCAAGAGGCTCTTTAGTTCTTCTTTGTTTTCTGCCATAAGGGTGGTGTCACCTGCTTATCTGAGGTTATTGACATTTCTCCAGGCAATCTTGATTCCAGATTGTGGTTCTTCGAGCCCAGCGTTTCTCATGATGTACTCTGCATATAAGTCAAATAAGCAGGGTGACAATATACAGCCTTGATGTACTCCTTTCACTAATTGGAATCAGTCTGTTGTTGCATGTCCAGTGAAGTTCTACGCTTCCTGACCTGCATACAGATTTTTCAAGAGGCAGGTCTGGTGGTCTGGTATCCCCAGCTCTTTAAGAATTTTCCAGAGTTTGTTGTGGTCCACACAATCAAAGGCTTTGGCATAGTCAATAAAGCAGAAGTATATATATTTTTTTGGAACTCTCTTGCTTTTTTGCTGATTTCTGGTTCCTCTGCCTTTTCTAAATCCAGCTTGAAAATCTGGAATTTCACAGTTCATGTACTGTTGAACCCTGGCTTGGAGAATTTTGAGCATTACTTTATTAGCTTGTGAGATAAGTGCCATTGTACGGTAGTTTGAATATTCTTTGACATTGCCTTTCTTTGGGATTGGAATGAAAACTGACCTTTTCCATTCTTGTGGCCACTGCTGAGTTTTCCAAATTTGCTGGCATATTGAGTGCAGCACTTTCACAGCATCATCCTTCAGGATTTGAAATAGCTCAACTGGAATCACATCACTTCCACTAGCTTTGTTTGTAGTGATGCTTCCTAAGGCCCACTTAACTTCACATTTCAGGATATCTGGCTCTAGGTTGGTAACCACACCATTGTGATTTTCTGAGTTGTGAAGATATTTTTTGTATAGTTCTTCCCTGTATTCTTAGCACCTCTTCTTAATATCTTGTTTCTGTTAGGTCCATGCCATTTCTGTCCTTTATTGTGCCCATCTTTGCATGAAGTGTTCCTTGGTATCTCTAATTTTCTTGAAGAGATCTCTAGTCTTTCCCATTCTGTTGTTTTCTTCTATTTCTTTGCATTGATTGCTGAGGAAGGCTTTTTTATCTCTCCTTGAGATCCTTTGGAACTCTGCTTTCAAATGGATATATTTCTCCTTTTCTTTTTTGCCTTTTGCTTCTCTTCTATTCACAGCTATTTTAAAGGCCTCCTCAAACAACCATTTTGCCCTTTTGCATTTCTTTTCCTTGAGAATGGTCTCGATCCCTGCCTCCTGTACAGTGTCATGAACCTCCATCCATTGTTCTTCAGGTACTCTGTCTATCAGATCTAATCCCTTGAATATATTGTCATTTCCACTGTATAATCACAAGATATTTGATTTAGATCATACCTGAATGGTCTGGTGGTTTTCCTTACTTTCTTCAATTTAAGTCTGAATTTGACAATAAAGAGTTCATGATCTGAGCCACAGTCAGCCCCCAGTCTTGTGTTTGCTGACTATATAGAGCTTTTCCATTTTTGCCTGCAAAGAATATAATCAATCTGATTTCAGTATTGACCATCTGGTGATGTCCACGTGTAGAGTCTTCTTTTGCGTTGTTGGAAAATGGTGTTTACTATGACCAGTGCATTCTCTTGGCAGAACTCTATTAGCCTTTGCCCTGCTTCATTCTGTAATCCAAGGCAAAATTTGCCTGCTGCTCCAGGTATTTCTTGAATCCCTGCTTTTGCATTCCAGTCCCCTCTAGTGAAAAGGACATATTTTTTGGGTCTTAGTTCTGGAGTGTCATGTAGGTCTTCATAGAACCATTCAACTTCAGCTTCTTCAGCATTACTGGTTGGGTCATATACTTGGGATACTGTGATATTCAATGGTTTGCCTTGGAAATGAACAGAGATCATTCTGTTGTTTTTGAGATTGCACCCAAGTACTGCATTTCAGACTCTTTTGTTGACTATGGTGGCCACTCGATTTCTTCTAAGGATTCTGGCCCACAGTAGTAGATATAATGGTCATCTGAGTTAAATTCACCCATTCCAGTCCATTTTAGTTCACTGATTCCTAAAATGTCAATGTTCACTTTTTCCATCTCCTGTTTGACCACTTTCAATTTGCCTTGATTCGTGGACCTACCATTCCATATTCCTATGCAATATTGCTCTTTACAGCATCAGATTTTACTTCCATCACCAGTCCAATCCACAACTAGGTGTTGTTTCTGCTTTGACTCCATCTCTTCATTCTTTCTGGAGTTATTTCTCCACTGATCTCCAGTAGCATATTGGGCACCTACCGACCTGGGGAGTTCATCTTTCAATGTCCTAACTTTTTGCCTTTTCATACTGTTCATGGGGTTCTCAAAGCAAGAATACTGAAGTGATTTGCTGTGAAGCATCATCTTAATTTTGGAAAAAAGTTGCTATTTATATTAAAAGGTATTTACACATATATTCTTCTTAAATTAGGTTTTTATTTACTTTTGTTTTCAACTGGTACCCAATTTGCCACGTTTCTTAGTGGCAATGTGGGTAACTCTCAGAACCCTTATTCAGTTATAGGGGAATATTTATTACATGACTGTCTCACTGAACTACAAGTTGCTTAAGGAAAGAAGCTATTTGTTTTATCTTTATAACACCACCTTCTGGAATGTACCTGACACAAGTAGATGCTTGGTAAATATTGTTGAAATGAACTGATGCTTACATATTAATTACATTGCAAAAACACTAAATTAAAAAAAAAAGTTTCCTTTTTGGGTGGAATCTAATTTCTAGTGAGAGGACTCTTTCTAGTTGAGCTTCACAGTGGAGGATCACACTGATGGTAATTGTGAGCTAGAAGTCAACATAAATTGGCCAGAGGTGACATCAAAGAGAGAAATCTTGGGAGGTGTGTTGATTTCTCATAATCTTCCTTGTGCATGTGTGCTAACTTACTTTGTCATGACCGACTCTCTGTAATTCTATGGACTGTAACCCTCCAGGCTCCACTGTCCATGGGGTTCTCCAGGCAAGAATGCTGGAGTGGGTTGCCCTGCCCTCCTCGAGGGGATCCTCCCTACCGAGGGATGAAACCCGCTATCTCTTATATCCCTTGCATTGGCAGGCAGGTTCTTTACCACTAGCACCACCTGGGAACCAATCTTCCTCAACCCCACTCTGTTTAAAAACTATGAAGTAATGATACTTTTGCCATCATATAATGTTTATAAATGTTATTTTCTACTTTCCAGTAGCCATGTCTTTCTCCTCCACTTTTTTTTGGCTGAAGAGAGGAGACATGTTTTATTTTCCTATGCACAGTTTTCATTTCTACATTTAAATTATTTCAGCTTAATTTAAAAATGGAAACAATAGATATTGTTTCCATTTGTACTGGAATGGAATGTATTGTACTGCTCTACAACTCAAAATGATGTTATAATTATCAAGTAGATTTTTTAAAGTTTATGCAAAGAGTGCAGGGACAGATTGGCAGAATAAGGACTTTGGTACTTTCATCAGCAAACACCAGTTTAACTGATGAAAATGATTAAAAAAGAAAACAAACATTTAAGGTTTGTTGAAAGCATACACAAGAGTGGAAAAACATTTATTCAAGAAAATCTACAAAAAGAGGATGTATGTTACATATAGCTGATTCACCATGCCATACAGCAGAAACCAATACAACACTGTAAAGCAATCACACTCCAATAAAAATTAATTAAAAAAAGAAAATATACTCTGTCTCAGTAAGAACTCTCCCTCACTTTTAAGTCTCTCATATATAAAAATCCCAGTCAATTTATTACTGACTGGAGCAGCTAATAAATTCCTCCAATCAATAAATTATTTCAGTGCCTACTAGGTTATTGAAGACAACTGGGAATGGTAATATCTTATTCCTAAGTCTTTGTTTCTTGTTCTATGGGAATGAGTTATGTGTCATTAGGTGAGGAATAGCATTGGTACTTTCCAAACTAAGAGTTTTCAATTCACATCCAACATCTGACACTGGAACTTGACCTTTTTCAATTTAGTTAATAATTGAAGCTTTTTTTTTTTTTTTTTCATTTTCTTTATACTTTACATTTTCATCAGGATCCTGGATCTCCCCTGTGTTTCCACCTCATCATGATTTGGACCTTTTTAGTTACTGAACAATTGGCCTGGAAATTCCATTTTTATGTGTTAGATTTCACCAGTGACATTTCTACAACAATCTGTATATTCAGTTGGCAGGTGAGGGGGAACTAGATTACTGGAGCAATTGATTAAGTCAAACCTGAATCACATATCTTAAAAAAAAAAAAAAAAAAAAAAAAAACTGGCATGCAGAGGCTCCTAGTGAATTTATAAAATGCTTAGCTAGCAAGTTGAGACATTGTCGAGTAAGACCTTTGTACATAGGCAAATAGCTTGGACACTGGAGAGTTGTATACACAAGTCTGAAATAATTTTTACATCTTTCTCCAACAAAAGTCATTTCAACTTCAAAAAACTTTTTTTTTTTGGTTATTACCTTGAAATTACCCATCTTGAAAATACACAGAGAAAAGTTTAGTTTTAATGGATAGCTGAGGATTCTTTACTGAAAATATTTTAATGGAAACAACTATCCTGGCTTTTGATTCATTCCTCTCTGTGTAGAAACTAGTCACCTCATTAAGGACTGCCATTGTTCAAAGTCTTGCAGCTACTTGTCCACCGCTGTAGTTTCTGAATCTCCCTCTGTCTCAGATAACCAAATATAATGAATCTAACAGTAAATACAATTAGTTAGCTCTCCAGGAAAACTTAAGACAGATAAATACTGCCTAAAAAAAAGAGTATAGAGTAAGAAGGATAGGATTTAACTGTAGTCAGGAAGCAATCTTGCAGATGAAAACAGCTACAAATGTGTTTGAAAAGTAAGAGTGAGGAAAATTAAGACCATGGTATCACAAGAAAATATGATTCTTTTTGAATAAAGAGAACAGAGACTAGGAGGAAGTAAAAATAATATTAAAGGAGAGACAGAGACCAAGAGAACCAATATGGGACAAAGTTTCAAATATGACATTCAGAAGTGTTTGTCAACTTGATAACCATCTACTGAGATATTATGATGTGGTGAATATAACAAAAACAACCTTAGTACCTATATAATCATATGTTCTCACAATATTCTAATTTTTTCATCTCTCATTTCTTTCAGATGAAGAAGAATAATAGTTAATAAAATAATAGTTAATATGATGGAGAGCATATTATATGGAACAACACTTTATATTCATTCAAACCACACACTGACCCAAAATCATAAGTAATTATGTTATACATAAGGAAACTGAGTCCTTGGATGGTTAAGGGGCTACCAGAGGGCTTCAAAGAGATGGAATACAAGTGTTATTGACTTCAACATTTCTAATTTTAGATCCATGCTTTTAATTATTGTACAATACTTCCTCTCAAAGATGTAAGTACTTAGAGACCCCCCACAAAATGATACAGCTAGTAAGTAAGAGAGGCAGGGCTACAGCACAGCTTTAAATCCAAAGACATATTAATTGATGTTAAATAGTGGCACTGCAAACTCAAACCTATCACTGTTCTATTGCAGGTAAGAAACTTATCACCCTATAACAGAATAGAACAAGAATATAGCTCTATTTTGAGGAATTTTAAGTAAAAAGTGATATAGTGAAAGTGAAGGTCATTCAGTCGTGTCTGACTCTATGCAGTCTCATGGACTATAATCCATGGAATTCTCCAGCCCAGAATACTGGAGTGAGTAGTCTTTCCCTTCTCCAGGGGATCTTCCCAACCTAGGGATCAAACCCAGTTCTCCCATATTGCAGGTGGATTCTTTACCAGCTGATCCACAAGGGAAGCCCGAAAGTGATATAAGCAGATTTTTATTGTAGAGATGCCATAGAATTACCCAACCCTCCTTTCACTCTTAAGGCAACAAAAAGATGAAATTAAAATTTTTAGAATGGTTACTATTCCATGTTTTAAGTGTCATCTTTTGGGAATTTGAAAACCTATCATTCTTTTTTTTTTTTTTTACAATACAGTTTTTTTTAATTTAATTTAATTTAATTTTTTAACTTTACAATATTGTATTGGTTTTGTCATATATCAACATGAATCCACCACAGGTATACACGTGCTCCCCATCCTGAACCCTCCTCCCTCCTCCCTCCCCGTACCATCCCTCTGGGTCATCCCAGTACACCAGCCCCAAGCATCCAGTATTGTGCATCAAACCTGGACTGGTGATTTGTTTCATATATGATATTATACATGTTTCAATGCCATTCTCCAACAGCAAAAGAGACACTGATGTATAAAAGTTACCATTCTTTAAAATAGAGCAGTATCCCTTGGAAATATAATTTCTTAAACCTTTATCAATTACCATTTTAACCAGATTATATCAGCTGGTTGGGAGAAAGACTGGTAGAAATAAGAAGATCTTGGGTTGGTCAAAAGGTCCATTTGGGTGTTTCCATAAGTTTTTACAGAATACCTGGACAAACTTTTTGGCCAACCCAAAATACGATATACAGCCTGTGAAGACTCTGAGATGGTGAGAGGATAGCAGTCAAATCTCTTTACTTCTACCTGGTGCTGCCTAGGAGCTCCTCTATCTGAAGTCAGTTCAGTTGGTTCAGACACTCAGTCGTGTCCAGCTCTTTGTGACCCCATGGACCCCAGCATGCCAGGCTTCGCTGTCCATCACCAACTCATGGAGCTTGCTCAGTCCCATGTCCATCGAGTCAGTGATGCCATTCAACCATCTCATTTTCTGTCATTCCCTCTCCTGTCTTCAATGTTTCCCAGCATCAGGGGCTTTTCAAATGAATCAGTGCTTCACACAGGTGGCCTAAGTATTAGAGTTTTAGCTTCAGCATCAGTCCTTCCAATGAATATTAAGGACTGATTTCCCTTAGGATTAACTGGTTTGGCTCCCTTGCAATCCAAGAGACCCTCAAGAGTCTTCTCAAACACCACAGTTCAAAAGCATTAATTCTTCAGTTCTCAGCTTTCTTTATGGACCTATTCTCACATCCATAAATGACTACTGGGAAGACCATAGCTTTGACTAGAGGGACCTTTGTTAGCAAAGTAATGTCTCTACTTTTTAATAGGCTGTCTAGGTTGGTCATGAGAAATGCTGGGCTGGAAGAAGCACAAGCTGGAATCAAGATTGCCAGGAGAAATATCAATAACCTCAGATATGCAGATGACACCACCCTTATGGCAGAAAGTGAAGAGGAACTAAAGAGCCTCTTGATGAAAGTGAAAGAGGAGAGTGAAAAGTTTGCTTAAAACTCAACATTCAGAAAACAAAGATCATGGCATCTGGTCCCATCACTTCATGGGAAATAGATGGGGAAACAGTGGAAGCAGTGTCAGACTTCATTTTTCTGGGCTCCAAAATCACAGCAGATGGTGACTGCAGCCATGAAATTAAAAGATGCTTGCTCCTTGGAAGAAAAGTTATGACCAACCTAGATAGCATATTGAAAAGCAGAGACATTACTTAGCCAACAAAGGTCCGTCTAGTCAAGGCTATGGTTTTTCCAGTGGTCATGTATGGATGTGAAAGTTGGACTGTGAAGAAAGCTGAGCACCAAAGAATTGATGCTTTTGAACTCTGGTGTTGGAGAAGACTCTTGAGAGTCCCTTGGACTGCAAGGAGATCCAACTAGTCCATTCTGAAGGAGATCAGCCCTGGGATTTCTTTGGAAGGAATGATGCTAAAGCTGAAACTCCAGTACTTTGGCCACCTCATGCGAAGAGTTGACTCATTGGAAAAGACTCTGATACTGGGAGGGATTGGGGGCAGGAGGAGAAGGGGACGACAGAGGATGAGATGGCTGGATGGCATCACTGACTCGATGGACGTGAGTCTGAATGAACTCCGGGAGTTGTTGATGGACAGGGAGGCCTGGTGTGCTGTGATTCATGAGGTCGCAAAGAATCGGACACAACTGAGCAACTGAACTGAACTGAGGTTGGTCATAACTTTTCTCCCAAGGATCAAACATCTTTTGATTTCATGGCTGCAGTCACCATCTGCAGTGATTTTGGAGCCCAAGAAAATAAAATCTCTCACTGTTTCCATTGTTTCCCCATCTATTTGTCATGAAGTGATGGGACCAGATGCCATGATCTTAGTTTTTTTGAATATTGAGTTTTAAGCCAACTTTTTCACTCTCCTCTTTCACTTTCATCAAGATGATATCTGAAGTAGAGGGCTTAATGAAGCAAAAATATGTAGTCTTTAGTCTCCAAAATAGCTTTGATTGTCAAAATTTCTTATTGATTAGGAACAGACCAACTCTTCAGATAGAGCTAACACCAGCTTGTCTGGCACTTTTGTATAGCACAGGGATAGTAAGGGAATATATATCACAATGCTTCTGACAGATGATATGTGAATAATTTGGTTAGGATAGACATAACTCCCCAACCTATAGGTACTAAACTAATACTGGGACAATCATACCAGTAGATAGAAAGGTACATCTGTTTCACATAAAAGCAATTTTGCAAGCGTATTTTATATGATCATGATCTTTACCTTATTTTCTCCTGATCTGGATCTTTCTCATCTTGCATAGTTCACCAAACCAAGTCAGTGCCACCATGAATTCAGATTATATGGACTCTGAAGTTACAACATATGATTTTATCTCTTCTCTTGGTCCATTTTACAAGGATTCTCATTGTAAAAAGGATTTCTCCAAGTCTCAGGAAAAACTGATGGGGAAGAGGATCATTAAAACTTAAAAAGTGTGTTTCCCCATTGCTGCCCTGCAAATACATTCTCCAGGCCACCTTTCTAGATTCCATATATATATATATATATATATATATATATATATATATTAATGTATGATATTTATCTTTCTCTTTATGACTTACTTCACTCTGTGTAATAGGTTCTAGCTTCATTCACCTCATTATGGTGAGATGGATAGAGAGAGTAACATGAAAACTAACATTACCATATACAAAATAGATAGCCAATGGGAATTTGCTGTATGTCTCAGGGAACACAAACAGGAGCTCTGTACCAACCTAGAGGGGTGGGATGGGGAGGGAGATGGAGGGAGGTTCAAGAAGGAGGGGATATATGTATACCTATGGCTGATTCATCCATCTAGTCAAGGCTATGGTTTTTCCAGTGGTCATGTATGGATGTGAGAGTTGGACTATAAAGAAAGCTGAGCACTGAAGAATTGATGCTTTTGGAGTGTGGTGTTCGAGAAGACTCTTGAGAATGTCTTGGACTGCAAGGAGATCCAACTAGTCCATCCTAAAGATCAGTCCTGACTGTCCATTGGAAGGACTGATGCTGAAGCTGAAATTCCAATACTTTGGTCACATGAGGCAAAGAGCTGACTCATTGGAAAAGATCCTGATGCTGGGAAAGATTGAAGGTGAGAAGAGAAGGGGACGACAGAGGATGAGATGGTTGGATGGCATCACCAACTCAATGGACATGAATCTGAGTAAACTCCGGGAGTTTGTAATGGACAGGGAGATCTGGTTTGCTGCCATCCATGGGGTCGGCAAAGAGTCGGACACGACTGAGAAACTGAACTGAACTAAACTGAACTGATGGCTGATTCATGCTGAGGTTTGACATAAAACAACAAAATTCTGTAAAACAATTATATTCAATTAAATAATAAAGTTTTTAAAAAAGAGAACTTGATGAGCGCAAAAAAAAAAAACTTAGAAAGTGTATAGACATGACTCTAAAATAGTTTCGAATGTACAGTTTTTGAAGAATAAAGTACTTTTAAAAATTCTCATTAATTTGGCCCACAGAACAATTTTTGAAGTATATGGTCATATCAGGTCATTTTACTACAGTGAAAACTAAAATTCAGAGAGGTGAAATTGTTCACCGAAATCAAAAAGGATCTTTCAACTGCCACTCAGATGTTAGATCGAATCATGCTGGTTCACATTATAAAATGAGAAAAATGGGGCTCGAAATACTCATCAATGTTGTTCTTGCACCTTGCAACTCTTCTCCTTATCTTTCCATCATCTTTTTCTTTTTCTTGTTCTTTTCTTAAACCTCTTCCTTCTGTCTTTCTTCCTTTACCCCGTTTCTTTGACGCTGTTATTGTTGCTAGTAATGAATACAAAAGGGCTTCCCTGGTTGCTCAGTGGAAAAGAACCTGCCTGTCAATACAGGAGATGCAGGTTTCTATCCCTGGGTTGGGAATACGCCGTGGAGTAAGAAATGAAACGGCAACCCACTCCAGTATTCTTGCCTGGGAAATCCATGGACAGAGGAGTCTGACGGGCTACAGTCCATGGGATTGCATAAGAGTTGAACATGACTTAGTGACTAAACAACAAACAACAACAACAATGAATACAAAAATCAAATCATACACCGAATACTAGGAGGAAGCCTTGAGAACAATTTTTTTCTTGCTTTGGAATTTTTTTCTTTGTGTTCAAAGATAATCTTAATATTAAATGATATGTTATTTGGGATCTTCCTGTGCAGTAGCGTGGCAAAAGTTTTCTTCAATAAATTTTGCAGAGTTAAATTGAATTGAATTAAACGGAATAAAGGTCAGACTTGACACTTAAATAGAAATTCAGAGTCAGATGTGCCAACCAGCCTGAACATTGAAGCAGAGACAAGCTGGCCCTAGATTTTGCTAGTTTGAAGAGTATTTCAACCTAGTTTTGCATATGTTTTCGAAAATCAGCAAAATTGCCAAAATTCCGTTGGCATTGTTCTTATCCAATTCAGCAATGCCAGTCCCTCCCTTTTGACATTGTTGTCCCATCAGCTTCCTAACCTAAATGGACCAACATTTGCCTGCATGAAAAGCCAATCTGCAATCTGTCTCAGGCCAAATCCTATAAAACTCAACAGAAAAAGTAGAGAAGGGATGTGCTGAGAGTACTTAATATAGTTTAGATCTATGGAATCTAATCGGCTCATGCCTAATAAGCATGTGCTGTACATGTATGGTATGTGATCTGAAGAACAGAAAGAGGAAGTAAGAGATTAGGAGGAGCCATGGAGGGTTTAGAGAAGTGAAGTATCTTTTCCTATGAGAGAATGTGGTCTCTTCATTCCTAATTCAATCTCCTCCAAAAACAAATTCAATATTAGGATCCTTGAACTGTTTCATAGGCTAGTTTTTTGTTTTTTAATTCATATTGGGTCTGTTTTCCATTTCAGATGTCAACTCTGTTACCTTTTATTTATTTATTTATTTTTTGTTTTGCCTTCCTTGGACTAGGGTTCTGGAGTGACCTTGATGAATGGCTTTGTTGTGCTGTGCAGCTAGACCGTTTGTGACTTATTCATCCTGCTCTGGAGGAGATGGGAAAGAGTTGGAGAAATAATAATGACTTTTGAACTCTCGCTATGTGTGGGTCCTACAGAAAGCAGTCATGATCTCACTGAGCAGGTAGATACCTAAGATCCCTGGTGAACCTCATAATAAAACATGAATTTGAGTACAGGACATCCTGGGGATCTGGATTGCATGGGAGGAAGAGGACAGGACAAACCCAGATTATAGAGCATAATGCTGAGAGTGACATGTGAATCACTATCTGGATCAAAGTCAGGGAACAAAACACAGGGAGTCAGTGGCCCAAAGGCGCTGGAGAGAGAGCAGGAATCTAACGTTCAAATGAAGATGAATGAAATATAGCCACATATGCAGCAGCAGTAAAAATTATTTCCATAAAAATTGCAGAAAAATAGTTATACAATGGTACATGTGATTTTTGTTCATATAAAGCTCACACCATGAAAACTAAAACATATTGTTTAATAATATATATAAAGATGAAGTAAAACAACAACAACAACAAGGCAATAATTCCAAATAGCAATCAACTATTGCTATGGGGATGATGGAGTAGATGAAGAGAGTCATCCTGATAACTTTTAGTACATTGACTTTAAGCTGGGTTTTGGGTACATGAATTTTATTAATATTATCTAAACTATATATGCATATTAATGTGCTATTTTGTATATAAAAATATGCACACATATTTGTATATACACACTGTGTTTGTGTAGCCAAGAGTCTGATGAGTGAAAGCTTATGAACTACACTTAAAGTGCTTCAACTAGGAAAGGAGAAAAGATGCTGCAGGCTGGGAAATCCCCTGAGCCATAGAATATAGTTATGGCTTCTTTCATAGGGCAGTTACGATTTTGTGCATGAGCAGGAAGAGAGGTGTTAGATTCAATAAGATCATAACACATGAAGAGAGGAGGAAGAGAATCTGAAAGCAAAAAGAAAAAAAAATAGAAAGTAGAACTAGAATTTAGAAAATGTTTTGTAAAGATAAATGCCCCTCTAACCCTCCTATCATAACACACCTTGTTGTTGCTATTGCTTAGTCATGAAGTTGTGTCTGATTTTTCTGCAACTCCATGCACTGTAGCCTCCCAGGCTCCTCTGTCCATGGGAGTTCCCAGGCAAGAATACCAGAGTGGGTTACCATATCCTTCTCCAGGAGATCTTCCAAACCCATGGATAGAATCCACATCTCTTGCTTGGAAAGATGAACAAAATAGATGCTTCAGTTCAGTTCAGTTGCTCAGTCATGTCCGATTCTTTGCGACCCCATGAATCACAGCACGCCAGGCCTCCCTGTCCATCACTAACCCCCAGAGTTCACTCAGACTCACGTCCATTGAGTAAGTGATGCCATCTCATCCTCTGTCATACCCTTTTCCACCTGCCCCCAAATCCCTCCCAGTATCAGAGTCTTTTCCAATGACTCAACTCTTCACATGAGATGGCCAAAGTACTGGGGTTTCAGCTTTAGCACCATTCCTTCCAAAGAACACCCAGGACTGACCTCCTTTAGAATTGACTGGGTTGGATCTCCTTGCAGTCCAAGGGACTCTCAAGAGTCTTCTCCAACACCACAGTTCAAAAGTATCAATTCTTCGGTACTCAGCTTTCTTCAGTCCAACTCTCACAGCTTTCTACAGTCCAACACTCACATCCATATGTGACCACTGGAAAAACCATAGCCTTGACTAGACTGGCCTTTGTTGGCAAAGTAATATCTCTGCTTTTGAATATGCTATCTAGGTTGGTCATAACTTTCCTTCCAAGGAGTAAGCATCTTTTAATTTCATGGCTGCATTCACCATCTGCAGTGATTTTGGAGCCCAAAGAAATAAAGTCTGACACTGTTTCCACTGTTTCCCGATCTATTTCCGATGAAGTGATGACACCAGATGCCATGATCTTAGTTTTCTGGATGTTGAGCTTTAAGCCAACATTTTCACCCTCCTCTTTCACTTTCCTCAAGAGGCTCTTTAGTTCCTCTTCACTTTCTGCCATAAGGGTGGTGTCATCTGCATATCTGAGGTTATTGATATTTCTCCCGGCAATCTTGATTCCAGCCTGTGCTTCTTCCAGCCCATGCTTTCTCATGATGTACTCTGCATATAAGTGAAATAAGCAGGGTGACAATATACAGCCTTGACATACTTCTTTTCCTATTTGGAACCAGTCTGTTGTTCCATGTCCAGTTCTAACTGTTGCTTCCTGACCTGCATATAGGTTTCTCAAGAGGCAGGTCAGGTGGTCTGGTATTCCCATTTCTTTCAGAATTTTCCAGTTTATTGTGATCCACACATTTATAATAAATCTTGAATATCTATGGTGCTATTAGGTGTACTGAAAAATATATAATTTATGAATTACTGTTTACATATTGAGGACTTCCCTAGTGGCTCAGACAGTGAGGAATCCACTTGCATTGCAAGGGACCTGGGTTCAATCCCTAGATCAGATAGTCTTTCCCTTCTCCCTCTGGAGACGATCCACTCTAGTATTCTTGCCTGGAGAATTCCATGGGCAAAGGAGCCTGGTGAGCTACAGTCCATGGGACCCCAAAGAGTCAGACATGGCTGAGCAACTAACACTTTTTTTTTTTAAACTTTACAAAATTGTATTAGTTTTGCCAAATATCAACATGAATCTGCCACAGGTCTGCATGTTGACAGGCACTTTTTTCAAAACAGACTTACTGAAGCATATTGTATTCTGAAAACTTATAAAGTTTTCAAGAAGATAAGAAATTGGGAATAGCTAGCATCAAGATCTGAGATAAAGGTCTGTGGGAGCCTGACCTTGATCCTGTTGGCAGATCCCATACTGAGTGTGTAAGGAATTTGCCAAAAACAGACTTGCATGGGGTAAATGTTGCTATTGGATTGAATGATGGAGTTCCACCTAGCAGGCAGGATACAAGAGTGCCAAGAAGTGTACAAATGCTGAGATTATATACCACTTGCTAACAAATTAGTTTATAATTTCAAGGATTGCTGTAGAAGACATGAGACTCCTTCGTCAGACTTTAATATTCACAGCAATAATCGTAGTCAGAGTGTCAGAATTTGTGCTGAATTTCATGATGTCCAAATCCCATAAGGTAATGCAGTAGGGTCAATGTCACCTGCACATGCAGAGGGGATTTGAAATAGGAAGGAAATTCTGAGCTTAATTCATTTGGGATAATACAACATGATATCATGATTTGTGGCTTAGAAACAACAGAAATTTCTTTTTCATTGCTGGAGTCTCAGTTCAGTTCAGTTCAGTTCAGTCGCTCAGTCATGTCCGACTCTTTGCGACCCCATGAATCGCAGCACGCCAGGCCTCCCTGGCATGAGGCCTCCCTCACCAACCCCCAGAGTTCACTCAGACTCACATCCATCAAGTCAGTGATGCCATCCAGCCATCTCATCCTCTGGCGTCCCCTTCTCCTCCTGCCCCCAATCCCTCCCAGCTTCAGAGTCTTTTCCAATGAGTCATCTCTTCGCATGAGGTGGCCAAAGTACTGGAGTTTGTCTAGGAAGGTCCAAAATGAAAGTGCCAGCAGATTCAGTATCTTATAATGACCCATTCCCATTTCATATATAACAATGTTTTGACGTGGCAAAAAGGGATAAGTGAGTTATCCTGGTCTCTTTTCTAAAGGCACTACTCCTGTTTAGGAGGACACCCTCCTCACCTAATCATTTCCCAAGGTGCCTGCTTCTTAATTCCATTACTGTCGGTGTTAAGAGTTTACCACATGAATTTTGAGGAGACACAAACATTCAGATCAAAGCAAGATATAATGGAAAGAAGTAAGAAAAAAAGAAAATTTTCAGAGCTAAAGAGTAGACAGAGGTGTAGAAATATAAAAATTGTGAGAACCTTAAAATTTCCTGTTCCCAAACAAGGCAGGGAAGAGGTAAAAGTACTGAACTCATGGTCATTCAGACCATGCAGGGTGGGAAAGTGGATATCTCAGTGCTAATCAGTTTGGCCTAACAACTGGAGGGCCCTTGCCTAATATGCTCTTCTGGGTACACATTCCAAGATCTCTGCATAGTCTTGGATATTTGAGGGAGTGTATAATGGCTAAAGTTTGATTTTTTTTTTTTTTTTTTTGTCTGAGGGCTGGGAGCCTGGAGCCCAGATTTAACTTAAGGAAAATGAAATGAGGGAACATTTATTACTTGCTGATTTTATGGTGTAAGAGTTATATTTGTTATATAGTAAGAAGCTCATATAGGCTTTCCAGGTGGTGGTAGTAGTAAAGAACAAGCTTGCCAACGCAGGAGACATAAGAGATGAGGGTTTGATTCCTGGATCAGAAAGATGCCCTGGAGGAGGATATGGCAACTCACTCCAGTATTCATTCCTGGATAATCCAAGGGCAGAAGAGCTGGGGAGCTATAGTCCATGGAGTCACAAAGAGTTGGACATGACTGAACGACTAACACTTTCACTTTCAAAGTCCTTCAACCTAGGCTTCAACAGTACATGAACCAACAAGTTACAAGCTGGGTTTTGAAGAGACAGAGGACCAGAAATCTAATTGCCAATATTTATTGGATCATGGAGAAAGCAAGGGAATTCCAGAAAAACATCTACTTCTTTGTTGACTATGTTAAAGACTTTCACAGTTTAGATCAAAACAAATTATGGAAAATACTTCAAGAGATAGGAATACCAGAGCACCTTACCTGTCTCCTGAGAAACCTGTATGTGGGTTAAGAAGCAGTAGTTAGAACTGGATGTAGAACAATAGACTGGTTCAAAATTGGGAAGGAGGATGACAAGGCTGTATATTGTCACCTTGCTTATTTAACTTATATGCAGGGGGCATCATGTAAAATAATGGGCTAGATGAATCACAAGCTGGAATCAAGAATGCTGGGAGAAATATCTGCAACTTCAGCTATGCAGTTGATAGCACTCTAATGGCAGAAAATGGAGAGGAACTAAAGAGCCTCTCGATGATGGTGAAAGAGGAAAATTAAAATGCTGGCTTAAAATTCAACATTAAAAAATTAAGATCATGGCATCTGGTCCCATCACTTCATGACAAATAGAAAGGGAAAAAGTGGAAGCAGTGAAATTTTCTTTTCTCGGGCTCCAAAATCATTGTGACCCTGACTGCAACCATGAAGTTAAAAGACACATGCTCCTTCGAAGGAAAGCTATGACAAGCCTAGACAGCGTATTTAAAAGCAGAGACATCACTTTGTCAAAAAAGTTTCATCTAGTCAAAGCTATGGTTTTTCCGGTAGTCATGTATGGATATGTGAGTTGGACCATAAAGAAGGCTGAGTGATGAAGAACTGATGCCTTCAAATTCTGGTGCTGAAGAAGACTCTTGAGAGTCTCTTGGACTGCAAGATCAAACCAGTCAGTCCTAAAGGAAATCAACCCTGAATATTCATTGGAATGACTGATGCTGAAGCTGAAGCTCCAAACTTCGGCTATGTGATGTGATGAGCCAACTCACTGGAAATGACCCCGATGCTGGGAAAGATTTAAGACAAAAGGAGAAGGGGATGGCAGAGTATGAGATGATTGGGTGGCATCAATGACTCAATGGACATGAATTTGACCAAACTTTGGGAGATAGTGAGAACCGGGGAGCTTGGCATCTGCATGGGGTTGCAGAGTTTGACATGACTGAGCAACTGAACAACAGAAAATTATTCCAGATGCATCCAAATGAGATTCTGGAGCTTCCTGTATTCCCTGATTTTGTCAAAGTGGTTTAGAGTTAGAATGGACTTGAGATAGGGAACACCTACCTATCCACCTGAAAGAAGGCAAAAATAAGGAAGGAAATAAATACTAAAGGATTTGCCCTGGTAGCTCTCATTCAGTTCGGTTCAGTTCAGTCGCTCAGCCGTGTCCGACTCTTTGCAATCCCATGAATCGCAGCACACCAGGCCTCCCTGTCCATCACCAACTCCCAGAGTTCACTCAAACTCATGCCCATCGAGTCGGTGATGCCATCCAGCCATCTCATCCTCTGTCGTCTCCTTCTCCTCCTGCCCCAATCCCTCCCAGTATCAGAGTCTTTTCCAATGAGTCAACTCTTCACATGAGATGGCCAAAGTACTGGGGTTTCAGCTTTAGCATCAGTCCTTCCAATGAACACCCAGGACTGATCTCCATTAGGATGGACTGGTTGGATCTCCTTGCAGTCCAAGGGACTCTCAAGGCTCTTCTCCAACACCACAGTTCAAAGCATCAATTCTTTGGCACTCAGCTTTTTTCACAGTCCAACTCTCACATCCATACATGACCACTGGAAAAACCATAACCTTGACTAGACAGACCTATGTTGGCAAAGTAATGTCTCTGCTTTTGAATATGCTATCTAGGATGGTCATAACTTTCCTTCCAAGGAGTAAGCGTCTTTTAATTTCATGGCTGAAATCACCATCTGCAGTGATTTTGGAGCCCAAAAAAATAAAGTCTGACACTGTTTCCACTCTTTCCCCATCTATTTCCCATGAAGTGATGGGACCAAATGCCATGATCTTCGTTTTCTGAATGTTGAGCTTTAAGCCAACTTTTTCACTCTCTTCTTTCACTTTCATCAAGAGGCTTTTTAGTTCCTCTTCACTTTCTGCCATAAGGGTAGTGTCATCTGCATATCTGAGGTTACTGATATTTCACCTGGCAATCTTGATTCCAGCTTGTGCTTCTTCCAGCCCAGCGTTTCTCATGGTGTACTCTGCATATAAGCTAAATAAACAGGGTAACAATATACAGTCTTGACATACTCCTTTTCCTATTTGGAACCAGTCTGCTATTCCATGTCCAGTTCTAACTGTAATTCTCATACCTACCAACAATTTTAGATCTAACTTGTCTTAAAAGTAGGAAGTCAAGAAACACTTGGAGTAACAGCAAAATTTAGCCTTGGAGTACAGAATGAAGCAGGGCAAAGGGTAACAGAGTTTAGCCAAAAGAATGCACTGGTCATAGCAAATACCCTCTTCCAACAACACAAGAGAAGACTCTACACATGGACATCACCAGATGGTCAACACCAAAATCAGATTGATTATATTCTTTGCAACCAAAGGTGGAGAAGCTCTATACAGTCAGCAAAACAAGACCGGGAGCTGACTGTGGCTCAGATCATGAACGCCTTATTGCCAAATTCAGACTGAAATTGAAGAAAATGTAGAAAATCACAAGACCATTCAGGTATGACCTAAATCAAATCCCTTATGATTATACAGTGGAAGTAAGAAATAGATTTAAGGGACTAGATCTAATAGACAGAGTGCCTGATGAACTATGGATGGAGGTTCATGACATTGTACAGGAGACAGGAATCAAGGCCATCTCCATGAAAAAGAAATGCAAAAAGGCAAAATGGCTGTCTGAGGAGGCCTTACAAATAGCTGTAAAAAGAAGGGAAGCAAAAAGCAAAGGAGAAAAGGAAAGATATACCCATCTGAATGCAGAGTTCCAAAGAATAGCAAGGAGAAATAAGAAAGCCTTCCTCAGTGATCAATGCAAAGAAATAGAGGAAAACAATAGAATGTGAAAGATTAGAGATCTCTTCCAGAAAATTAGAGATACCAAGGGGACATTTCATGCAAAGATGGGCTCGATAAAGGACAGAAATGGTATGGATCTAAAAGAAGCAGAAGAAATTAAGAAGAGGTGGAAAGAATACACAGAAGAACTATATAAAAAAGATCTTCACAACACAGATAATTACAATGGTGTGATCACTCACATTCACCTAGAGCCAGACATCCTGGAATGTGAAGTCAAATGGGCCTTAGGAAGCATCACTATGAACAAAGCTAGTGGAGGTGATGGAATTCCAGCTAAGCTATTTCAAATCCTGAAAGATGATGCTGTGAAAGTGCTGCACTCAATATGCCAGCAAATATGGAAAACTCAGCAGTGGGCACAAGATTGGAAAAGGTCAGTTTTCATTCAAATCCCAAAGAAAGACAATGCCAAAGAACGCTCAAACTACTGCACAATTGCACTCATCTCACACGCTGGTAAAGTAATGCTCAAAATTCTCCAACGTAGGCTTCAGCAATACGTGAACTGTGATCTTCCAGATGTTCAACCTGGTTTTAGAAAAGGCGGAGGAACCAGAGATCAGATTGCCAACATCTGGTAGATCATCGAAAAAGCAAGAGAGTTTCAGAAAAACCTCTATTTCTGCTGTATTGACTATGCCAAAGCCTTTGACTGTGTGGATCACAAGAAACTGTGGAAAATTCTGAAAGAGACGAGAATAAAAGACCACCTGACCTGCCTTTGAGAAACCTGTATGCTGTTCAGGAAAGAACAGTTAGAACTGGACATGGAACAACAGACGAGTTCCAGATAGGAAAAGGAGTACGTCAAGGCTGTATATTGTCACCCTGCTTATTTAACTTATATGCAGAGTATATCATGAGAAACACTGGGCTGGAAGAAACACAAGCTGGAATCAAGATTGCCAGGAGAAATATCAATAACCTCAGATATGCACATGGCACCACCCTTATGGTAGAAAGGGAAGAGGAACTAGAAAGCCTCTTGATGAATGTGAAAGTGGAGAGTGAAAAAGTTGGCTTAAAGCTCAACATTCAGAAAACGAAGAGCATGGCTTTCGGTCCCATCACTTCATGGGAAATAGATGGGGAAAGAGTGGAAACAGTGTCAGACTTTATTTTTTTGGGCTCCAAAATCACTGCAGATGGTGACTGCAGCCATGAAATTTAAAGATGCTTACTCCTTGGAAGGAAAGTTATGAGCAACCCAGATAACACATTAAAAAGCAGAGCCATCATTTTATCAACAAAGATCCGTCTAGTCAAGGCTATGGCTTCTCCAATGGTCATGTAAAAATCATGCTTTTAAACTGTGGTGTTGGAGAAGACTCTTGAGAGTTCCTTGGACTGCAAGGAGGTCCAACCAGTACATGCTAAAGGAGATCAGTCCTGGGTGTTTATTGGTAGGACTGATGTTGAAGCTGAAACTCCAATATTTTGGCCACTTGATGCAAAGAACTGACGCATTTTAAAAGACCCTGATGCTGGGAAAGATTGAGGGCAGGAGGAAAAGGGGATGACAGAGGATGAGATGGTTGGATGGCATCACCGATTCAATGGAAATGGGTTTGGGTGGAGTCCGGGAGTTAGTGATGGACAGGGAGGCCTGGCATGCTGCTGTTCACGGGGTCGCAAAGAGTCGGACACAACTAAGTAACTGAACTGAACTGAACTGAACTGTCTTAAAATTGGTTCATAGGTCTTTTTAATGTTTCAGGGAAAGGCTATAGTTAGCATCAGTTGCTGCTGCTGCTGCTAAGTCGCTTCAGTCATGTCTGACTCTGTGAGACCCCATAGACGGCAGCCCACCAGGCTCGGCCATCCCTGAGATTCTCCAGGCAAGAATACCGTAGTGGGTTGCCATTTCCTTCTCCAATGCATGAAAGTGAAAGGTGAAAGTGAAGTTGCTCAGTCGTGTCTGACTCTTAGCGACCCCATGGACTGCAGCCTACCAGGCTCCTCCGTCCATGGGATTTTCCAAGCAAGAGTACTGGAGTGGGGTGCCATTGCCTTCTCCAAGTTAGCATCAGTATGAGTCAACAAAAGCCAGAACAGTCTTCAGAAGAGTGTATTCTGATGATTTAAAATATTTGGAGTCACATATGCTTTGAAGTTCTCAGGAAGCTATAGTCCTTCTGTTTGGCAATTGAATAAAATTTTAGCTGAAATTTTCAGATTTTCAAGGTCCCTTGAAACGCATCCATGATACTCATTCAGTAAGGCTCCTCAAACTTAGTGTGTCTTTGAAACACTTTTGAGTGTTTGGTTAAATGCAGAATCACTTGCCCTGTATCCTGAAACAAGTGTTCACTGGGTCTAAGAACAACCTGAATCTATAATTGATAATTCTGTAGTCAAATGCTCTAAAGAAATAATTGTTAATTCTGATGTAATTGAACCATCCACTATACTTTGAAGAATATTCTCAAAATTTGTAGACCCCAAAATAAGGAACCACTGTCTAAATCCTAAAGTGCTGTAGTAGAGTATAATGCAGGTACTCTTTCTGTGTCAGTTCTCCCCTTCCTTTTGTAAATAACCCCAGGGTCTTAAGACTAGAGTTAGATTTCAAAGTAATGCTAACTCAAACTAGAGCTGGTGAGGTTTGAGAATCAGATGCATTGGTACTCGGGGATTATTTTACTCATGACTTCCAAGTAGGGGACACTTCATTTTCACACCAGATGTATTTGAGCGAAAAGACATATGGAAACCAGAAATCTGAACTTTTATCAAACTATCTAACTCCATCAACAATAGAAACATAGTTTGCTTATATGAGAGTCTAAAAGGAAAATAAATCTATTCTTCCTGTTATCATTTACCTTCCACCTAAGAGCTTGCAGTGGTTCACCAATTTTCTGCAAAGAATTCCAGTCTATCATGAGTCCAGCTGCATGGACTTTTCTATCCTATAGTCACATCTTCACAGGCAGTCATGCCAACAACTGTGTGTAGCAGCTCCTGAGCTATGATTACCCTGCAATGATTATTTGTGATTTTGTCAGTCATTCCCTAAAACTGGATCTTTCTGGCATCTTTTCACCACATGTTGAGCAGTGTAAGTTTCAGCTGCATGGCTAGAGATTACATCTGTCTCCAACACATATTCACTGTGTTTATATTAAGGACAATCCTGTGATTTTCTTTATTTATTCAGTGGGCAATTGCAACCACAGGATATAATAGGATGTAGGGTAAACGAGTTGAAATGCCTAAAGGGACAAGGTTAAAAATAAGAACTCTAATAAAGATATCTATCACTGGATGGCAATGTGTAAATTTTGCTTTAGCTTGTTGTTATTTTTAAGATTATCCTGTGAGGACTGAGTGAGGTGTGGGACAATTCAGCATTGCTAATTAGAAAGGTCTAGAACCAGAACTCTTGCTGTGCAAGACGGTTTTGACAGGTATCTTCTATTTGTCAAGCAAGAAGTTGAGATGAGACAGGCTGAATGGATCAGACAGGAAGCACAGGATTTCTCATCCAGAGGGAATATTTGAAAAATTCAGTAAGGCAGAAAATGTGAACTAGGTACCTCATATGAAAAACTTATACAGAATATCAGAAAATGTTGGAGAATCACACCAGGTCCACTAAGTTGAATACTGATCCTAGGAAAATGCTGAGTTTCCTTATCCATTAATTCTATTCATTGACTGATTCATTTTATAAGTATTTATTAAACACCCATTGTTTGCTAGGCCTTGTGATAAGTGTTAAGCATACAGTAGTGAATAAGACAGACAATGTTCCTTCCTTCATAGAGTCTAGAATTAAGAGTGAAAAAGATAGGATTAAAATATATATTTAGAATGAAGTATGAGAATATAGAAAATAAATAACTCATTTATCTATTCAATAAATATGAAGTCCACAGCAAGGGGGCCTGATTTAATGTAAGGGTTTGGTGTAACCAAAAGTGAAGTTTAATAATTGTAAAGATAAAGGGGAATTTATGACTAGCAAGAATAGGATGGCAGAGAGAAAGGAGTAGGATTTGAAAAGCCAAGGAAGTGAAGTAAGTGTGTTACAGATATTGTAAATAGCATTGTCCAATAATTGAGAGATTTGGAATTTCCAGGGACTAAAGGAGTATCATGGTTGAAACAGAGATTTATTAAAGACAGTTTGAAAGGATAAAATTAGAGAAGTCAAAATTCAAATCATAGATGTAGATTTTATCCATTTTATCCAATGAATCTTTTTTAATTCAACAAATACCTCATGTTCAAAAAAATTGGCTGCTAAATTGAAGCATTAGGATGATGAATTTTACTTAAATACCACTTTATATTGTTTACATATTTAATTTGAACTTCACCATAGGCCTCTTATTAAATATGGTAGATATTACTGCACACGTCCCTTTCCCACAGCATATTACAGAAAAGGATTAAAAAGAATATTATAATGAGCACTGGTATGAAAGGCTTAATAATGGCAAACCAAAAATGTTCATGTTCTAAACTCAAGGATGTGTGAATATGCTATTATACAGAAAGAAAACTTTATAAACAGAATTAAAGACTTTAATGCATGTAGTTTATGCTTATATGGCGATTATGCTGGATTATCCTGATGAAACCAAGGTATTAAAAATCACATGGGCCCTTAAAAATGAAAGATGGAGAAAGATAGAAGAGATAGAAGCAATCTGAAATGTGAAAGGGTTTTGCACCAATGCTCAATTGCTCAGTAGGGTTCAACTCTGGGACCCTATGAACTGTAGCCCACCGGGCTTCTCTGGTGAAGGTTTTCCAGGCAAGAATACTGCAGTGAGTTGCCATTTCCTTCTCTCAGGGACTGAACCTTCATCTCCTGCATTGGCAGGTAGATTCTTTACTACTGAATCACTAGGAAAGTCTGCTTTGTTTTGTTTATAATGATATCTTTGGATGAGAAAACAATTTAATTATGAATTCTAATTTATCATTGGAATTTGTGAACTAATAAACCTTTGTCTAACCCAAGTTTTACCTGTAAATGCCCTAAGGCTTTAGCATTTATATTCAAATCTATTTCAAATTAACTTTTGTACAAGTTGTGAGGTTCATTTCGTCTCCATATAGAATTTGTTATACTAGCACCATTTGTTGAAAAATCTTTTCTTCCCTTCATTTCTCTGGTGCATTATCAAAAATCAAATGCCATATAACTGTAAGTGCATTTCTGGGTTAGTTTATTTCAATAATTTACTTTTCAAATTTTATGCCAATATCACACTATCATTACTATTTGGCTGTGTTTGAATCTTGAAATCAGGAAATGTTTATTATCCAGTCTTGTTCGCTTTCAAAAATTTCCTTGAAAGCAGTTCATTTGCTTCTTTACTTTGATATATTACATTTTAATTTTTATTCAATTGAGAATTTTTATATCGTTTAGTTCTTTGGTCCATAAGTTATTTAGAAGTGTATTGTTTAGTATCCAAATGCTCAGGATTTCAAAGATAGTTTTCTTTATTGATTCCCAGCTTAATTCCATGTGGTCAGAAAATATTCTCTATATTATTATTTCAAATTTTTAAAAGTTAAATACATTTGTTTTATTGTCCAGTATGAAGTATATCTTTGTGAATATACCATGTACACTTGAAAAGAAAGTATACTATACAGATATAGGGGTATAAACTTCTATTATTGCCAACAAGACAACTGATATTATTTATTTGGATTATTATTTTATCTCCCCAGCCTGAAGAATTTCTTTAATATTTCTTATAGTGTAGATTTTAGCTTTCATTTATCCAAAATATTCTTTTCTTAATTTTTAAGAAGTCTTTTTGCTGCATGTAAAATTTGAGGTTGATAGTTTTTCTTTCAGTATTTTAAAAACATTACTTTATTGTCTTCTGACTTCCACAGGTTCTGATTAGAAACTGACTCGTAATTTATTTGTTGCTCTTCTTCATGTAATATTTAATTTCTCTTTTACAAATTTCAAGATTTACTCTTCATCTTTGTTTTTTGGTGGTGGCCTATGATATAACTAGTTATGACTTTCTTGTGTGAATTTTGCTTGGTTGTCATTGTGTATCTTGCAATAATAAATTTAAGTCTTGAATCAAATATTGGAAATATTTAGTCATTATTTTCTAAAATGTTTTCTTGCCCCATTCTATCACTCCTCCTCTTCTAGGACTCTAATTGTACATATGGGAAAATTTGATGTCATACAACAGTTCCTTGAAGTTCTATTTTTTCTATGTATTTGCAGAAACTCCAATACTTTGGCCACCTCATGCGAAGAGTTGACTCCTTGGAAAAGACCCTAATGCTGGGAGGGATTGGGGGCAGGAGGAGAAGGGAACGACAAAAGATGAGGTAGCTGGATGGCTTCAGTGGCTCAATGGACATGAGTTCGGGTAACTCCGGGAGTTGGTGATGGACAGGGAGGCCTGGCGTGCTGCGATTCATGGGGTCACAGAGTCGGACACAATTGAGCAACTGAACTGAACTGAACTGATTCTCAATATTCTTTATATGCATGATTTCTATTGATCTAGCTAACATTAACTGAAGTTTTACTCTATCATCTCCATTCAGTGTTTTTTTTTTTTTAATGCAATATTGCATTTCTCAGTTCTAGAATTTCTTTTTTTGTTTAACCTCTTCATTAGTTTTTTGTATTGGTTTGGCCAAATTTCTACTTGGTTCTATTTTGTTGTTCTGTGTATCTGCTGACATTTCCTTCTTTTTCATGTATTATAAGTCTATTTTCCTTTACTTCATTGAAAAGTATCTTATTAATTACTTGAAAATCCTTGTCTGCTAATTTCTCTCTTTTTTAATTTAATTTAATTTTTTAACTTTACAATATTGTATTGGTTTTGCCATACATATTTCAATAGCTAGATAGCTTTAGAGTTGGTCTTAATTGGTCTTAGTCTCTTGGGACTAGCTTCTAGTTTCATATGTGATTTGAATTATATCCTGAGCATCATGAATATTAAGGTGTTGGTACTCTGGATTCTAATCTTTTTCTCTAATGAGTGTTGATTGTTTTGTTTTAATAAATACTAACTTGGTTGAACATAAACTGCTCTTTCTTAGATGATATTTTTTCAATCTCAATTGAAATATACTGTCTTTAGCAGAGTTTCTTTGCATATGCTCCATGAATGTATTGTTCAGAAGCCAGCTAAAGATTATCTAGACAGAAATACATCTCTGATTTTTCCTTTGAAGGACTCCCCCAGCCCAACTTCAGTTTCCACGGTTGCCCAGGTTTAGCACTCTGATTACCCGAGCAAGAATGTCTGCCATTATTTTCCATTGGTACTCCCAGTACCTGTCTCATTTTGACTGTGTCTGCCCACACTCTAAATACAGTAAAAGTGAGTAACTCTAAACAGCTACCTCCTTTAACAGTAGGCACCCCAAAAGAAGCTTCTTGTTTCTGCTCACTTTCTGGTGCTTTCAAACAATTTCTTTTCTTGTTTGTCCAAAGTTTATAGTTCTCTTGTTGCTATTCAGTCACTGTTGTGTTTGACTCTGTGATCCCATGAACTGCAGCACACCAGGCTTCCTTGTCCTTCACTATTTCCTAGAGTTTGGTCAAATTCATGTCCATTGAGTCAGTGATGCCATTCAGCCATCTAATCCTCTGTCATTCCCTTCTCTTTCTGCCCTCAATCTTTCCCAGCATCAGGGTCATTTCCAATGAGTTGGGTCTTTGCATCAGGTGGCCAATATTGGAGCTTCAGCTTCAGTATCAGCCCTTCCACTGAATTCTCAGGACTGATTTCCTTTAGGATTGACTAGTTTGATCTCCTCACAGTCCAAGGGACTCTCAAGAGTCTTATACAGCACTTACAGTTTGAAGGCATTAATTCTTCAGTGTTCAGCCTTCTTTATGGTCCAGCTCTCATATCTGTACATGACTGCTGAAGAAAACATAGCTTTATCTATACAGACCTTTGGTGGCAAAGTGATATCTCTGCTTTTAAATATGCTGCCTAGGTTTTTCACAGCTTTTCTTCCAAGGAGCAAACATCTTTTAATTTTGTGGCTGCAGTAAACATCTGCAGTGATTTTGGAGACCAAGAAAATGAAATCTGTCAGTTTCCCACTTTTTCCTCATCTATTTGCTGTGAAGTGATGGAACCAGATGCCATGATCTGAGTATTTTGAATGTTGAGTTTTCAGCCAGCTGTTTCACTCTCCTCTTTCACCTTCATGAAGAGGCTCTTATCTGAAAACAAATTGGTCTATCATGATCTTATTCATTACTGAAAGCACAAGTATTTTCTTTAAATTATCTTTTTTTTTTTTTTAGCCATGTCACATGGCATGTGTGATCTTGGTTCCTCCACCAGGGATTGAACCCATGACCACGGCAGAGGAAGTGCTGAATCTTCAACACTGGACTACAAGGGAAGCCCCTCTTTAAATGATTAGTTATTTCATTTCAGTGGTTGATATTGGCCTAAAACAAACATATTTTACTTCTCATAGCCTAATCAGAGTTCATATTGTATACTTGCCTGTAAAATGTAGAAACCTATAACTACAGTGGTCTGTGATCAGTTCAGTTCAGTTGTTCAGTCATGTCCGACTCTTTGAGACCTCATCAATTGCAGCACACCAGGCCTCCCTGTGTTCACTCCCTGTGTTCAACTCCCGGAGTTCACTCAAACTCCTGTCCATCGAGTCAGTGATGCCATCCAGCCATCTCATCCTCTGTCGTCCCTTTTTCCTCCTGCCCCCAATCCCTCCAAGCATCAGAGTCTTTTCCAATGAGTCAACTCTTTGCATGAGGTGGTCAAAGTACTGGAGTTTCAGCTTTAGCATCAGTCCTTCCAAAGAACACCCAGGACTGATCTCCTTTAGGGTGGACTGGTTGGACCTCCTTGCAGTCCAAGGGACTCTCAAGAGTCTTTTCCAACTCCACAGTTCAAAAGCATCAATTCTTCAGCACTCAGTCCAACTCTCACATCCATACATGACTACTGGAAAAACCATAGCCTTGACTAGATGGACCTTTGTTGGCAAAGTAATGTCTCTGCTTTTGAATATGCTTTCTAGGTTGGTCATAGCTTTCCTTCCAAGGAGTAAGCATCTTTTAATTTCATGGCTGCAGTCGCCATCTGCAGTGATTTTGGAGCCCCCCAAAAATAAAGTCTGATACTGTTTCCACTCTTTCCCCATCTATTTCCCATGAAGTGATGGGACCGGATGCCATGATCTTCGTTTTCTGAATGTTGAGCTTTAAGCCAACTTTTTCACTCTCCTCTTTCACTTTTATCAGGAGGCTTTTTAGTTCCTCTTCACTTTCTGCCATAAGGGTGGTGTCATCTGCATATCTGATGTTATTGATATTTCTCCCGGCAATCTTGATTCCAGCTTGTGCTTCTTCCAGCCCAGTGTTTCTCACGATGTACTCTGCATATATGGTCTGTGTACTATGCACCAAATCCCTAATTCTTTACTTGTCTTTCATATTAAATTGACACTTTATCCTATAAAGCAATTTATTTAATGAGAAAGCATAGAGATTAATATATCTAATAGTTTAATAAAATTATAAGGAAAAGTAGTCTTTTACATTTACACAAATTTCTTTTTTTATTGTTCTTATTGTTTCCCTCAGTTTGATGAGTGCCCTTTTGCTTTCCTTGTAAAGTAGATATGCTCACAACAATATTTCCTTCTTAAACAGTATTTTTGCCATGTATAGAACTTTGGGTAAACAGTTTTCTTTCTTTTTTCTTTTTTTACATTTCTAATTTCATCATGTTAAAGTTTTTGGTTCACTATCTTCCATTGTTTTCTGACCTTCATAGTTTCCAATGAGAAGTCAACCAAAAAGTGACTCAGAGTGCTTTCCATGTGAAATGTGCTCTTTTTCCTTGGCTGCTTTTCAGTTTTTCTTTAAATCTATGCTTTGATCAGTCTGACTCTTTTGTTACTAGGCAAAGTTCTCATGTATATTTTTTTTGGTGTTGTATCTTGAATCTGTTAATATGTCTTTCATTAAAATGAGAAATTTTCTACATATAATTCCTAAAATATGTTCTGCCATATTCTCTGCCTCCTTGCTTTCTGGAATGAGAGATAAAAACATTGTAGGCTTTTTAATATTGTTCCACAGATCTCAAAAACTCTTCTTTCTACTCCCCAAAATAATCTCCACTTTCTTTTTCAGATTTCAATAGTTTCTATCGTTCTTTCTTTATTTTAACCAATTTATTTTTCTTTCCTCTCCATCATACATACAAGTCCATTCAGTGATTTTTTTCTTCAAGTGTACTCATCAGCTTATATTTTCACCAAAGTAGCTTTATTAAAAGCATCTTTGAAATGACTCTTTCTTGGACATCTTTGAATTATTACTTTCTTTAGAGCTACTAGACACTTGCTTTTCTTCCAAATCCATCTGAATTTATTTATTTTTCATTTTAGATATTCTACTTTTTAATTCTGGAATTTCCATTCAGTTTCTTTTTTTTTTTTTTAAACTTTACACTATTTTATTGGTTTTGCCAAATATCGAAATGAATCCACCACAGGTATACATGTGTTCCCCATCCTGAACCCTCCTCCCTCCTCTCTCCCCATACCATCCCTCTGGGTCGTCCCAGTATTGGGACCAGCCCCAAGCATCCAGTATCGTGCCTCGAACCTGGACTGGCGACTCATTTCATACATGATATTTTACATGTTTCAATGCCATTCTCCCAAATCTTCCCACACTCTCCCTCTCCCACAGAGTCCATAAGACTGTTCTATACATCAGTGTTTCTTTTGCTGTCTCGTACACAGGGTTATTGTTACCATCCTGAACCCTCCTCCCTCCCCATACCATCCCCCTGGGTCATCCCAGTGCACCAGCCCCAAGCATCCAGTATCGTGCATCACACCTGGACTGGCGACTCATTCCATATATGATATTATACGTATTTCAATGCCATTCTCCCAAATCATCCCACCCTCTCCCTCTCCCACAGAGTCCAAAAGACTGATCTATACATCAGTGTCTCTTTTGCTGTCTCGTATACAGGGGTATTGTTACCGTCTTTCTAAATTCCATATATATGCGTTAGTATACTGTATTGGTGTTTTTCTTTCTGGCTTACTTCACTCTGTATAATAGGCTCCAGTTTCATCCACCTCATTAGAACTGATTCAAATGTATTCTTTTTAATGGCTGAGTAATACTCCATTGTGTATATGTACCACCGCTTTCTTATCCATTCATCTGCTGATGGGCATCTAGGTTGCTTCCATGTCCTGGCTATTATAAACAGTGCTGCGATGAACATTGGGGTACCTGTGTCTCTTTCAATTCTGCTTTCCTCAGTGTGTATGCCCAACAGTGGGATTGCTGGATCATAGGGCAGTTCTATTTTCAGTTTTTCAGGGAATCTCCACACTGTTCTCCATAGTGGCTGTACTAGTTTGCATTCCCACCAACAGTGTAAGAGGGTTCCCTTTTCTCCACACCTTCTCCAGCATTTATTGCTTGTAGACTTTTGGATCATAGCCATTCGGACTGGCGTGAAATGGTACCTCATTGTGGCTTTGATTTGCATTTCTCTGATAATGAGTGATGTTGAGCATGTTTTCATGTGTTTGTTAGCCATCTGTATGTCTTCTTTGGAGAAATGTCTATTTAGTTCTTTGGCCCATTTTTTGATTGGGTCATTTATTTTTCTGGAATTGAGCTGCAGGAGTTGCTTGTATATTTTTGAGATTAGTTGTTTGTCAGTTACTTCATTTGCTATTATTTTCTCCCATTCTGAAGGCTGTCTTTTCACCTTGCTTATAGTTTCCTTTGTTGTGCAGAAGCTTTTAAGTTTAATTAGGTCCCATTTGTTTATTTTTGCTTTTATTTCCAACATTCTGGGAGGTGGGTCATAGAGGATCCTGCTGTGATGTATGTCGGAGAGTGTTTTGCCTATGTTCTCCTCTAGGAGTTTTATAGTTTCTGGTCTTACATTTAGATCTTTAATCCATTTTGAGTTTATTTTTGTGTATGGTGTCTTTCCTGTAATTTCCTATCATATAATTTATTGTTAATGCATATTTCTATTTAAAGTATGGAACATAGTTGCAGTAGCTACTTTAAAAATTCTTACATCCTAACTCAAATATGTTGTGATCTTATAAGTGAGCTCAAGTTTTTGTGTTTTTACCTGAGACTAAGTCACATTTTCCTACATCTGTGTATGACAAGTGATTTGAATTGAATCCCAAATGATTGTGAATGTTATGCTGTATAAATGCTGGTTTCTGTTGTAGATTCTAGTTTCTGTTATATTCATTAAAAACTCATCTATATTTTCATTTTAGTGGGCAGTTAAATTGGTTGGGCTCAGATTCAAATTTTGTGACATAGATAGCCATTCCAATCTGAGTCCAGATACATTGACTTTGCCTAAGATGTTTTGAGTCCATTTCCCGCATACATAGTTCAGAGTATAGCTGGTGATTTGGGAAGAATCTGTACACAGAATTTGGGAGTTTCCTTCCCTGGTTCTTTCTCTCAGAATTTCTTTCTCACTTTCTAGTGGTTGCCTTAAACTGTTCTCTAATTCTTCAGCTCAGAAGGCTGCTGGGTTTCTGTTAGTGTTCTAGTTGCTCAGCATAGCAGACTCTGGCCAGCTATCAGGCTGTAGCCTGTACAAACAGGAAAATTATCCCAAATAGGCCATTTCTTAAAAAATATGGCTTCTTCTAAGAATCTGTTTGCTTTTGTTCCCTCCCCACTATTTTCATATTATTGTTTCATATACAATATATATAATATATATATTTCTTATATTTTAGAGTTGTTTTCTATGTGAAATTAGGGTTGAATAAAAGTATACCTAGTTGTATTGAAAACCTACCCTCTTCTTTTTGAGAAGTTAGAAAATAAATAGCTATAAAGGTTAAACAACTTGTTCTAGTTGCTGGTTAGTAAGTTTTGGAGTAAGGACTTGAACTCAAAGCTTCTGAGCTTACAACCTATAAGACCTTTCTGCTTTGTCAGTCTGCAGACTGTTTCTGTCCTTTTGATACAGGTATGTGGCAGTGAAAGAGTACATGCTAGAATTCCACAGGGGGAGATTTTCCCTCAGTCAGGTAGGAGTAGGGGAATAATCTACGTACTAATAATGCCAAACTAAGTTATCCAGAGTGCCAGAGGGTATGGAGAGGAAAAAGCAAGTTATTTATGTCCTACTTGGCACTCCTATGAATTTCTCACCCTTCCACATCACTGTATATGGGCACTCGATTGCCACAATTGTTGGAGCTGGAGTTTCTATATTTGGAAGTCACAATCTTTCTTGTATGCTAAAATATAAAATGTAAATACATCTATCAGAAGTTGTGTTTACCATGAATGTAAGGAGAAATAGAAGTTTGTTCGTGAAGGAAGATTGAAGTAACACTTCAAAGAAGGGAAAAGGAAGAAGGCAAAGAGAGTATGCTGGCAGAGCTGGAGTTCCTGGTTGAATTATCTTCTTTAATACCTAGTTACATTTCTATAGTTGGTTTTTCTCTGAGATATACACGTTTATCCTCATAATACAATATATCCCATTTTGGCTTAAGCTGCTTTACACTGGATTTGATTGAAATGAGGATTTATAAGTAATATATGATTATTTTGTTTTTCTAACTAAGCTGTCAGTGAAAGTAAACATGATGTTTTAGTTTCTTTAGAGCGTCTGGCACATAGTAGGTACTCAATGAACTTTGTGTCATATTGAATAAAATTGTAATACTATTACAGTATGTACAATGGTGAATTTACAAGTATGTTATTCTTTGTGTTTCCTAAGACTTAAGTTGGATTTTTATAATTAGCAAAATTAGATACTTCAAAATCCAATGAGGTTTTTTAACATAGATTGGTTCCACATTGCTGATAAGATCTCTGTCCTATGGCTGCAAATCTACTACTCATCATAAGTAGGGGTTCTGACTAATAAAGGGTTACTACCAGTGATGTGCTAGAAAAGACTTAGCAACCAACTCTTTGTGGAAAAAGAAAATCTGATTTGTGGTGTATGTTGGTGTAAATTCTCCATTCCTGGCTAATTTCCTGCTGCCAACAGGACATCATGAAGTACATAGGTGAGAAGAGGTGTACACAGTCAGCTCTCATGAAGTGAGCAGGCTCTGGCACACCATTGCTTACTACATGGGTCACGCCAAGAACGCTAATTTTCAAATTAGTATTGGCCAGGGATTGGCAAACTTTTTCAGAAAAGGCCCAGATTGTCAATATTTTAGGCTTTGCATTGCACACGACTTCTGTCACAATCACTCAGCTCTGCCACTGTAGTGCAAAAACAGCTCTAGACAATACATGAATAAGTGGGTATAGATGTGTTCCAATAAAATTTTTTTAATAAAAACAGCAGGTCAGATTTGACCAAGGAGCCATAGTTTGTTCACCCTATATAGACCACAAAACACAAGTAAAACAAAACAAAAATGAATTCAGCACGATAATCGTTCTTTAAAAATATAGAAGACTCTTTGAGATATTGCTGTATATCATATGCAGGGCTATGGCCATCTGTTATTACTGTTTTGTCAGTGTGTGGAAATGTAGGTTAAAGGGAGTTTAAGCCAATAAAATGCAGGCTAATTAAATGTTTACTCAATTATATCATTTAGGGAACTGAAGTGTGTCTCTATCAAATATATTGATTCTATCACACTACAAGATGTGAAAAGACTGGGGAAAATGTGAAAGGCTGGTAAAATCTCCAGGGGTCTGGCTCAAGTTGAACCTATCTGCAAGCTTATTTACATGATATATGAATCATTTATCATAAATATGTAATTCTTATTGAGCAAGTGTGTGATTCTCTCTTGCCAAATTCCTTCCCCCCAACCCCCCACGCCAGCAAAAGCCACCATGTGATTAGTTTGCTTTACTCGTGGCCATCTCAATGATCAGTCGTTACAGACAGCACTGTTTCAGAGGTGCTGTGGAATTCCACTCACTTTACGGAATCTGGTCCCGGCAAAGAGTCTCTGAAAAAGCCAGGCAGAGGATCAGTTGAACTAGGCTCTGCTTATTTCCAATTCATTGCTCTCCCTTAAAGGATCACTTCTCTTGCAGTTTAGTCCTAGAACTCATAGGTGGAGAAGTTTGAGTTTAGTATTATTCTCCATTTAAACTTCAATGCCATACTTATTTACTAGGAACTTGGGTAAGAAACAAACGACCATAATGTAAATGCTTTAATGTTTGCTTAGCAACTGTTAAAAAGCACTTAACATTCCACTCTCACCACGTAAGTATTAGATGAACAGCTCAGTCATCAGTTCAGTGAAGGTGGCCCTGTCCCTTCATTATGTGCCACGTTGACTTGATAACAGTGAAACCATATACATTAGAAAGAAGGCTCAGCACTCACTCCTCCTTCGGTACACACGACTGAGCCTTAATGACTCCCCAGGAACCTGTATTTGGGGGCACATTCCTCCGTGAGTCATGATAGGACTTGATATTCCAGTAACACCCCTTCATTAAGGAGCCTGCACTTTGCTTAAGTTTATCTTCTTAATCACTGGAGCCCCTCAGTGCAGTCTATCGGGAGCCAATCTCCTTCAAATGTGAGAAAAGTGAGGCTTCAGAAAGGGGAAACAGACTTGCCAAGAATGGTTAGGTCATCCATTAGGGACAATGAGATTAGAATGTAGGTTGCTGAAGGAGCCACAGCCAGAAACATTTTCCCTGAGAAATAACCTGAAATCTTCAAAGGTGTTTGACCTCAGGCCCAAAACCCTGATTGTCTCATTAAATTGTTAGCAATTCCCCTATGGGACCTTCTTTTTCATTTATGCCTTGACCTGCAGGCCAGAGAGTGGGTGGCCATAAATCCTGTGAGGAAAAGTTTATCTAGTAGAGAGAGATACCTCTCTTCCCTGAGACAGACAGAGCTGGGTCATGGAGAGGTCTCAGCCTGTCCTTAAGGCACACCCTAGGTATAGGATAAAAGTGTCCTGGGAATTTAACATGCAATTTTTTTCTTGAAACCTCCAAGAGTTGACTTTGGAAGTGTACCATGTTTTGATTTGTGGGGAAAAAAATTATGAGACTTGAAATACAGAGCTAATTCAGGTGCGTCTCATTTTTATATAAAAAAATTATAGCAATTCCAAACTGCATACAAATCAATATGATGGTAGTGGAATTATAATAGTTTAATCTGAGTCATTCCCTGGGATTAACAGCTTCATCTAGGAGGGTTGACTCAACCCTCAACTTCAAGCTTTTAATCCCCACTTTCCCTACACCAGCTTTAGTTAAAATTTTTAAGTATTTGAACTTGGTATAAGATTTTGTTATGATAAAGTTTTTGGCTAGAAAATCATTGATTTACAATACCTTTCTCCTATGAAAAATAAGAAGCAGAAACACAGAAAGGTGAAGGGACTTTTTCAAAGACCACCCAAATAACTATTATCAGAAGTATTCTGCTCTACTGAGAGTTCCCCACACACTAAAGTCCCCACTCAAGTGGAGAATGGGATGGTGATATTGATCCTCCTGACTTCAATTAGCCCAAGTTTGGACTCTGTCAGTCTTTGCCCCAATTCTAGGCTGAATTCTCCTCTGTTCAAATCCTTTCATAAATATGCACCCTTAGCTTAAAGCTTCAGAGAAGGCAATGGCACCCCACTCCAGTACTTTTGCCTGGAAAATTCCATGGATGGAGGAGCCTGGTGGGCTGCAGTTCATGGGGTCATTAAGAGTCGGACATGACTGAGCAATATCACCTTCACTTATCACTTTCACTCATTGGAGAAGGAAATGGCAACCCACTCCAGTGTTCTTGCCTGGAGAATCCCAGGGACGGGGGAGCTTGGTGGGCTGCCGTCTATGGGGTCGCACAGAGTCGGACACGACTGAAGCAACTTAGCAGCAGCAGCAGCTTAAAGCTTTCCCAATTTTTCAGTTTGAGGAGATACTGCTTTGAGAAAGATCCCTGATATTCTCCTTACTTGCTGCAAATAATACTCAATACTTCCTTCTCCCAGTCTTTGACTTGGTTGTATATATTGGCTTGACACACTAAGAGGCAAACCCAGTTTTCAGGTAGCAGTATCCCCTCTGTTTCAGAGGTGTTTCATAATCCATATCTCCTAAAGCTGAAAGGGAACTCAAGAGATTATGACCTTCTGGAAGACAGCTAATTCCAATCTCAGTGTAGAAATAAAAGCCTTCACACTTATGTGTTTTGTCCATATTCATACAAATAACTGATGATAGGTTGACAAAAAAATGATGATAGAGTGACAAAGTATAGCACTTCCAGTAGAGAGCTCTGCTCTCTAACTCTTGACCTCTTCTTTCCTGACCCTTCATTGATCAACGGCTTCTGACTCCAGAGTAGAAAGAATTGTATAATGACCTTGAATTATCCATCACTTAACTTCAACAGTTATCCCTGGTTCTTTTTAGTTAACAAGGGCATTTAGAAACCAAGATCTGGAAACTAGGTGTGCTCATTACTTTCGATGTGTCGCTATTACCAAGCTCTCTCACCAGACAATGCTGGGAATGTGCATAATTTGTTAGTCTCCTCCCAAAACTCATGTCCACCCAGAACCTCAGACTGTGACTTTTTTAGACAGAATGTTTACAGATGGAACTCGTTAAGTTAAAATGAGATCATATTGGATTGGGTGGGTCTTACATGCAATCGCTGTTGTCTGTATAAGAGAAGGGAGAAGGAAGTACAGAGCCACAGACACATACAGAGAAGAAGGTCATGTGAGGATGGAGATAGATTATAGTGACATGGCTACAAGCCAATGTCAATGTCATGGACTGAAGACAATGACTAAGGACAGCTAACCGGAGGTAGAAAAAGATGACAGAAGAGAATCTTTTTCAGAGAATGAAGAAGGAACCAACCCTGCCAATAACTTAATTTTAAACTTCTGGCCTCCAGAACTATGAGAAAATAAGTTTCTGTTACTTTAAGGCACCAAGTTTCTAGTAATCAGTAATTTGCTTAGCAGCTCTAGGAAACTAATGCATTATGTATGTTATGTATACATTTTTATGCATATTTAAATGTGCATTTTGTGTAGGTACCAATAGATAATTGATATATAATGGCATTTAATATAGTGTGATATATGTATACATGGTGAGATATATATTTATATATGTTTATATATTTATGAAGGGTGAAGGTGAAAGGGAAAGTTGCTCAGTCATGTCTGACTCATTGTGACGTCACAGACTATACAGTCCATGTAATTCTCCAAGCCAGAATACTGGAGTGGGTAGCTGTCTCCTTCTCCAGGGCATCTTCCCAACCCAGGTATCGAATCCATGTCTCCTGTATTGCAGGTGGATTCTTTACCAGCAGAGCCACCAGGGAAGTTTATAAATACCATGAATTCACATGGAACTTCCAATTCCAATTCAACAAAGGCATTAATTCTAGTTCTTTCCCTTCCAATATTTGGAAGTCCTTTCTCACTCAGAAACTCAATTCCAATTACTTTATACTTACATATCTCATCAGTCTCCCTCTAGGATCATTGATTTACAGTAAATTACATCTATTGGAATAATTGAATCAATCATTTTGTTTTGGAATCCTCAGGTAGTGAAAGAAATCACCAAAGTAGATCTAAATAGAGGTCGATAAGTTTTTGGTAATTGAGGTTTAAGACTGGAGAATGTAATTCTTAGGGGTCATTTTCACCAAATTGAGTATTCTTTTTCATTTTAACTATTTCATTTTAACTCTTTATGGATATTAAATCATCTGAATGAGAACTCATTTTATCTCCCACAGTATCAGTGATAACTCTGGTTAAATGTCTATTAAAAACTTTTTTTTCCAGACCCTCTGCTAACCAATCTGGAGATAGAATAACTTTACCTAAAACAGGTTACAAATAAAAAAGGAGTTAGAAGCTGTTAGCAAGTTACAGTTTGCTTTATGTATTACATTTCTATTGTTTTCTTGGTTGGATTCGGAGAAGACTCAGGGTATCTGTTAAAAGAGGGCAAGGTAATATATTAGCATTACAGAAAAGAATACCTTATAGTGGATGTGATTTAGCTAAATGGTTAATTTCTTAGGCTCTGAACCTAGGGTACTTGTGACCAAATACCCATTAAATGCATGGCTTAAGAACATTACTTCACTATTTTATCATTCCATTTCCTCACATGTAGTAATTGCAGTAGTTTTATGTTCTTCCAATATCCATCTTTATTGTCTTATTTAACAAATAACTTTTGAGAGCCTAAATATGTGCCAGGCAAAGGATTCTACATAAATTTGAGTGTTATATGAGCAATGATTGTATTTGTTTCTTTTTTTCAGACTAAATATTTTATTGTATGCTGCCATCAGTGTATATAAAATAATTATCCTTGTGAAACAGAAAATTATGAATATTCAGAGAGGTAGACATTAAGGATTAACAACAGTAGAAGTTTGTACAGTATGGCACTTTACAAAGAGGCTTTTGTACAGGCTTCAGATTTAGCTTTCCTTTGAATAATCACTGGCTTATGAAAAATGGTTTGGAAAACCTTGTGAAGATTTGTTTTATTACAAAAAGGAACAGACTTTTTGGGGCCTGAAGGGATTTGTACTTGAAGATACTCCAGTCATCAGAGGGTCATGTTGAGCATTCTGCAGACAGAACTGTTTGATATCTGCAGCTGCCTGGGAAACCGTCACCTGATTGAGCCCGGCCTCCAGCCAGAGCTGTTGAACCACTTTTTTCATAGCTGCGACACTGGACGGAGAAGGTAATGGCACCCCACTGCAGTACTCTTGCCTGGAAAATCCCATGGATGGAGGAGCCTGGTGGGCTGCAGTCCATGGGGTCGCTAAGAGTCTGACACGACTGAGCGACTTGACTTTCACTTTCATGCACTGGAGAAGGAAATGGCAACCCACTCCAGTGTTCTTGCCTGGAGAATCCCAGGAACGGGGGAGCCTGGTGGGCTGCCGTCTATGGGGTCGCACAGAGTTGGACACGACTGAAGTGACTTAGCAGCAGCGACACTGGATGAACCAGACACGGCGCACTCAAAGGAGGGCAGATCCGAGGGCTGTCGGCAGGTCTGCGGTGGGTTCGCTGGGCCAGTCGGCAGGGCGGGGTGGGGGCGGGGTGAGGCTCGGAACTTTGTCTCTTAACATTTGTTTTTTTGTGCTTGTCTTGAGGATAAGACTCAGATAGTTATGGCAGTGGGACTACAGTATCAGAACCTGGCTCAGTGGGCAAGTCTACTTCACAAAGTATATCTTTCATAAAAGATGAATAATATTCGAAAGTAGTGCCATTTCTCAACTTGACAAGGTAGTCACTTCAGTTGTTCACAACAAGAGAAAAATTGAAAAGGACGAGCAGGAAGGAAGAAGAATGAGACTGTAGCATATTTTAGGAGTGACAGTCCTTTCTCAAATATAGTTTGGTGCCCAAAAGTAAAGGTGAACTTCTGCCTCCTGAGATTTTCTTTATAGAGTATGGGAAAGCCCCTCGTTAAAAATGTGCCCTGCGCAACCCTTCCCATTGGCCAGCTATCCTAAACATTGCCCTGCCTCCTTGATGAAGTGGTCTGACCTCTCTGACAAGAGTTCCCACAACCGTCTCTTCACGCCTTGTTGGTTTAGTTTCGCATGATGGATGACATGACACACAGTCAGCAGGGCTGTTGGTACCTGCTCTGTAAATGACTCTGGTAGCACGCGGCCAAAGGCAAAGTGACCATCTCTCCGTTCTGGCTGAGCATTTTGACTTCACGTTTTCAAGTATGGAAGCAAGTGATTTATGAGACACAAAAAAGCATAAATGGCCTTCCACTCCTTTTGACAAGGAGAGACTGCCTGTATAACCCATGCTTTCTTTGCAAGATAATACTGCCCAGGAAGCAAGAGCATAGCTTCCTTCCCCCACCATAAAAACCAAAAGGTGCTTGTTCTAGCCAATTTTGTGTGTATGAAGGCCTGGCCAGTAGATGGGCCATTGGAATGATTGCATGTGCTGTGTTAGTCTAAGCTAATAGCTGAGTCATTTTCATTTATCCTAGCTTATCAGTAGGTGCTGCAAGTAAATATCTTATCTGAAAAAGAACTGATATTGAGACTGGCATGAAACTGTGCCATAATTTAGATAAAATAGCTCTAGGTAATGCTATGTTCAGTGGCTTCTACTTTCAAGATACCCACTTTTCCCCTCAGTTCCTGATTGGTGGCTTAGAGACTGAGCATCCTTATAAACCATCTGAGCTACAATAATACTTCACTTGTATGGCACCCTGAACAAAGTGAGGTTCAAAAGTGAGACTTGGGGCTATATTAAAAGTAGTGTGACCAATCATTCTGGTTTGTCCAGAATTGAGGGGTTTCCCAGGACATCAGCTTTTAGTACTAAAATCTAGACAGTCCCAAGGGACATAGTATTCCCAGTGCTAAAACCTGGACAGTCCTAGGGCAAAGTGGGAAAAGCTGACCACATTATTTGGAGGTGAGGACTTAGAAGGACTGAAGCATGGAGTGAAGAGTCGCATGATTCCTGACTGGAGTGAAGATATCACTAATTTTTTCAATGAATTGAATTTGAATTAGCAAGTAACAAGTCTCACTGACTGAATTGCCTCGAAATGGAATTGTTTCTGAGGCCAAATTAGAACTCCCCCTAGAAGCAGAAAGTGAGTTATTCCAGCAGGTCATATCAGTAGGAACCATGTCTTATGGGTAACCCCACAGTATTTGGCCCCAGGTTGGGTACCTTGTAGCCACTGAATACATCTTTAGAAATTGTCCAAAACTTTGATTCTATTTAAACCTGTTTCTTCATGCTCTGACTCTCACATATAGACGTGGGAATGGTTTACATTTCCTTATTTGACATTTTCTTGTGGGAAAAAATGAAGAGGTGACTTAGATTTTTATAAACATTCATTATTGTCATTAGTTAAGAAAGAATACAAAACCATATAGGGTTTGAAAAATATTTTAGATGTATTTTTAGATGTGCAAGCCTTGTAAAACAAGGCAAATTCCAGAGACTATGCTTTTTTCCCCCATGCTTAAGGAAGGAGGCATTCTTTCGAAGGTTACACAGTTGACATTTTAGTGATTTATTTGGCCTACACTCATCTAAATGTGGCTTTGCAAAACAATGCTGACGCTTGAGAAGCAACTTGAGATTTAAAATAAGCTTTTAGAAGGTCTCCTGGCCTTAAGAACAGGAAGTGACTTATCACTGAAAACAAACCTGCTTTAAGCCCACAAGTTTGCTTTTTGTAAAAACAAACAAACAAAAAAAGCACTGGCGGTGTATCAGTTCAGTTCAGTCGCTCAGTCATGTCTGACTCTTTGGGACCCTATGAACCACAGCACGCCAGGCCTCCCTGTCCATCACCAACTCCCGGCGGAGTCCACCCAATCTCATGTCCATTGAGTCAGTGATGCCATCCAACCATCTTCATCCTCTGTCGTCCCCTTCTCCTCTTGCCCTCAATCTTTCCCAGCATCAGGGTCTTTTCAAATGAGTATAAGTGGATCTAAACTTTACAAATCTCTTTCTTGAGACTTAGAGAGACTAAGGGGAGTTTTCTAAATAATTTTCACTGATCCCTTTTGCTTGTAAGTCAGTAGAAATGCCCTCTGAATGGAAATACACAGATTTAAGGACCAGATTCCCTCACGCTCTTTAACATGTCCTTAAACTAAAATTTCTAAATGAGTGACATCACGAAGCATTATGATGCAGTGATTTATAGCAAGTCTTCGATACCTGGAGTTCAAGTTCCAGTTTTGCTCTTCTTCAGCTCTGCGACTGGGCAAGTGACTAATGCTTTTCTGTTTCAGTTTCCTTGTCTGTAAAATGAAGGTAACAAAAGTATTTTTCTCATAAGATTGTTATAAGGAAAAAATGAGTTAATATATAAAAAGTATTTCAAGCAGTGCCTGGACAATATGTACCATGGAAGCATTACTTACTAATATAGTATAAAAATATAGTACAATATAAAAATACAACAAATCTTTTGAAGTGCCTGAGCTTTCAAGGACTTCCCTGGTGGCTTGGTGGTAAAGATTTCACCTGCATTGTAGGAGGCAAAGGAGGCACAGGTTCGATCCATGGGTTAGGAAGATCCACTTGAGGAGGTCATGGCAACCCACTCCAGTATTCTAGCCTGGAGAATCTCTAGGACAGAGGAGCCTGGTGGGCTGCAGTCCTTGGGGTTGCAAAGAGTTGGACTCGACTGAAGCAACTTAGCAGGAATGCAAGAGCTCTCAAACCATTCAATGGGAATCTCTAAACTAGTGATTCTCCATCCCCAATGTATATCAGAATCACCTGGGATACTCTTTAAAAATTCACATGCCCAGGCTTTACACAAGGAAGTTAAATCAGGATGTCTGAGGTTGGAGTCTTGAAATCTGTACTTTAAAAAAATTTCTGGTGTGTGATTCCAATGCAGAGTATGGAGAACACCTTCTCTACACTGGAGATTGAGAATCAGTGCTTTAGAGGGGCTTTGCATGTCATATGTCAAGATGGTGTTTGTTTAATTATTTGATCTTATAACATTTTCATGATTCATTCATTATTCCAAAGGTGTGAGTAGGCCTATATTATTTTGTTGAAGTCTGTAATTTTCTCAATGCTAGGGTGTCCCTCTGTTGCCATTCACACTCAAGTATCTAACACAGGACCAACATATGGTGATGGTGAGGGAGGCAGGAGTGGAGGAATAATTGTTGAATTTTACCAACTGTCTTTAAGATCACAATAGTATTTTTACAGGCTTCTCTGGCAATCTAATGGTTAGGACTTACCTTGCAGTGCATAGGATACCAGTTTGATCCCTGGTTGGGTAGCTAATATCTCACATGCCTGTGGCCAAAAACAAAATCCAAAACATAAAACAGAATCAATATTGTAACAAATTCAATAATGACTTAAAAATGATCCACATCAAAAAAAAAATTTTTTTTAAACAGTATTATTAAAGTAAAGAAGGCCACTCAGGTGTGCTACGATTTGGATGAATTCAACACAGGGCTTGCCATTGACCCAAATCATGCCATCCCAGTTTTTGCTTTTTTGTGAGATTTTGTTCATTGTCTTGCTATCTCTGTCAAGGGGTCTCCAAACCAGGTCACTCTGAAAGATTTTGTAAGTGAACTAGCACAGTCAAAGATTTGGTGAATAGTCTGACAAAAGCCTCTCAGGGAAGAGCTACAGACGCTTTTTAATATGCCTGCATGATCTTCAGCTGGATGCTGAACTTCAATTTCCTCATCCAAAACAGGAGCACATAATCTCTATCACACTGACTCTTATAAAACTCCAATAATACCATATATGCAAGTGTCATGTAATATAAGGCCATATTCTTTATCTGGGCACTCCCACTTACTGCCTTCTAGGGTAGTTGAGAACAGAGAAGATATGGTTTTTATTTCGTGGGCAAAATTTTGCTTACAGAGAAGCAAATATGCTAGAGGACTTCAGGTTCAATAATCTGGTGAATAATATCCATTTTCTATGTAAGTGGGCTTCCCTCATAATTCAGTTGGTCAAGAATCCTCCTGCAATGCAGGAGACCCCAGTTCAATTTCTGGATCAGGAAGATCCGCTGGAGAAGGGATAGTCTACCCACTCTAGTCTTCTTGGGCTTCCCTTGTGGCTCAGCTGGTAAAGAATCCGCCTGCATTGCAGGAGACGTGGTTTCGATCCCTGGATTGGGAAGATCTCCTAGAGAAGGGAAAGGCTACCTACTCCAGTATTCTGGCCTGGAGAGTTCCATGGACTATATAGTCCAAGGGGTCACAAAGAGTCAGACATGACTTTCACTTCACTTGATGTAAGTAGTAGAAATAAACCAGCACTGTGCTTCTCATATGATCAAAACTATAACATTTCAACAATAAATGCTATGCACAGAGGAGGCCAGACAATCCCAGCGTTGCTGTTCCTGCTTATTTTTCCTGGAAAGTTGTCTCAATCAGTTTAAAGTATCTTGGTATAACTTTACACAGTCAGTAAAGGCTGGGGTTGATGTGGAGATAGAAAAACAAACAGATGGATAGACACAGAGAGAGACGGAAGGAGAGACAGACAGAAAAAAAAAAAACCTGAAAGCAAGAAATCTACACACCAATCCTGTGGTAGCCTAGCAATCAAGGCATTAGCAGCCAAAATGCTTTTCTTGTGCAGGGGAGTTAATGGGTTTATATTATTTGTGGTTATCTGGATTTCAGATTGACACCATAAATATTCAAACTCTGAACTCAGCTGGAAGCAGCTGCGACTGACTTTTCTGTGACCTAGCTGGAAACTTTAAATCAGCTGTCTCCTTGACTTTCAAGGGAATGACATGCTCCAAATCCATGAGATAGCATCTTCTTAGTGTTTTATTACCTCCAGAGGACCTCAGTTCAGTATGGTCTATAACTACAGCCTCTCCTATGAATGCCAAGTCTGGTAAAGATTGCTAAAACATAAAGTACTCTGTACTGGAGTAGAGATGTCCTGGACTGTGGGTACAGACTGAGCTTATTTTACACAATGAACTCGGTGAATTTGCATCTAGTGAAAACCCTACAACACATTACTCATGGACTGACATGAATCTACATCCACAGCTCTCTCTCTTCAGCAGATCTTGTGCAGTTAACTTCTTCTTCATTTTCTGTGTTTACTTGTCTCTGGGACATCGATTTATAGGGTTACTATGCAGGTTTGTTGTTGTTTAGTCACAAGTTGTGTCTGACACCTTTGTGACACAGTGGACTGTAGCTCACTAGGCTTCTCTGTCTATGGGATTTCCCAGGCCAGAATACTGGAGTAAGCTGCTATTTCCTTCTCCGGGGGATCTTCTCCGCCCAGGGATCGAACCCACGTCTCCTGATTGGCAGACAGATCCTTTATCACTGAGCCACAGGGAAGGTCCACTATGCAGGTATAGAAGACATTTTTGTCACAGTACATTGTGAGTTGCTTCCAGTTCCTATGCTCAGTAGCCAGCAAAAGTGAGACACTCCTCCAGAAATGGAGTTCATATCTCTCCGGTTCACTTCAGAGGTGATGAGAGGATTTTGGTGCTAGGAGGATGGGGACAGTCCTCTTCATATCCACAATGTTTTGGGGATTGGGGGAACCTTCCACTAGCAACAAGCTTCCTTTTGCCCCATTACAAAATGTGCTGAAGGTTTGACATTGCCAAATCCATCATAAGAATTGGGCCAGCTCCTTCTCTCTGTCAGCATAACAGATGTGGCAGCAGCCACAATGTCAATAAAGGTTATGTCCTGCTTCAGAGAAAAAGGGGCCAAAATACCAATTAAGTAATTGCTTGGGGGAAAAAAATCAAGCTATCCTTCTAGGCAGACGATGGTATTATCAGGAAGCTTCCATACACGGGCTGCTCTCCTTTCCTTTCCTGGATGAGTTGAAAAGTGTTATCAGAGGAAGATTGTGATTCCATTACCAAGAAAAAGGGCAAGACATGAACAATTGCAAATTGTGACTTCAGAGGTCCCATCTATTCAGTGTTTGAAAATCTACTGGGAGTCCTTATCCTTATAATTTGACCCAGTTCATAATATACCCCAGATGTTGTAACACTTCCTTTGTATATTTGATATAATGGAAGAGGAAAAAGGAAAAGAATCCATTAAGATGACATCAGCACAATGCTAGACTTGATTTCTATTTTAGTATTATTAAATTCTTAATTTTACATGAGGCATCCTAATCTTTTTTGATGCTTAGGGCCTCTGAATGGTTTAATCATAGCCCAAGTAAAGAGTATTCCAAGGAAAAGGAAAAACTTGAGAAAGGTACTGCAAAAAGAACAGCATAGCTGGAGTGAAACCTAGAGGAGGGGAGTGGCAGGTAATGAAAGTAGAAACGTAGGCAGGAGCAGACCATTGACCAAACACTTGAAGACAGAGCTTGGCTAGACTGCCATGCCAAAGTTCTATAGTGATGAGATACCCTTGCATGATTATTAATAGGAAAGTAGCAGGATCATGTTTGCATCTCAGACAAAGCACTGGCAACTGTTTAAAAGATGGATTAGAGAAGGGCAAGAATAGAGATGGGCTTCCCAGGTGGTGCTAGTTGGAAAGAACCTGCCTGCCAAGGCAGGACAGTAGGAGATGTGGGTTCAATCCTTGGGCTGGGAAGATCCCCTGGAGAAGGAAATGGCAAACTCCAGTATTCTTGCCTGGAGAGTCCCATGGACAGAGGAGACTGGAGGGCTACGATCCATGGGGGCACACAGAGTTGGACACTACTGAAGCAACTTAGCATGCATGCAAGAATGGAGGCAAGTAAACAAGTTAAAAGGATGTTGAACTAGGCATGGCAAAATATAAGGAGGGCCTGAGCCAGAGCATTAAAAGTAAAGATGGAAAGAAACAATATGTAAAGGTGAAATTAACTGAGATGGTGAGTGATTAGTTATGAGGACTAAGGAAGCAGGCTCTCTCAATGATAAAGTTGTCCTTTCTTAGTCTGTGTGACTGGGAATATTATGGTACCACTAATGAAGATTAAGAATATTATAAGAGGAGCAGGTTGGAGAGAAAAGTATTAGCTTAGCTCTGAGCAGGTTCAATTTGAGTCTTTGGTGAATAATATTGCTCCTAATTTCCCAACCTGCTCTAAATAGTTGCTGCAATTGCCCGTTTACCATCACTGTTAGACATAAAGTTCCATTTCTATAGTAAAGTCACACTTTTGGAGTAAGATGTTACACTCAGTCTCTAGTCACGTTTCGGAAGCAGGTATGTGTGTGTAATTCATGAGACAATACATTCCCATCTATTCCCTTTGAATTCTAAACAGTTTTTTTTTTTTCTCTAAACAGTTCTTAACTCAGAACTTCTGTGATCTGTTTAGTTTAATGTGACCCAGAGAAGCAAGATGCTAGGAGGAGTAGGAACACTCTGGAAAAGAGATAATTAACACCAGATAATCAAAATCTGAAGAAAAATATCTCACTTGTAGATTAGCAGATTGATACAATACCAAGAGTGAGTAACTTCTATGGAGAAATCCTAGTGTTAATTCTTTTGGCCATCTAAAATTATCTTGGATACAAAAAATGAACACCTGTTTAAGACAAAAAGTGCAGTGTTTTGACTCTATAATCAAACAGCAGAATGTTGGGAGGCAGTTGGCCTCAGGGATGACCAGAAACTGGGTTGTGAATTCCATCAGTTTCTCTCAATTGCTATCTCTCATTTCTGTTTCTCTTTGTGTCCCTAATTCATTCTCTTATATGGGCTTTCTCTAAGAGCTGGAAATATTGTCCATTGGTAGATCCCAGGCTTTCAGTTAAAAGCCCTTCCTTTCTACAGGAACTGTTTCTGTTCCTTAATTTCAATCTGAAGAAGCCGGGGCTCAGTGGAAAGAGTGTTATGATTGAGTACCTCTAGTAAAATTGCACATTTGAAGAGTAAATGAACAATATTTCCTTGCCCTGTCCAAAAGTGGTGCTCTTCTCAAAAGAAAGGAGATACCCCTAACAGATAAAGCAATAAATTCATGCTATGCTGCTATTGTAAAAAATTGTGCAAAAATTTGTGCATACCATGCCATGCCTAAGTTTCACATAAGGGCAATGAGAGTTCATTATGCAAGCGCTGAGCTAAGTCTCACTCTGAGAATATGCAGTTGGGCAGGAGCCAGTACTGTACTCCCTTTTCTGATTCATGACTCACTCCCTTGTGCTCCTATAGCATCAAAAGTGTGCATCTGGTAAATCACTTAATACACTGTCTTGTAATTATTATTTATGTGCCTGTCTTCATCTGTAAACTGTGAGCTCCTTAAGATCAGCGACTATCTTCATAGTTTTGTATGCTCCGTTCCTGGTACATTATTTCAGTGGCATTCTTTCTCCTGCTAGAGAAGGAAAACTAAAAACTCACTATTTCTTAATTTGAAGTGCTTTCCCCAAGTAACAGAAGCAGCAAATCTTTCAAGCAACAATGTGGGGGGGAAAAGCTGTACACTGCATTTCACACAACTATTGTTATCGAAAAGTAAGATTACTCCTGAACGTCCCAGCGTTCTTCCCATAGCAACCTCTGAGAAATGTTTGCTGCTTGATTAGAAACATGGAATGGGAGAAAGGGAAGTAAGTGTTAGTCTTCTTGTATTTTTCATAATGAATAATAGTAATATTGATGTATGTAAAGAGGATATTAATAAATTACCAGTACCCGATATTGTGTTTGGAACTGTATAGTAGTCAAGAATTTATGCTGTGCTGATGACAAGCTTTTTTTCTCCCTAAAGAGTATGAAATTGTGAATCTCTTGACTAGTGTTCAGGGTGGAGTTGTTAAGTATGGAACATTAGCAAATGTACAGCCCTGCAGATCAAACATATGATTTTTTTTTTCTCACCAGCAATATCCCACCATTCACACAGCCCATCATCCACCAAAGGCTGAAAGTAACTGCTAAATTCTAGCAATCTGAATTGACTTTTAACTATTTTTTTTGACATTACTGGTTCTTGTGCATCTATAAGAGAGAAGAGAGCTTGAAGAAATTATAGGGCCTCTTCTGAGATAGTTGCAATATCTTGGTCTTGTTAAAGGGATCACACACCTCTTTACTTCTTCCTCCAAAGCATTAGACACTAGAAAAGTAATTTGAATAGATCTATGAATTGGCTTCTGCTCCACCAAGGAGCTTGTCATATGCAAGAGCAACATTTAGGACGAAAAATCTAACCATATGTAGATTCCTAGTTTTGTTCCCAAAATAACTCCTGGTGTTGTTGGCTCTTTTTCCTCATCTAGTTACCATCTGGGGTTTGTGTATGTCTGTGTGTGCACACGCGCAGGCAATAATACCTCCTCCCCACAATCTGCCAGGCACAGATACTCTCCATCAACCTCTCCCACGCTTATATACCTCACTGAACCAGGAATGCAGAAAGGATTTCAGATAGAATGAAGAGGCCAGTTTCTGCCTTCCTGCCAAAGATTTTACATGCATTTCATGCTTGCCTTAAAAAAAAAAAATGTTGATCTGTAAACAGAGGCCAAGGAGACTGATAGCAATAGGAATTAATTTGCAAAAGTCTAGGATGTACGTGAGGGCTTCCCTGGTGGTTCAGCAGTAAAGGAACTGCCTGCCAATGCAGAGGCGTAGGAGACACAGGTTCAGTCCCTGGGTCAGAAAGATCCCCTGGAGAAGGGAATGGCAACCCACTCCAGTATTCTTGCTTCGACAATTTCATGGGCAGAGGAGCCTGGTGGGCTACAATCCATGGGATTGCAGAGTCAGACGCAACTGAGTGCACATACACACAGGATGTATGTGAATCCTTGATCTTAAGAAAATGCATGGAAGTGTTTAAGAGCTTGAGGGCTACACATATTTTTGTATAAACTGAACAACTGACTCAAACCATGGCCTGTTTCACTTTTGCTTCATGAACTTATTTCACATTTCTTTGGTTTAGAAATGACCAGGGCATTGAACTAATTAAAAAAATAATTTAATATGTAGGAATAAATCCTAGCCAAGCTGAGACCTTGTCAGCCAATTTCAACCTGGAGTGCAACCTTAGAACAGAATAGTAAATCTCCTATAATAGGGGTTTCCAGATCCAGTATATCATAGAATGCTTTGCATACTTGTCAGGAAGCACAATTCACCTCACCAACTGCCCTCACAAACTTCCTGAAACATGAGGGGTTCAGTGTGTTAATGGAAAACCAAAAGTACTGGGGAGAGAGAGGCTGGATTTAGGTATAGGCAATAAAGGGGAAGCAGGGCTTACCCTTGGGAAGCAAGAAGGAGCTAGGGATTCAATGGAAGTGAAAAATGGAGGTAGAGGAGGATGAAACCAGAGACCAGGCTGCCTTCCCCTCTTCCCCTTGTGAGGCAGATTGATACACACAGGAAGCAGCTATTCCAGGCTTTGGTTCATTTATCCCAGAGAACAGGTCAAGGAAAGGACAAAGTAGCCATCGTGCACATGAAGACTTGGAGGTAGAATACAGGAGGGGCTTGAGAGAGAAAGTCCTTATCTATACCTTTCTTCTTTTTTTTTTTCTTTAATAAGTGAAGTCTGCTACTTTCAGTGAAAGATGCAAAATATCAGGCTCCCTGCTGGCTGGATATGCTGGTGTGATATGAATCATTTTGCTTGGCTTTCCTATATCTGCTCAAAAAGAACTCTATGTTGGCTGGTGCTTACTGAATACCCCGGCTGGACCACCTTTAGGAGATGGTGGAGTGGAAATGGCTGAAGAAATTTGGGATAATGAACTAAGAGAAATCCTCTGTGACCTTACATTTCTATGTGTAATGTTGAAAATTCCCAAGTCAAGTCTCAAATCTTGATTAAGACTGTGTACATGTTAAAGAGGGGATAAAGAGAAGAGTAATTTGTGAATGAACTATTTTTAAAGACTTTCCTGATTTAGATAGTAAGGCATGGAAGAGAGGCAGGGAGAACATGTGCTGTCTGAGGCAGAAGAAATGGACATCTTTCATATCAGGTGATCTGAGAGAGAGAGAGATATATATATATAAAGAATGAAGACAGTATGACAAGAGTAAATGTTTTCTAATTCCATTCTAGTTCCACCCATGAGCCACAATATGCAAAGTACTTTTGTACATAATGCCTCATGGTTCCAGGGTATAAGAAAGAATATCTTTCTTATTTTGACTTATCTCAAAGGAAGAGACTGGTACCAGTCTTTTTCTTTTTCTTTTTTTGGCCCTGCCATGCAGCATGTGGGATTTTAGTTCCCCAACAAGGGAGTGAACCCATGATCCCTGCATTGGAAGTGTAAAGTCTTAACCACTGGACCACCAGGGGAGTCCTGGGGCCAGCCTTAATAGTTTAGGACAGTGGATTCTGATTTCATAAGCCTATGTAATTGTAATCAGATTATAAACATATGTACCAGAAATTTGTGCCAGAGTCATAAGTATGCAGGGGAATTTTCATATTTGAGCAAGTTTGCAGGGATTTTCAGTCATACCGTAAGTCATCATGTGACTAGCAAACATTAATTTCTGAGGAAGTCACTGAGATGAAATAGGCTTCAAAATCCACACTACCATTCATTAGAATGTTATTTCTCCTTGGAAATTTTCAGTTCAAGGGAAAATGATGCATGGTCATAGGGTAAAGAAAGCAAAATCAGATACCAATTGTTACTCCAAAGAGTGTTGTAGATGTTTTCTGAAGTGTTTGGCCTATCACCAAGATTTCAAACTCATAGAGCAATGACAGGCTTTATTTTTTGGGGGAAATTTCTCATTAATATTAACAGAGTGTAGCACAATAAATCCTGAAACTCACACTGAGCACGTGATTTAGCTTTGACCGTAACCAAGAGATCACAAACACAAAGATTTATCTTCTTGATGTTTTAACCTCTTGATCAGAGGGTCTGCTATTGGGTGGATGGGTATGCCAGGTCCCTTACTCCACACAAGGTACAGAGTGAAATTAGATGTGGCTTTTCAGTCTTGAGGCTCTGCTCATCTTCTAAATGGCATATACATTTCCACATATTCTTCTAATGGTTTTATCATTATTATTATTTTTTTCCCTGAAGAATGCCAAACATTGAGGCTCAGAGAGAAAAGATATGAAGGATTATTTAGGGTAATCTGAAGAAGGAGGATTTTGTCCCATAAGCTGTGTGTACATTTCATTCTATGATGACCTTTCTAGCATAAGAATAACTATTGTGATCACATGTCATCAAAACTAAATCAATAATTTCATCCTTACTATGTGGTAGGCTCTGAGTCAGGAACTATAGTGAATATTGACACATTTCATAAGTTGTCTTTGTGACAGCTTATGGCTTGTTGAATAGAAACACTTACAAACATTAGGTAATATCCAATAATAAAGAATTTAAATAGCATTTCTAGACAACAGTAGCAATATTATTAAAGGGCACCTATGATTAATTACTCAAGAAATTGTACAGACAATAATTGCTGAAATGTTTCAGAGAAAGGAGTGATCCCTTTAGGCTAGGCTTGGAAGGACACTGTTAAGGAAAAATATGGTTGAATTTAGTCTTTTCAGGATAGGAAGGATTTGGATAAGTAGAGAGGAATAACATGTGTTTTAATTATCAAAAGAAAGAGAAATACATGATTCTTCCTCTCATACTTACTACAGATATAGCTCTATGCTGGATATTTTCACTACAGTAATTTATGAAATAGATATTGCTATTCCCTTCAGATTTCCCTGGTTGCTCACTGGTAAAGAATCCACCTGCAATGCCGGAGACGGGTCAGGGAGACCCTCTGGATGAGGCAACCCACTCCAGTATTTTTGCCTGGAGAATCCTATGGACTGAAGAACCTGGCAGGCTACAGTCTATAGAGTCACAAACAGTCAGACACTATTGAAGCAACTGAGCACAGTGCACATTCCCAATTAACAAAAAGGGAAATTGAAGCTCATGGAGGTGAATTACTTTGACTAAGATAGCTATGAGAAATAATAACATGAAATTTCACTTTCTGCAGTGAGATAGTAATAGAAAACAATTTTACCTTTCCAGCTTGGAAAGGTAGAAAACTGAACAAAATATGTGGAATAACTTATTTAGTCATTGAACAATAGAATGTGGGACTGTGATCCCTAAGATAAGAAATAAATGAAGGAACCCCTATTCTGTCCCAGCTTACTACTTGGAGTTTCTGGGCCATAGGATAGAGTGAGGGAACCCAAACAGAGCCTGATGGTCTTGCAGGAAAACTAAGGTGATCGAAATTTTTGGAATAGAGTACCAGAGAAGAAAAAGATTTATAGGAAGACTTTTAGAAATATGCAGAGGAGTTCTTTTAAGTCATTGATTGAATAACTGTCTGTGGACATATATAAAAAAAAAATATTCATGTATAGGCAAAGATTCCTGGCAAACAGTATGCTAAACCTTTCCCAGGGCTCACAAAAAGTAAAGAATAGTTTGTACCTTTAAGATCTAAAGTAGAAAGATCTTATAAAACATGGTTCATTTGGCAAAGCACTAAAAAAATATAGTGTTTTTAGTGGGAGTAAATTAGTAGATTAAAGAATGCGCTGGGCCTCCTTAATTACATGTAGAAAAAAGATTCAGTGGATCAAACAAATAATAACTTGACTACTACTACTACTACTAATATTGTAGAACAAAGTCTAAAACTATTTAAAGGAATAACAACAATCCAGAACTTACAACACAAAATTTAACATGTCTTGATCCAAAGAAGAATTACCAGGCATGTATATAAACAGGAAAATGTGATCTTACAAGAAGACAATAAATCATTAGAAACAGACTTAGAAATGAGAGAGATAATGGAAATAGCAGTAAATGATATTAAAACAGCTTTCATACATGTACTTCATCTGATAAAGAAGGTAAAGAAAAATATAAACATGATAAGAAAAAAACAAAAAATGTATAAAAATTGCCCAAATAGAAAACCTAGTAATGAAACATGCAATACTGAAACTAAAAATAAACTAGATATAATTGTAGTAGACATTGCAAAAGACATCATGGTAGACATTGCAGAAGAAAATGTCATTGAAAGTAAACACATTGCAAAAGAAATTGCCTAAAATGAGGGTCAGGAAGAAGAGATCAAAAAATGAACAAAGCCTAATGATGGTATGAAAATGTAAACTATCTAAAATAGATGTGACTGGAGCCCTAACAAGAGAAGATAAAGACCAAAAAATATGAAAAATAATAATTAGAAATTTTACAAAATTTTGATGAAAACTGTAAGCCCATACACAAAACTCAGACAATAATATTACCTTTTAAAAATTCACACCAACAAACTAAATGGTTAAAATCCAGAATAAAGAGAAAAATAAAATAATAATTGAAAATTTTAAAGTTGTGTTAAAGGCAGCCACTGGGAAAAAAGATACAAATGCTCAAAGTAGTACAGAGTAACAGTGGTAACAATGATAAATAACTTCTCTTGAAAATTTGTGCAAGCCAGGAGACAATGAAGTAATTTTTTAAGACATTGTAAAATAAAAGTTGATTTAGAATTCAGTACTGAGAAAAAAAAGTATATTTTAATAAATACAGAAGATGTAAGACAATAAAAGATGAGAGAATTCATTATCAACAAATTTGCACCTTAGAAAAGGTTGAAAGAAATTCTTTACACAGAAGGAAGATAATGCCAGATGGAATTCATATCTACACAAGGAAATAAATAGCACTGGACATATTAACATATGAATAAATATAGAAGGCATTTCAACTCAAATTAATCACCCCAAAAGATAACTATGAGACTGAAAATAATGGCAATGAATTTGAAGGTTTATAATTTATGTCAGAGTAAAATCTATAAAAGTAAGGGTTGGGAGAGAGTAAATTAAAATATAACTCTCTAATGTTCTTACACTTTATGCAAAGTGGTAAATATAATTTGAAATTAGAGTACAATGTTAACAATATATACTATAAACCCAAGAACAAGCATATTAAAATAATAAAAGAAGAGGTATAATTAATACTGGAGAGAAGAATCCCTAAAATATATCCAATTCTTCTAAAGAAGATAAAAACAGAGGAAAAGAACAAAAAGCAGATTATAAAAAAATTTCTTTTTATTTTTAATGGAGGATTTAAACCAACTTTATTGATAATTACAGCAAGTGTAAATGGCCTCAGTTCAGTTCACTTCAGTCGCTCAGTCGTGTCCGACTCTTTGTGACCCCATGAATCGCAGCACGCCAGGTCTCCCTGTCCATCACCAACTCCCGGAGTTCACTCAGACTCACGTCCATGGAGTCAGTGATGCCATCCAGCCATCTCATCCTCTGTCGTCCCCTTCTCCTCCTGCCCCCAATCCCTCCCAGCATCAGAGTCTTTTCCAATGAGTCAACTCTTCGCATGAGGTGGCCAAAGTACTGCAGTTTCAACTTTAGCATCATTCCTTCCAAAGAAATCCCAGGGCTGATCTCCTTCAGAATGGACTGGTTGGATCTCCTTGCAGTCCAAGGGACTCTCAAGAGTCTTCTCCAACACCACAGTTCAAAAGCATCAATTCTTTGGCACTCAGCTTTAAAGACTCCCAATAAAGAGATTGTCAGATTTTGATATAGTGAAAGTGAAAGTGAAGTCATTCAGTCATGTCCGACTCTTTGTGATCCCATGGTCTATAGCCTATCATGCTCCTCCATCCATGGAATTTTCCAGGCAAGAGTACTGGAGTGGGTTGCCATTTCCTTCTCCAGAGGATCTTCCTGACCCAGGGATCAAACCCAGGTTTCCCACATTGTAGGTAGATGCTTTACCATCTGAGCCACCAGGGAAACCCTTTGATCTAATAGCTGTACTGGAATAAGACACTCCACAAATTTTTCACATGCCTCTGTAATTTCATTGCAAAACTATTGGATGGTTTTATAATAGATGGGGAAGCAGTGGAAACAGTGGCTGACTTTACTTTTCTGGGCTCCCAAATCACTGCAGATGGTGATTGCAGCCATGAAATTAAAAGACACTCCTTGGAAGGAAAGTTATGACCAACCTAGGCAACATATTAAAAAGCAGAGACATTACTTTGTCAACAAAGGTCCATCTAGTCAAGGCTATGGTTTTTCCAGTGGTCATGTATGGATGTGAGAGTTGGACTATAAAGAAAGCTGAGTGCTGAAGAATTGATGCTTTTGAACTGTGGTGTTGGAGAAGACTCTTGAGAGTCCCTTGGACTGCAAGGAGATCCAACCAGTCCATTCTAAAGAAGATCAGTCCTGCGTGTTCTTTGGAAGGACTGAAGCTGAAGCTGAAACTCCAGTACTTTGGCCACTTGCTGTGAAGAACTGACTCATTGGAAAAGACCCTGATGCTAGGAAAGATTGAAGGCTGGAGAAAAAGGGGACTACAGAGGATGAGATGGTTGGATGGCATGACAGACTCAATGGACGTAAGATTGAGCAAGCTCTGGGAGTTGGTGATGGACAGCGAATACTGGCATGCTGCAGTTGATGAGATCACAGAGAGGTATACAAAACTGAGCAAATGAACTGAACTGAACATTTCAAAATTGGTTCATCAAGAATAACCAGTTGCTTTAATATGTTAAAAACAGAAGAAATTGGTGGGTGGATAGTGGTATGGGAACTTTATACTTTCAACTCAAATCTTTTTTGTAAAAAATCCCATTAAAGAAACAATGGCCATCAAAAAAATGAAGATAAAATAAAGACATTCTTAGATAAATAAAAAGTTAGACAATTAATTTCTAGCAGAACCACTTTGTAAGAAATATTAAACAAAATTTTTCAGGCTGAAAGAGTGACAATAGACAGTAATATGATTTCATGCAAATAAATAAAAAAAAACCCCACAAAGACAGCCAGTCAAAATAATTATATATATATATATATAATTAATTAAAAGGACAGCGCAATCACATATTTCTCCTCCTTTTTCCTCTTAACTGATTTAAAAAACAAATGAACAGACAGAACAAGATGTTGGAGGAGTAGGTGGACATGAAGTGCACGTCTCTCTACAGATCCATCAGGAATACACCTTCAGACACAGAAGTGCATGCAGAATGCCAGCTGAGAGCAGACAGAAGTACCTGACCAGAGGTAAAGAATATATAGAACCATGCAAAACTCATTATGATGAAAGAACTAGAGGGGGAAACAGGAGTGTTAGTAGGACTAGACCTGCCCTCAGCAGGTGGGGGAACTGAAGAAGGGGTCCGATCCCCACATTGGAGCAATCGTCTGAGTCAGAGGAGAAACATTTAAGGCTGAGGGTGAAACAGCTGATCTGTGACAGCCTAAATGGAATAAGAATCAGACAGTCCTTGCACAGCCATACATACCCTGGACAGGGACGCAGGTCCCCTAGAAGGCACAGTGGCTGGGAGCTGGAGTTTAGAGATTGTGGAGAAAACCTAGGGTGAGGGCTGCTATTGACTTCAGAGAGATGGATCTAGGGGATGTGAGGGAGGAGATTATGGTGGAAAATGCCAGTGGAGGAAAGCCAGACAGCCAGAGAAGCAAGGTGATGCAGCTAGGTCACGTGTAGGGGGTGGAGCCATCATTAGAGCCTTCTCTCCCCACACGCCAGCATCGGCAGCTGAACAATAGAGTGGTTGGCCCATCAAATGCCCAAGGCACTGAACTACAGAGTAGGAACCCACCCAGGGTACCCCTCTTTGCGACTGATGCTCCAAACATCAGAGAAGGATTCCAGGCAAGAGAGCCATCTACGTGCCTGAACAGGCAGAGCTATGGAAAAAAACTGGCCCAAGAGGTGTTTTGATCGCCAGCTACAAGAAGCTGGAAAAAAGACTCTGATAGAGCCATAACTCCTGCAGCAGAGGGAGTTCATGTCCCTGCACACTTGTCTCCACCAGGGTCCCTGCATTCCAGGAAGCTACACCAGTTTCACACGCAACCATCACTGGGGAAGAGCTGCCACAGGCAAAAAATGTCTGGCATCTATGCACTCAAGATTGCTTCAGTTGTGTCCAACTATTTGTGACCCGGTGAACTGTGGCCTGCCAGGCTTCTCTGTCAGGGAGGGCGGTTCTCCAAGCAAGAATCCTGGAGCGTATTGACAAATACTGGTTCACATACCCTTCTCAGTTCAGTTCAGTCACTCAGTTGTATTTGACTCTTTGCAACCCCATGGACCGCAGCACGCCAGGCCTCCCTGCCCATCACCAGCTTCCAAAGTTTACTCAACCTCATGTCTATTGAGTCAGTGATGCCATCCAGCCATCTCATCCTGTGTCGTGTCCTTCTCCCCCTGCCTTCAATCTTTCCCAGCATCAGGGTCTTTTCAAATGAGTCAGTCCTTCACATCAGGTGGCCAAAGTATTGGAGTTTCAGCTTCAAAATCAGTCCTTCCAATGAATATTCAAGACTGATTTCCTTTAGGATGGACTGGTTGGATCTCCTTGCAGTCCAAGGGACTCTCAAGAGTCTTCTCCAACACCACAGTTCAAAAGCATCAATTCTTCGGTGCTCAGCTTTCTTCACAGTCCAACTCTCACATCCATACATGACCACTGGAAAAACCATAGCCTTGACTAGACAGACCTTTGTTGGCAAAGTAATGTCTCTGCTTTTTAATATGCTCTCTAGATTGGTCATAACTTTTCTTCCAAGGAGTAAGCATCTTTTATTTCATGGCTGCAGTCACTATCTGCAGTGAATTTGGAGTCCCCCCAAAATAAAGTCTGTCACTGTTTCCACTGTTTCTCCATCTATTTGCCATGAAGGGATGGGACCAGATCCCATGATCTTATATGTTTGAATGTTGAGTTTTAAGACAACATTTTCACTCTCTTCTTTCACATTCATCAAGAGGCTCTTTAGATCTTCTTTGCTTTCTGGCATAAGGGTGGGATCATCTGCATGTCTGAGGTTATTGAATTTTCTCCTGACAATCTTAATTTCAGCTTGTGCTTCATCCAGCCCAGCGTTTCTCATGATGTACTCTGCATATAACTTAAATAAGGAGGGTGACAATATACAGCCTTTACATGCCCCTTTCCCTATTTGGAAGCAGTCTGTTATTCCATGTCCAATTCTAACTGTTGCTTCCTGACCTACCTTCAGACTTCTCAAAAGTCAGGTAAGGTGGTCTGGTATTCCCATTTCTTTAAGAATTTCCACACTTCGTGGTGATCCACACAGTTAAAGGCTTTGACATAGTCAACAAAGCAGAAAATTTCCTGCTGCCCTACCCATCAACTCTCCTGAGCACTTGGTGCTGCCAGAAGCCCTCCAACCCAAGCACCTTCACCTTCTCCACACCTGGCCCTCGCTGGGGCAGACCAAAATCCTCCAGGGCAGCCTCAGGAGCAAACCCCAGTGAACAACCCACATGCAGAGATGGAAATAAAACCACAATTGAAACCCCGGGGCTGTGTGGCTAAGGAAGAAGACTGAAAACCTTCCCACCAGCTGTACAAGCTGCAGCTTAAATCCACATGATCAACCAGACAGACTCTCTGTCGACAGAAAATACAAAATGTCATTGAGAACTCCCACAAAAGAAAACGCACTAGTTCTGATAGCTGTGGACATTGAAGGCAAGAACACACAGGAGTAGGACCAGATTAGAATCTGAGCTGCCCCCACAGCAGTTCTGGAGACCAGCACAGTGTTGGAGGGCATCCTAGGGAGGTAAAATGGACTGTGACTCCCAGGGAGGGAGAGGACTCTGATAGCAGTGACTTAAGAAAAACTTTTTTTATTCTTATATTTTGACTTGTTCTATAGATTCTTTTGACTTTTTCTTTTCTTTTTTCCCCTCACCCCCACCCCCTATTGTTGTAGCTGTTGCTTTTATTGGCACTATGAAATATAATTAAGCTTTTGAGTTTTTTTTTTTTTAATTTTCTTTTCAGTCACATTTTTTATTGTTGTTATAAACCTCTTCCTCTAGGTTGGAGAAGGAAATGGCAACCCACTTCAGTATTCTTTCCTGGAGAATCCCAAGGATGGAGGAGCCTGGTGGGCTGCCGTCTATGGGGTCACACAGAGTCGGACACGACTGAAGTGAGTTAGCAGCAGCAGCAGCAGCCTCTACTTTGGGCTTTTGCTGTTCTGTGGTGGTTTTTTTTTTTTTTTTTTTTCCTCTTTTTTTTTTAGATGCTTTCTTTTTCTTTATTTTAATTTTTTTAAACCTATTATATTTTTTCTACATGTATTCCCTTGTTTGCTTTTCCTATGTTCTTTTCCCCTTCCAGTTAATCTTTAATATATATAAATCTTCTTCATCTACCTCTATTTAATTTTACATGTCTATTCTTTCTTTCCTTTCTTCTCAATATATTTGTTAGTTTTGTTTTAATTACTTAATTCCCCACTTGGCAGCTTGCTTTAATTTTGTTTTTCAGTTTGTGCTTTAGTTACTTTTGTTCTTAAATGGTAAATATAATTTTTGACTTCCTTTGTTTGCTGGGTCAGTCTTCTGTACTTTATTTTTGTTGGACTGTTTTGATTTTGCTTATGGGTATATATTCTATTATTTTAATTATTATTTGCCTGATTTTGTAACTGCCATTTGTCTGGGTTTCATCTTTCATTTCTCATTTTTGAGTCTCTGTTTTAATCTCATTTAATGCCTTAACAAACCACTTGTGGAATCTTCCTTCATGACCAGAGAAAGCCCTGTGCCTTTGGAGTGGGAGCAGTGACCCTAGAATACCAGAGAACTCACCCTAGGGAGTATCAGATAGCGAGACCTCACACAAAGGAAATCACTTGAATACAAGACCCAGCATCACCCAATCACCAGTAGCACCCTGTGCAGGACTCCTCATCTAAACAACAAACAAAAGAAACTGAAGTCACTCAGTCATATCTGACTCTTTGTGACCCAATGGACTGTGGCCTACCAGGTTTCTCCATCCATGGGATTCTCCAGGCAAGAATACTGGAATGGGTATTTCCTTCTCCAGGGGATCTTCCCTACCCAGGGATCGAACCTGGGTCTCCCACACTGGAGGCAGATGCTTTAACCTCTGAGCCACCAGGGAAGCAAACAACAAACAAAACAAAAATGCAAACCCAATCATCAGCAGACAGGATTACCACCTCACTCAGCCTTGCTCATTAGAGGAAAAACAAACAAACAATCATTTAAAAAAAAAAAAAAAAAAAGCACAAATCTCACCCTATACAAAGCTTACACAAACCACTGGACCAACCTTAGGAGGAAAGAAACCACAAGGAAGAAAGTATTCAGCCTTGAAGCCTGGGAAAATGAGACCTCAAACACAATAAGCTAAAATAATAATAATAATGAAAAGGCAGAGAAATACTACACAAATGAAGGAACAAACTGGAAACACAGAAGTACAAATAAATGAAGAGGACATAGGCAAGCTACCTGAAAAAGAATTAAGAATAATGATAGTAAAGATGATTTAAAAAAAAAAAAAAAAAAACCTTGAAAACGGAATGGAAAAATGCAAGAATCAATTAACAAAGACCTAAAAGAATTTAAAAATAGCCATACAGAGACAAACAACATAATTACTGAAATTAAAAATACTCTAGAAGGAATCAGTACCAGAATATCTGAAGCAGAAGAATGAATCAGTGACTTGAAATTTAAAATGAAGAGCAAAATAAAGCAGAAAGAATGAAAAGAACTGACGACAGTCTCAGAGACATCTGAGACAATATCAAAAGCACCTGCATTCGAATTATAGGGGTCCCAGAAGAAGAAGAGAAAAAGAAAAGGTATGAGAAAATTTTTGAAGAGATTATAGTTGAAAATGTCCCCAACATGGAAAAGGAAATAATCAATCAAGTTCAAGTTGCTCAAAGAGTCCCATACAGGTAAAATCCTAGGACAAACATGTGAAGATACATAATAATCAAACTAACAAAGCCTAAAACAAAGAAAGAAAATGAAAAGCAGCAAGGGAAAAGCAATAAATAACATAAAACAGAAACCCCATACATTTAACAGCTGATTTTATCACCAGAAACTCTGCAGGCCAGAAGGGACTGGCAGGATATATTTAAAGTACTGAAAGGGGAAAATATAAAACCAAGATGACTGTACCTGGCAAAGATCTCATTCAAAACTGATGGGGAAATCAAAACTTTTCAGACGAGCAAAAGTTAAGAGAATTCAGTACTGCCAAACCAGCTTTACAACAAATGTTAAAGGGAATTACATAGTCAAGAAATACAAGAGAAGAAAAAGACCTACAAAATCAATCCCAAACAATTAAGAAAATGGCAATAGGAACATGTATGTAAATAATTACTCTAAATGTAAACGGATTAAATGCTTCAACCAAAAGACACAGACTGACTGAATGGATACACAAGCAAGACCCATATACAGGCTGTCTATAAGAAACACATTTCAGACCTATAGAGACATATGGATTGAAAGTGAGAGAATGGAAAATATATTCCATGTAAATGAGAAGCAAAAGAAAACTGGAGAAGCAATCCTCATACCAGACAAAATAGACCTTAAAATGAAGAATATTACAAGTGATAAGGAAGGATATTGCATAATGATCAAGGGATCAATCCAAGAGGAAGAGAGAGCAATTGTAAAGTTATATAGACCCAACATAGGAGCACCTCAATGCATAAGACACACACTAGCAGATATAAAAGGAAAAACTGACAGCAACAGAATAATAGTAGGAGACTTTAGCTCCCCAATCACAGCAATGGACAGATCATCAAAACAGAAAATTAATAAGGAAACACAAGTCTTAAATGATACACTAGATGAGATGGATCTCATTGATATCTTCAGGACGTTCCATTCAAATGCAGAAGAATACACCTTCTCTCAAGTGCAAATAGAACATTCTCCAGGATAGACCACATCTTGGATCACAAATCAAACCTCAGTAAATTTAAGAAAATTGAAATCACATCAAGCATCTTCTCCAACCACAATGCTTTGAGAGTAATCAATTACATGAAAAAAAAAAAAAAAAAAACCTGAAAGAAATGCAAACACATAGAGATCAAGCAATACATTTTAAAATAACCTACAGGTTACTGAAGAAATCAAAAGGAAAATCAAAAAATTTCTAGAAACAGATGACAATGAAAACAAAACTCAAAACCTATGGGATGCAGCAAAAGCAGGTCTAAGAGGGAAGTTTATAGCAATGCAATCCTACCTCAAGAAACAAGAAAAACATTGAATAGACAACCTAACTCTACACCTAAAACAAATGGAAAAAGAACAACCTTCCCTCTCCCCCCCCAAAAAAAAATAAATAGTAGAAGGAAAGAAATCATGAGGATCAGAACAGAAATAAGTGAAAAGGAAATGAAAGAAACAATAGTAACGATTAATAAAACTAAAAGCTGATTCTTTGAGAAGATAAGTAAAATTGACAAACTTTTAGAGACTCATCAAGGAAAAAGAGAGAAGACTCAAATCAATGAATTTAGTAATGAAAAAGGAGAGGTTACAACAGACAATGCAGAAATACAAAAGATTATAAGAGACTATTATGAACAACTATATGGCAATAAAATGGATAACCTGGAAGAAATGGACATATTCTTAGAAAAGCTCAATCTTCCAAGAATGAACCAGGAAGAAATAAAAATTATGAACAACCCAATTACAAGCACTGAAGTTGAAACTGTGATCGAAAATCTCCCAAAAATCAAAAGCCCAGGATCAGTTGGCTTCACAGGCAAATTCTATCAAACATTTAGTGAAAAGCTAATGCCTATCCTTCTAAAACTCTTTCAAAAAATTGAAGAGGAAGGGACACTTCCCAACTCATTCTATGAGGCCACCATCACCTTGATACCAAAACTAGACAAATACAACGCAATAAATGAAAACTACAGGCCAATGTCACTGGTGAACATAGATGCAAAATCCTCAAAACAAATTCTAGTGAACAGAATTCAGCAACACATCAAAAAGCTCAACACCATGATAAGTTGGGTTTATTCCAGGGGTGCCAGGATTCTTCAATATACAAAATCAACCAATGTGATACAGCATGTTAACAATTTGAAAGATAAAATCCATATGCTAATCTCAATAGACACAGAAAAAGTCTTTGACAAACTTCAGAACCCATTTACAGTTAACTCTTCAAATTACAGGCATAGAAGGAACCTACCTCAAAATAGTAAAGGCCATATATGATAAGCTTGCAATAACATTTTTCTCAATGGTGAAAAACTGAAAGCATTCCCCCTAAGGTGAGGAATAAGACAAGGGTGTCCACTTTCACCACTGTTATTCAACATAGTTCTGGAAGTCCTATCTATAGTAATCAGAGAAGAAAAATAAAAGAAATCTAGATTGGAATAGAAAAAAATAAAACTTTCACTGTTTGCAGATGACAGTATACTGTATGCAGAAAACTCTGAATAGCCAAAGCAGCCTTGAGAAAGAAGAATGAAGCTAGAGGAATCAACCTTCCTGACTTCAGATTGTACTACAAAGCTACAGTAATCAAGACAGTATGGTACTGGCCCAAAAACATGAATATAGACCAATGGAACAAGATAGAAAGCCCAGAAATAAACCCATGTGCCTATGAGTAATTTATTTTTGACAATGGAGGCAAGAATATACAATGGGGCAAAGACAGCCTCTTCAATAAGTGGTGCTGGGAAAACTGGACAGCTACATATAAAAGAATGAATTGAGAACACTTCCTAATGCCATACACAAAGATAAACTCAAAATGGACTAAAGAACAAAATGTAAGACCAGAAACTATAAAACTCTTATAAGTAAGCATAGGCAGAACACTCGATGACCTAAATCAAAGCACAATCCTTTATTACCCACCTCCTAAAATAATGAAAATAAAAACAAAAGTGGGACCTGATTAAACTTAAGAGATTTTGCACAGCAAAGGAAACTATAAGCAAGATGAAGAAACAACCCTCAGAATGGGAGAAAATAATGGCAAATGAAACAACTGACAAAGGATTAACTTCCAAAAGAAACAAGCAGTTCATATAACTCAATACCAGAAAAACAAACAACTCAATCAAAAATTGGAAAAAGACCTAAACAGACATTTCTCCAAAGAAGACATACAGATGGCTAACAAACACATGAAAAGATGCTCAATATCCATCATTATTAGAGACATGCAAATCAAAACTACAATGAGATATCAACTCATATCAATCATTATTAGAGACATGTAAATCATTTTGATATTTGGCAAAACTAATATAATTATGTAAAGTTTAAAAATAAAATAAAATTAAAAAAAAAAACTACAATGAAATATCAACTCATACCAGTCAGAATGGCCATCATCAAAAAGTCTACAAGCAATAAATGCTGGAGAGGTGCACTGTTGGTGGGAATATGAATTGATTCAGCCACTATGGAAGACGGTATGGAGATTCCTTAAAAACTAGGACTAAAACCACTGTATGACCCAGCAATCCCACTCTTAGGCATATAACTTGAGGAAACCAAAATTGAAAAAGACACATGAATCCCATTGTTCATTGCAGCACTATTTACAATAGCTAGAACAGGTAAGCAACCTTGATGTCCATCAACAGATGACTGGATAAAGAAGTTGTTGTACATATACACAATGGAATAGTATTCAGCCATAAAAAGGAATGCATTTGAGTCAGTTCTAATGAGGTGGATGAACCTAGAACCTGTTATACAGAGTGAAGTGAGTCAGAAAGTGAAAGGTAAATATTGTATTCTAATGCATATATACAGAATCTAGAAAAATGGTACTGAAGAATTTATTTACAGGGTAACAGTTGAGAAACAGACATAGAAAATAGAGTTATGGACATGGGGAGAGGGAGGAGAGGGTGAGATGTATGGAAAAAGTAACATGGAAACTTACTTTACAATATGTAAAATAGATAGCCAACAGGAATTTGTGTATGGCTAAGGAAACTCAAACAGGGGCTCTGTATCAACCTAGAGGGGTGGGATGGAGAGGGAGATGAGAGGGAGGTTCAAAAGGGAGGGGATATATGTATACCTATGGCTGATTCATGTTGAGGTTTGACAGAGAACAACACAATTCTATAAAGCAATTATCTTTCAATTAAAAAATAAATAAAATTTTAAAACATATAAAAAAAGCAAATGCACAAAAATATATGTATAGTTGTGATGCTGGATTTAATTGCTGGCAATAACAGTACAAGGAAGGGTGGGATTAAAATTTTATTAAAAGAGGGAATGATGCCAAATTGTAATCCATATATAGAAGAAGAAATAAAGAGAACTACAGATGTAAAATAAATTTATATAGCCAACTCAAAATGTTCTTCTTCACTTAGTTTCTTTTTTGGTAAAGTTATTATCAAAAGTAATAATTATAATAATGTATTGTTGAGTTTGTACATATATTAATATAATATTTATAATAGTAGCTGTCAAAAATGGGAAAATGGAATAGAGTTATATAACAGTAATATTTCTATGTCGGGCTTCCCCCATGGCTCAGCAGGTAAAGAATCTGCCTGCCTTGCAGGAGACACAGGAGATGCAGATTTGATTCCTGAGTTGGTAAGGTCCCTTGGAGTAGGAAATGGCAACCCACTCCAATATTCTTGCCTGAAAAAGCCCACGGACAGAGGGCCCTGGCAGGGTACAGTCCAAAGAATTGCAAAGAGTCAGACTCGACTGAGTAACGGAGCATGCATAGAAAACAAAAATTCACCTGGAAGATAGAAATTCAACTGTATCCATTATATTACATGGGGAAAGGATTAAACAGTCAAAGACACAAATTATCAGAGTGGATAAAAAACATGACATCCAACTTTCTGCTGTCTACAGGAGACATACTTTACATGCAAAGTTACAAAATGTTGAAAGTAAAAGTGTAGAAAATGTATACTGTGAAACATGAGAGCTGATATGACTGTATTAATACCAGACAAAACTGACCTTGAAACAAAATAAATTACTAAAGAAAAATAAGGAGAACTTATAATGATCAAAGAGGTACACATAACAATATAACAAGGATACACATGACAACAGAGTCACAAAATAGGTGAAGCAAAATTGACAGAATTCAAAGGAGAAACAATAGCAATAGTTGGAGACCTCAGTGCTTCACTTTCAGTAACAGAGCTAGACATAATGTCTAAGAAAACAGGAACACATGTATACCTGTGGCGGATTCTTTTTGATATTTGGCAAAACTAATACAGTTATGTAAAGTTTAAAAATAAAATAAAATTAAAAAAAAAAAACTGCAAAAAAAAAAAAAACAGAAAGCTTGAACAAAACTATGAACTAAGTAGAATTAAAAGACAATTATAGAGCCCTCCAACCAACAATAGCAAAAAAACATACTTTTCTCAAATGCCCATAGAACATTCTCCAGGATAAGATCATATGCTAGGCTACAGAACAAACCTCTATGCCTCAATAAATTTAAAAAGTTTGAAATCATGCAAAGTATAATTTCTGACATTCCATTCAGTGGAATTAAATCAGAAATCATCACCAGAAAATAATTTAGAAAATCAACAGATATATGAAAATTAAATGATACAATCATATATTATCAGTGGGTCAAAAAAGAAATCACAAGAATTAGATTAAAATTGCATGATGAATGAAAACAAAAGGACAACAAATCAAAATTTATAGAATGTAACTTAAATAATACTTAAAGGACCATTTAAAGTTGTTAAACATTTAATTTAAAAAATCTCAAATTAATAACCCGGGCTTCTAAATTAAGAAATTGGAAAAAGAACAAATTAAATTTAAAACAAACACAAGGAAGGAAATAAAAATTAGAATGGAGATCAATAAAATTAAAAAATAGAACAATCAAGAAAATCTCAAAATCAAAAGTTGTTTTTGTTTGAAAAGGTTAATAAAATGGGCAAAAGTTTAGCTAGACTAAGAAAAAAGAGAGATTATTCAAATTAGTACTATTAGAACACAAAACTAATACAATATTGTAAAGCAATTAGCCTCCAATTAAATAAATTTATATTAAAAAAAGAAATGAAAGGGGTGATACTCAACCTTACAGAAATAAAAATATGTTAAGAGTGTATTATGAGTAATTATTCTTATTCAGTTTCTAAGTCATATCGGACTCTTGGTGACCCCGTGGACTGTAGCACACATCGATTCCCTATCTTCACTATCTCTTGGAGTTTATTCAGATTCATGTCCATTGACTTGGTGATGCTATCTAACCATCTCATCCTATGCCACCCCCTTCTCCTTTTGCCTTCAATCTTTCCCAGCATCAGGGTCTTTTCCAATGAATTAGATCTTTGCATCAGGTGGCCAATAATTTAGGAAACTTCAATAAAAAGGGCTATCTGAGAAAGATATAAATTATCAAAATTGATTTAAGAAAAAAAAAAAAGAAACTCTGAACAGGCCTATAGCAAAGAAAGAGATTGAATTAATAATTTTAAAACTTCCCACAAAGATAAGGCCAAGCATAGATGACTTTACTGGTGAATTCTACCAAATATTCCAAGAGTTAATATCAATTCTTCACAAACTTTTAAAAAAATAACAGAGTGCAGAACTCTTTTTCACTTATATATGAATCTAGTATAATCCTGATATCAAAACCAGACAGAAACATCACAAGAAAACCACAGACTAAACTATAGTCTCTGAATATAGACACAAAAGTCCTTAACAAAATACTAACAGACTATGTTAGCAACATTGCAAAAAACATCATATAACATTAATAAGTAGGATTTTTCAAAAGGATATAGGTTGATTTAACACCTGAAAATCAACCACTGTAATAACAGACTATCAAATAGAAAAAGGGGCAAAAACCACATGATTAGCTCAATAGATGCAAGCAAAAAGTTTAAAAAAATAACCCACCTTTTTTATTAAACACTTAATATATGAGGAATAAAAGGGAACTTCCTAAATATGAAAAAGGAACTTTATGAAAAAATAACAATACTTTGGCCACCTGATGTGAAGAGTCAACTCATTGGAAATGATACTCATGTTGGAAAAAATTGAGGGCAGGAAGAAAAAGGAGCTAAAGAGGATGATTGTTGGATGGCATCAGCAACTCAGTAGATATGAGTTTGAGAAAACTCTGAGAGATAGTAAAGGACAGAGAAGCTTGGCATTCTGCAGTTCATGGGGTCACAAAGAGTTGGACACAACTTAGGGACTGAACAGCCGCAACACGTGCAGATGACAGTGTTACATAGAAAAAATCCAATGGAAGTCACTAAAACATAGAACTGATAAGCTGATTCAGGCAGTTTGCAAAATACAATATCAATATACAAAAAAACCTGTTTTATTTCTATATACTAGTAATGAATAATCTGAAAATATAATTAGGAAAATCATTTCATTTATTAGAGCATCTGAAGACTAAATCACTTAAGAATAAATTTAACAAAAGAAGAACAGAACTGATACTTGAAAACTGCCCAAAAAAAGTGCTGGAAGAATTAAAGAAAATCTAAGTAGTGAAAAGACAGCCTATATTTATGGAATGTAGGATTCAATATTTTTAAGATGGCCGTACTCCAAATTGATCTGCATACTCACCTTTAAAATATTAGCTATATCTTTTCGGAAACTAAATATGAATTCCAAAATTCATATGGAAATGAAGAAGATCCAAAATAATCAAAATACTTTCTAATATGAAAACATATTACAAAGCACAGTGTTGGAATATAGGTAGACCTATAAATCAATGGGGGATTCACAGGTGGTGCTAGTGGTAAAGAACCCACCTGCCAATGCATGAGACATGAGAGACATGGATTCGGTCTCTGGGTTGTGAAGATCCCCTGAAGGAGGGCCATGGCAACCTACTCCAGCATCTTGTCTGGAAAATCCTATGGACAGAGGAGCCTGATGGGCTACTCTCAGTAGTGCTGCAGAGTCAGACATGACTGACTGAGTGTGTGCACACACACACACACACACACACACACACACCAGTGGAGTAAAATGTGAATTCAGAAATAAACCCTTACCTTACAGTCAACTAATTTTCAACAAGGATGTCAAGATAATTTAATGAGGGAAAACAGAGTCTTTTCAACAAATGGTGTGGGAATAACTGAATACTCATATTCAAAAGAAAGAAGTTGAACCCTTTCTTTGTATTATACAGTACACAAAAATTAACTCAAAATGGATTATAGACATATATATTTACATGTATGTATATATATATATGTAAGCTAAAGCTATTAGACTTTTAGAAGGAAATGCAGTTTTAAATCTTTATTTTAGGCAAACATCACTTAGATATGACATCAAAGCACTAACTACCAAATTAAAAATAACTTGAACTTGATAAAAACTTAAAATTTTGTCTTACAAATGATATCACCAGGGAAGTAAAAGCACAGCCTGCAGAAAAGAAAATATTTGTAAATCGTATATTCAATAAGACTTATATTCAGAATATATAAAATACTTACAACTCAGTAATAGAAAGATAAATAGCCTGATTGAAAAATAAACAAAGAATAGTCATTTCTCCAAAGAAGATACACAAAGAGCCTAAGCACACGACCAAATGCCTAACCTCATTAGTCATTGTTTGTATGTACGTGTGTGAGTGCATGCATGTATGCTCAGTCGTGTCTGACTTTTGCAATTCCATGGACTATAACCCACCAGGCTCCTCTGTCCACAGGATTATTCAATAGGAGAGTGCAAATCAAAGCCAGTATGATACCACTTCATACCCACTATGAATGGTATAATTAAAAATATCAAAAACAAAAAGCAAAAAATGTCATCAAAGATGTGGAGAAATTGATATCTTCATCCATTGCTGATGGGAATGGTACAGCTGCTTTGGGTACCTGGCATTCAAAAAGAAAAATAAACATAGAATTACCATCTGTCCCAACAACTCCTCTCCTAAGTATGTACCCAGAGAAATAAAAACATACATCCATGTAAAGACTTGGTTGGTCCCAAATGTTCTTGGAAGTTTTATGTATAATGGCAAAAAAGTGGAAACAACCCAGATGTCCACTGAGAAATCTATAAATAAAATGATAAATGGATAAACAATTTATGATATAGCCATATAATAGAATACTACTACACCATCAAAAATAATTAATTACTGATATGTGGTACAATGTTGGTGAACTTTGAATATTTATCCTAAGTGAAATAAACCAGCGGTGAAATTATTGTAGGATTCTATTTTTATGTAGGCCAGAATAGGCAAATCCATTGAGACATAAAGCAGAATTCCGCCCCCACTCCGAAATGGGGATGGATGAATGGGAAACAGAGGAGAGGATGAATGGGAAAAGACTATTAATTCTTTTTTGATGAAGAAGCTATTTTAAAATTAGATTATGGTGATGGTTGCACAATTCTGTGAATATACTAAAAATCTTGAATTGTAAAGGTTAAATGGGTGAATTATGTAATGTGTGAATTATACCTTGATGAAGCTGCTAAAAAGAGTTATATGCTCCAGAGATAAAAGTGGGAAGGAAAGTCAGTCTGCAATGAAATTATTCTTTTTGATTTTTGTTCACTTGATGTTATCAATTAGGAAAAACAATTAAGTATAATTTAAAAGTGATAGCCCAGTTTTATGTGACTGGTACTAGAGTATGTACTTGAACCTGCATCTGTTAAAATATTTAGAAGATAATTAGGACCATTTCCCTGGTATCCACCTTTCATGACTCTCCTATCTTTCAAAATTAGAAGTAAGACTGGTTTATGTAGCGATATCCTCTTGAAAGGTGCTACGAAAACAATTTATTTTATTGCATTCCTTACCACATTAGAGAAGCTAAGAGATTTTTTTATTTTATTTGTATTCAATTCTCAGAAATCATATTTTGTGAATAGCTTATCAGTTCCACATGTGGTATCCTACAGAGCAATATTCAGTGGTGTAGGTGCCAAAGAACTCAAAACCGGAAAGCAGAATTCTAGGATCAAAACTTTCATCTCCAATCATTTGTTGTGTCCTTGGATAATTCTAGTCTCTTTAACTTACAGGTTTCTCATCTATATAATAGAAAAGAAAAACCTTTTTTTCTTTCTAATCTTCCAGAGTTTTTGAGTAGTAATCCAAATCAGATAATGGCTGTGAAAATAATTTAAAATGCAGAAACCTCTTTACACATGTGAGATAGTATTATTGTTATTTATTGTAATATAAAATCAATAGTATAATAAAATGATAATAATGTTGATAATAAGAAGGAAGTTTATGCAAAATATATTTGTTATTGGTTTTTGCTTTTTACGATTGGCCTTTTATATACATCATATATGGGGGGAAATATATCCTAGTTCTGGATTTGCAAACAGAGAGAAGACTGGTTTTCTAGAAAAAAAAAATCTGGAAAGAAAATATCATCATATGTCTTTGCTGCCAACTTAGTGACTTGTTGGAAATATTAGAATATTAGAACTGATGTGAAAAGAAGACAGAGAAAAATGGCAACCCCAACTCCTGCTATTCATCTGGCATATATACTGACTTCTGTATATGTGTGAAGTGAAAAACAAGTTTAGAATTTATGATGAAGAGCTGGTTCTGTTCATACAGCACTTTAATTCTTTGTATTAACCCTTCAATCTCTGCATAGGTGATAGCAATTTTCTCATGGCATGCCATGTACCACATCAATCTGATAAGTATCCATAAATTCTTCAAAACCCTGCTTAAGGTAGGATGTGGAAGATGCTCCTTGAGGTGTCTTCCTGACACATTTAAGAGGAGTTATCATTCCCTCACTTTTGCCACATAGCTGTATATTCCTCTGTTATTGTACGCACCGTAAAATATGTCAATCATTGTGTTTTCACATATTACTAGATTGCAAACTCATGAGCAAAGGGATAGAGACCAGTATTTTCTAGACTATAGTCACATGAATGTTACAATTAGTACAACTTTGTCTATTTTTCAACAATGCCTTCTTATGAAAACAGATCAAGAGAATTAATACATGTACAAGCTCAGGTTGCTGTACATGGTAACGTGTAAAGAAGGACTATGAGTTTCAAACCACATGAAATACATAACTATCCAGGTTAACAGCATCTGGTAATACAGAGAAGGCTCATATATTTGTTCAGTGATAGGAGTCCCATGTAGATCTTGCTATATAACACTGTAAATCAAGGGTCCCAGCCTTATGGGAGGAGCTATTCATAAGGAATTCTGTCTCCATCCCAAGTAATTTTTGGTTCAATCACAATTGGGCTAATGGAATTTCCCTATGTCAAGGGGACAGGATTCACCTGATGCTGTAACTGTGACCTCTGCTCTGTCCCAAGCTCCACTCTGTCTATACCCCCTCCATCAATGGTTGCTCTCTTCTCGTGTCCTTGGTATTTTTCCCTTTGCTCTTTTGTATTTTGATCTCATGTCTGTGTCTTTTCTCTAGTTATTTATGTTGCTGCCTGCCTGTGTGTGCATTCGGTCATGTCTAACTCTTTGTGACCCCTAGGACGTTAGCCCACCAGGATCCTCTGTCCATGGGATTTCCCAGGCAAGAATACTGGAGAGGGTTGCCATTTCCTTCTTCAGGGGATCTTCCCAACCCAGGGATTGAAGCTGCAATTTATGTTGCTAAATGAGCTAATTCCATTTTTGTCTTTGTCTTCTTTCCATCTTTCTTTTCTCTCTATCAATCTAGGACCTTGCCATGTTGTCTCTGCTTGAGTATGTCCTCTCTATATTATTTTTGTGCTCTCATTTTTATTTCAACATGGAAGCCCTTAATTCTTTATTTTCAGCAATCACATCTTACACTCATCAGCAGGACAGACTACATATCTTGTGGGACTAAATATGGTTCCTTGTTCAAACTTTTAAGAAATTCAGGAGAGTGACAGCCAAAAGTAAACCAAATGCAGGAAACTTATGCTGTAAGTTTAATTGACATGATGAAACTTATGCTGTAAGTTTAATCCATGGCAATTAAACAGGTGGTTTAATTAAACAGCGGTCCTGCCCACTAGACTGTAAGCTCCACGATGACAGCAACTATACCTTCCTTGGTCACTGCTCTCTCCCAACAACTAGTTCAGTGTGTTAACTAGCACAGAAAGCATATGAATGAATGAAAAAATGATCTAGAATTTTGTAATGCACACACATGATCTCATGTCTAATTTTAATCCTCTTGCTAATTCTATGAGATAAGTCTGGCAATCACTAATATCCTCTATTACAGGTAAGCAAACTGAGGCTTATATGTGGTTTGTCATACTGCTAATAAGGGATAAATAGCTGTTGCTGCTGGAGAAGGCAATGGCAGCCCACTCCAGTACTTTTGCCTGGAAAATCCCATGGACGGAGGAGCCTGGTAGGCTGCTGTCTATGGGGTCGCACAGAGTTGCTTCAGCTGTGTCCCTGGGATTCTCCAGGCAAGAACACTGGAGTGGGTTGCCCTTTCCTTTACCAGTGCATGAAAGTGAAAAGTGAAAGGCAAGTCACTCAGTCGTGCCTGACTCTTCGCGACCCCATGGATTGCAGCCTACCAGGCTCCTCCGCCCATGGGATTTTCCAGGCAAGAGTACTGGAGTGCGTAGCCATTGCCTTTTTTGATAGCTAGAGACTTTTTTAATTCTCTTCTCCAAACTGTATTAACTTTCATCTCAGGGACTAGAGGTGAAGGAAAGCATGAAGGTATTAATCTTCTCATGATCCCTGATGTCTCAGAACCCTAGAACTGTGAGATGAGATAAACTATTTTATTTTCTTGGCAATAAAAAATGCTTTAAATGTATTACAAATTCTGTATTTTACAAAGCTCATTCACTTCTGGTTATCCTCAGAACTAAAACTGAAAGACAAGCACTGAAGAAATTGTATTGATATGGAAGACAATAGCTATCTAGTTTAATTGACTATTAAGTTTGTACACTGTTTCAAGCAAATGACTGAAAACATCGAAACATCAGAGCTGCCACTGGCCCTCAGGAAATTCTCATTTATTTTCAGCTCCTGGCCATGGCATGGCTACCATTCAGGAGCATCTGGCTGGAGGATGAGCAGTCACAGGGTTCACAGCAAGAAGACCTCTGTAGAGGAGATGCTGCTGGGGCCAGAGAGAATGCAGAGACTTTGCTTTGTTATTCTTACAGGAGATAGAGCTGAGTTGAATTTTTAACTAACCTCCATCGCTGCCTCTTGGTTAACTATATCATTGTTTTACATTCACAATTGTGTATGAACAGAGTTTAAAGGGATATTAATATTTTTGATGTGGATTGCTTTAAAATTCCATGGCCAAATAAATCCAGAAAGCATCAGGCTGCTGAAGCATTTATTAACAGGCTCTTGGAGCACTCTATACTTATTTCTGGTGCAGTACTTACCACATCAAAGCATAACTGCATAGTGATTTGCCTGTCGATTTTAAGCTCTTAGAATCTAATTTTATGTTTCTATACCTGTGTGTCTATGCACCTAGTAGAGAAAAGGCACTAAGTAAATACTTGATGAATAAAGAATGATCTTCATTGAAATAGGAAGCAATATCTTGATCTCAGCATTTGAATCAAGATATTCACATCCTGTATCCATCCCTTTAGGCTATGGATATTCAGGTGCTTCTGAATGCCATTCTCACATCTCTACTCAGCAGGATCCCATTCCAAGCCCTAACTCCCAGTGGGTCTTTGAGGCATAGCTGCTGAGATGATGCATGCTTGAATATTAAAGCCTTCTGCTCTCTCTGCAACTTAACCCTGGTTTCTCAGAGCTAGCCCTCTGGGACCTCTCCAAGCCTTTCAAATGACATCCAGACAAACCAGGCTGAATTATGAAATCATAGCATTACTAATATCAAATCCCAGACCTCATATTTTAATATCGTATATGAAGTTTTGTCTAAGGACCAAGATTAATTTAATATGTAAAACAATAGATACCTCAAATTAATACAAAACATTGTAATACAAATGACTTTTATTCAGATTTGAATACTGCACACAAAGGCTATAAGTAAATTAGTTTTATTGATCTATATTCATAGAATTATTTAAATGTACCCTCTGGTACTAAGAGCCAGGGGTTTTTCCTGATGCTTTCCATTAATGCATTTTTCATTAGTGGCTAGTGCTGGGAAGCCCAAATTTCATTTGGCTGCAAAAGATTAATTTCCTCTTGACAACCATGGCCAGATTTTAAAAAAAACAGAGGAGTTGAAACAGTGGCCTACAGGACAGTTCTCAGAACTATGAATTACAGGACCAGGAAAACACAGAATAAAATGTATATATATATATATATATATATATATATATATATAGTATGTGTGTGTGTGTGTTTCCTTGACTGTGTGTCTACTGGGGAGAAAGCAGTCACTTTGAAGAGAAATAAATCAGAATCTATGGTTCTTGGCTGTGTCTCAGAATATGTGTACATGCCACAACTGTTTGTAATTAACAATTGACCTATTTTCTCAGAATTATGAATAAAACGGCATATAGGCAATTAATTTCCAAATAATCTGGACCTACACTAGCTCTCATTTTTCTGTTGGTTTGTTGCTCTGAAAGTATTTCTCATCAGCCTCACAAAAGGAGCACATATAATAATAGTAATAATACAATTAAGGCTAATTAAAGCCATTAAAATTAATTTTGTTTGGAGATATATTGGAAAATCTGAAACTCCCATTGAGATAATTGATACACGCTGGGGAGTCACAAAACTGAGCCCCTGAATTTGACTGCTGCTTGGGTGTTGTAACAGCTACAATGGTTCACTGCTTCTGCTCCCTCCCTAGGGCAGCGTAGTCATTGTACCAGCTCTGTGGGGAGCCTCCCAGTTTCCTCATTTAACTACCTCATCATTGGCGCCTACAACCACTAACCTACTTAGGCTGACAGTCAACAGTCAAATAATAACTGGTATGGACCATGAAGAGCAAAATGGGAGGTATTTTTATCAGAAGGCAGAACAAGCAGTCATTTTTATGATGTGATTTGTGAATCATTAAATGACACTTTGCTTAAAATATGTCTCTCACAGACCTGCCCCAGTACCAGAAAATTTCCCCTTTAGGAGATATCCCTTAGATATGAAAGTTCTTTGTACTTCAAAGAGGTCTGTTTACTGTAAAATTCCTTTGGGAGGGTTCACCAACTATTAACCATGTGCACTAGGGCTTCAGTAAGTCCTGCAGATTTTTTTTTTTTTTAAAACAAAAACAAATTTACAACTTTCACAAAGGGTAATAGGCAGAAAAACAGCCATCTAATGATGTTCACATCCTAAATCCCATATGGTACCTTGTAGCATGACAACGGAGAAGGCAATGGCACCCCACTCCAGTACTCTTGCTTGGAAAATCCCATGGAAGGAGGAGCCTGTTAGGCTGCAATCCATGATCGCTAAGAGTCAACACGACTGAGCGACTTCACTTTCACTTTTCACTTTCATGCATTGGAGAAGGAAATGGCAACCTACTCCAGTGTTCCCTGGAGAATCCCAGGGACGGGGGAGCATGGTGGGCTGCTGTCTATGGGGTCACACAGAGTCGGACACGACTGAAGTGACTTAGCATAGCATAGTATAGCATGACAAAGGGGAATTAAGACTTCAGATAGAATTATGATTCCTAAACAGCTGACCTTGAAAAAGAGAAACTCTCCTGAATTACTTAGGTGGGCTCAGTGCAATCACAAAAGCCGTTATTGTTAGAAGAGGGCGCAGAAGAGAGAGAAGACCTGAGGGATAAGGGTGTGAGTAGGACTCAACCCAATGTTGCTGGTGGAATGGGGCCATAGACCAAGGAATGCAGGGGCTTTGTAGAAGCTGGTAAAGGCAAGGAAATGGATTCTCCCCCAGAGCCTCTAGAAAGGAATATAGCCTTGCTGAAGCCTTAATTTTATCCCAGTGCAATCTATTTTGTATTTCTTACAAAATATATGCAAAACTATATGATAATAAATTTGTTGTCTTAAGCCTGTAAGTTTGTGGTAATTTATTTCAGTAGCAATGCTAACTAACAGAGGAACAGGGATAGGTACATTTTGGTAAATGTGTAAACAAGTAAAGATTAAATGGAAAGGGGGAAGGGTTGAGGAAAGCACTTCAGAAACTAAAGTACTATGAGTGAAATAAGTCAGATATAGAAAAAATGAATACTGTATGATATGACTGTATCATGTATGAAAGGAATTTGAAAAGAAAAAAAAAAAAAAGAAACCCTTACAGATACAAAGAATAGATTTGTAGTTGCCAGAGGTGGGGGTTGAGGTGTGGGGAAAAAACGAAAGTACTATTGAGGAATCCCATTGTGAGGTGTCATTGTGAGTGACAGGAATAAGGAAGGTGTTGGGCAGATGGATAATTCATGTGGATACTGCACCGAAGCAGGATGGATTATACCAAGAGAGAAGGAGGAGATAAATAGGGAAGGCAGAAGGCACTATACTCCTTTTCTGTAGCTGTGTAATAAAATTACTACAAACTTTGTGGTAATAAACATGTTTTTTATCTCACAGTTTCTGTGGGTCAGGAATCTGGGAACAGCTTAGCTGAATCCTCTTTTTATGCCCTCACATGGTTGCAGTCAAGGTGTCAGCCAGGCTGGTCTCATCTTCAGTCTCAGGTGGGAAAGAATTCACTTCCAAGTTCTTTCAGGTTGTTGGCATGATTTAAGATTGCATAATTAAAGGTCCCAGCTTTTGTTGGTTATTGGCTGGAGCTCACACAAATTCTAGAGACTTCTCCACAGTTTCTAGATACCACGCATTGCTCCTTGTCACAAGTTCTTTTCCAACTTGATGGCTCGCTTCATCTAGCTCATAAAGTGCTTCTCCAGCTCCAATCTCTAAGAAAGACTGTTCTATAATGCAATGTAATGTTATTAGATCTCTAAAGGAGAGCTTTAAGCTTTGAGGAACATATATCTCCTTGATTGGTATTTGTAAGAGGTGGTAAACCCCCTACAATAAGAATAGGGTGGAGACTGAATCCATATTCCTTCTCGATCTCTTAAATTTTCTGCTTTTTCTTTCAGGCCCTTTATTCCCTAGGGTTTTCTTAAATTTCCTCCTGCTTTCTCACAGTCAGGCATCTCCAATAAAATAATCAGGTATCATATGTTCAAATGCTAAGGCAATTTATTGGAAGGAGGGTGAAACAATGGCAGATTGGAAAGTAAATGATTGCTTCAAAGACAATGGAGAGGTAGAATTCTGCTAATCAGGATTGTAGGAAGTTTATTCTGTGACTTTGAGGAATCAGGTAGCGGCTGTCTTGGGCACTTTCCTTCCTCTCTCCCTGAGGTTTCCTGACTAAGTCTACAACAAAAGCAGATACCATTAGCCAATCTGATCCCGATTTGGCCTCCAGGGGAAACAGCCAAGATGATTTAATGGATCTTTGTTCATCTCCAACTTCCACAGGGTTCAGCAATCATTGATTGCGTTAAAGAAATCATGTCTACCTGTGGCAGATTCATTTTGATATTTGGCAAAACTAATACAATTATGTAAAGTTTAAAAATAAAAAAAAAAAAAGAAATCATGTCTAACCAGATCATGATTATTATTACAATTAGCCTACTGCTTTCTAACAGTCTAACAATCATACTTCACCAGAAAGGCTTAAACACCACCATAAAATGAATGTATAATCCCAAAGTTCCACGAGTTTGGCACCATTGCCTAGATTGTATTTCCCATTATTTGGGAATTGAACTTCCCATTGTTATCATATGACATACCTTATTATAAAGCACTTCACTATGCCACAGATTTATTTTTATGAAGGATTAAATCATTTGCCTTGAGGATGTCATGAATGGTGAAATCCTCTTTATGCTTTACAACCCAGATTAAGAGTTATCTCTTTTAGGAAGCCTTTTCTGAGCACCTTTAGACTAATTGAATATCTTCCACTTTGTTAACTATAATTAAAGCACATTGTTCTTTAATTAGAGTATGTGTCTCCTTATATTTATAATGGTATTTTTTTTCTTGTTTACTATGAGAAATTTGAAATCAGAGATTCGATAATCTCTAGCAGTGGAATATTACAATAAGTCACTATATATTTGTTCAAGGAATTGGAAAAAATATGGCTCATTTATTCTCATAGATGTGAAAATGTAGAAACATAGAAAATGTAGATCAGGATTTTAAAATTTCAGTTAATTTTTTTTCACATTAGAAGAAATTGTAAAGAGTTCTGCACTGTGTCCAAAGATTTCTCACTTTGGGCTGCTTTTCATCTTTCATTCCACATATGTGCCCTGAGTCCCTACAGTGTTATAAGCACAGTTCTAGGTACCAGAGAGTCTAAAGTGACTGAAGCAGATAAAGGGCTACACTAATAAAGCAAATTTGTAGAGTATAGTTTGTTTTTTTGTTACCAAACGGCATTTTAAAGCCAGGTCTATGTATAACATCCCGATGCCTCGGCTCCACCTTCCCCGGGCTGCTTTTCGGTTATATTCTCAGAATATAAGAAGACATAGTTTGAAAATAGCAGCTTTAGTGGATTCAACAAATTATTAACTTTCATTTAAGGTAATGCTTTTAAATTTCTTAAATAAATCACTTATTTCTTAAAATGTAATATTATTTGTACTAGACACGTTAATATGGTATATCTCATTTTAAGAATTGACAATCATCCTAGGTGGTTGATGATAATAACAGTTTTCCCCTTTATGCCACAAGAAACAGGTAAGGATGGAATGAAACACAGAAGACAGAAGTATAGGATAAAGAAATTTGCTAATTTTATACCTTTGAATGATCTCCATCTATAAACTATTTGTTCTCTGGGTACTCCATAAGAAATATTGCATGCAGATTGAAGATATTTATAACTTTTGCATTGTCAGAGTTTTCTGATTTTGTTTCTCTTTCTGATGCATGATCCAATATTTTTGTTTGTATGATTGGGAGAAATGCTTGATAACAGAAACTACCTATATATCTTTGCATTTGTAGATTTTTTTTTCTCTACATGGTAATATTGAAGCACTGAACAAATAATATCCTGAATAAATATTTTTAGCCTCTGATTACTCACAGCTGAAGTCATTCAAGCATTTTAGTAAAAAGAATCAAACTCTCCTAGATCTATAAGACTGTCTCTTTAGTGAGAAAATACAGAGTATGAGTCATTTGCAAATGAATCTATTTTGCATTGTTAGTGTTTATTTCTCTCTAGGACTATTGGATTTGGAAACATTGGCAATGAGATAAGCATGATTTAAAACTCTGCCTATAAATCAGGTTCTATTTTATTCCCCAACTTTCACACTCCCCATTTGTGCTCTCTGGCATTGAGGAGAGGGACTACCTTTTGTTCTTTTTTGTTGTCTCTGTTTGGATAGAGGGAGCAGCTGGGTATATCCAGCCCTCTGGTGGGAAATGAATAAGCAGAGATTATTTTGTTCTGTCTTCAGTCTCCTGTGCAGATGGGCTTGGCCTGGGGAGGTTCGCTCTGCATGGTAAGAAGGCTAGTGGAGACACCTGTAGCGTATAGAGGGCTGGTCTGAGGACCATACACCTAACTCTGTCCTGGCTCTAAACAGACACACAGTGAATTTTCATGAGCACTTCCTACAAGCAAGGTGCAGTCTTTATAAAATAGGGAAAAAGAGATCAGCGAAAAGGGTCTTTTTCACTCAGGAACTTTGAAATTTGTAGATTATAGAGGGCTTGAACATAAACGCGTAAGAAAACATCAAGAACCATTTTTTCGTGTGTGAAAAACTCCAAAGTATTTGCCTATCAGTTCAGTTCAGTTCAGTCACTCAGTCATGTCTGACTCTTTGCGACCCCATGAATCCCAGCACGCCAGGCCTCCTTGTACATCACCAACTCCCGGAGTTCACTCAAACTCATGTCCATTGAGTTGGTGATGCCATCCAGCCATCTCATGCTCTGTCATCCCCTTCTCCTCCTGTCCCCAGTCCCTCCCAGCATCAGAGTCTTTTCCAATAAGTCAACTCTTTGCATGAGGTGGTCAAAGCACTGGACTTTCAGCTTTAGCATCAGTCCTTCCAATGAACACCCAGGACTGATTTCCTTTATGATGGACTGTTTGGACCTCCTTGCAGTCCAAGGGACTCTCAAGAGTCTTTTCCAACACCACAGTTCAAAAGCATCAATTCTTCGGCCCTCAACTTTCTTCACAGTCCAACTCTCACATCCATACATGACCACTGGAAAAACCATAGCCTGGACTAGATGGACCTTTGTTGGCAAAGTAATGTCTCTGCTTTAGAATACGCTATCTAGGTCGGTCATAACTTTCCTTCCAAAGAGTAAGCGTCTTTTAATTTCATGGCTGCAGTCACCATCTGCAGTGATTTTGGAGCCCCCCCCCAAAAAATAAAGTCTGACACTGTTTCCACTGTTTCCCCATCTATTTGCCATGAAGTGATGGGACCAGATGCCATGATCTTCGTTTTCTGAATATTGAGCTTTAAGCCAACTTTTTCACTCTCCTCTTTCACTTTCATCAAGAGGCTTTTTAGTTCTCTTCACTTTCTGCCATAAGGGTGGTGTCATCTGCATATTTGAGGTTATTGATATTTCTCCCAGAAATCTTGATTCAAGCTTGTGCTTCTTCCAGCCCAGCCTTTCTCATGATGTACTCTGCATATAAGTTAAATAAGTAGGGTGACAATATACAGCCTTGACGAACTCCTTTTCCTATTTGGAGCCTGTCTGTTGTTCCATGTCCAGTTCTAATTGTTGCTTCCTGACCAGCATATAGGTTTCTCAAGAGGCAGGTCAGGTGGTCTGGTATTCCTGTCTCTTTCAGAATTTTCCCCAGTTTATTGTGATCCACACAGTCAAAGGCTTTGGCATAGTCAGTAAAGCAGAAATATATGTTTTTCTGGAACTCTCTTGCTTTTTTGATGATCCAGTGGATGTTGGCAATTTGATCTCTTGTTCCTCTGCCTTTTGTAAAACCAGCTTGAACATCTGGAAGTTCACGAATCACATATTGCTGAAGCCTGGCTTGCAGAATTTTGAGCATCACTTTACTAGCGTGTGAGATGAGTGCAATTGTGTGGTAGTTTGAGCATTCTTTGGCATTGCCTTTCTTTGGGATTGGAATGAAAACTGACCTTTTCCAGTCCTGTGGCCACTGCTGAGTTTTCCAAATTTGCTGGCATATTGAGTGCAGCACTTTCACAGCCTCATCTTTCAGGATTTGAAATAGCTCAACTGGAATTCCATCACCTCCACTAGATTTGTTCGTAGTGATGCTTTCTAAGGCCCACTTGACTTCACATTCCAGGATGTCTGGTTCTAGGTGAGTGATCACATCATGGTGATTATCTGGGTCATGAAGTTCTTTTTTGTACAGTTCTCCTGTGTATTCTTGCCACCCCTTCTTAATGTCTTCTTCTGTTAGGTCCATACCATTTCTGTCCTTTATCAAGCCCATCTTTGTATGAAATGTTCCCTTGGTATCTCTGATTATCTTGAAGAGATCTCTAGTCTTTCCCATTCTGTTGTTTTCCTCTATTTTTGCATTGATCACTGAGGAAGGCTTTCTTATCTCTCCTTGCTATTCTTTGGAACTCTGCATTCAGATGCTTATATTTTTCCTTTTCTCCTTTGCTTTTCGCTTCTCTTCTTTTTGCAGATATTTGTAAGGACTCCCTGGACAGCCATTTTGCTTTTTTGCATTTCTTTTCCATGGGGATGGTCTTGATCCCTGTTTCCTGTACAATGTCACGAACCTTCGTCCATAGTTCATCAGGCACTGTGTCTATCAGATGGCACCATTCAACTCCTCCAGGCATCATTTGCACATTGACTGTAAGAGTTTCAGCTTCTTAATATCTGCAAAATGGGGATGATGATAGTTACCTTATAAAACTGTTGTCAAATAATATAAAAATAAGATAATTCAAGTGTCTGGGAAGAAGCCTAGCACATGGTGAATACCCATTAAAATGATAGCTCCTATAAGAGAGACTGCCCATTTTCCCCTAAAAAAATGCTTCCCCTTTTCTTTGGAGTAACTGAATTCCTAATTACTAAGAACAGCCAGATTAACTGAAAGAGTAAATAAATAATCATCTTAGCCTATTTATCCTACATAGAAAACAATAGCTAGGAAAATGTGTGGGATCATTTGGTAGACTGTCTGAGGAATCTCTAAAAGGGGCTAACCAATTGACTCAACCAACAAGTATAGCCTTTTGCCTTCTCCTTTCTGCTGACCAAAGCTGGCTGGCACCGTAGTAGGCATCCTGGGCTTGTGCTGGCTTTGAGGATCAAAGTCATGGTAAGGATGGAGGCATCAATTGTTGGAAGAATACTTATCCTTGATTACTTTAAGCTGTCATCCCAGCCCTGGATTATTTATCTATAGAACTCTTTCATGTGAGATAAAAATAGGTTCTGTGTCCTTTATGTCACTATTATTTAGATGCTCTAATGTTTGCACACTAACTTTAATTCTAACTGACATAGCTTAAGACATTGTTAGTAATTTAACACACACACATATGTATGTGTGTGTGTATATATGTTCCACATAGGTGAGCAGAATGTCATCCTAAAGTGTCCACTGAGTTTGTACGTAACATGTATTAAGCACACAGTGAGTGGCATAGGTAATAAAAACTACAAGAAATAAATAGTAAGAGCTTATGGTATGTCATTGCCACCCTATAAACTCTGTAAAAAACAAAAAAATCAGGCAGATCAAACTAATTCCAGCTAAAGTTAAAGGGTCTGGGTGTTTTCATATTTTATATTTTATATACATATTACATTAAAAATAGTAACTTATAACTCTTTAAGTAGCTATTTTGACCCAGAAATTTAATACCATATGGGGTATGACTGATATTCTTCTAGGGAGCAAATCTATACCTCTTTCTTTATTTAAGGTTCTTCTCATGTCAATAAATCACTCCTCTTTTCTTTCCTCTTTTCCATCTAACTACATCGTCTCATCCTCCATCTCAACTTGAAATGTTTTTTTCCCAGGAAGTCCTTCCCCCCTTCTTCTTCAACATCAAGTGTCCAAAACTTTGTTTTTGTTTTTAATTCTGTCCTCTTTCCTAGATTTTTAGTTCTGTAGTAGTATGAACCATGCTTTTCATTCCCAGTCATGACCCCAGCACCTAGCACTTTGCCTGGTGCTTAAGAGTTTTTAATAAATAAATGATTGAAAGAAGAAAGTTTTCCCCTTGTCTTTACACTAGTCAAATATTAAGACTTGTCAGCTGATGTAGGTAGTCAAGATTTCAGCTTAAACTATAGCATGACCAAGAAAGCAGGAAGTGATTCAGTGACTGTATGATGGACTTCAATGTCAGCATTAGCCACTCTTGACATTTCTGCTTAAGGAAATAAAGATCATAGAATTGATCTCTTAGATGAAACAAAGGGAGGTCTCTATGAATGCTGGCACCTAGCAGATAATTTCTGCCTGACCATAAAGTAGACAGGTATCTCAAACCATTGACAAGGAAAGAGAAGTAATTTGTGTCTCCAGCCTGACAGACCGTTTTTCCAACAGCCCTTAGCCAAATGGATAGCCAGCAAAAGAGACAATTGAGTAGGATTGGCTATGCCTGTGAGATATGATCATCAGGAGAGAAAAAAAAAAAAGTGTTGAAATCAACACCAGTGGAGCAGGAACCAGGCAAGCAGAATCAATGTATCATAGCTATTAGGATGTCCCTATATTCATCCCCATTTATACAGTTTTTTCCTCTCATATCTGACATTGCTTGGAGGCCTCCTGATGGACAAAATGAAGCCACAAACAGTAGATAATTTTAGAATAATATTCACATTTCTGGGCTTCCTTGGTGGCTCAGACAGTAAAGAATTTGCAGTGAGCGAACCTGGGTTTGATCCCTGGGTTGGGAGGATCCCTTGGAGGAGGGCATGGCTACCCGTTCCAATATTCTTGCCAGGAGAATCCTCATGGACAAGAGGAGCATGGTGGGCTACAGTCCTTGAGGTTGCAAAGGATTGGACATGACTGAGTGACTAAACACACACACATTCTCATTTCCTGTTGATCTACTGCTCATTTAGCTTTGTTCCTGTTTTAAACTCTTATCCCTAAACTGGTGAAATCAAATTATAACATGTTATTATTAGCAGAGATTAAGATTAAGAAAGGCCAGGCTAGAAGTAGGAATAGGATTAAAATTATGTCTATAATCACTATTGGAATTCCATCTCTCAGGAAAAATAAACATGCTTTCTAACAAACAGATTTTTCGAATTGCTCAGTTTACAATCAAGAACAAGTTCTCACTATGCCTCACAAACCAAAAGGGTGATCATCACTGGTCCCTTGACGTGTCCTCAGAATGTTTTTAATGTCTCTACTCAATTGCTTTGCTCAGTGTCACTGATCTAAAATATGAAACTTTCAGTCCTCTTTGCCATTCTGAGTTTTTAAGAATTTTTTTTTTTTTTTGCTTGAGCATTTTATTTATTTATTTATTTAATTTTATTTTATTTTTAAACTTTACATAATTGTATTAGTTTTGCCAAATATCAAAATGAATCCACCACAGGTATACATGTGTTCTCCACCCTGAACCCTCCTCCCTCCTCCCTCCCCACACCATCCCTCTGGGTCGTCCCAGTGCACTAGCCCCAAGCATCCAGTATCGTGCATCGAACCTGGACTGGCGACTCATTTCACACATGATATTTTACATGTTTCAATGCCATTCTCCCAAATCTTCCCACCCTCTCCCCTCCCACAGAGTCCATAAGACTGTTCTATACATCAGTGTTTCTTTTGCTGTCTCGTACACAGGGTTATTGTTGCCATCTTTCTAAATTCCACATATATGCGTTAGTATACTGTATTGGTGTTTTTCTTTCTGGCTTACTTCACTCTGTATAATAGGCTCCAGTTTCATCCACCTCATTAGAACTGATTCAAATGTATTCTTTTTAATGGCTGAGTAATACTCCATTGTGTATATGTACCACTGCTTTCTTATCCATTCATCTGCTGATGGACATCTAGGTTGCTTCCATGTCCTGGCTATTATAAACAGTGCTGTGATGAACATTGGGGTACACGTGTCTCTTTCCCTTCTGGTTTCCTCGGTGTGTATGCCCAGCAGTGGGATTGCTGGATCATAAGGTGGTTCTATTTCCAGTTTTTTAAGGAATCTCCACACTGTTCTCCATAGTGGCTGTACTAGTTTGCATTCCCACAAACAGTGTAAGAGGGTTCCCTTAGAAGTTTTTATTATAAAAATATCCATGCTTCCCCAGAAACAGGGACTAGAATCACCCAGTGTCAATAACCCTTATCATTTTTATTTGTTTCATTTGGACTTTCCATATTCTCACCTTAATTTCTTTATTTTTTTGCTGTCATAATTTGAATCAAATACTAGACTTTATTTTTCCTCCAAATGCTTTAGTTTGCATTTCAAAGGTAATACTGTCTTACATAATCAAAATTCCATTATTAAACATAACAAAATTAACAATAATTACCATCTAAATACCATCTAATTCTCAGTTCACATTTCAGTGCTCTATTTATCTAAAAATGATATTTTTAAAGATTTTTTTAATGTGGACCATTTTTAAAGTCTTCATTGAATGTGTTACAATACTGCTTCTGTTTTATGTTTTTGGCCTTGTGTCATATAGGATCTTACCTGCCTAATCAGAGGTCGAACCTGTACCCTCTGCAATAGAAGGCACTAGACTGCTGGGGAAATCCCTAAGAAATGACTTTTTATAGTTGACTTGTTCAATCATAATATAAACAAGACCTACTTATTAGATTATTCTATCTGTAAATACCTATTAAGTTTCTCTTAATCCAGAACTATCTAGTGTTCATTCTATTTTTAAAGTTTTTTCCTGTTATTAACTTACTGATTGACTTATTGAAGACATACAGTCAGAATGTTCAAGATTCTGGATTTGTCTATTTCTAATGTTTTTTAAAAATGTAGTTTCTCCATTCTTTATATTTTTTTATGGATGGAACACTAGATCAAAAACTTGGATTCTGTTTTGATTCATCTTTGAAGTATTTCATAGCTGATAATTCATACTCTGTAATATTTCACAATCAATTCAGTCAGTTCAGTCACTCAGTAGTGTCTGACTCGTTGTGACCCCATGGACTACAGTATGCTAAGCTTCCTGTCTATCACCAGCTCCCAGAATTTTCTCAAACGCATGTCGATCGAGTCAGTGATGCCATCCAACCATCTCATCCTCTGTCATATTCTTTTCTTCCTGCCTTCAGTCTTTCCCAGCATCAGGGTCTTTACTAATGAGTTAGCTTTTTGCATGATGTGGCCTAAGTACTGGAGTTTCAGCTTCAACATCAGTCCTCCCAATGAATATTCAGGATTGATTTCCTTTAGGATGGACTGGTTTGATCTCACTAAATTCCAAGGGATTCTTAAGAGTCTTCTCCAACACAACAGTTCAAAAGCATAATTCTTCAGTGCTCAAATATTTATGGTCTAACTCTCATGTCCATACATGACTACTGGAAAAATCATAGCTTTGACTAGATGGATCTTTGCTGGCAAAATAATGTCTCTGCTTTTTAATATGCTGTCTAGGTTGGTCATAGCTTTTCATTCAAGGACTGTCTTTTAATTTCATGTCTGCAGTCACCATCTGCAGTGTTTGGAAGCCAAGAAAATAAAGTCTGTCACTGTTTTCATTGTTTTCCCATCTATTTGCCATGAATGGATGGTACTGGAAGCCATGATCTTAATTTTTGAATGTTGAGTTTTAAGCCATGTTTTTCACTTTCCTCTTTTAATTTCATCAAGAGGCTCTTCAGTTACTCTTCACTTTCGGACATAAGGGTGGTGCCATATGCCTATCTGAGGTTATTGATATTTCTCCTGGAAATCTTGATTCCAGCTTGTACTTCATTGGGCCCAGGATTTCACATCATGTGCTCTGCATACAAGTTAAATAAGCAGGGTGACAATATACAATCTTGATATACTCCATCCCCAGTTTGGAAGCAGCCTGTTGGTCCATGTTAGGTTTTATCTGTTGCTTCTTGACCCAGATACAGATTTCTCAGGAGGTAGGTAAGGTGGTCTGGTATTCCCATCTCTTGAATAATTTTCCACAGATTTTTGTGATCCACAGAGTCAAATACTTTAGCATAGTCAATGAAGCAGAAGAAGATGTTCCTCTGAAATGTTCTTGCTTCTTATGATCCAATGGATGTTAACAATTTGATCTCTGGTTCCTCTAGATTTTCTAAATCCTTCTTGAGCATCTGGAAGTTCTCAATTCACATACTGCTGAAGCCTGGCTTGGAGAATTTTGAGCATTACTTTACTAGCATGTGGGATGAGTGCAACTGTGTGGTAGTTTGAACATTATTTGGCATTACTTTTCTTTAGGGTAGGAATGAAAACTGACCTTTTCCAGTCCTGTGGCCACTGCTGAGTTTTGCAAATTTGCTTCATATTGAGTGAAGTACTTCCACAGCATCATCTTTTAGGATTTAAAGTAGCTCATCTGGAATTCCATCACCTCCACTAGCTTTGTTCGTAATGACGCTTCCTAAATTAAAAGACGTTTACTCCTTGGAAGAAAAGTTATGACCAACCTAGATAGCATATTAAAAAGCAGAGACATTACTTTGCCAACAAAGGTCCATCTAGTCAAGGCTACCCTTTCCTGGAAAATCCCATGGACAAATGAGACTGATAGGCTGCAGTCCATGGGTTCGCTAAGAGTCAGGCACGATTGAGTGACTTCACTTTCACTTTTGTACATTGGAGAAGGAAATGGCAGCCCACTCCAGTGTTCTTGCCTGAGAATCCCAGGGACAGAGGAGCATGGTGGGCTGCCGTCTCTGGGGTCGCACAGAGTCGGACACGGACTGAAGCGACTTAGCAGCAGCAGCAGCAGTCAAGGCTATGGTTTTTCCAGTGATCATGTATGGATGTGAGAGTTGGACTGTGAAGAAAGCTGAGCACTGAAGAATTGATGCTTTTGAACTGTGGTGTTGGAGAAAACTCTTGAGAGTCCCTTGGACTGCAAGGAGATCCAACCAGTCCATCCTAAAGGAGATCAGTCCTGGGTGTTCATTGGAAGGACTGATGCTGAAGCTGAAACTCCAATACTTTGACCACATTATGCGAAGAGTTGACTTATTGGAAAAGACCCTGATGCTGGGAGGGATTGGGGGCAGGAGGAGAAGGGGATGACAGAGGATGAGATGGCTGGATGGCATCACCGACTCAATGGACGTGAGTTTGTGTAAACTCTGGGAGTTGGTGATGGACAGGGAGGCCTGGCATGCTGCGATTCATGGGGTCACAAAGAGTTGGACACTACTAAGTGACTGAACTGAACTGAATTGAACTGAAGGCCCACTTGACTTCACACTCTAAGATGTCTGGGTCTAGGTTGGTGATCACACCATAGTGGTTATCTGGGTCAAGAAGATCTTTTTTTTTTTTTTTTTTTTGTATAGTTCTTCTGTGTATTCTTGCCACCTCTTCTTAATATCCTCTGCTTCTGTTAGGTCCATGCCATTTCTTTCCTTTATTGTGCATTCTTTGCATGAAATGTTCAAGTGGTATCTCTAATTTTCTTGAAGAGATCTCTAGTCTTTCCCATTCCATTGTTTTCCTCTATTTCTTTGCACTGAGGAAGGCTTTCTTATCTCTCTTTGCTATTCTTTGGAACTTTGCATTCAGATGGATATAGCTTTCCTTTTCTCCTTAACTTTTTGTTTCTCAGGTATTTGTAAGGCCTCCTCACCAACTATTTTGCCTTTTTGTATTTCTTTTTCTTGGGAATGGTTTTGATCAATGCCTCCCATACAATGATATGAACCTCTGTCTATGGTTCTTCAGTCACTCAGTCTATCAGATCTAATCCCTTGAATCTATTTGTCACTTTTACTGTATAATTGTAAGGATTTGATTTAGGTCATACCTGAACTCTCTAGTGGTTTTCCCTATTTTGATTTAAGTCTGAATTTTGCAATAAGGAGTTCAGGATCTGAGCCACAGTCAGCTCCTGGACTTGTTTTTGCTGACTGTATAGAGCTTTTCCATCTTCAGCTGCAAAGAATATAATCAGTCTGATTTCGGTATTGACCATCTGGTGATGCCCACGTATAAAGGCATCTCTTGTGTTGTTGGAAGAGTGTGTTTGCTATGACCAGTGCGTTCTCTTGGCAAAACTCAGCTAGCCTTTGCCCTGTTTCATTTTGTACTCCAAGGCCAAACTTGTCTGTTATTCCAGGTAACTTTTGACTTCCTACTTTTGCATTCCAGTCCCCTTTGATGAAAAGAACATCTTTTTTTTTTTTTTTTTTTGGTATTAATTCTAGAAGGTCTTATAGGTATTCATAGAACCGTTCAACTTCAGCTTCTTCCGCATTAGTGGTTGGGGCATAGACTTGGATTGCTGTGATATTGAATGCTTTGCCTTGAAAACAAACAGATAATTTTGTCATTTTTGAGGTTGCACTCAAGTACTGCATTTAGCAATCTTTTGTTGATTATTAGGGCTACTCCATTTCTTCTAAAAGATCCTTGCCCATTGTAGTAGATATAATGGTCATCTGAATTAAATTCATCCATTCCTGTTCATTTGGTTCATTGATTCCTAAAATGTCAATGTTCACTCTTGCCATCTCCTGTTTGACCACTTCCAATTTACATGGACCTAACATTCCAGGTTCCTAAGCAATATTGTTCTTTATAGCATTGGACTTTACTTCCATCATGAGTCATATCTACAACTGGGCATTATTTTCACTTTGGCCCAGCCTGTTTATTCGTCTGGAGCCATTTCTCCACTCTTCTGCAGTAGCATACTGGACACTTACCGGCCTGGGGAATTCGTCTCTCAGTGTCTTATCTTTTTGCCTTTTCATACTATTCATGAGATTCTCAAGGCAAGAATACTGAAGTGGTTTGCCATTCCCTTCTTCAGTAGACCACTTTTTGTTACAGTTCTCTACCATGATCCATCTGTCTTCGGTGGCCCCGGACAGCATGGCTCATAGTTTCATTGAGTTAGACAAGGCTGTGGTCCATGTGATCAGTTTGGCTAGTTTTCTATGACTGTGTTTTTCATTTTATCTGTCCTCTGATGGATAAGGTAAAGAGGCTTGTGGAAGCTTCCTGATGGGAAGGATCACTATACAACCGGCCAGTGTTAGTCATTCAGTCTGGTCCAACTCCTTGCCTACTCTATTGAGTGTAGTTGGTCAGGTTCCTCTGTCCCTGGAATTCCCCAGGCAAATGCTGGAGTGGGTTGCCATTCCCTTCTCCAGGGGATCTTCCTGACCCAGGGATAGAACCTGAGTCTCCTGCATTGCAGGCAGATCCTTTACCATCTGAGCCACCAGCAAAGCCCAATCAGCAACATAAGTGTGTGTAGTTATGGAGGCTGAGAATTCCATGGTCTGCCATCTGCAAACTGGAATATCTCACAATAGTAAATAAATGACATTTGTTTAGTGAGGACAAAATAGTCAGGGGACCAATCACTCTGATATTTTGACTCAACAACTTTTTTTCACAGCGTGAGAGTTTGTCCAGCTCTCAGTTTCCCATCCTTTTGACTCAGTTCTGGCAGTGACTACATACTGTAAGTACTGTAAGTCGCTTCACTCGTGTCCAACTCTGTGCGACCCCATAGACGGCAGCCCACTAGGCTCCCCCATCCCTGGGATTCTCAAGGCAAGAACACTGAAGTGGGTTGCAGTTTCCTTCTCCAATGCATGAAAGTGAAAAGTGAAAGTGAAGTTGCTCAGTAGCGTCCGACTCTTAGCGACCTCATGGACTGCAGCCTACCAGGCTCCTCCATCCATGGGATTTTCCAGGCAAGAGTACTGGAGTGGGGTGCCATTGCCTTCTCTGAGTGACTACATAATGGATTTCTAAAAGCAATTTGAAAAACACTATCCCAAGTCCTGCTTCTAAACAGGCACATATAATGGTTTCATGGCCAACATATCACAGGCTTCTGAATGGATCTCTAGGGGGCTTTCTAGAACAAAATACTCTGATCACTGCAGTCTAAAAACTGAAGCTGACTTTAGGAAATTGACAGGGATTGATAAACCCACATGAAGCATATTCTCAACAGTTTCTGTGATAAAACACTGGATATATTCATTTTCACCTCTAGAATTCAAGGAGAAATATTGGACCAGACCATATATTAAGACTATTTTTAGTTATCAAATTCTATGTTTCTCATTCTGACATCAATTTCACTGTGCACAGTGACCCCAGACAAGTTGTGTCTGTGTGTATCAGTATTACTTATCATTCTGTGCATCAAAAAGTTAAAGGTTGGTGTCTAAAGGAGTACAGATTCAGCATTAAAAAAATGGATCTGCTCCTTCTTTATAGAAGGATATATTTCAGATTTTGACTTAACTAGTGGACACAAGTTATATGCTGATGCTTTTAAACTCTGGTTAACTTATCAAAAGTGAATGAAAGAATCACAAAAAGCACAGGGACAAAAATGAAAACCTACTTAGCCTTATGAAGGCAGCAAACTAAAAATGAGAATCATTTTTTTCACCTACCTGAGCTTTCATAATATTCCTAACAAATATTTGCATTCTTATAGATCTAAATTCCAAGGAAATGGCTCCTAGCTGACAAAAGAAAGGTTTCATGTGTCCACACTCATTTTCTTCAACCTATTGCAATGATCTTGGATTGACAACTGGCAGAATAACAGGATATTCAGACTGGAAAGAAGAAGATTTTAGGAGATGTGCAGGCTGTCTTCAAACACCTCAAGGTTTGTCCTGTGGAGGATGAGCTGGATCAGTCTGTGTGTTTCCTGAGACAGAGCATGCAGGCAGAGCTGAAGAATGAGAGGGAGAAGGAAATAAGGTATAACTGAAAATAAGGAAGTACTTTTCAACAGCAAGTTTATGAGACCATCCTAAGACATAATTGGCTGTCTCTTTTAGTAGTGAGAATCACTATATTTGGAACTGTTCAAGTTGAACCTGGATGCCAGGCTATCCAAAACTGTATAATCAGTATAACTTGCCCATTCTAACACAATGATTCAGTAATTTCTTACTCATTTTCAGCTCCATTTTCTCTACAAAGTTTTCACTCCAAGCTTTGTGACTACCAATTTTTTCTTTATCTGATTTCCTAGTATGTCTTATTTGTTCCAGACATTTAGGTGCTTACAATGAACACTTTGTTTTATATTGTGTTTAGATCTTTCTCCGGAGGCTTCATATATACTGCCACCATCTTCTCTCCTCTCCTCAAATCTGCATGCTCCTTTATACTGTGGGGACTGTGTAATATGTACTTATTTTATGTTCCCCATGGTGCCATGTTCATGACTGAACACATGGTTCATGTGCAATAAATACATGTTGAAGCAGATTGAATTGATGTTCAGGGACTTCCATCCAAGAAGGCAAAGTTGCACTGTGAAGGCTTCACTTGGAAGGGAAAAAAATCTAACCATGTGCTTCATCAGGGCTCCCCTGCATTCTTCTATAGCTGTTCAATGTCTTCCTCCTGGCCCCCACCCTCCCTCCCATTTTCTCCACCTCTTCTATTTCCTTCTTTCCCACAATGTGCTTCAGCCTAAGCAAAGCAGCTGTCTTTAGTTTTGTCTTTCCTTCTAATAAGTTCACTCCTTTTTAGAGAGTAAAAGAAGGAATTTTGTATCAGAAGCCTTTCTTGGGGCAATTGAAACAAAAAATTATTTCCTCTCATTTTCTGTTGGGATAAAATGAGTAAAATGTATAGAATACACACACACACACACACACACACACATATACACATACAGACACACACAGAGACACACAAGGTTCTGAGATCTGGATTCTAGTCTTATCTTTCCAAGTGCAGTGGCAGCACAATCTCGGGTGTGTTGTTACCTCTTTGTGTCTCAGTTAATGCAGCGATAAAGTGGAGATAATCATACTCACCCTACTGACATCACGGGGATTCTGTGGCAATGAAATGAGAAAGTGAATGGGAAAACACCATGTGAATTATTAAGTCTACATGGGTATCAAGCGTTGTTGCTTTTATTACTCTATCAAAAGCAAACTAGCCTTTCCCTCTCTCTGAAATATTTCTCATGGACCAATTTAGATAATCCTTTTCAGGTGATTGAGATGTGTTACTCTTTCAGTGCCTTGTGGGAACAGAGGAATCTCAGAGCATAGCTAAAATAAAATGTCCTTCCCATATATTTCAGACTTACAGCAAACAGTGACCACTGCATTGCGAAACATGTGGAATCGAGTGCATGAAAACTGCAGAAGATCAACTGGGATTTTTGTTTCTGAAGAGCAGAGTTCTCATTCAAAATATAAGTGTGTGTACTTTCATTCTATGTTTTTATCCTTAATGTTTCAAATTACAATGCAAACCTCCTAAGCTGATAAATTTGCTTTTTAGAGATTCTTTCTTATAAAACAATATAGAGAGCTGTTTTTGAAAGATGAAGAATGGTAGTTGAAATGCTTAATGTTCCTGTGTAATTTGCTAATGCTTTCAGAAATAAGAATGTAATGTCAGTGGCAGATGCTTCGTACAAATGAAAAAATAAATTAATTAAATGTATAACTTTTGTTAAAAGAGAAACATGTGTGCTAATGCTTAATCTAGACTTTCACTATATTTGGATTTATTGTAGTATGTACTCATAATAATTCCACTGGTTTTAGAATGTTTATTTTTTCTAATGCATAGAAACAAATATGTTATTAACATTCCTAATTTCCAGATCTGATGTCCTCAGAGTCCCCCAGTGACAACCATTGATGTCCCATCCAGATTAGCTCAGGTTGTGAGGTGATGATGGCTATACCTGGAGGCACATCTCCTGTCCATATCCATCAGCTGGTAGAATATGACCCCGATCTCAAGGTTAGAAAATGAAATTCTGAAATATGATTAACACATCCTGAGAGGGCTTTGTCCATTGCCTCTCAAACTTCCTCCACCTCCACAGCAGTGACTTCTTCATTTGTGTTGACACGGTTGCATTTCTTATCTTCTGTGTTGGTCTCTCTAATTAGCACTTTCATATCCTACCAGAGAGTTTAAAAATAAATCCCTGACTCCTTGGATAAAGCCCTAATAAACCACTATATTCTTGAGAAAGCCCTTCACTGGAGTCTTGGATAGCATTATTCATTGTTCTCATGAACTATCTAAAGCTCATGGACTCTGCTACCATTCTATTGAACCAATGGCCATTTCACATTTCTACATTCTACACACCGTTCTACCCCCATCCTTCATACCTCAGTGAGTCTCCCCTAACCTGAAATTCCAATATGCTGGAGTAAAAAATGTGTAAATAGGGTAAACACATTCATTAACTCAGTTATGTTTTATGTTAAGCCCTGCAACCATTAGTGAGAGATCTTTCTCTTAAAGTTGAAACTATGACTGGACTCATGTTGTGCCTCCTGATATTGAGACAAAACAGTTACCTACATCTGCGTGGTTATATTCCATCTGATAGCTTAGATGTTCTTCTTCAGGTGAAATTATTTCCTTTCTCCCCTTATAGGTGGTTTAGAGTTCATAACCTTGTTCTGTCTGATCCTGGCTTCAGCTCCCTTTGCCACAGCCTGTATTTTGATAACCTCTGTGTTGTTTTTCCAAAACTTTCAAAGGAAGAAAAAAGATGAAAACTTTATGAATTTTAGGAAGAACTTTTTCTCATATCATCTATAGCATAATATATAATACATCTTTTGTATACTATTGTAGAACTAAATACAGTTCTGTGTTGGCTTCTCTAATGGATTTTACTTTTAAGCTCTTTAGAGGAGGTTTTAGCTCTTTAAGGGCAGGTAAAAATCATCTTTAGTTTATTTGCTATGTTTTATATCCTTCTTAAAGTATACATGTAACACAATGAAGAGCAAGAAGAATCTTTTTAGGATTGGGAGACTTGATTTATCATACTAATTTTGGCAATAGTGTTTATATGACCATGTATAAGCTATTTATTTCTTTGCATTTTAGTTTTATAATCTGTTTTAAAAAAAGGGTAAACCATATTGCACACAAAGTTTATAATGAAATAAACTGTTAGTTGGAGAAGGCGATGGCACCCCACTCCAGTACTCTTGCCTGGAGAATCCCATGGACGGAGGAGCCTGGTGGGCTGCAGTCCATGGGGTCGCTAAGAGTTGGACACAACTGATGTGACTTAGCAGCAGCAGCAGCAAACTGTTAGTCATTTGTATCTGAATCTTTCTGACCTCATGGACTGTAGCCTGCCAGGCTTCTCTGTCAATTGAATTCTCTAGGCAAGAATACTGGAAAGGGTAGCCATTCCCTTCTTCTGGGGATCTTCCTGAGCCAGGGATTGAACCCAAGTCTCTTACACTGCAGGCAGATTCTTTACTGTATGAGCAACCAGGGAAGTCCAAGAGCTGTGTGATGCACTGGCTGAATTTTAAGTTAAAATTCTAATAGTTGCAATAATAAGTGTTATCTATTAGTTTACTCAATTTATTCTCAATTAAAGACTAATATTTGTATTTTGATATAGCTGAAATGACTGTTATTGCTTATTAATGTAAGTTTGCTTCAACAGCAGAACTATAGTATAGGAAAGAAAGACACATGTGTACTTATTTCTTACCCTTAGAGTTTTAGCATCTATCACCATAATTGTCAAGTGGAGATGTGATCTAAAGAACTCTGGTCTCAGTAATTTGAGGATGTCTGCATATCCTTAGGAAAATTATTTTACCTATCCAAGATTTAATGTGTTCAGCTGAGAATTGAGCATAATTGTAACCATCTCCTATAATTCATACATACCTATAACTTATGAGAAAGCAATTTGTAAATATTGCATACTGTTGGACCATTCTCTAAAGACCTACAAGACCTTCTAGAACTAACACCCCCAAAAGATGTCTTTTCATTATAGGGGACTGGAATGCAAAAGTAGGAAGTCAAGAAACACCTGGAGTAACAGGCAAATTTGCCCTTGGAGTACAGAATGAAGCAGAGCAAAGGCTAATAGAGTTCTGCCAACAGAATGCACTGGTCATAGCAAATACCCTTTTCCAACAACACAAGAGAATACTCTGTACAAAGACATCACCAGATGGTCAACACCGAAATCAGATTGATTATATTCTTTGCAGCCAAAGATAGAGAAGCTCTATACAGGCAGCAAAAACAAGACCGTGAGCTGACTGTGGCTCAGATCATGAACTCCTTATTGCAAAATTCAGACTGAAATTGAAGAAAGTAGGGAAAACCACTAGACCATTCAGGTATGACCTAAATCAAATCCCTTATGACTCTACAGTGGAAGTGAGAAATAGATTTAAGGGACTAGATCTGATAGACAGAGTGCCTGAGGAACTATGGACAGAGGTATGTGACATTGTACAGGAGACAGGAATCAAGACCATCCCCAAGAAAAGAAATGCAAAAAGGCAAAATGGCTGTCCGACGAGGCTTTACAAATAGCTGTGAAAATAAGAGAAATGAAAAGCAAAGGGGAAAAGGAAAGATATACCCATTTGAATGCAGAGTTCCAAAGAATAGCAAGGAGAGATAAGACAACCTTCCTCAGTGATTAATACAAAGAAATAGAGGAAAACAACAGAATGGGAAAGACTAGAGATCTCTTCAAGAAAATTAGAGATGCCAAGGAAACATTTCATGCAAAGATGGGTTTGATAAAAGACAAAAACGGTATGGACCTAACAGAAACAGAAGACATTAAGAAGAGGTGGCAAGAATACACGGAAGAACTGTACAAAAAATATCTTCATGACCCAGATAATCGTGATGGTATGATCACTCACCTAGAGCCAGACATCCTGGAATATGAAGTCAAGTGGGCCTTAGAAAACATCACTATGAACAAAGCTAGTAGAGGTGATCGAATTCCAGTTGAGCTATTTCAAATCCTGAAAGATGATGCTGTGAAAGTGCTGCACTCAATATGCCAGCAAATTTGGAAAACTCAGCAGTGGCCACAGGACTGGAAAATGTCAGTTTTCATTTCAATCCCAAAGGAAGGCAATGCCAAAGAATGCTCAAACTACCGCACAATTGCACTCATCTCACACCCTAGTAAAGTAATGCTCAAGAATCTCCAAGCCAGGCTTCAGCAATACATGAACTGTGAACTTCCTGATGTTCAAGCTGGTTTTAGAAAAGGCAGAGGAAGCAGAGATCAAATTACCAACATCCACTGGGTCATCGAAAAAGCAAGAGAGTTCCAGAAAAACATATATTTCTGCTTTATTGACTATGCCAAAGCCTTTGACTGTGTGGATCACAATAAACTTTGGAAAATTCTGAAAGAGATGGGAATACCAGACAACCTGACCCGCCTCTTGAGAAACCTGTATTCAGGTCAGGAAGCAACAGTTAGAACTGGACATGGAACCCTGCTTATTTAACTTATATGCAGAGTACATCATGCAAAACTCTGGGCTGGAGGAGGCACAAGCTGGAATTAAGATTGCCAGGAGAAATATCAATAACCTCAGATATGCAGATGACAACACCCTTATGGCAGAAAGTGAAGAGGAACTAAAAAGCTTCTTGATGAAAGTGAAAGAGTAGAGTGAAAAAGTTGGCTTAAAGCTCAACTAAGATCATGGCATCTGGTTCCATCACTTCATGGCAAATAGATGGGGAAACAGTGGAAACAGTGACTATTTTTTGGAGGGGGGCTCCAAAATCACTGCAGATGGTGACTGCAGCCATGAAATTAAAAGACTCTTACTCTTTGGAAGGAAAGTTATACCTAACCTAGACAGCATATTAAAAAGCAGAGACATTACTTTGCCAACAAAGGTCCATCTAGTCAAGGCTATAGTTTTTCCAGTAGTCGTGTATGGATGTGAGAGTTGGATTATAAAGAAAGCTGAGCACTGAAGGATTGATGATTTTGAACTGTGGTGTTGGAGATCTTGAGAGTCCCTTGGACTGCAAGGAGATCCAACCAGTCCATCCTAAAGGAGATCAGTCCTGGCTGTTCATTGGAAGGACTGATGTTGAAGCTGAAGCTCAAATACTTTGGCCACTTGATGCAAAGAGCTGACTCATTTGAAAAGACCCTGATGCTGGGAAAGACTGAGGGCAGGAGAAGAAGGGGATGACAGAGGATGAGATGGTTGGATGGCATCACCGACTCAATGGACATGGGTTTGGGTAGACTCTGGCAGTTTGTGAAGGATAGGGAGGCCTGGTGTGCTGTGGTTCATGTAGTCACAAAGAGTCGGAGATGACCGAATGACTGAACTGAATTTAACTGAATCAAATGTAAGCTATGTGAAAGTGAAAGTGTTCGTTGCTCAATCATGTCTGACTCTTTGTGACCCCGTGGACTTTAGCCCATCAGTCTCCTCTGTCCATGGGATACTCCTGTCAAGAATACTGGAGTGGGTAGCCATTCTCTTCTCTGGGGGATCTTCCCCATAAGGGATTGAATCCAAGTTTCGTGGACTACAGACAGATTTTTCTTTTTTAATTGTCTCAGCCACCAGGGAAGGCTCAAACCCATGTAAACAAAATTAAATAACTTCTAAATTAGTCAACTGTATTGTTATTATTACCTGAAGCAGAGGTAATTGCTCAATACCTACAATGCCAGTTGTTGACATAAACTGGTGAGGTAGGTGGGGAGTAAATGGTGAATAGTATCTTACACTGGGCCTCTGCTTTGCAAAAGTAGTAGTAAGTGATGCAAACTGTGGCAAGCTGGAAAGTACATGCTCTGTCTCAAGAACTGGTGTTTACTAATCTCTAAGCAATTATTGTCATGTGCAAAGGCCTGGAGAAGAATCCCATGGGCAGAGGAACCTGGCTTGCTATCATCCACAGGGTCACAAAGAATCAGACACAACTGAAGCCACTTAGCACACAGGCAAAGGCAGACCCAGTGTGTGCAGAATCTCCAGTTTTCTGTGGAGTCTGGAAACCCAAATTAGTAGGTATAATTTTCCTAAATTAGTAGGTATAATGTTGCTTCTGTGTTGGCAACTAGTTCAAATTTAAAACACTGTGTGGGTCAACATTAGATTAGGTCAACAATAGATTAGTTTCCACAAAACATACCTTCAGGCAAATGTTCAACCTCTGACTTAAGCATTAACTAACCCTACAGCTCAAATCCTTGCTGAATGCGCGTACAGCTTTTTCCAGTTACTATGAGGAAATCTTCTTCCAGTTAGCAATAATGATCATGAGGGATTTAATTTGGGGTTTGGGTGAGTGAAGCCAGAGATCCCTGGAGAAATATGGGATGACAGTTCTAAGAAATGGAAAATGTATGATTGGTGAACAAATGTGCATCCTGCTTACCACATGGAAAGGAGATTCCCTGGATGCCTGTAAGGATGGTTACCAAAATAATAGCTGGCAATGCACAGTAGATTCTATTATAGTGTGCTAGAGCACATTCAATCTCTGGGTCCCCAAAAAGCCTTTTCTTTCATTGTTTCTACACTACAGGTTATTTCTGAAGCTTTCATGCTACCCTATTAGAGAGGAGAGTGTATGCTTCATGAATACTGAGTGTCTAATTCACCTTTGAACCCTCCATGATGTTGAGGGTGTTATTCTACATATAATGTTCAATAAATCTTATTGCATATGGAACAAGCATGTAAAATCTATATATGTCAGACATAGCCCATTTTCTGAAGATCATGTGGTAGAGTTCAAAACAAAACCAAACAAAACTGAGGAAGGGAAAGAATGGAAGAGGAATCTACAAATGTGGTTCTGCTATAGATTCTACAATGGCATTGTTGAATGATCTTAAACAAATCACTTCAAAATTCCAGGATTTAATTTCAACATCTGTTACTTGCAAAAGTTGAATTAGATACTAACTTCCCTTATGGCTGTAGTAGTCTATGATTGTCTTCTATCCTTGAAACCAACAAGGATGCCCATGGAATATTTTTGGGAGATGTTTTGGAAAAACTAGAATTCTGCTTCATTTTTGCCTCTAAGAAAGCCTGAGCCAGACTCTTCAGCCAATTTTTCATTCTCAAGCTCATTTTATGATGTTGGCTTCAGATGAAAAACCATTGCTCTGCCCTTTAAAATTTATTTTCAAAGAGCTCAAAGGTATATTTCCTTCTATTTCGTCTATGGACATAATGATCTAGTCAAACAACACTCCAACCCAGTTCCAGCTACTCAAGAGGTCAGAGGAAGTACAATCAAACAACCTCTTAATGGGAAATTCCAAGAAATAAAACCAGTTTCTTGAGCTGCTGAGATAAAGTTAAGGTTGAATTGCATTTCCTCATTTCTGCTCAGAAATAGAAGAGAAAAGCTACCCTGGAAGTCAGGAGACAGGTGTTCCAGGAATTTCGATAGATGCCTGACAGGCCTGCATTCATCATTCAGTCCACCATGAGAAATGGTGATTGGAAGCTGATGTTATCAAACTACTTAATCTCACTCTCATCACACTGCCTTTCCCTGAACCCTGCTACACAATGTTCCGGAATAGAGACAGTCATACATTTGCCTCTGATGGCAGTTTCTGATTATCAGCAACCAGAAGCAGCCTGAATGTACTTGTGGGGAAGTTTGTCTTTAGTGTTAAAGTTACTTTATTTTGGTCATTTATCTATTCACTTACTTCAACATTTATTTATTCATTCATTCAACAAACATTCATTGGCCACCCTTTCTAGCCAGGCATGGGTCTGTTCCCTGGGATCTTAAACACAGTCACAGATTTGTTGATTGAATAATGAGTGAGTGAATGAATGAATGAGAAACATAGTTTCTTGTTTATAGTTTCTTCAGGGCACTCCCCATCCAGTGGGGAGAATAGAGCAGTAAATAGATCATACTAATTCATCATGGTAAGTGCTATGGTAGAGATGGACCATGTGTAATAGAGCCCATAAAGGGAAAACTGATGCTCCCTGAGGGGCTCGCAGAGATTTCTCCAAGTGGAGAGATTTTGTACAGTTGTCCTTAACAGCCAGCCTCTAAGAATGGTAATCTAGTCCAGAAAGTTTGATATCCTCAGCTGGCAAACAGTTCAACTTTGAAGTGAGTGAGATCGCCAGGAATGAGAGGAGGAGAGAATAGGGAGTCAAAAAAAGGCTTGAGATTCATTACAGCAGACAACTTGTGTTTTTAGTCTCTGTGCCTAATGAAACCTCTTTGGGGGTTTCTAATGTTCAAGAGAAAAAGACTGATATAATTTAAATGACTTTACCATCAGTGGTAAAGCTGGAGGAAGTTTTAGATAGTTGCAGTATTATTAATAACAGACAACCAAGTCTGAAATTCTGACAGTGGAATTTCAAATATGAAGCAAAAAGTGAGAAAGGATTTTCAAGGGAATGAGGGAATTTTCTCTGATGACTATGAAATTATACCTGTTTTTGCCTCTGCTTGTGAGTCAAGCCTGGATCATCCACTGCATCTATAAACATTTTGTATGTGTATATTAAAAAATCAATTGTTTCCTGGTAAATATATATATATACACACATATATACTTGCTGTTTTTGATATTATTATTAATAAGGCTCTTATTAAGTCAAGCACTCTGACAGGTAATTTACATATCAATACATTGTCTCATTTAATTCTCAAAACAAAGATTTAGGGTAAAAGAGCAAGAAGAAGAATGGAACCATTTAGTTTGACTTATATAGGAAAATAGTTAAAAACAATGTTTTAGGAATTGGAATATATATTAAAACTATTAGGTAAAAAGGCATGATACATAATAGTTTATAAAAATTATAAGTTCATTCATATGACTAAAAGAGCATGGGTAAATTTTCTTTAAATGAATGTATTATTGAAGAGACTGGAGTAAACAGCAAGTAGTTGGTATTCTCCTATCATGTCATGATAATAATTCTGATGGCTTTATTACTATATTGCAAATATTGGCTCTCTGCCATTTGAAAAAATCCTACTCTAATGCTCAACCAAGATAATTTTTGTCATCTTAAAAGGATAAATTAAATAAGTGAATTTTCATTTGGAAGTCCATCTGGTATGCTGGAGAAGAAACCAGGTAAGGATTTGGAGGTTCCTTGTCCTTCTGTGGCCACTCCCCCAAGTGACCTTGTGCAAGTCTCTTTCTCTGTTTGCACAGAGTCCTCTGAAAAATGAAGATTGAGGTCCTATAACCATCAAAGCAGGGCTCTTAAGGACAAGGAAACAGTACCTGACGTTTCCTGCTCCTCATTCCACTCCCATTCTTGCCCCTCCCCCCATTAACCAGGCCCTCCGCATCAGTCATATGGTGGGGGAGTTTTCCAGCTGGAGGCAGTCTCCCTGCTGAGTACAATAATGGTAGGTAATCTTAATTTATTGAGCCTATGCTATGGTCCAGGTACTGTATTTAATGATTTACCTACATCGAATCATGTAATCCTTACAAAAACCCTAGGAACTGCAGATGTTATCATCTGCAGTATACAGAAAAAGAAACTTCACAGTCCAACTCTCACATCCATACATGACCACTGGAAAACCCATAGCCTTGACTGGACGGACCTTTGTTGGCAAAGTAATGTCTCTACTTTTTAATATGCTATCAAGAATTGTAGACAATATATTATGGGCATTTTTTTGTTTTTCTTCGCACAGGGATAGACTCCATAATCTTCAACAGGATTTAAAGGAGTCTCTTTTCCCCCAAATTTGAAGCGTAACTGGAAGCATCATTGGCTACTGGGAATTTTTTTTTTTTACCTGACTTGACTACAAATAGAATTGTGTTGATTGTTATTACAGGAGTTAGTGACTAAATAAATTGTCTTGCTCTTAGCTGTACTGAAGTATAACAAAATGCCAACTTTAATTGCACATAGAGAATGTTATTTTTTCATAATCTTTATTACTAAAATAGAAGTATTAAAATATTATAACACTAAGTTGCAATAAATAAAAGTCAGTCAATGGCACTTAATTAAATGATCTTTTTTCAGAAATATTGTATTGTGTCTTTTATGTGGGCCAATTTCCATAAAACTTTTTTTTGGTCTATGCTAGTGATTAATTACAAAGAATAAATGAAATTGATCAGGTAACAATACACATTAGTCCTTTAGTTGAGTAGAAACTCAAGAATAACTCTGAGATTACCTGTTCCCTGGACATAACCTCTGTAGTATACAATCTTTGCTGATATCACTTAGCAATGGTTCTGTGGTGTTGGAGAAGACTCTTGAAAGCCCTTGGAGAGTAAGGAGATCCAACCAGTCCATCCTAAAGGAAATCAGTCCTGAATATTAATTGGGAGGATTGAAGCTGAAACTCCAGTAATTTGGCCACCTGATTGTGAAAAACTGACTCATTGGAAAAGACCCTGATGCTTGGAAAGATTGAGGCCAGAAGGAGAAGGGACGACTGAGGATGACATGGTTGGATGCATCACTGACTCAATGGACATGAGTTTGAATAAACTCCGGGAGTTAGTGATGGACAGGAAGGCCTGACGTACTGCTGTCCATGGGGTCACAAAGAATCAGACACAACTGAGCAACTGAACTGAACCAAACTGAACAATGGTTCTTTTTTGGTGCTATATACCCTTCTATGGGCTTCCTTCATAGCTAAGTTGGTAAAAAATCCACTTGTAATGCAGAAGACCCTGGTTCAGGGAAGATCCACTGAAGAAGGGATAGGCTACCCACTCCAGTATTCTTGGGGTTCCCTTAGCCCAACGGAAGGGAAGTGGCTCAGCTCAGCCACTGAGCTGGCTCAGCTGTTAAAGCTGGCTCAGCTGTTAAAGAATACTCCTGCAATGTGGGAGACCTAGGTTTGATCCCTGGGTTAGGAAGATCCCCTGGAGAAGGGAAAGGTGACCCACTCCAGTTTTCTGGACTGGAGAATTCCATGAACTGCATAGTCCATGGGGTCGCAAAGAGTTGGACACAACTGAGTGACATTTAGAGACCCTTCTTATAGCACTTAGATTTCTTTCTCATTTGAAAAATACTATATTTGTTTTCTCAGATTGGAGACTTTAAGTGCCTAATGATAGATGAAAGATTCAGAAGCATCCATTAATTTAAATTCAACATACATTTACTGATCACTTCTTGTTTGCCTAGGACCCTGCAGAGATTCTTGGCAGTATTTAAAGAGCAGAAGATACAGCTTTGCCCTAAAGAAACTTATATTTCAGTGCAGTTTATGAGTGTCTTAAATATTAGGCTCAGTGGTTTAAAGTTGATGTATAGGCAAGACATATCTCTGGTGAAAACTTGAGCAGGGGAAGATAATGATCAAAATGGAAAGCTTAATATGTCATATTTCTAAAAGCTGAATGAAAATGTGATGAAGCTGGATGAATGAAAGTTATTGTAGAAGGCTTTTGGGTTACCTACCAAAACTTGATAAATATGGGGTGGTTCTCTGCTAGTAGAAATGAAGATTAAGAAATGGAAGTAAGAAAATGCCTGGGGAAGATTTGGAGTCTTAGAGGACTGTTTCTCCAATCAGTCATGAAGCTGCCCAGGCTCACAGCTCTTTCTAGGGGAAAGCATCACATTCATGCTTTTACATGAAAGAATAGCCCTGGTGTTTATTATTGTATGCATTTCACCCCTTCCTTTCTGGAAGTAGTTAATTAATTTAATAATATACTTCTTCCATCAGATCAGTCAATTTATATCAAGGTTATGGATTGATCTGGTGTGAAAGGATAAGCTAAATCAATCAAAGTTTCTCTCTCTGGAATTTAAACTAAAATGCCAGAAGAAAACAGTTAGGTGGAAAAACTGAAACTAGAAAGATACACTTAAGATCAAAATAAGTAGAATAGGAGTCATATTCGAATATTAGTCATATTAGAGTCAGGGGCCTATTAGTTAGATAAATTTTGGCCAAAATTATAATGGCATCAATAAATATTTATTTCTTTCATATCAGAACAGAACTAGCAATCCAGAACTAGTATTTAGTGAGTTTCAGAGAAAGTAAGACATGGAAAGAGACAAGATATTATAAGGCTTTGTTATTGATGTCACCTTTGTGTGAGGTCTGGACTTCACTGGGACCACCTGATGAACTTACAGAATACCTTTCAGAATTGTCTAGCTGAAGTGTGAGAGGTGGGAGAATTTATGTCCATTTCTCATCATTTCAGGATTGCCCTCAGGGTGGTAACTCTAGATTCTTAGGAGTAGAATGTATCCTGCCAAAGTAAATTCCTACCAGTGTCCTGGGTGTTGGGGAGACTGTGGGAGAGAAACCAAAGTCATGCGGAGCATTCTTGATAGGAAACACTGTCAGAAAGAATTGAGTTTAAACCCGTATGAAGCTACCCATTGGCAGTTGTCACGGCTGGAATCACAAGTATGCTGGGATGATGTAGGCTGGGGCATGTACACAGCCGACACGGTCTACCCCTCACCGTCCAGCTTTGTTCACGCTTGCATACAGTCCCATCCATCAGTGGCTCTTCAAGGTCGAGGCTGGCTGCAGAGAATAAATAAACAAAGGTTAGTGAAACAAATTATAATCTCATCACTGATCCCACAAGATTACTGGCCCAAAGGGTTTAATTGATACTCAGAATCTCTTTCTTCCACCACACATTCTAGATTTTCCTTACTCTTGCCTGACATTTCAGTTGATAGGCTGCTTGGTTGGTGGGGTGACAAAGGCCTTCATTTCTGAGTAGTTTGAGTCCACAGTTTGCCTTTCCTTTATTAGATCATGGCTGCTGAAATTGGCCATTCACCGTTGTGATCAAGCATATGAAGAGCAATTCTCAGCCACAGACATGATGGCCCTTCTCCAGAACCCTGAGGATGTGGCCTGACTCACTTAAAACTGGCAGCTTCATGAGCCACTCAATAATTAGGTCAAAGCAATGTTCCCAGGCATGGCATATGCTACTTTCAAAATCCAAAAGGCTGAAAGTACAGAGCACACAGAAATGATACTCATTTGTACTCCAGACTTTTGGATCCCTACAAACTACTGCTAATGTGGCAAGTCCTTACAATTTGGAGGGACTTATCTCCCACTGTGCTGGCATGTATGTGTCTGGCATCTATATATGTGGATACTAGAGTATCTGAAGTATTTGCCACTTTCTGTCCACTAGGTCCAATTAGCATCATTAGGCATCAATATAGGAACTAGCATGATGTTCTAAGACATGTCAAGATGATTAAGGTCCCTGCATATTATATTGTGGCAAAGAGCAAGAGAGTTAATCTAGTGCTTGGACCAGACAATGAATCTGTACAGCTGTTGTCTCTTTGCAAACGTGAACAACTTCTGGTAGATAGAAAAGAACACATTTGCCAGATTAATAGGTGCATATCAAGTGTCAGTTATAGTAAAAATATCATATGCAGCACAGGAGCTGCTATTGAGGCAACCAAGTAATAAAGTTTACAGTGATTCATAATTAATTGCTTCTGGTTTTGATCTCTATGGGTGTTTCAGGGTTTCACTAGGGGAACTGAGGAGCACATTCCCGTTAACTCTGTATTTGAGAATGGCACTAATCTTTACAATTTTTCCAAGGATGAATACTTGCTTCACTATATTTATTACTATTTATTTATTATATTTACTATGAACACACTGTTTTACTATGATGGCAAGATGGGGTTTGTAAGGACTGTTTTAGGAGTTTCCATTAGCCCATTTTACCATAAAGCTTCTAAACTCACATTCTGCTAGCTACTAAATATATAATTTCAATTATGCATTTGGAAAATAACTACAGGGTGTACATAGCCATATATCTCATTCCTTTCCCCAAGTCTAACTCCTTTAAGATCAGCTGTTTGTTTCTGTATTAATAGTCAAGTACAAAAATACTTATGACTGAGTAAGCATAAGCTTTTTCCACCTGGGACATGGACTAGGCTTCCTTGCTTAGGGCTTATTGAACTCTGATTTAAGTTTTTCATCTGGAGGCAGTAAGGGTATGCAGGGATAGATGGCAAGCAATACCTTTTGAAGCATTTGCCTTGTTCATGTACTTGCATAATCTGTTAATAAAGGGAGAGGCTCGTCTCCAGCTAGGACTGGAGTGTTTCTATTGGTTCAGAGGTCACAAGGGAGCATAGGTGTAGGAGGCTCTCAAATTCATTTGTCCAGATGTCTCCATTCTTGGTCTCAAAATCTCATTTATTTATTTATTTTTATTATCAGCCTCATCTCTGACAGAAGTGACCCATTGTATGTACAAATCTGTATTGTTTGTGTCCCCTGCAATTACACTGTTACAAAAAAAAAAATTCTGATCATGATTTTGAATGCCCTCTGACCTATGGATGCAGGAGGTGAATGTTGCTTTAATCACACGCATGGAAGCATTTTGTTTTATCCCAATAACCTAAGTTGGTTGTTTTCTTTCTTTAAAATATCCACAGTAGTTAATAAAAGCTAAGCGCTCTAAGAGCTGGATTCTGCATGGACCGCATGAGAAGTGTCTAGAATGTCTTCCAGAAGTGACTACATTAAAGGGGAAAGCAGGAAAACACATCCAATGTTACCCATTCCCAATCGGTTGACAGTTTTCTCTGAGGATATGAACACACATGCACCTCCCTGTTATACATGTACTGTCTGAGCAAGTTCCTTCTGGCATTCAAATTATAAGAGAAACCAAGTGGTGGAAAGTGAAGACATAGCAAATATACTTAATACAGGATATGGCCAGTTTGAAATGAGTCAAAGCTCTCATGGAACTTTCCACAGCAGCTGCAGATGAAGGCAAAGATAAAGAGATGTGAGGCTGGACATCAGAGGTGTCTGACACCACAGGCAAGGCAATCCCACATTCTCAAGACTCAGGATCCTTTTGTCTCCTTACTTTCTGTTCCTAAAGTGACACTCTCACCTATGGTTAAAAAAAAAAAAGAAAAAAATCTTTCATTGTATTTTCAATTCAAAGCAACAAGACAGCAAAGAAGAAGGAGAGGACACACTTTTTCCTTTTAGAACAAATAAAAAGTTGCACTCAGCCTTGTCTAGAACTTAGTTATATGACCACATTTAGCCACCATAGAGGCTAGAAACTGTAATCTAATATGTTCTGAGCAGCTGGATACTTGGTTAGAAATAAGGAATTCTATTCATAGAAAGGGATTTCCAGGTGATGCTAGTGGTAAAGTGCCGGGGACCAGCCCCAGCTGATCCAGGGTATTCGAAGGAGAGACGGCTAGGCGAGGGTCGGGGAACAACTGCTTAATTAAACGTTAATTAAGGAATAGAATAAGGATAGCTCAGTAGGAAAATTCAGTGGAGAAAAGAGGCTGAGTAGCTTGGTTTACGCGGGGGACCAATAAAACTTCAAGACAAGAAGCTTGCACCACTTACGTAGGCCGCAGGCGTCCTTCCGTTCTCCCGGAGGAGAGGAGACACTGAGGCCTCCCCGGTCGGATCTTAGAAGCCCAGGCATAATTAGTAAGCATGGTGGGTTCCGCGCTCCAGATGGAGACTCAACCAGAGTGAGAGAGAGAGAGAGAGACATGGGGAGACCAGTCTTTCGAGGAACTGATCCCAATTCTTTATTTTCCATGGTCTACTTTTATACACTGAGGTGTTATGCAAAAGTCACGCGGGGTCAGCAGTCCTGACTTTTATCAAAGTCAGGTGCTTCATACAAATGTATACAGAGGTCTTAGGGGTGTTACATCATCTTCTGGCCGGGGGGCCTGCTGACAATTTACGACCCTCTCCTTGTGACAGCGGTCAGTCAACCAGGACACTTATTTCTCCAGGGGTGATTATTCTTAAAACAGACGCCACCCAAATAAAGTTACATTCCTATAGGGTGAGGGTGTAGTGGGTTTTAGTTAAGGAAAGAATTTACTTAGCCTAAGGTCTAACGTGATTAATATCAAAGGTTAATACTTATTTCTTCTATATATTCATTAATGTGTATAAGGGCAGGGGATGTGGAGACTTAGCAGTAAACATTGGCTCAACAAATGAAAAACCCTTCACCAATATGATTTCTAATCAGCCCATTATACTTATACTAATAATTTTCTAACTTTTCTAAGGAACCTGTTTTTAGAAGGTTTAAAGCATCTTGTGCCTCTCATGGTTGGGAGGCTGTGAGCAATCACATGTGGCCGGACAAACCTATTCAGGCAGGCTAGAGGATTTCCAAAGGAGTTTGTAGGTTAAACACTGTCACACCCAGGAATTATTAACTGGAGCTGTAAGCTAACTCTTTTTTCAGAGAGAGGTAGTGGGAGACAGCCCCCCGTAAAGTCAGAGGTGTAGGTGAAAGCACAAAGCAGAAAGTAGGCAGACTCTGGTTTTGGGGGTAGATGCTCGAGAATTTCCAGGGGGACTCCTGAGGCTCGATCCCGCCTTTGCGTATGCCGAGCCTCCTTCCTCATGACCTTTGTCATGGGCGGAGTGCCTCACGCTGGCTCCAGGCAGTGATAGAATTCCAGTTGAGCTATTACAGATCCTCACTCAATATGCAATATGCCGGCTCCCGGCAGTAAAGAACCCGCCTGTCAATGCAGGAGATGCATTTCCTGATCCCCTGGATCAGGAAAATCCCCTGGAGGAGGGCATGACAACCCACTCTAGTATTCTTTCCTGGAGAACCCCATGGACAGAGTTTCGTGGTGGGTTATGGTTCATAGGGTCGCAAAGAGTCAGACATGATTGAAGTGACTTAGCACACATACACATTCAAAGAAACAGTAGTTTTCAACTCATGTCTTAGGTAAAATTTTATTTTTTTTTAATTTTATTTTTAAACTTTACATAATTGTATTAGTTTTGCCAATTTAGAAACATGTATGATGGTGTTTTTGTTTGACACAATGACTGGAAAGTCTTATTACTTAACTGGAAGATCTAAGGAGGTTAGGTGAACTGCAATGTCCAGAAGAGCCTCACACAATAAACAGTTGGCTTGTATTCTTCACAGATTTTAAAATTCCTGAAGGATGCCCGGGTAGGTGGGAAAACAAATTGTAATTTTCTAAGTGTAGAGATTAACTCCATTTTCCATATAAATGGGCAACTGTAGCATGCACTGACTTTTTTAGAGGTGTAGAGAGTCAAGGGAGAATTGTATATGGTTAGGTTGCATCTTTGGAGAAGGCAGTGGCACCCCACTCCAGTACTCTTGCCTGGAAAATCCCATGGAAGGAGGAGCCTGGTAGGCTGCAGTCCATGGGGTCGCTAAGAATCCGACACGACTGAGCGACTTCACTTGCACTCTTCACTTTCATGCATTGGAGAAGGAAATGGCAACCCACTCCAGTGTTCTTGCCTGGAGAATCCCAGGGACAGGGGAGCCTGGTTGGGCTGCCGTCTATGGGTTCGCACAGAGTCGGATACGACTGAAGCGACTTAGCAGCAGCAGCAGCAGGTTGCATCTTAGTCAGAATTGTTCACTATTTCCAAAAAAAAAAAAAGAACAACAACAAAAATATCATCTGCAACAGGGCTGCTTATGGCATCTGCATCATTGATATAAGACAATATGAGACACTGCATCAGTTACCCTCTGCATCACAGTCATCCTGGTTTAAGTATAATCGTCTTACTACTTTATTTCAAGAGTAGCTATGCCTGAGCATTCCCATATTAAATTATATATTTTAAATAAAGAATGGAAATTCTTTTAAGTCATTTTTATTTTCTCCTTTTCTTGATTAGGGTACTTTGAAAAGAGTCAATAACACTTTTCAAAGTAATTATTGACTGTTTTCAAAGTATTTATATAATAAGGTATATTTATGAATTTCAGGATAGTAAAGGTGACATTGTAAAACATTTAGTGTAACAATTGAGTGTTTCGTCTGATAGGGTTGAAAGCTACTATCTCAGAAGGAGAAAATGGAAATTGGGGAATAATGTGTTCTTTCACAGAGGAATGTGACAAGTCAAATCAGGGAGACAAGGATGATATATAAATTGAGACATCAGAAAATATCTTTAAGTAGAAGCTTTGAGAGAAGAAAAGTATACAGTTTAAGCATACAAGAAGTCAGTTAGTTGTACAAAAAGAATGGAGTAGATACATGGCTCATGCTAAAAGTGAAACACTATACTGTGTATTCTTAAATGAGAATGCCTTAAACTGTATCAGTTTTCAGGTCCACTTTTCCCCTGTGACAGCCCTATTCTAATCCCCACTTTCACAGTAGTTAATTCTCACTGGTTTGCTGCTTCTTTGCCATCTGCTATCTCTACTTTTCCTGGGTTCTTTGGCACTCGAGGTTACTCAAGTATGCCTGCAAAGAAAAGAACATACTATCAGTGAAGATGGAGAAGGGGAAGGAGTGGAAATATCTTCAAGTTTTGCCAAATTGAAGAGTGGGAACTTGGCAAGAGCGCTAAGAAAATGATGCTGCTGATGGCCAAAATGAGGAATGGTTTGAATTACTGAGAAAGGTGAGATGCTCAACCTTGATGCCAATCTCTATCTTATTTAAATTTTAATTACTTGTGCTTACTTATTTCTTAGTTCATCACTCACCCCTCTTGTTTACTCTACCTCCTTTTTTTTAGTATTTACCTATGAAGTTCCCTTTTATATTTTATTCTAAATCCTCCACAATTACAGAAGTTGTGTTAATTTCTAAAGCTTCATCTTTCTGATTGGCCTTGTATCTGAGGTTAAATTAATTAATTCTAATTGCACTAAACACTATATACACCAGAACATGAAAAAGATAGACACTGAAACATTTCCTTTTATCAAAGTTCTGTTGATGTGAAACTGTTTTAATAAAAGTAAAAAGAAGCATAAATCTCAGTTCTTCACCTGGCATGGTGAAGAGGACAGATGATCTATTTAACTTTTTTATTAAAATATAAATTCCATATTACCAATGGAAAAAAGTTCAAAATTAGGAAAGGAGAATGTCAAGGCTGTATATTGTCACCTTGCTTATTTAATTTCTATGCAGAGTACGTCATGTGAAATGTCAGGCTAGATGTGATTCCAACTTGTGATTCCAATCACAAGTTGGAATCAAGACTGCCAGGAGAAATACCAAAATCTCAGATATGCAGATAACACCACCCTTATGGCAGAAAGTGAAGAGGAACTAAAGAGCCTCTTGATGAAAGTGAAAGAGGAGAGTGAAAAAGCTGGCTTAAAACTCAACATTCAAAAAACGAAGATCATGACATCTGGTCACATCACAACAAATAGACGGGGAAACAATGGAAACAGTGACAAACTTTATTTTGGGGGGGACTCCAAGATCACTATGGATGGTGACTGCAGTCATGAAATTAAAAGACACTTGCTCCTTGGAAGAAAAGCTATAACAAACCTAGACAGCATATTAAAAAGCAGAGACATCACTTTGCTGCCAAAGTCCATATAGTCAAAGCTCTGGTTTTTCCAGTAGTCATATATGGGTATGGATGTGAGAGTTGGACCGTAAAGAAGGTTGAGTGCTGAAGAATTGATACTGTCAAACTGTGGTGCTGGAGAAGACTCTTGAGAGTCCCCTGGACAGCAAGGAGATCAAGCTAGTCCATCCTAAAGGAAATCAACCCTGAATATTTACTAGAAGGACTGGTGCTAAAGCTAAAGCTCCAATATTTTGGCCATCTGATGTGAAGAGCCAACTCATTGGAATAGACCATGGTTCTGGGAAAGACTGAGGGCAGGAGAAGAAGGGGATGACAGAGCATGAGATGGTTGGATGGCGTCACCGACTCAATGGACAAGAGTTTGAGCAAACTCTGGGAGATAGTGAAGGAGAGGGAAGCCTGGAGTGTTGCAGTCCATGGGGTTGCAAAGAGTCAGACATGACTGAGTGACTGAACAATAGCACAAGGTACTATAGGATCTCAGATAAAATGATTTTGCCTGAAAATTTGGGCAATACAGAGCAAATATGTAGAATGAATTTTAGAGTAAACATTCACAGCATAAAGAGGAAATGAAAAAAGTCAATATGCATAGAACATGTAGCATAGAATCAAAATCTTGTTTACACTTGGGCAAGAAAAAATTAAGAAATTAGACTATGTGAGGATAGATGGGAGTTAGGCCAGAAGGGAGACCATTGAAAGTATGAAAATGAAGTTTGATATAAAGCTAGACTAAGACAATCACTATACTCTTAGCTAAAAAATTTGAACTTTGTACATATATTCATCTATTGCTATTGATAATGAGGCTAATGTATATCACATAGAAAGGAACTTTGTCAAGTAATAATACAATTTTCATAGCAATCTAAACAACACATTCGAGATTGGTGTGTTTGAGGTGCCAATATGATATTCAAATGAAAAACTAACTAGTTGGCAGCTGGAAGTATGGAGCTTGGGCAATGGAGTGAGATCAGAACTGAATAATAATACTGGCCAAGTATTGGAATTTGGATCCTATTTGAAGTTACGTTAAGACCATGTTGAACGAGCCAAGAAGAGGGCAAATGGCAGCACCATGGGTAACACCAAAATACAAGGTATGGGTTAAGGAAGAGACGACAATGAAAGAAATCGGAACTAATTGTAAACCAGGATGAACTGGGGTCTGGAAGCTGAAATAAGAAAGGTATTCAGGAAGGGAGCTGTTACTAAGCCAAATTCTACAGAGAACCTCAGGTAAGGATTAAAATGCATTCTTTGCATGTGGCATCTCAAATCTTTCCCTCACCCAGAGATTAATTAAAATTTTAGGAAGAACTCAAAACCAGAAAACCTATGAATAACATGTATATATGAATAATAAGTACCATGTGTACATGCTGAGTTGTGCCTGACTGTTTGGGACCCCAAGGACTGCAGCCCCCCAGGCTTCTCTGTCCATGGGACTTTTCAGACAAGAATACTGGAGTGGGCTGCCATTCCCTCTCCAGGGGATCTTCTCAGCCCAGGGATTGAACCCTTGTCTCCTGCGCTGCAGGTGCCTTCTTTACACCTGAGCTACCAGGAAAGCTCTTACCTGAAAATATCCCTTTATGAAGTTTAAAGTAGGACCAATGCTCTAAATCCACTTCCAGCATCCCACCTTTGCAAGTTAATTCTCTCAAGCACAGGTTGGTGCACTATGGCATTTGGAAGTGGGATACAAAAAAGACTGAATGCATAGGCTTTGCTTTAATAAGCAACTTGGTTTCACATATGGCTTTACCACTTAAATGATTAGAGCAACCATTGGAAGTTACTTGACCCTCTGAGATTCAATTTTCTGATTCATAAAAGAGAAAATATACTAATTTCATAGGGTTGTAGATGAGAATGAAGTGAGATAATTGTATATAAAGCACTTAATCTGGCACATAAAGAGGGTTCAATAATAAGAGCTATTATTATTATACTGGGCTGCTATGTGATGAGAACCCTGCCATTGCTTGACTTTTCATTTACTATGCAACACTGGGGAGTTTTTGGCAGCAATCACCAAGCAGTTAGTTGGCACACAACCTTTCAATTATCTGCACTACTGATCCCCTCCATTAGCATGGATAAGAGAAAGTGTATGACATAGATAAGCCAGAGGGATGGAAAAACAACAACAGCAACAACAACAAAAAAACAGTCCAACCATATATCTACATAAAATTCTCTTAGGAATTTAGGAAAGGTTTCTCATAGCTACAGATTTATATCTTTGAAGAAAGGAATCCAAGTTCCTCTGTGCATGAGTTCTTTAACTTGCTCATAATGAATGTTAGCTCTTCTTTCTCGTTGCTTTATTTTTACATAACAAAGCTCCATTTAAGGAAATACACCAAGAGGGTTTATTCTTTGTGTTGTAATGATTCACCTCTGATTCTGTTTTCAATGCTGCGCCTCTGTCTACCTATGCTAAGAACTACTCAAGTTATTTGAGAGTCAATGGAATAGTAATAAAAAGTTCCACCTTGACACTGAATTCTCTGCCTTTGAAATATGAAGATGACTTTTTTCCCACAAGGCTGAAGAGGTTTTACTTAGAGGTGGTATAAATTTATCGGTTTTATTTTTGGCCACTGGAGGGCTCTCATATTTTTCTACTAATGAAATACAGACCTTGAGCATGACTAAAATCTAGAAATCAGAGATGAAAGTTGAAAGTAAGTGTTCCTGTGGTTTGTGACCAAATTTAAATGCAGACAAATTTGGGTGCATGTTAGTCTAATGCTATCGAGCAGTGATTTGGCTGCATGGGACAAATGTTTGTATCGCTAACATGACTTAGATCTCCAACTTTGGGGAAAAGTGGACTGTCTCCTTCATTTCCTTTATTTTAGTGATTGTTTATTGTCTTTTTCCCTTTCTGGCTAATAATCTCCTAGCACTATGTTCTTTCAATGGAAGTCCTATCAAGTAATGCTGACCCTTGGTTTTTTTTTTTTAACTTTTCCCCCTATTTCTAAACCCTGTCTACCACTCCAAAGTCTCTCCTCATCAATGACCTTCCCTAACAATTATGCTTCATGGATTCTTTAATGAGCTCCCTACCCCTTGCCACACACACAACCATTTGTGCTGACCTCAATGCTTCTCCAGGAGATAGTGAAGAATAGGAGAGCCAGGCATGCAGCAGTCCATGGGGTCACAAAGAGTCAGACATGCCTTAGTGACTGAACAACAACAATGCTTCCGGATCTATTTAGGTCAACCACATAGTGCCACGTACTTGTGCTGAGACATCAGGTTTTCCAGAAATGTTCAGATTTGTACACAAAGGCAGGCAGCCAGCATTTTAGAATATGTGGGTTGCCATTCCCTTCTCCAGGGGATCTTCCCTAACCAGGGATTGAACCTGAGTCTCTTGCATTGCAGGCAGACTCTTTACTGGCTGAGTCACTGAGGAAGCCCATTTTTGGACTATGCACCCAAATTAGTATGGTGACCTGAGGTCTGATCTTAGCTGTTACAAACATACAAGGTGTAGGTAAGAAATGATAGCAAATATCTTTGGAAGTGGTGATATTCATACTCAGGAATATATTGAAACTGAATTTGAAATGGTATCTGATTTGAAATGGTATGCCAAAGTAGTAGATATAGGATGGGACAAAGTCTGGCTGTTTGGTGAAATAGCTGGAAAGGTCCATTACATCAATCAGTCAAGCAGCCTGGAATTTCAAGAGAGAACTGAAGAGGTAAATCGGGGAAGAGGTGGGGGCAGGGTTTAAGATCTTTGGTATTTCTGAAGAAAACTGAAGTTTAGAAGATACACAAGTATCCAGAGATTCACCTGAAACTGTCAGATACCCAACCCCTGAGTAATTCTAGATCCCACCTGTGGGAATAACCTACTGAATTCATTACTAAGCTTATTCAAGAGACACCCAGGAAACATAGGTCGGAAGTCTCCAGAACCAGTAGATAAGTCTGACACATTCCTTGTTGATGACTAGTTGTGTGTGTGTGTGCGTGTGTGTTTCTGTTTTGCTTGTTTGTGTGTTTGTTATGAACTCAAACTTTTGAAATACCAGTTAATTTCATTCTTCTTTATTTTAGTGCATACATGAAATAATGACAATTTTGGCTCCAGAGAAGCTTTTTGCATGTTATTTTGTTGCTATTTGCCTATCAGAGATAAGGTTTTGGAAATGTTCTGTCCTTTTTATGTAAAGTTGTATTGTTTCAAAACCCCTTTTATTTTCTTATGAACATACACTGTGACCGTTGCCAATCTCTAAATCATACACAGAAACGGCTTTAAAAAATTGTTATTCTTTGGTTTTTTAATTGGAAAAATTTTAATTCAAGTATAATTGATTTACAATCTGTCAGTTTAGATGTTTAGTAAAGTGACTCACATGTATGTATATGAATATATATTCTTTTTTCAAATTCCTTTCTATTACAAGATATTGAGTATAGTCCCCTGTGCTATACTATAGATTCTTCCTGTTTATCTATTTTATATATGCTGCTGCTGCTAAGTCACTTCAGTCGTGTCCGACTCTGTGCGATCCCATAGACGGCAGCCCACCAGGCTCCCCTGTCCCTGGGATTCTCCAGGCAAGAACACCGGAGTGGGTTGCCATTTCCTTCTCCAATGCAGGAAAGTGAAAAGTGAAAGTGAAGTCGCTTAGTCGTGTCTGACTCTTAGCGACCCCATGGACTGCAGCCTACCAGGCTCCTCCGTCCATGGGATTTTCCAGGCAAGAGTACTGGAGTGGGGTGCCATTGAGAGTAATATATATGTGCTATGATATATTTTAAGTACATATATATTACTCTCAAACTCCAAATTTATCTCTCCCTCACCTTTTCCCATTTGGTAACCATAAGTTTCTTTTCTATTTGTTTATAAGTCTATTTCTGCTTTATAAATAAGTTCATTTGTATCATTTGTTAGATTCCACATACATGTGATAACATATATTTGTCTTTGCCTGACTGACTTCACTTTGTATGATAGTCTCCAGGTTCATCCATGCTTTGCAAATGACATTATTTTATCCTTTTTATGGCTGAGTAATCTTCACAACCCAGATAATCACAATGGTGTGATCATTCACCTAGAGCCAGACATCCTGGAATGTGAAGTCAAGTGGGCCTTAGGAAGCATCACTATGAACAAAGCTAGTGGAGGTGATGGAATTCCAGTTGAGCTATTCTAAATCCTGAAAGATGATGCTGTGAAAGTGCTGCATTCAATATGCCAGCAAATTTGGAAAACTTAGCAGCGGCCACAGGACTGGAAAAGGTCAGTTTTCATTCCAATCCCAAAGAAAGGCAATGCCAAAGAATGCTCAAACTACCACACAATTGCACTCATCTCACATGCTAGTAAAGTGATGCTCAAAATTCTCCAAGCCAGGCTTCAGCAATATGTGAACTGTGAACCTCCAGATGTTCAAGCTGGTTTTAGAAAAGGCAGAGGAACCCGAGATCAAATTGACAACGTCTGCTGGATCAACAAAAAAGCAAGAGAGTTCCAGAAAAACATCTATTTCTGCTTTATTGTCTATGCCAAAGCGTTTGACTGTGTGGATCACAATAAACTGTGGAAAATTCTGAAAGAGATGAGAATACCAGACCATCTGACCTGCTTCTTGAGAAACCTGTATGCAGGTCAGGAAGCAACAGTTAGAACTGGACATGGAACAGTAGACTGGTTCCAAATAGGAAAAGGGGTATGTCAAGGCTGTATACTGTCACCCTGATTATTTAACTTATATGCAGAGTACATCATGAGAAACACTGGGCTGGATGAAGCACAAGCTGGAATTAAGATTGCCAGGAGAAATATCAATAACCTCAGATAAGCAGATGACACCCCCCTTATGGCAGAAAGCAAAGAATTATAGAGCCTCTTGTTGAAAGTGAAAGAGGAGAGTGAAAAAGTTGACGTAAAGTTCAACATTCAGAAAACTAATATCATGGCATCTGGTCCCATCATTTCATGGCAAATAGATGGGGAAACAGTGGCTGACTTTATTTTTCTGGGCTCCAAAATCACTGCAGATGGTGACTGCAGCCATGGAATTAAAAGATGTTTACTCCTTGGAAGGAAACTTATGACCAACCTAGACAGCATATTAAAAAGCAGAGACATTACTTTGCCAACAAAGTCTGTCTAGTCAAGGGTATGGTTTTTCCAGTAGTCATGTATGGGTGTGAGAGTTGGACTGTAAAGAAAGCTGAGTATGAAAGAATTAATGTTTTTGAGCTGTGATATTGGAGAAGAGTCTTGAGAGTCCCTTGGACTGCAAGGAGATCCAGCCAGTCCATCCTAAAGGAAATCAGTCCTGAGTGTTCATTGGAAAGACTGATGTTGAAGCTGAAACTCCAATACTATGGCCACCTGATGCAAAGAATGACTCATTTGAAAAGACCCTGATTCTGGGAAAGATTAAGGGCAGGAAGACAAGGGGACGACAGATGATGAAATGACTGGCTGGCATCACTGACTCAATGGACATGAGTTTGGGTAAACTCCAGGAGTTGGTGATGGACAGGAAGGCCTTGCGTGCTGTGGCCCATGGGGTCTGACAAAGAGTCAGACACGACTGAACGACTGAACTGAACTGAGTATTCCATTGTGTGATACACCAATTAATGATAATGTAACAACAGTGGCTCATTAGTTGTGACAAATGTACCATACTAGTGTAAAATAAAAACAATAAGGGAAACTGGCAGTGTGATATATGAGAATTCTCAGTGCTATCTTCTCAACTTTTCTGTGACTCTAAAACTGTTTTAAAATAAAAAGTAAAGATGAAGTGACCAGACATTAATCTACTATAAGCCTACTATGAATTAGCTCTAGAGGATAAATGATGGTTGGATTTATGTTAGAATGGCAGAGATAAACCCTTAAGACTGTTTAAGTGCACAAGTGAAGAGTCAGCAGCAAGCCTGAGATGAGTGGGTAACCATCTCCCTTATATGGGGTATTGCTAACACAAGCATGCTTGATCCCCTCTAGGATCAGTAGGCTGTTCCCTAAACTAAAACTTCCCTAAACCTTCTTCAAAGACATTTTCCCCTAAGACATATCCATCTGCTCTCCTTCACCCCAGAATCTTGAACTGAAATCAGTTTAAAACCAATTCATATTATCCTTGCTTTTTCAGTTTCTCATTGTGATCTCTCCTGATACTCAGAAACAGCCTTCTATTTTTACTGACCTATCTCCTTTCTCAACCTCTCAACTGCAACAGTTTCAACTGTTTCATTTCAGCCTACCTTCTTTTCTGTATTTTACAGAATGCTTACTCTAGTAGTTTCTCAGAATCTTTTAACTATTAATTTAAAAATTGCCATCGGATGGTTTGCTTCCTGATGATGATAAGTATTGCAACCTAGTGTTTGAATATGAATGACTTGATGCTTAAATGTGAAAGAGCCAAAGCTGGTACCAGGTATGTGCTCCTCTTTTTCCCTTTTGGGATCCTTTATCTCTATTTTTGACATACCTTCTATATCTTGGAGTTTACTGCCACTCTGAGTATCACTGTATCAAAAAACCCATAGTGATGACCCATCAGAGCTACCTCAACCTCTGTTCCTATCCATTTCATTAACAAATTTTTTCCAATTGCAGTCTGATTTTTCTTCATTGAATTTTTTCTTTGATCAATGTGCCATGCATATTTAGCCCAACCAACAGCCAATTCCTCTTCTGGGCACAAAACAGGCTAACAGTTTACTGCATCTTGAAGCTATATATGGCCATGTGACTTGCTTTGGCCAGTGAAATGTACATAGAAGTGATGTGTATCACTTTCTTGTAGGAACATTTAATTGCCAGTGTATAACTCTCCTGTCTTTTCTTCCACCGTGGTGTGTTGATATGGAGGTGCATGAGATCAAAGGACCCAATACATGGTAGACAGTTGCCCTGGAGAGTTGCCTGGACATGCTGCAGACTTCATATAAGTCAATAAGTGTTATTGCATTAAAAGGAATTAAAATTGTGGGAATATTTTTAGCACTGCATAACCTAGAATATTTTGACTATTGCAGTTGAAAAGTAATCTCAAGAGTATAATACACTGCTAGTAATTGATGATATCTTAATGTAATACCTCTCCCAGTATATTTTCATTGTGATAGGAGATCCCGGGGGACAAGATATCTTAACTGAGAAGAATGAGCTACTAATGATGGAGTGGAAGACTCTTGGGCATATTAAAGAAGATGACATTTTGGAATAAGAGAGTCTGTTTGCTCTTTAATCACACCATGACGGTGTATGGTCAGATGACTACATACATTTACATTTTAGGAGGTACAATTTGTGATAAATGCAGAAACTGTGGAATCTAGGCTCTTGTTATGTTTTCTCCTCTAGTTCATTTTGAATATCATTATCATAATGTTTTATATCATTCACTATATCCTCAACTTTACTCATGTCTTTAATTTTTACCCAGGTTCAAATACCCTCCTTTGTGATTAATAATAACTTCTTTTATGGGTTCTAAGTAGGATACAAGCTTTTTATGTATGTTATCAGTATTATCTTCAATGACTCTAAGAGGTATCACTCCTAAAGGGATATGGTTAGGAAGTAGGTGATAGAAGCAAGATTCAAACTGAGATCAACTTGTGACGATATGCTCATTTTGCCACGAGGTCTCTCTCTACTTAGATGAAACTCACATTTACTCCAAAGCCCAACTTAAGTTCCCCCACTCCAGTGAAGTGTCTTCTCTGACAGTCCTCTACACAATATGTCTTCTTCTTTGCAACCCTCGTTGTCATTTGGAACCAAGGTGACTTGTCTCCAAAGATGCCTCTCCAGTGACTCATGCATCCTGATGTTCAGGCTCTGAACAGACTGTACTCATGACTTGCATTTTTACCCATAATATGTGATGGAAGTGACATTGCATGACTGGTAAATCCTCAGAAGCCTTGCAACTTTGTCCTCAGCCTCTGGAAATACTCCCTTAATTAATTTATTAACTTGGGGCCTCAGTCGTGTCTGACTCTTTCCAACCCCAAGGACTATACTGTTCATGGAATTCTCCAGGCCAGAATACTGGAGTAGGTAGCCTTTCCCTTCTCCAGGCGATGTTTCTAACCCAGGAAATGAAATGGGGTCTCCTGCATTGCAGGTGAATTCTTTATCGGCTAAGCCATCAGAAGCCAAATATCATATGAGATGCTTAAATCATCTGAGACTACTGGGAGAGAGTGCAGGGTGGCCATATGAAGATGACATGTGGAGACAGACATGTGCCTGGGTAGCGTCTACCTGTGTCAGACATTCCATCAGAGACATCACACATTGAAATAAAGGAGTATTCAGGATCTCCAGCCCAGGTAAGTCTGCAGATAATTCCAGTTCCAGGTGCCATCTGTCAAAAACTGCCTGAGAGACCCCAAAGGAGAATCACCCAGCTGAACCCAGTCAAATCAAGGACCGTCAGTTATAATGATAAAGTTTTTTTTTTTAAACCCATTAACATTTGGGGAGGTTTATTACACCTCAAGGGATTAGATCTGATAGAGTGCCTGATGAACTATGGACAGAGGTTCATGACATTGTACAGTAGGCAATGATCAGACTATCCCCAAGAAAAAGAAATGCAAAAAGGCAAAATGGTTGTTTGAGGAAGCCTTAAAAAATAGCTGAGAAAAGAAGAGAATCTAAAGGCAAAGGAGAAAAGGAAAGATATATCTATTTGAATGCAGAGTTCCAAAGAATAGCAAGGAGAGAAAAGAAAGCCTTCCTCAGTGATTAGTGCAAAGAAATAGAGGAAAACAATAGAATGGGGAAGACTAGAGATCTCTTCAAAAAAATTAGAGATACCAAGGGAACATTTCATACAAAGATGGTCACAATAAAGGACAGAAATCATATGGACCTAACAGAAGCAGAAGATATTAAGAAGAGGTGGCAAGAATACACAGAAGAACTATACAAAAAAGATCTTCAAGAACCAGATTACCATGATGGTATGATCACACACCTAGAGTCAGACATCCTGGAATGTGAAGTCAAGTGGGCCTTAGGAAGCATCACTACAAACAAAGCTAGTGGAGGTGATGGAATTCCAGTTGAACTATTTCAAATCTTAAAAGATGATGCTGTGAAAGTGCTGCACTCAATATGACAGCAAATTTGGAAAACTCAGCAGTGGCCACAGGACTGGAAAAAGTCAGGATTCATTCCAATCCCAAAGAAAGGCAATGCCAAAGAATGCTCAAACTACCGCACAATTGTACTCATCTCACATGCTAGCAAAGTAATGCTCAAAATTCTCCAAGCCAGGCTTCAAGAATGTGTGAAACATGAACTTCCAGAAGTTCAAGCTGGACTTAAAAAAGCCAGAGGAAGCAGAGATCAAATTGCCAACATCCGTTGGATCATTGAAAAAGCAAGAGAGTTCCAGAAAAACCATCTGCTTCTGCTTTATTGACTACACCAAAGCTTTTGACTGTGTGAGTCATGACAAACTATGGAAAATTCCTCAAGAGATGGGAATACCAAACCACTTTACCTGCCTCCTGAAAAATCTTTATGCAGGTCAAGAAGCAACAGTTAGAACTGGACATGGAACAATGGACTGGTCCCAAATTGGGAAAGGAGTTCGTCAAGGCTATATATTGTCACCCTGCTTTTTTAACTTATATGCAGAGTATATCATGTGGCGAGCTGGAATCAAGATTGCTGGGAGAAATTATCAATAACCTCAGATACACAGATGATGCCACCCTTATGGCAGAAAGAGCCTCTTGTTGAAATTGAAAGAAGAGAGTGAAAAATTTGGCTTAAAACTCAACATTCAGAAAACTAAAATCATGGCATATAGATAGGGAAATAACGCAAACAGTGAGAACATTTATTCTGGGGGCCTCCAAAATCACTGCAGCCATGAAATTAAAAAGACACTTGCTCCTTGGAAGAAAAACTATAACCAACCTCGACAGCATATTATAAAGCAGAGACATTACTTTGCCAACAAAGGTCTGTCTAGTCAAATCTATGTTTTTTTTTTTTTCCCAGTAGTCATGTATGGATGTGAGAGTTGGACTATAAAGAAAGCTGAGCACCAAAGAATTGATGCTTTTGAACTGTGGGGTTGGAGAAGACTCTTGAGAATCCCTTGGACTGCAAGGAGATCAAAACAGTTCAGTCACTCCTAAAGGAAATCAGTCCTGAATATTCACTGGAAGGACTGATGCTAAAGCTGAAACTCCAATACTTTGGCCACCTGATGCAAAGAACTGACTCTTTGGGAAAGACCCTGATGTTGGGAATGATTGAAGGCAGGAGGAGAATGGGATGACAGAGAATAAAATGGTTGGATGGTATCACCAACTCAATGGACATGAGTTTGAGCAAGCTCCAGGATTTGGTGATGGACAGGCAAGCCTGGTGTTTTGCAGTCCATGGGGTTGCAATGAGTCAGACACGACTGAGCAACTGAACTGATTGTCTGATTACACCTCAACAGATATTTTGAACAGGAGCTTACCATATACTGTCCTTCCTCGCCACTACTGGCATGTTATATCTCTGTGGGCTTCTAATCTACTCATTTAAAAAATGTTAATGTGTTTGATCTATCATCATCATCTTGATTGAATGCTTTCTGGAATTTTTGTTTCTTTTTTTAAAATCTTTTATTTGAGATGAATCTCCAGCTTAACACCTGGGGTATATGAGAACTCAAGAAATGTTTATTCATTAATTGATAAGCTCTTTAAGGTCATAGACTATGTTTGCACACATTTGTATTTCTTGCCATCATGGAGCTTTTTTGTACACCTTCAAGACCGTTTTGGCAAGTCTTATGCCAGGCAACATACTCCAACATGCTCTAAAAAGTGACTGGCCCCTTCAGTGATCTGTTTTCCACAACTCCCCTCCTTGATCTGTCAGTATGCCCTCGGCTTCAGCCTCATGGGTCATGCTCCCAAATCTGTGCACTTCATCATGCTTTCACCTCTGCTTCATGTGTTCTCCTACCCTCCCACCCATTCATTCCACTTTATGAAAGCCTATTCATTCTGCAAAATCCAGCTGAAAGATCACCTTCTCTTTACACTGTACCTACCCCCTTTCAGTAGAGTAATAATTCCCTTTCTTGAGTGCATGGGGCCTGTTGAGTATTTATTCCACAGCTTTCCTCTTACTGCTGCATAGTCTCTGTAAGTGAGTGGTGTTTTCAAGGACTGAGGCAGCACCTTATTTAACTTGACTCCCAAGCACACAAAATGGCACAGAGGAGGTGGTCAATAAATGACTGTTGAATAAATGAACGCATTTTACAAGGAAGAATGACCATGTGAGAGATAAGAAATAAACAGTGTTGAGTGTTTTGTCACCACAAAGTGCTATTAATATACAATTGGCACCCAACTCCCTGGCTGCCCCTGCCTATCTCATGCCTTTCATCTTTCACCACAAAGCCAACAGCCATTTTTTAATCAATGCAGTTGCCTTTCTCTGAACGCTCTTTATTTGTACTTTTTTTTTTTTTCCTGTCCTGAAATGCCTGAAGGCTCTTCATATTTAGCCCAAAATAGTACTGACCTTTCAGCTGCTATATCACCTGGCAGCTTATATCTAATTTCCTTTTGCAAAAGCCTCTCTCACTTGCTTTTAGAATTTTGCTTTCCAGGTTTCTCTCACCGCCTGTTGCTGATTGTGTTTTTTTCCCTCAGAGAATCTGGTTTCCTCTTCTTTTTCTGGTTTGAACTCTCCCTGGCTGTTTCTTTTTCCCAGGCAATCAGCAATATACAACATGAGGAATTTGGGAGATGTGGAAGGTTATATTTTGGTGATTTCCCTTCTGTAGGGGAGCCTACCTAAGACCTGGAAGATAGCACTGCTCCAGTTCATTCTACCCCTGACAGTTTTCTTTCAACTGAGGTCTTTGCAGCTTTCCCATTAATTCAGGGGAAACATTTCACTGGTTTGGAGTTTTCTTTTCATCTTTTTTTGTTTTATTTTTCCTTTCCTTTTTTTTTTTTAATTTTAACTAAATGATATCCATCCTAGGTCAAATGTTAGGAATCTGGGTGACATGTTCAGAAAATTCCTTCCCAGCAATTCTTAGAAGCCATCTTTCTCAAGGTCAAACCTCAGATTCCGGCTGATATAGTTCCCTATGAAATGGCTTCCCATAGAGATCCAGAAAGACATCTCTATCTCCAGACCTCCAGTGAACTGAAAAGAGACTTATAGAATTCTTTGAGTCCCAGGAATTGACCCCATAACTCAGATTCAAAGAAAGAAAGAAGTTGCAAAAGCAACCTACATGCATGCTTAGAAAAGTCACAAATTAATATTTACAAATATAGCATTTCTAGAAGATGCCCCAAGTTTTTATGCCTTTATACTTATATGTGCACTGTTTCTTCAGCTTAGAATAACCTGACTTATCTGCTCACTTTATTGAAATCTGACTTGTCTTTCAAAGTATCATTCAGATGCCACTTCCTCCTTGAAAAGTCACCTTATCACCCATATATAGGTCCTCATTCTTTCCTCCAAATTCCTGCTGTTTTTTGTTTATGCTAGTTTTCTAGTTTATAAAACAGTTAACATTATATTTGAGTTCCTTATAGAGGTATCGTTTCTCCCTCAAAACTGTAAATTGCATAGAGATAGGAGAGAGCTGGATTATTTGTTCCTGTGACTCCTCCGAGAAGCCATGTCCTAGACTTGTTCACAGTAATTTTGCTTTCAGGGTGAGTGCCACGAACACAGAGTTCAGTTCTGTTGTGATTCTCTGAGGCCGAGCACCTCTCTGAACCAATGCAGCTTGGGGGTGAAAAAAGTCTCTCCTGATGCTTTGGAGTTCACCCCAATGTAACATATTGAAAGTCTTTGCGGGAGTGTGTAACGGAGGGTCTGAATGAGGAAAAGGAGGAGTGGTGGTGGGAGACAGGAGATCGACTTTTCATCAGTATATTTTCCCCAGTGTGACTTCATGATCCTCTCTAATAACAGTAGTGTAACTAATTATTTTCACAGTCAACTTTTGAGAATTTTTTTAAATGTCAAGCACTTTGCCCAGTGTTTTACATGCAGTAAGGCAATGGCACCCCACTCCAGTGCTCTTGCCTGGAAAATCCCATGGACGGAGGAGCCTGGTAGGCGGCAGTCCACGGGGTCGCGAAGAGTCGGACACGACTGAGCGACTTCACTTTCACTTTTCACTTTCATGCTTTGGAGAAGGAAATGGCAACCCACTCCGGTGTTCTTGCCTGGAGAATCCCAGGGATGGGGGAGCCTGGTGGGCACCCTTCTGTGGGGTCGCACAGAGTCGGACACGACTGAAGCGACTTAGCAGCAGCAGCAGCAACACATTTGCAAGCTTCAGGAGTTGGTGATGGACAGGGAAGCCTGGCGTGCTGCAGTCCATGGGGTCGCAAAGAGTAGAACATGACTGAGCAACTGAACGGAACTGAACTGAACACATTTAATTCTCAGGGCAACTCTAAGAAGGTATTATCATTATCCACATTTAACAGGTAAGGAAACTGAAGTTCTGACCAGAAAGGTTAAATAACTCATCCAAGGACACACTGCTAGTAAATGGCAGTGGTCGCATTCAAGTCCACCCTAGGCTGAGGGCAGGATCCCTGCTATTATGCAATATATTAATCTGTCTCTCTCCACAGGTAGAAACTCCTGTATTTTCCTTGGGTCATAGTTCTTTTCCCATGATCTTTAATGAATATTGAGGGGTTTTGAGCATGAAAGTCACATGATGAAAGGCTTATAGTTTATGCTTCCAAATAGAATAATAACTTTAAGAATTATTATTTATAAACCATTCTTAGATCATTTTGTAAATGACTCCTATATTTCAGGGACCTCAACACCTCCCACACAATCATCTTCACTCTTCACAACTCTGCAAGGAAAATGTAATTATCTTCCTGAGACAGACAAGGAAACTGAAGGCCATGGAGGTGAAAGACCTTGCAGAAAGTCCAAAACCTGTAAGAAATAAAGCCAACATTTACCTGATATTCTGCTGAGGGTGACATCCTAGGCTTCCTGCATGGTCTAGAGAAAAGGATGAATTTGCATTCACAAATCATTTACTTTTTCCCTCTTCCAATTCAAGGAAGACATTTATTATTACTGTTGTTATTCTTATATCTCAGAAGCTCTTTAAATTTAATGGTACACATGTTAAGGTTAGATTAGCACCCACTAATCCTAAATTATATTTCCAGAATTTTCCAGGCAGTACTGAGTATAAGTGTGTTGAACATGAAATTGTAATCTATTTTTTTCTACTAAACTGTAAATGACTGAAAGGCAAGGGAATTTCTTATTTACCTTTGGAAACTCAATTCCTGGCAAAGAGTGGATGATAAATAAAATTCAAACTGCTGGGTCATATGGTAGTACATATATACAATAGAATATTACTCAGCTATAAAAAGAAATGAAACTGTGCCATTTGCAGAATATGGATGGACCTAGAGACTGTCATCAGCATGAATTAAGTTAGAAAAATAAAAACAAATATTGTATGCTAACACATATATGTGGAATCTAGAAAATTATATGGAGAAGGAAATGGCACCCCACTCCAGTACTCTTGCCTGGAAAATCCATGGACAGCGGAGCGATAATCTTATTTGCAAAGCAGTAATAGAGACACAGATGTAGAGAAAAAACATATGGATATGGAAGGGGAAGGGGGTGGGATGAATTAGAAAACTGGGATTGATAAATATACACCATTAATATTATGTTTAAAACAGATAACTAATGAGAACCTACTGTACTGTATAGCACAGGGAACTCGACTGTATGCTCTGTGAACCTAAATGGGAAGGAAATCCAAAAAAGAGAGAATATATGAAGTTGATCCACTTTACTGTAGGGCAGAAGCTAAAACAACATTGTAAAGCAACTATTGTTTTAGATGCTAAGTTGTGTCCAACTCTTCTGTGACCCCCACAAACTGTAGCCCACCAGGTTCCTCTGTCCACGGGGTTTCCCAGGCAAGAATACTGGAGTGTGCTGCCATACCCTTCTCCAGAGGATCTTCCTGACTCAGGGATAGAACTTGTGTTTCCTGTACCAGCAGGCAGATTCTTAACTACTGACCATGAGGGAAGCTGTAAAGCAACTATACTTCAACTAAAAAAAAAAAAAGGAACGGAATTGTTTCTCCTACCATTTTCCCTGTTTCTATTTACCTCTTTCTTTCTGCCTGTGCTATCATTTTATCAGCTAGCTTATTTTACATCCAGTCTTGAGACCTCAGTGACACCCATAGTTTCTCTGGACCCTAGAGGTTCCCCTCTAGGACTGGAACATGGCTGAGCACTGCCAAGGTAGCCACAGCTCCAAGTCAGCTGAACGATCAGGAGTAGAAGCAACCGATACAGTTACAACCATTCTGTATCCACACAGCCATTCTGTTTTTCACTTTCAGCACAGTATTCAGTAGACTGTTGCTATTCAGTCGCTCAGTCACATCCAACTCTTTCTAACCCATGAATCGTGACATAGGTTGCAATGAAGGCTTCCCTGCCCTTCACTATCTCTTGGAGTTTGCTCAAACTCACGTCCATTGAGTTGACAATGCCATCCAACCATCTGGCTCTCAGTCACCCCCTTCTTTTACTGCCTTCAATCTTTCCCAGCATTGGGGTCTTTTCCAATGAGTTGGTTCTCCACATCAGGTGCCCAAAGTATTGGAGCTTCAGTTTCAGTATCAGTACTTCCAATGAATATACAGGATTGATTTCCTTTAGGATTGACTGGCTTGATCAGTGTGCTGTCTAAGGGAATCTCAAGAGTCTTCCCCAACATCACAGTTCAAAGCATCAGTTCTTAGATGCTCAGTCTTCTTTATGATCTGTACAACTCTCTCATCAGTACATGACTACTGGAAAAATCATAGCTCTGACTATATGGAACTTTGTTGACAAAGTGATGCTGCTGTTTTTCTTCTTCTTCTTTTTAAAATTTACTTTTTATTGAAGCATATTTGCTTTACAGAATTTCGTTGTTCTCTATCAAACCTCAACATGAATCAGCCATAGGTATGCATATATCCTCTCCCTTCTGAACCTCCCTCCCATCTCCCTTCCCATCCCATCCCATCCCTCTAGATTGATACAGAGTCCCTGTTCGAGTTTCCTGAGCTATACAGCAAATACCTTTTAGCTATCTATTTTACATATGGTAATGTAAGTTTCTGTGTTACACTTTCCATACATCTCACCATCTCCTCCCCTCTCCCCATATCCATAGGTCTATTCTCTATGTCTGTTTCTCCATTGTTGCCTGTAAATAAATTCTTCAGTACCATTTTTCTAGATTCCATATATATTTGTTAGAATACAATATTTATCTTTCTCTTTCTGACTTACTTCACTCTGTATGATAGGTTCTATGTTCATCCACCTAATTAGAACTGACACAAATGTGTTCCTTTTCATGGTTGAGTAATATTCCATTGTGTATATGTACCACTACTTTTTAATCCATTCATCTGTCAATGGACATCTAGGTAGCTTGCATTTTGAAGCTATTATAAATTGTGCTGCAGTGAACATTGGGATACTTGTGTCATTTTCAGTTTTGGTTTCCTTAGGGTATTTTCCTAGGAGTGGGATTGCTGGGTCATATGGTGTCTTTATTTCTAGCTTTTAAAGTAATCTCCAAACAATCATTCAAAGTGGCTGTATTAATTTAAATTCCCACTAACAGTGCAAGAGGATTCCCTTTTCTCTACACCCTCTCCAGCATTTGTAGACTTTTTGATGATGACCATTCTGACCAGTGTGGGGTGATATCTCATTGTAGTTTTGATTTGCATCTCTCTAATAATGAGCAATGTTGAGCATCTTTTCATGTGTTTGTTAGCCATCAGTATGTCTTCTTTGGAGAAATGTCCGTTTAGGTGTTTTTCCCACTTTCTGATTGGGTTCTTTGTTTTTCTGGTATTGAGTTGTATGAGCTGCTTGTATATTTTGGAAATTAATCCTTTGTTGATTGTTTCATTCGCTATTATTTTCTGCCATTCTAAGGGTTTCTTTTCACCTTGCTTATAGTTTCTTTTGCTGTGCAAAAAAATGGATTTCATAGTGCCAATAAAATTGACAACTACAACAAAAGGGGAAAAAAAGAGAAGAAAAAGAGAAAAAATCCAAAAACTTCTACAAAACAAGTCAAAAAATAATTATAAATGATTTTCTTGGCAGAATCCTTTCCCTCGCTGAGAGTCACAGTCCACCTTACCTCCCTAGGGTGCCCTCCAACATGCATGTGCTGGTCTCTGGACCTGCTGTGGGGCAGTTCAGATTCTAATCCAGTCCTACTCATGTATATTCCTGCCTCCAATGTCCACAGCAACTGGAACTAGTGTGTTTCTTTTGTGGGAGCTCTCAATGACATTTTATATATTCCAGAGACACAGAGTCTGCCCTAATTGATCATGAGGATTTAATCTGCAGCTTGTACAGCTGGTGGGAAGGTTTTGGGTCTTCTACCTTAGCCACACTGCCCCTGGGTTTCAATTGTGGTTTAATTTCCACCTCTACATGTGGGTCGTCCACTGGGGCTTGCCCCTGAGGCTGCCCTGGAGGACTTGGGTCTGCCCCTGCGAGGGCCAGGTGTGGAGGTGGTGTAGTTGCTTGGGTTGTGGGGGTTCTGTCAGCACCAGGTACTCCAGAGGGTTGGTGGCTAGGGCAGTAGGAAATACAGTGCTGTAGAAGGATATGACAACCAGTATTGGACAATATGTTCCAGTATTCTTGCCTGGAGAACACCCGTCCCTGACAGAGAAGCCTGACAGGCCAAGTCTACAGGGTCACAAAGAGTCGGACACAACCAAAGTGACCTTGTGCACATAGACACAAGACCTTTTTTTCTGTTTCAGCTCTGTCCCAGTGAGAGTTGATCGTGAAGATGGCACAGCTGCTTGACTTGCAGGGAACTTGAGGGGCACCAATTGTGCAGGGACACCACAGGAATTAGGGCCCTATCAGTTTTTTTCGAGCCTCTTGTAGCTGGCAATCAAAAGGCCTCTTTGGACAATCTTGCTCCATATCTCCACCCATTCAGGCACTTAGAGGTTTCCCTTGTCTGGAGTCCTTCTCTGTTGTTTGGTGCATCAGGCGCATAGAGGAGTCCCCCTGGCTGGGGTCCTACTCTGTAGTTCAGTGCATTGGGTGTTTGATGGGCCAGCCTCTCTATTTTTCAGCTGCTGGTGCTGGTGTGTGGGGAGAGAGAGGCCATGGCGATGGCTCCACCCATTACGCATGACTCAGCAGTATCGCCTTGCTTCCGTGGCTGCCTGGCTTTCCTCCACTGGCATTTTCCACCATGATCTCCTCTCTCACACCCCCTCAATCTGTCTCTCTGCAGTCAACAGCAGCCTTCACCCTGGGATTGCTCCACAATCCCTAAACTCCAGCACCCAGCCTCTGCACCTTCCAGGAGACCTATGTCCCTGTCTAGGATGTGTAGGCTGCAGCAACAACTGTCTGATTCCCTTTCCATTTAGGCTGCCACAGACCAGCTGTTTCACTCTCAGCCTTAAATGCTTCTCCTCTGATTCAGACAATTGCCCCAATATGGAGATTGGACCCCTGCTTCAGTTTTCACACCCACCAAGGGCAGGTCCAGTCCTACTAACACTCCTGTTTTTCCCCCTGGTTCCTTTGTCCTACCAAGTTTTGCGTGGGTCTATATATTCTTTTTCCACTGGTCAGGTACTCCTGTCTGCTCTCAGCTGGTTTTCTGCATCTACTTCTGTGTCTGAAAGTGCATTCCTGATGTATCCGTGGAGAGAGATGTACTCTATGTCCACCTGCTCTCAGCCATTTTGTTCCTCTGGTTTTTAATATGCTGTCTAGGTTTGTTATAGCTTTTCATCTGAGAAGCAAGCATCTTTCAATTTCATGGCTGCAGTCAGCTATTCAGCACTTTGTTATGAAATAGGCTTTGTGTTATATGATTTTGCTCATTTGGGGGCTAATGTAAGGGCTCCAAACACCTTTAAGGTAGACAAGGATAAACTATGATGTTTGGTAATTTAGGTGTATTAATGCATTTTTGACTTGTGATCTTTCAACTTCTGATAGGTTTATGGGTAAGTAACCCTGTTGTAAGTTGAGACAAATCAATGTAAATAAAAATCTTTGATTTGGCATGTTGGGCTTTTATTTGAGAAGGAACTACTTACCTTACTTTCTATTAATAATGGCCAAGTTAATGAATATTAAGAGTGATGACAAAAAAATTGCCACCATTGATTACCTATCAAATTCCAATCTCTGTGTTAAACATTTCCCCTTGAATGACTAGAGGATCTGAGGTGTGAGATAAAGAAATTACAGTGGAAGGCATGAGGGCTTATAAGTGGAATTGAGTTTATACAAATAATTTCTATCAATTTCTCTTTTTTTCCTTTCCCCTCTCCTCCAGCTTATTTGATAAGTTGGGTATGGAGGAAATCTCCAAATTGGAATTTGGCCCCTCACTCTTAGGAGGTCCTGTAGGACCAGGATGACCACAGAAAAAGAAGGCCCAAAGCTGACCAATCAGAACTGCCTCTGCTTTAAATACTAGGGGAATAGGAAGACAAATTTCCATAATAATTATTCATAAATTTAAGGCTAAAATGCCAATCAGCTATGGGCTTCTCTGGTGGCTCAGTGGTAAAGAATTGGCCTGCCAATGAAGGAGACATGGGAGATGTAGTTTTGATCTCTGGGTCAGGAAGATCCCCTAAAGAGGAAATGGCAATCCACTCCAGTATTCCTACCTGGACAACCCATGGACAGAGAAGTTTGGCAGGCTACAGTCCATGGGGTTGTGAAGAATCAGACATGACTTAGTGACTGAGCATGGCACGAGTACCAGCCAGCCATAAATAATGTTATTAGATTGCAGATTATTCTGTGGTTTATAGCCCACTGATGACAAACGAAGATCATGGCATCCGGTCCCATCACTTCATGGTAAATACATAGGGAAACAGTGGAAACGGTGTCAGACTTTATTTTTCTGGGCTCCAAAATCACTGCAGATGGTGACTGCAGCCATGAAATTAAAAGACGCTTACTCCTTGGAAGGAAAGTTATGACCAACCTAGATAGCATATTCAAAAGCAGAGACATTACTTTGCCAACAAAGGTCCGTCTAGTCAAGGCTATGGTTTTTCCAGTGGTCATGTACGGATGTGAGAGTTGGACTGTGAAGAAAGCTGAGCGCCAAAGAATTGATGCTTTTTAACTGTGGTGTTGGAGAAGACTCTTGAGAGTCCCTTGGACTGCAAGGAGATCCAACCAGTCCATTCTAAAGGAAATCAGCCCTGGGATTTCTTTGGAAGGAATGATGCTAAGGCTGAAACTCCAGTACTTTGGCCACCTCATGCGAAGAGTTGACTCATTGGAAAAGACTCTGATGCTAGGAGGGATTGGGGGCTGGAGGAGAAGGGGACGACAGAGGATGAGATGGCTGGATGGCATCACCGACTCGATGGATTGGAATTTGAGTGAACTCCGGGTGTTGGTGATGGATAGGGAGGCCTGGTGTGCTGCGATTCATGGGGTTACAAAGAGTCAGACATGACTGAGCAACTGAACTGAACTGAACTGATGACAAAACAGAAGTTGTTGTTGTTTCTCAGTCACTCAGGTCTGTCCAACTCTTTGCAACCTTCCCTGTCCTTCACCATCTCCTGGAGCTTGCTAAAACTCATGTCCATTGAGTCAATGATGCCATCCAACCACTTCATCCTCTATCATCCCCCTCTCCTTCTGCTTTCAATTTTTCTCAACATCAGGGCTTTTTTCTAATGAGTTGGCTTTTTGCATTAGGTGGCCAAAGTACTGGAACTTTAGCTTCAGCATCAGTCCTTCCAATGAACATTCAGCATATATTTCCATTAGGATGGACTGGTTTGATCTCATTGCAGTCCAAGGGACTCTCCAGAGTCTTCTACAACACTGCAGTTCAAAAGCATCAGTTCTTCGGTGCCTAAACTGTTCAGGTGAGGAAATGTGACCCCCATACATTAATTTTTTTTCCATTTATGCACAACTAACAAGTATCCTGTGAAATTCTCCTAGATTTTAAGCTATAATATAGACCAGGGTGCTTCTCTTGCCATGAAATTCTACACTGTTATGAAGCAGAGTCTCCACCTTAAAAAAAAAAAAAAAAAAGACATCTCATGGTCATCACACTGAGTGACTGCTGTCAAGCTATTGATACAGTCCTCTTTTATTGAAGGTTTCTTTGTGGTTCTTTGAAGGACCACAACTTCTAGAAGAGGTAAAGAGAAGCAACAGCATCTCTTTCATTCCAGGGAAGAAAATAGAGTGTCATAGGCTCAATCTCAGATTTTCTATTATTTATAATTTCCTGAATATTTTGTATGCCCCCCAAAGTCCCAAGGTAATCAGTAGTTAATAGTAAAAACTTTCATTATGCTAAGAAAATAGGGAGATAAAGGAAAAAAGAAAGTATGAGTGTTGTTGTTTTTTTTTTTTTTAAACAAAATAGCAGCAAGAGGGTTTCCTTGTGCCTCTACCCCTCTGATATAAGTGGAGTCCCATAGTGGGACTAGAATCCTGGGACATGTGGTGTAGTGTGCCTTGTCTGTGACCTTCACTATGAAGTTAATGGGATACCGTTGGTGGTAGAATAGCAGGAAATTACCCAGGTGAAAACTTGATGGACAGTTGATGGACAATAACTGAAGATTCCAGCAGAGCAGTGGAAATGAGGTGTGAATCCATGGGAGGTCAAAGGAGAACACAAAGACAGAAGATTGAAAGAGAGAGTAAGAAGCTATAAGAGAGGTTTCAGAAACTTTTTATAAGATGTCATGAACTCAGATGCTGGAAGAGAGAAAGACATTGAAAGTATTTGCCAAAGGGGACTTCCCTCGTAATCAAGTGGCTAAGACTTCATACTCTCAATGCAGGGGGCTTGGGTTCGATCCCTGGTCAGGGAACTATATTACACATGTCACAGCTAAGAGTTCACATACCTCAACTCAAGGATCCCACACACTTCAGCTAAAAAAGATTCGACGTGGCTCAACTAAAGACCCTGCGCGCCACGACGAAGATCTAGTGCTGTGTGCTTGGTTGTGCCCGCCTCTCGCGACACCATAGACAGTAGCCGGCCAGGCTTCTCTGTCCATGTTATTCTCCAAGCAAGAATACTGGAGTGGGCTACTATTTCCTTTTCCAGGAGATCTTCCAAACCCAGGGATTGAACCCGGGTCTCCTGCATTGTGGTCAGACATTTTACTGACTGAGTTACAAGGGAAGCCAAACAAATAAATAAAATAAATAAATATATATATATATATATATATATATATATATATATATTTTAAAGTATTCACCAAAAGGAGATAGATACCATGAAAGGGTGTCTAGTTTAGATGTTGAAAGTTTTTGCTGCTGGAAATGCAGTTAACCATTAACTCCCTCAACATCTCATTCTCCTTTATATAAAGTTCCTGTCTGAGGAAATAAAACCAATCTCTTCCCAGTCTCCATAACCAATCTATATGTCACTCCATCCCATATCCCTTACCTCCTTTAAGATATCTTCTCTATTTTTTTTTTCCTATGGCTTCTTTTATCTCTCTATTGGCTTTGTCCTTAATGTATAAACATTCCATTAGCCTCACACTCTATATGATCCCAAGTCCTGTTACAGATATTCTCCAATTTTATTTATTTTCTTCCAATCCTAGTTAGTTATCTTCGGGTCCTCATTCCCTGTTCACTCTCAGCATGCTCTTTATTCCTACCAATACATTGAAAATCTCTCAACAGTATCTTAAAAAATCATCATGGTGGCACTTTCTGAGCCTCCTTCTCAATTCTTGCTTTACTGGATCACTCATTTTTCTTCCACAACATACTCACCTTTTTGATCTTATAGGAGTTCTTATAGTCACAAGATTTAGGTGTGCCGATAAATACCTTTCTCCTGTGGCAGAGAACTAAAATTTATCAATTTGTATAAACCATCCTTTTTGATTTAAAATTGAATTGGTTAACTGCATTGCTTGTTTCTTGTATTCTTTTCTTTGCTTTTTTTCCTGTTCTTCTCACGAGAATAATAATGACATCAGGGAAAAGGATATCTGATTTGATGGGTCTCAGCATGTTTTGATTTTGGGTATCTGCATTCATCTTCACTGCATCCCCTGATGAAATATCTGAGTTCCACCATGGTCAAGGTCCAAGTTTCTGGGGTCTCTTTGTCCAAACTGAGAAATCCTTACAGAATGATCAAACTGTTCTCAGCCATTTCTGTACAGTCTTGGGAGCACTTTTTGTTTGCTTACCAATCCCATGCTAGAGTACAAAACAGTCTGTGAAATTGCCCATCCATCTAGACCTTCCCCAGGTATTGATATTCATCCATTCACATCTTGCATTAGAATCAGAGCTACTTTAAGAGATCTGGCATCTTCAAGACCACAATGCTTTTACTCATTTCATAGTTAATATTTGAAAAAGCTGGAGTTACACATGATTTGACCGCAATAAACTTCATACCAGAACTAACCTATTCTGGGAGGCATACCCTCAGTTCTCACTTTATTTTGCTGAGTACTTGACCATTGTGGGATTGGTCTCCCTTCACGATGACGTTAAAAGCAATTAAAATAACAAAGCTGAAGGTATGATCCATAATTTCTCAATTTATCACCTGTTTCTTGATCTCCATACCACATTCCATCTCTCATGGGATAAGTGCCAAGTCAGAGGTTGTTTTCAGGATTGACAGCCAATTAACTTTATCAATAAAAGAAACAAAGAACCTCAGGCCATGCAGTGCCAGTTACATAAAAGAAACGGAATTTAACTCTTGATTGAAAAAAGAAAACTAATATTCAGACCAACTAACTTGTCTTGAGTAGGTTTGTACCAGGTATGGTCTCAAGAAGATGCTGTAAATCTCTACTAATTTCCCACTGGTTCAGGCCCAGGCTTATGTCTGATTAGCATATGGATTTGTAATAAAAATTTATGGCAGTTCCAGCTCAGAAAAAGTTTAAGGAAGGGTCAGGGTTTTATATTCTTTTTTAAACATAGGGAACTCTCATCTCAGATAAGAATTCAGATAGCAGAAATTGATAGGCTTTCACAGATATTTACACAGGTTAAGGAAGGTAGGTTCTTCCTTCATCAAGCAGCTTATTTTCTGTTTATACCAGGAAGTGCCCCAAATTCTACACCTTTAGAAGTAAAATAAGGGCTTTGTCTAGTAAACTCAGTCAGACATTCCTGAAAAAAAAAAAAAAAAAAGCACAATGTCTGCTTTCCAACTTGTCACATCCCAGTTTGGAGAACCATGCACCTCACAGTTTGTTATTTCTGGGGCTGAGTGATCCTAGAGCCCGATTCAGGAAATGTCCTAAGATCAAAGAGGCATCGTCTAGGAGCTGGATAAATTGACCCCGAAGTGCTGAGTCACCTCATCTCTGACCATGGATATAGCTGAGATCTTGGCCCCTCAGCTTTTGTCATATTCAAGTCAGAAGTTGAAAATGCAAGACAGATGAGAATGGATTGAGTTGCTTTACCATCATCATCATCATCATTATCATCACAGCTGCTGCAAATGTGAGTTGACTACATAACTTCAACATGAAACACTGTGTTAAACATTGGCCTATCTTAAGCACAGGTCCGATCTTAAAAGGCATGACAGCAGATCAGAATATACCACTCCAGAATACACCACTTTGGCATAAGGATTATTTGGGGCTAAAGGGATTTAAGCAGGCACAGGAGCAAAATGATCTTCTTGGGCTCTACTTATCTGCCTAAAAGCAGAACACAAATTTCCTTTTGTGAAGTTGATCCCTCTCCCTTCTCCTCTAAGAAGAGAACAAACTTACCACTGGAAATTGAAAGTAAGCATCAAGATGGGTTTGCACACACACACAAAAACTTATTATTAAAATCATCTTCATTTTCTATTAATTTCCCCCACATATTTACCTTCCCACAAGTTACCATCCCTTGAAACACAAACCCCTTTTCCTTCATCTAGTCACTTCTCCACAAATTTATCTCCCTTTACTAAAACAGCACATGGGCCCCAAATTCTAAACAGCTCTTTAAATTACTTGCTGAATTCTCCTGCAAGTATCACACTGCATGTGTATATAAACTCTCTTTTATTTTCCCCTCCTGTTAATCTGTCTTTTTTGGGTCTAATTCACACAGTCCATCTTTTGAATCTAAGGGAGCAGAGAAAAAAATAATTTGTTTTCCTCCCTTACAGGACTAAAAGGAGGACCAGATAAAGAAGTATTATTATCAATGTGTGTGTGTGTTACTCAGTCATGTCTGACTCTTTGTGACCACATAGATTGTTGTCCACCAGGCTCCTCTGTTCATGGAATTCTCCAGGCAAGAATACTGGAGTGGGTAGCCATCCCCTTCTCCAGGGGATCTTCTGGACCCAGGGATCAAACTCGAATCTTCATCATTGTGGGCAGATTCTTTACCGTCTAAGCCACCAGGAAGCCCCCATTGTTAACATATATGATGAAATAGTGAAGCCTACATCTGTGGTGAAGCTAAAATTCCATAAAAGCAGGCTCAGAGCCTTGCCATTTTTAGTGTGTGTTAGTCATTCAGTCATGTCCGACTCGACAACCCCATGGACTGTAATTCACTAATCTCCTCTGTTCATGGAATTCTCCAGGCAGGAATACTGGAGTGGCTTGCCATTCCCTTCTCCAGAGGATCTTCTCAACCCAGTATCCAACCAGGGTCTCCTGCACCTCAGGCAGATTCTTTACCGTCTGAGCCTTCAGGGAAGCCCGCAGCACACAGATGAATGCATGATGACACCAGGGAGCTCCAGGTGAAGCCTCAGATGTGGCATGAAATGCAATAAATCCTCATTTTTCTATGTAGATGCCAGCTTCCCCCAAGTTCAACCTGAATTTTTTTCCCATAAAGGAATGGGTCATTCTTGGCCTAGGAATCAAGGTATCTGTTTAATCTAGAGAAGTAGATTACAGCAGAGGTCCCGCAACTTTTTGGCACCAGAGACATGTTTTATGGAAGACAACTTTTCCACAGACTAGAAATAGTAGGAAGAATGGTTTCAGGATGATACAAATGCATTACATGTATTTTTGTTTTAATTTTTAATTAGAGAATAATTGCTTTACAATGCTGTGCTGGTTTCTGCCTTACAACAGCATGAATCAGTTGTTAAGTGTACACCTATCCCATCCCTCTTTGCTTCCCCCTCCCCCACACCCGTCTCACTCTTCTTGGTCATCACAAAGCACAAGGCTGAGCTTCCTGTTATATTATGCACTTTATTTCTAATCTAATGTTGTTGCTGACCTGAGAGGAGGTACCAGTCCATGATTCAGAGATTGGGGACCCCTGGATTACAGCCAACACTTTACCTTGACTGTATCAGCTATCTCCTGTAGAGATTTCAATGTAATTTTTAAAAAGTAAATCAGAGTGCTTCTATTTTTGCAAATGGGAAATTTATTCAGACAGTATTTATTTTGGATAAATGTACCTTGCAAAAGTTGGGTTATACCATGCTGATAAAGCATAATTATTATAATTATTTTACAAAATACAGAGCCTTAGTCTAAGAACAAAACAAGAAAGTAATGCAGCATATGGCTTAAAATAGAGGCACCTGACAAAATACAGCTTTAAACAATATATGTCATTATATACAAAGGGGTGAAGGAAAAGAAGATCCAGGATTTTTCAGTTAGGTGCCAGGAGCACACAAGGCAGTGCCAATTCTCAGCTTAGTAGACAGCAAAGCGTTCAAACAATAAGGGGGAAAAGGTGAATAAAATAAAGAGATAGAGTAAGCAGAAGGCAGAGTCAAAACTAAAAAAAGAGTGTTAACAAAAATTAAAGGAGGTACATTGATCCAAGTCACTATTTAACTGCCTCCACCCTCAAAGTTTAGTTTAAATCTACTATGAAATTTTATATTATTTGTGATTTCATAATGTAATATGATACAAAAAAACAGCAATATATTTAACTTGCTTTCAACCATATTACTAGAACTAGAGCAGAGTGCTTGAAACATATCAGCATTAGAATATCTCCATAATCCCAAATCCCAAAGCACAAATCTTAAAATAATGACCCTTACTGAAAAAGGTCAAAAGTTCTACCATTTTCTTTTGTTTGACAGCAGGAAAATGGTAGAAGATGATCTCATGGATCTTTATTTCATGGGGTTAGAAACCTTGGCCTCTGGTTAACTCAAGGTTTTTGCTTTAAAAAGTTTGCAGAGCCCTCTATGCCAGTCAAAGAGGGAGGGCTCAGCTTCCCCACCTCCCTTTCTGGTGTTTGTATGGAATAATGAGTCCCATAAGCTTGAGCCTGATAATGCTCTTATAATGTAAAGGAGGAAAGCCAAGTAAAGTGGATTTGTGCATCCTTCTAATGAAAAGTTGGCCTGTCTGTTTTTATCAGACTAATGAAGCCCCTACACCATTCTCTAGCCCGGTGTAAGCCTCACAATGGAGACAGTGAGCTCTCTCCAACACAGCTCCTCAGCAGATGCTATCTGCCAGCTCTCTTCACTGAAGAGTCCATTTTAAAGGGATCCTGGCTTGATTAAGGCTTTGTGAGCCTCCCAGCCTCATTACAAATCAATGGAGATGAACTGAGTGCTTAATACTGAAAAGCCAAGCTAACAAAAGCTGACTTATTACAAGCTAAAGGGCTGGGACTCTCCTGGGTGTTTCAGCTTTGTTTTATTTTGTATTTCAGCTCTCTCTCCCCTCCTCTCTTCCCAGCCACCCCCAAACCAATCCAATCCATTTTCAGCGGCAATATTCAAGTACCGCAAAAGATCTTTCCCTCTATTTAAAATTATAAACTCTAAAAGAATGGTATGCCTTAGTGTGACCACAGTTTTCTGACTGATAGTTAAAAGTTTTACCTTCTCTATGTCATGTAACCTCACTTTTTCACAGATAAATTATGTTTCTAGTACTTTTGGAAAACCTCCTGCTTAGTGTTTACCATTTACTAACTCCTCCTCCCCATACCCTTTACAGTACAAGAATGTGGAATGGCAAGGGGAAATTGGAAATATTTGATCATCCATGAAGAAAAGGCAGCATTTGAAATAAACTTCCTTCCAGATCCTTCAGGGGTTACAGACCTCTTCCCTGCCTGTCTCCCTTTGCCTCTCTCTTTGAGAAAATTGCAAATTTTCTCAAATAAGGTCTTTTTCTGCTTCATATTCAGGGGTAGGAAGGTACTAGGACTGTAATAAGATGTGAGAAGCCTTATACGGCGGGGGGAGGGGGGTGGGGAGTGGGGGGTGGGGGCGGGGGGGGTTAAGGGGAAGCCACCCAAAAAAAAGGAAATTTCAAACCACCATAAAATCAAGCCTTATTGTCCTAGAGCCTGGGACAGGTCCTTGGCTGATAAAGATTGGAAGGATCTATCAAAGAATAGCAAGAAGAGATAACAAAGCCTTCTTCAGCGATCAATGCAAAGAAATAGAGGAAAACAACAGGATAGGAAAGACTAGCGATCACTTCAAGAAAATCAGAGATACCAAAGGAACATTTCATGCATAGATGGGCTCGATAAAGGACAGAAATGGTATGGACCTAACAGAAGCAGAAGATATTAAGAAGAGGTGGCAAGAATACACAGAAGAACTGTACAAAAAAGATCTTGACGACCCAGATAATCACGATGGTGTGATCACTGACCTAGAGCCAGACATCCTGGAATGTGAAGTCAAGTGGGCCTTAGAAAGCATCACTATGAACAAAGCTAGTGGAGGTGATGGAATTCCAGTTGAGCTATTCCAAATCCTGAAAGATGATGCTGTGAAATTGCTGCACTCATTATGGCAGCAAATTTGGAAAACTCAGCAGTGGCCACAGGACTAGAAAAGGTCAGTTTTCATTCCAATCCCAAAGGAAGGCAAAGCCAAAGAATGCTCAAACTACCACACAATTGCACTCATCTCACACGCTAGTAGAGTAATGCTCAAAATTCTCCAAGCCAGGCTTCAGCAATATTTGAACCGTGAACTTCCTGATGTTCAAGCTGGTTTTAGAAAAGGCAGAGGAACCAGAGATCAAATTGCCAACATCCGCTGGATCATGGAAAAAGCAAAAGAGTTCCAGAAAAACATCTATTTCTGCTTTATTGACTATGCCAAAGCCTTTGACTGTGTGGATCACAATCAACTGTGGAAAATTCTGAAAGAGATGGGAATACCAGACCACTTGATCTGCCTCTTGAGAAATTTGTATGCAGGTCAGGAAGCAACAGTTAGAACTGGACATGGAACAACAGACTGGTTCCAAATAGGAAAAGGAGTACATCAAGGCTGTGTACTGTCACCCTGGTTATTTAACTTATATGCAGAGTACATCATGAAAATGCTGGATTGGAAGAAACACAAGCTGGAATCAAGATTGCCAGGAGAAATATCAATAACCTCAGATATGCAGATGACACCACCCTTATGGCAGAAAGTGAAGAGGAACTCAAAAGCCTCTTGATGAAAGTGAAAGAGGAGAGTGAAAAAGTTGGCTTAAAGCTCAATATTCAGAAAACGAAGATCATGGCATCCAGTCCCATCACTTCATGGGAACTAGATGGGGAAACAGTGGAAACAGTGTCAGACTTTATTTTTTGGGGCTCCAAAATCACTGCAGATGGTGACTGCAGCCATGAAATTAAAAGACGCTTACTCCTTGGAAGGAAAGTTATGACCAACCTAGATGGCATATTGAAAAGCAGAGACATTACTTAGCCAACAAAGGTTCGTCTAGACAAGGCTATGGTTTTTCCTGTGGTCATGTATGGATGTGAGAGTTGGACTGTGAAGAAGGCTGAGCACTGAAGAATTGATGCTTTTGAACTGTGGTGTTGGAGAAGACTCTTGAGAGTCCCTTGGACTGCAAGGAGATCCAACCAGTCCATTCTGAAGGAGATCAGCCCTGGGATTTCTTTGGAAGGAATGATGCTAAAGCTGAAACTCCAGTACTTTGGTCACCTCATTCGAAGAGTTGACTCATTGGAAAAGACTCTGATGCTGGGAGGGATTGGGGGCAGGAGGAGAAGGGGACGACAGAGGATGAGATGGCTGGATGCCATCACTGACTCGATGGACGTGAGTCTAAGTGAGCTCCAGGAGTTGGTGATGGATAGGGAGGCCTGGCGTGCTGCGATTCATGGGGTCGCAAAGAGTCGGACACGACTGAGCGACTGATCTGATCTGATCTGATCCTTATGGATATGACTCACCTATCTTGCTTTCCCTGAAGAAATAACAGCAAACATTGATCATTCACTTACTCTGTCTCAATCTTGGTGTTAAGCATTTTACATTTAAGCAATATTTTATTTAATCATTACAGTAATTCTTTACATTTACATTTACAGAAAAAAGTTTTGATTAATATTTGCACTTTACAAATGTGGGAACAAAAAAGAAAGAAGTAGATATATTTTCCAAGTTACACACTGAGTATGCAGACACTGCATGAAAACCTAGGTCTCACTCTGACTCCAGAGCCCATCAACTAAATCACAGCACTAATTTGCCTCCATAAAAGACTGCAAAACAAACAAAAAAAACCTTAGGAAATGAAAAGAGAGAGATTTTGCTGAAATAAACCCAGTAAGGACTTTGAGAGCCAGCAACCTTTGTTTACAAAAGGCCACTCTTTGTTTTCCAGCCCCACCCCTCCTGCCCCACTGCATTCACTGTCCCCCATTTGACTTGCAACTCTGCGTAGTCTAAGCTTGCTCTAACCTGAACAGCCCAGACTTGGGAGTCAGATGCACCAGATTTAAATCCCAGACTCCTTTTTACCAGTTGAGTGTCCTTGGGCAATTTGCCTAATATTTGTGAGTTACCATGTCCGCATCTGAAAAATGAAGCAAGGGTCATGTGAAGATTAAACGTGAAAACATGTCAAATGCATTGAGGATGCATCTTCCTTGACTGTTCATCTCATTTTTCGTTTTTTGTCAAACCCTCCAAAAATGTCTGCTAAACTAATCCACAATAATGGCTTCTAAAGCTTAATATGCCACTTCTCCCAGGGGCAATTGTGTTTTAACAGACTAGAATGCTTTAGGACAAAAATGGGTTGTTAATTATGGGATTAAATTTATTGCTGGGGTGTGCAGAGAGGTCTCTACTTTGAAATCTTTCCAAGAAATAGGTGCTCTTTTTCATTCATGCGTAGATAGCAGGTCCACAATGAATCTCAAAACTTTGAAAACTTTTTGTTGTTTTTATCAAACATAATGTAGCAACAACTATCACGTACATAGGCCAAGCAGAAAAGTAGAGATATTTAACAAATGCCTAGCCGTGGCTCCTTCATTTGGATTCTTAAGTCTCACAGTTCTTTTTTAAATTGTTTTATTTACTTATTGGCCATACCCACAGTATGTGGGATCCTAGTTCCCTGATCAGGGATTGAACCTGTGCCCCTTGCATTGGAAGCATGGAATCTTAATTAACTACTAGACCACCAGGCAAGTCCCTCAGTCACTCAATTCTTTTCCTTTTTCTCCTTGCACAGAAATGTAGAGATTCTTACTGTTGACCATACAAAAGAGTAGCTTCAAAGGACAGGGCTACAAACAGCAACGGCAGAAATTGTCACAGATTATAGGTTGTCACAGAATTATTTTCTTCAATAGCTTTTTTAACTGCAAAGATGTCAGGAAATAGGCCCATACAGCAATTTGACATTTGTGAGTTCCAAAGGAATTTCGTCCTAGAATTATGGTACTTTGTCACTATGCTTCATGACACACATGCATATATAAAGTTGTGTTATTAATACCAAATCAAACTTTCATCAGCCAATTGACTTTCTCCAATTTAAGGCAAGAATCAAGGTCCTTGTGAAATTCTTCCTTTCTAACCCCAAAGTATTATTATTCTCTCTTGGAAAAACAAAAACAAAAACTTGCCTCTTAGGAAGTTCATGGGTAAAGAAAATTCAGTTCCTTGTGCAAGACAATATCCAGTGGTGAGTTATAGTTCTGTGAGCATAGGACAATGTTCAGGGATCAGGTCTGGATCAGGGACAGGGCATTTGGCAGATCAGAGTGGCAGAGGCCTTTGGTCTCTTCTTCTACTCCCAGCTCACTGTTTGATCTAATTTATTCATCTGGGAACATTATTGAGCAACCACGATTTCCCAGGTCTTTAAGGTGGGCTCAAATTTGAATTCCACTGAAGCTTGTTCTTACCAAAGTAGTCTGCAGCTGTCAAGAGAACTAGGTGTCCAGACCAAGACCTAGACAGCACCTGTAGCTACTCCATGGAGAAAACGCGAAGAGGATTCTAGGTCAGGTACCAAGGCGAGCCTGACAAATGGCTTTAATGAATCCTGACCTCACTCAAGAACCAATGTCCTTGACCTTTTCGAGAATTTGGTTTAGATAGCAAGAGGAAGGGGAGCTAAATTTGAGCTTTTGTAGTTTGCTTTATTGCTTTTTTTCTTTCTTTGTTTTGTTTGCTTTTTGTTTTAATACAAATGTCTCCTATACATATATTATTGATATCTACAGAACTGACTGCCTAATTTTTTTATTATTAATTTCTGCCTTTGGGAAAAGAAAGAATCAAATTAAACCATTTAAATAGAGGGGATGAATATTGCCAAGGGGAAATAACAAAGAAGTGATGACAGCAATCACATTGTGTTCTCTGCTTTCCATTGATCATTTGATTTAAAAAAAAAAAAAAAAACCTTTTTATTTTTGAGTACTTTTAGATTTACAGAGAAGTTGCAAAAATGGTACAAAGAGTTCCCATATATTCTTTATTCAGTTTCCCTTATGTTAATATCTTACATAACCACAGTGCATATCTCAAAACTAAGAATTTAACAATGATACCTTACTATTAACTAAACTACAGGCTTTATTTTTTTCACCAGTTTTCCATTATTATTATTATTATTTTTTGATTCCAGGATCCAATCTAGCATATCAAGTTGCAATTAGGACACCATGTGCTTTAAAATTATGATTAATATTGTTAATTATTAAATTTAGATTTCTGACATCCCATGAGCTCAAACATTTAAGTGACTTATGCTTAGTTTCAGTTGAAACTTTCTTTCTATCTAAGATAGAATCAACAAATTAACCACGGACAAGCTTATTAGATTATTGCCAATTTATCACCTATTGACCAATAGGTCATCAAGATCTACTAAAGTAAGAAGCAAAAGAAAATAATTTCTATAGCAGGGAACACTTAGTCATTTAAAAACTATGGTATTGATAATCATGCTCTTAGAGCACAAATGGACAAGAAACTGTGTTTACAACTTAAAGTTATTTTGCGCATCCCTGGTGGCTCAGACAGTGAAGAATTTGCCTGCAATGCTGGAGAACTGGGTTTGATCCTGGGGTTGAGAAGATCCCTTAGAGGAGAGCATGGAAACTCACTCCAGTTTTCTTTCCTGGAGAATCCCCATGGACAGAGGAGCCTGGCGGGCTACAGTCCATGGGGCTTGCAAAGAGTCAGATACCACTGAGCAATTAAGCACAAAGATTGTCTTGTAAAATCACCATATGGGTACAGGTAAATTTCTAGTTTAAATGTAATTGTGCTATTCTTCTGCCTTTGTCAAGGAAAAGTCAAAATTTTCCTGGTATAATCAGTAACTACTGTAAGGAACATTCATATGTTACTTTGTAAGAAATTAAAACATTGAACCAAGAAGGTTAGCACATATTTCAGGAAATATTTTTTAAAAAAGTTTAAATGGTGTCAGTCACCAGAGAAATCAGTACCACAGAGTGATGGCTAAATATGCTGCTGCTAAGTCGCTTCAGTCATGTCCGATTCTATGAGCCCCATAGATGACAGTCCACCAGGCTCCCCCATCCCTGGGATTCTCCAGGCAAGAACACTGGAGTGGGTTGCCATTTCCTTCTCCAATGCATGAAAGGAAAAGTGAAAGTGAAGTCGCTCAGTCATGTCTGACTCTTAGCGACCCCATGGACTGCAGCCTACCAAGCTTCTCTGTCCATGGGATTTTCCAGGTGAGAGTACTGGAGTGGGGTGCCATTGCCTTCTCCTAATGGCTACATATCAGATCAGATCAGATCAGTCGCTCAGTTGTGTCCGACTCTTTGCGACCCCATGAATCGCAGCACGCCAGGCCTCCCTGTCCATCACCAACTCCCGGAGTTCACCCAGACTCATGTGCATTGAGTCAGTGATGGCATCCAGCCATCTCATCCTCTGTCGTCCCCTTCTCCTCCTGCCCCCAATCCCTCCCAGCATCAGGGTCTTTTCCAATGAATCAACTCTTCTCATGAGGTGGCCAAAGTACTGGAGTTTCAGCTTTAGCATCATTCCTTCCAAAGAAATCCCAGGGCTGATCTCCTTCAGAATGGACTGGTTGGATCTCCTTGCAGTCCAAGGAACTCTCAAGAGTCTTCTCCAACACCACAGTTCAAAAGCATCAATTCTTCAGTGCTCAGCCTTCTTCACAGTCCAACTCTCACATCCATACATGACCACAGGAAAAACCATAGCCTTGACTAGACGAACCTTTGTTGGCAAAGTAATGTCTCTGCTTTTGAATATGCTATCTAACTTAGTCATAACTTTCCTTCCAAGGAATAAGCCTCTTTTAATTTCATGGCTTCAGTCACCATCTGCAGTGATTTTGGAGCCCAAAAAAATAAAGTCTGACACTGTTTCCACTGTTTCCCATCTAGTTCCCATGAAGTGGTGGGACCAGATGCCATGATCTTCGTTTTCTGAATGTTGAGCTTTAAGCCAACTTTTTCACTCTCCTCTTTCACTTTCATCAAGAGGCTTTTGAGTTCCTCTTCACTTTCTGCCGTAAGGGTGGTGTCATCTGCATATCTGAGGTTATTGATATTTCTCCCTGGCAATCTTGATTCCAGCTTGTGTTTCTTCCAATCCAGCATTTTCATGATGTACTCTGCATATAAGTTAAATAACCAGGGTGACAGTACACAGCCTTGATGTACTCCTTTTCCTATTTGGAACCAGTCTGTTGTTCCATGTCCAGTTCTAACTGTTGCTTCCTGACCTGCATACAAATTTCTCAAGAGGCAGATCAGGTGGTCTGGTATTCCCATCTCTTTCAGAATTTTCCACAGTTGATTGTGATCCACACAGTCAAAGGCTTTGGCATAGTCAATAAAGCAGAAATAGATGTTTTTCTGGAACTCTCTTGCTTTTTCCATGATCCAGCGGATGTTGGCAATTTGATCTCTGGTTCCTCTGCCTTTTCTAAAACCAGCTTGAACATCAGGAAGTTCACGGTTCACATATTGCTGAAGCCTGGCTTGGAGAATTTTAAGCATAACTTTACTAGCGTGTGAGATGAGTGCAATTGTGTGGTAGTTTGAGCATTCTTTGGCATTGCCTTTCTTTGGGATTGGAATGAAAACTGACCTTTTCCAGTCCTGTCGCCACTGCTGAGTTTTCCAAATTTGCTGGCATATTGAGTGCAGCACTTTCACAGCATCATCTTTCAGGATTTGGAATAGCTCAACTGGAATTCCATCACCTCCACTAGCTTTGTTCGTAGTGATGCTTTCTAAGGCCCACTTGACTTCACATTCCAGGATGTCTGGCTCTAGGTCAGTGATCACACCATCGTGATTATCTGGGTCTTGAAGATCTTTTTTGTACAGTCCTTCTGTGTATTCTTGCCATCTCTTCTTAATATCTTCTGCTTCTGTTAGGTTACTGTAAAACATGGAAATATTTCTATCCCTAAACTTATTAATCCAAGGCATTTATAAACTATTCTTTCTATTGTTCAACTATTATAATCTCATAAATTTATAGGATTTATCTAATAATATTTACTACTACTACTACTACTAAGTCGCTTCAGTCGTGTCCGACTCTGTGTGACCCCATAGATGGCAGCCCACCAGGCTCCCCCGTCCCTGGGATTCTCCAGGCAAGAACACTGGAGTGGGTTGCCATTTCCTTCTCCAATGCATGAAAGTGAAAAGTGAAAGTGAAGTCCCTCAGTCGTGTTTGACTCTTAGGGACCGCATGGACTGCAGCCCACCAGGCTCCTCCACCCATGGGATTTTCCAGGCAAGAGTACTGGAGTGGGGTGCCATTGCCTTCTCCGAATAATATTTAGTATCATATATATGATTCCATTTATTACCCTAAGGAGAAAAAGAAGAAGATTGTCCTTAGGTTAATAAATGGAATCATATATATGATATATGAGTAATATTTAGAATCATATATATGATTCCATTTATTACCCCTAGGACAATCTTCTTCTTTTGATCCCATAACAACTTTCTATCCATTTTTAAAACTCTAATATCTTACTTTTGGCTCTGCTTCCAAAATAAAATATTTTTCTTGTCTCTCTGAACTCAATGTTGGTATCTTTCTTCCCAGCTTGATGGTAATATTTCTCTGAAGGACTTGGCTTTGAATCTTTTTTTTTTTTTTTTTCCTACTAGGAGTTACCTGTATTTGACTGGGTGGATCACCCAGTCAAATTCTTAAAGAGATGGGAATACCAGCCACCTTACCTGTCTCCTGAGAAATCTGTATGCAGGTCAAGAAGCAACAGTTAGAACTGGACATGGGAAAACAAACTGGCTCCAAATTGGAAAAGGAGTAGGTCAAGGCCGCATATTGTCACCCTGCTTATTTAACTTATATGCAGAGTACATCATGAGAAACACTGGGCTGGAAGAATCACAAGCTGGAATCAAGATTGCCAGGAGAAATATCAATAACCTTATATATGCAGGTGACACCACCCTTATGGTAGAAAGCAAAGAGGAACTAAAGAGCCTCGTGATGAAAGTGAAAGAGGAGAGTGAAAAATCTGGCTTAAAACTCAGCATTCAAAAACTAAGATCATGGCTTCTGGTACCATCACATCATGGCAAATAGATGGGGAAACAATGGAAATAGTGACAGACTTTATTTTCTTGGGCTCCAAAATCACTGCACATGGTGACTGCAGCCATGGAATTAAAAGATGCTTGCTCCTTGGAAGAAAAGCTATGACCAACCTAGACAGAATATGAAAAAGCAGAGACATTACTTTGCCAACAAAGGTCCATCTAGTCAAGGCTTCGGTTTTTTTAATAGTTATGCATGGATGTGAGAGTTGGACTATAACAAAAGTTTTGCAGCACTGTTTAGAATTGATGCTTTTGAACTGTGGTGTTGGAGAAGACTCTTGAGAGTCCCTTGGACTGCAAGGAGATCAAATCAGTCAATCTAAAGGAAATCAATCCTGAATATTCATTGGAAGAACTGATGCTGAAGCTGAAGCTCCAATACTTGACTACCTGATGCAAAGGACTGACTCATTGGAAAAGACCCTATTGCTGGGAAACATTGAAGGCAGGAAGAGAAGGGGATAACAGAGGATGACATGGTTGGATGGCATCACTGACGCGATGTACATGAGTTTGAGCAAGCTCCGGGAGTTGGTGACAGACAGGAAGGCCTGGCGTGCTGCAGTCCCTTGGGTTGCAAAGAGTTGGATAGGACTGAGTGACTGAACTGAATTTTCTACATTTCATGATCAAACAAATGATGCTCCATGTTGCTATTTGATAACCTAAAATATAATGCTGCCTAGCATAATGAGTTCCTAGAGTAATTACTGGAACTGACAGCATTTCTTACCTAATCCAACCTAACCACACAGTGTTTTTCAGTTTCATGAGCATGGTACACGCTCTGTTGCAGGTGAGAAAATATTCAAACTGGTATCCTCTACCTGTTTGTGAAAGTGAATGAGTATTCTAACAGCGTCATGGAAGAATAGAAAAAGAAAGTGGAAAATAAAGCAAAATAGTGGAGAAAAGACAAAATACGGAATCAACAGTTTACCTAGGAAGGGACTTGATTAATTTGGTCATTCCCATATTGAAAATATAGTTTTAAAAAGTAGTCTCTTGCTTTTTAGCTCTTGTGGGACAAGTCCCTCAGCCCTTAAATCAGCCAGCCATGTCTTGTAGGCCGCATACCTTAGCCCCAAAGTAGCCCTTTTGGCAGTCACAACAGCCTCTGGTGATGCCTGATACATACTAAGACCCCTGATGCATACTAAGTAGGTTTCTTTCTGGACACCATAAACTCCTGAAAATTGGTGGTGGGAGATACTCTCTGGGCTTTGGGGCAGAGGGTTTACCACGGGGTAGCTGCTTATGATGCCAGTGTTTTGATCTAACAACTCAGACTATAGGAAAGATCCAAAATAAGCAATTGACAGTTCTTGAAAATAATGCTATTATAGGTTCACAGAAAAGTACAAATACAAGAGCCATTGGGGCTGCAATCTGGAGGTCTGAGAATAAAAAATGTTTGAGGCCAAAGTGGAGGAGAGGGTTACAAATGGTTTCATAGCATAAATACAGCTGGAGACATTTTATTTAAATGAACTGAAAGGGCATCTTTAAAAAGCAATGCTCATATCCAGATTCATAAAACTGTACCCATTGCAAAAGCCTTGGCCAGCAAGCACGTAAAACATTCAGGACAGTTGGGGTCAAAGAGTCTTTCTCAAATATATTAAGGAAGAAAGGCATACTAGAGAGAGAGTAGTCTGCTAATAAATCAGAAAAGGGATGAAAATCATGATAGCTTAAAAATGACTGAGTTACTGAACTGACGTATGGTCAAAAAAATAGATGTTAGCAACAAAGCTAAGGAAAAGGAGTCTGAATTATTAGAAAGTAATGAATAGTTTGTACATATAAAACAGCTATTGATGGAAAGCTCTATTAGAGAATATTTGAAAAATCTGAGGCATAAATCAATGGTCTGTGAGGAAATATTCCTCGGCTCAAGCCAAAGATGATATGGTCCTTTACCATGCAAGTGATGGTAACTGCAATTCTTACTAAAAGAAAGTGAGGGGGTATCGGTAACTGTCGTGGAAAGAGCTATGGACCCAAAACCAAAAAGCAATCATGAAGTAAAGAGAGTGGGGATGGGGAACAATTTTTTGATAAAATTGTAAAAGGTCAGTGTCATGGAAATAGGGTACACCTAATATGTTGGAAGAATAATTTTAAACAATAATTTTTAAGATAGATGTCTTTTAGAGAAAAAAAAAAGAAATTGACCAATAACTTTGGAATATGCAGTTCAATGTGTCAGTTCCCTTTTGTTTAAAGGTAGAACACATTAGAAATGTACTTACTATTTGCAAATCATACACAAATCTTATGAGAGATATTGAACAAAACCTATATTGTAGCCACGAGTACAAACTACCCCTCACAAGTCAAGTCAATTTTTGTTTATTTGAATGTGAATGACAAAAAACCTGATTCAGATTAGGTTCAAATTTAATTTAATGCTTTAAATGAATGAAAGTTCCAAAAGTAGGGGTAGAGTCCCATTTTGTTTCAATTTCGTTGCTCTGTCTTACCTGCTGGGGGATACATCACATGCCTGACTTGCTTGTTGCTCCAAGAGAGATGCAACAGAGAAGCTGGAGGCTTCCCTCTTCACATCAGCAGCAGAGAGATGATACCTTCATTCCAGTATCCCCAGAAGAAGTCCTGAAACTTATTCTGATTGAACTGCTTTAGGGCACATCCCTAGTCCTAAAAGTATCTCTCTGGCCAGGATATGAGGGTAAAGCAGTGGGATGTACTAACTAGGTCATGCACTTCATTTCTGCAGCCAGATGTCAGTCCACACTCCCCACATCTATGTGGATCTGGATCTCCAAAGCTAACAGAGGTACTTTAGATGGGGCAAACAAGGGGTTCAGGGGAGTTGTTGGAGACAACTGCCAGATATCTCAGTTAAGTTCAGTCGCTCAGTCATGTCTGACTCTTTTCGACTCCATGAATCACAGCACGCCAGGCCTCCCTGTCCATCACCAACTCCCAGAGTTCACCCAGACTCACGTGCATCGAGTCAGTGATGCCATCCAGCCATCTCATCCTCTGTCGTCCCCTTCTCCTCCAGCCCCCAATCCCTCCCAGCATCAGAGTCTTTTCCAATGTCTCAGCTCTTCGAATGAGGTGGCCAAAGTACTGGAGTTTCAGCTTTAGCATCATTCCTTCCAAAGAACACCCAGGGCTGATCTCCTTCAGAATGGATTGGTTGGATCTCCTTGCAGTCCAAGGGACTCTCAAGAGTCTTCTCCAACACCACAGTTCAAAAGCATCAATTCTTTGGTGCTCAGCTTTCTTCACAGTCCAACTCTCACATCCATACATGACCACTGGATAAACCATAGCCTTGACTAGACGAACATTTGTTGGCAAAGTAATGTCTCTGCTTTGCAATATGCTATATAGGTTGGGCATAACTTTCCTTCCAAGGCGTAAGTGTCTTTAAATTTCATGGCTTCAGTAACCATCTGCAGTGATTTTGGAGCCTCCAAAAATAAAGTCTGACGCTGTTTCCACTGTTTCCCCATCTATTTCCCATGAAGTGATGGGACCAGATGCCATGATCTTCGTTTTCTGAATGTTGAGCTTTAAGTCAACTTTTTCACTCTCCTCTTTCGCTTTCATCAAGAGGCTTTTGAGTTCCTCTTCACTTTCTGCCATAAGGGTGGTGTCATCTGCATATCTGAGGTTACTGATATTTCTCCCGGAAATCTTGATTCCAGCTTGTGTTTCTTCCAGTCCAGCGTTTCTCATGATGTACTCTGCATAGAAGCTAAATAAGCAGGGTGACAATATACAGCCTTGACGTACTCCTTTTCCTATTTGGAACCAGTCTGTTGTTCCATGTCCAGTTCTAACTGTTGCTTCCTGACCTGCAGCCAGATATCTACTAGGAGACTAAGCAGAGGGACATATATCTAGAGGTACAAAAAGCTGTGAGCAACTAGGCTTCCTTTGATCCCAATGTCTTAAGGTCCAACTTCCAATCATTCATCTTTGTGAATATTTCCGTTATAAGAGCCTGGGGACTCGATAAACAAACCACACTAAAGGATTTATACTAGATATAATTGGAAGGGGAAATGAAATTCCAAAACCTGAGAAGAGTCATGCCAGTCATGCCACAGTCATTGATGGAAGATTGGTTGCAAATATAGAGCTGCTGCTGCTGCTGCTTCTAAGTCGCTTCAGTCATGTCCGACTCCATGCGACCCCAGAGATAGCAGCCCACCAGGCTCCCCCGTCTCTGGGATTATCCAGGCAAGAACACTGGAGTGGGTTGCCATTTCCTTCTTCACTGCATGAAAGTGAAAAGTGAAAGTGAAGTCGCTTCAGTCGTGTGCGACTCTGTGTGACCCCAGAGATGGCAGCCCACCAGGCTCTTCTGTCCATGGGGTTTTCCAGGCAAGAGTACTGGAGTGGGTTGCCATTGCCTTCTCCAAATATAGAGCAATCTAGTCTAAACAAGAAACTCTTGCTATCAGAGGCAGAGGAAGTAAAAGTCAAAAGTGGAGACTGATGTCCTGAGCTAGGTGGAGACTGATGACCTGAGCTAGGTGGGGACAGTCCAACTAATCCATACACTCACAGTGAGTTCTTCAATTTACATAGACAACTATAAACATTCTCATTATTCATATCAGTCACCTTGGAACCTGTTTTATTCACTCTAATCATGCTTCTTAATTGATCTTGTTTCCAGGGAACAGTAGTCATCTTCTTAGACCTCTGAAAATTGTTTTAGTGTTTGGCTGGTATATCCTAGGCTCTAGAGGCAAAGGACTTCCCAGGTGACGCTAGTGGTAAAGAACCTGGCTGCTAATGCAGGATATATAAGAGAAGCAAGTTCAATCCCTGGGTCAAGAAGATCCCCTGGAGGAGGGCATGGAAACCCGCTTCATTATTCTTGCCTTAGAGAATTCCATGGACAGAGGAACCTGGTGGGCTACAGTCCATAAAGTCACAAATAGTCAGACATGACTGTAGCAACTTAGCAACAGAGGCAAAAGTCATGTGAGAGGCACATGCTGTGGCTGATAAAAGAGCATGTCGTTAGCAATAATTATTAAGGGATCTTATCATGGAACAACAGACTGGCTCCAAATAGGAAAAGGAGGACATCAAGGCTGTATATTGTCACCCTGCTTATTTAACTTCTATGCAGAGTACATCATGAGAAATGCTGGACTGGAAGAAACACAAGCTGGAATCAAGATTGCCAGGAGAAATATCAGTAACCTCAGATATGCAGATGACACCACCCTTATGGCAGAAAGTGAAGAGGAACTCAAAAGCCTCTTGATGAAAGTGAAAGAGGAGAGTGAAAAAGTTGACTTAAAGCTCAACATTCAGAAAACGAAGATCATGGCTTCTGGTCCCATCACTTCATGGGAAATAGATGGGGAAACAGTGGAAACAGAGTCAGACTTTGTGTTTTTGGGATCCAAAATCACTGCAGATGGTGACTGCAGCCATGAAATTAAAAGACGCTTACGCCTTGGAAGGAAAGTTATGCCCAACCTATATAGCATATTCAAAAGCAGAGACATTACTTTGCCCACAAAGGTCCGTCTAGTCAAGGCTATGGTTTTTCCAGTGGTCATGTATGGATGTGAGAGTTGGACTGCGAAAAAAGCTGAGCGCCAAAGAATTGATGCTTTTGAACTGTGGTGTTGGAGAAGACTCCTGAGAGTCCCTTGGATGGCAAGGAGATCCAACCAGTCCATTCTAAAGGAGATCAGCCCTGGGTGTTCTTTGGAAGGAATGATGCTAAAGCTGAAACTCCAGTACTTTGGCCACTTTATGCAAAGAGTTGAGTCATTGGTAAAGACTCTAATGCTGGGACGGATTGGGGGCAGGAGGAAAAGGGAATGACAGAGGATGAGATAGCTGAATGGCATCACTGACTCGATGGAGGTGAGTTTGAGTGAACTCCAGGAGTTGGTGATGGACATGGAGGCCTGGCGTGCTGCAGTTCATGGGGTTGCAAAGAGTCGGACACGACTGAGTGACTGAACTGGACTGAACTTATAGATATCATTGTATGGTCAGCAAGAGTGGTCTACTCTTCAATATAGGTTCTTGGTCAATGCATTAAGAGAGTAGAACCTAGAAAATGTTTTCCCCTGAAAGCCGATTCTTATTCAATGTGAGGAGATCACTGATAGAGCCTAAAGACTAGTTAGTTTTAATTTATTGATTATTTATGCTTTCTCACACCCTTTGGTTTAGATTGCCTTTGAATTTACAGCAATAAAGAGAAAAGCACCATAATATTAAATACAATAAGTACCCTAGAGATGTCACTTATATTTATAATTCTGAGTGAGACCTTTATATCTTATAGTACATTTATACAGTTTTCTGGAGATTTTTTTTGATACAAGGCTATGTTAAAGTTTCACTATATGCATATATATGTGGATGTGTACGGTGCATTTATTGTTTTAAATCCCACTGGGAGTCTGTTGATTGTCTGCTCCCTGTCTTTTATTTTCACCTTTCTATTAATCTGTTGCTTGTGTTTTTTGTGTTTTTTTTTTCTTCCTCCCTTCAGTATGTTTATGCATTCAGAGACGAGTCTTCTAGGAAAATAATGGAAGGGAAAAGCTTGTGATTTATCATTACACTGTAATGGGTGCCCTGCTTCCGTTGAAGGAGGTCAACGTCTCTTAGAGATACCACAGTCCCTCCTTATTAACGTTCTGTTCCCACTAATGGCTTGGGGTAGGGCAGCCAGGTCTTACAAGGAAGGCATTTAAGAAGAGCACTTTGTTTAATGGAAGCTGGGATGTTTTACGGGGACACACATAACACCAGGCTCTCTGGTGAGAGTGACACAATTCACAGATAAAGAACACCCTTTCCCCTCCCTAGGCGATGAAAGGAAAAAAAAAAAAAAAAATGAATGGGCTTTTAAAAAATCTGTGTGTCCTTTCCTCTCACTCCTATGGTCAGTTGTCTCCGTGTCTTTCTGATTCTTATTCTGAAATATCTCTACAATTATTTCTCCTTTCCATGTTCACCAGCCTTCATCATTTCAGGCTCTGCATCATCTCTCTTTTGTTTTATAATGAAATTCTTTCTCCAGTCTTCTCTACTGCCAGTTCATAAGTCCCTGGTATCATCACATCACTGCCATGTTTAAACCCTTTGAACTTATAATATATATTTCAATTTCTTTAGTGAAGCCCTTTCCAGTCCCCATCTTCCTTGAACTACCTGCTACCTCTTAAAACTGAAATCGTAAGGATAAGAGCTTGGTTGAAAAGTGTGAGGCTGAATAATCTAAAAAAAAAAAAATAAATAAATCAGGATTAATTGTGTAAAATGGCAAAGAGAATAAATAATAGCTTGCCTTTTTGGAATGTTTTTTGAACGATGTGGAGATACAGACTATTTAAGAACTGTTAATCTTTATATTTCTACCTTGACATGGTGATTGGCCCATAGTTAGCATTAAAAACATATCTAGTGAATGACTGAGTGAATTGGCCAGTGACATTTCAAGGTAAATAAGAATAAGAAAAGAATTGTGTAAGGAACCTTAATTTCAAAGTATAGAATCTAGGGATAAATAGTTGTTTTTCATCTCAATACTATGTAATGTGTATAACAAGCTTCAGAAATTGGTGCAATGACGCTGTCCATTTTATATCATACAAGTTCATCTTAGTTATTCTCTTTAATATAAATGATGCATTATGAATGCAAACTGTGTAAAACGTCACACAGTGATGTTTATACGATGATGTGATTTATTATCACTTTCCAGAAGGGAGTAGAAAGAGGCAAAGCCTCGCCAAGGTCACAAAGGAACATTGCCAGTGTGCACAGACAGGAAGCAGAGTTACCATTTTTGAATTTTTTTTTCCAATTATCAGCCTTAAATGTTGCAATCAGTTGAATCACCTCTGTTGCTGTCTTAATTGACTGCTAGGCAAACAAAGAACATTAATTCTCTTGTTTTCACACTTGTGTTTATTATTACATGTGCTGTGCTGTGCTGTGCTTAGTCTCTCAGTTGTGTCCAACTCTGCAACCCTATGAACTGCAGCCCGCCGGGCTTCTCTGTCCATGGGGCTTTTCCAGGCAAGAATACTGGAGTGGGTTGCCATTCCCTCCTCCAGGGGATCTTCCCAACCCAGGGATCAAGCCCATGTCTCTCGTCTTATAGGCGGATTCTTCACCATCTGAGCCACCAGGGAAGCCCTTATCACATAGCTCTGGCCTATTATTTAGCAAATAGTGTCTGTACTGTCTGGCTCTTGATTCAGCATTCTGAATATTTTAAAAATTCAACTGGCTTGTATTATTAAAAAAAACTGAAAACACTATAAGCATCAATCACCTGCAAGTTAGTTAAATAAATGGTGCAAATTCAAAACAGAATATTATGCTGCTATTAAAAAAAATAGTTAAGTAGGGAAGCTGCATTTTAGGGTTTGAAAAAATTTCAGAATATCTTATTGATAATTCTTTTGTGTAATTTATTTTAAAAATTTGACTGTACTCGGTCTTAGTGGCAACATGCAACTTCATTTGTGGTATGTGGAGTCTAGCTCCCTGATAATGGCTCAAACCCGGGCCCCCTGATTTGAGAGTACAGTGTCTTAGCCACTGGACCACCAGGGAAGTCCCATGTATAAATTTTCTTCAACTGCTTTTATAGCCTTCTCCTGCCCCTGTCCTCCCCCCACCCCCACCCCACTCCAAATTCAAGAATGCAGATTAAAATTTGTTAATCTGTACTTCTGGAGAGTAGGACTTGGTAAAGATACATTATCTCGTTATAAAAGATTATTCATATTTTGATTTCTTTCCAGGTGCAGTGTGTGCTCAATGTGTGTCTGACTCTTTGTGACCCTCTGGACTGTAGTCCGCCAGGCTCATCTGTCCATGGAATTTTCCAGGCAAGAATAGTGCCATGGCTTGCCATTTCCTACTGCAAGGGATCTTACCAACCTAGGGATCAAACTCACATCTCTGGTGTCTTCTGCACTGACAGTTGGATTCCTTACCACTGTGGCCAATTGGGAAACCCAAGAATACCCTTAATTTTACACTGAAATATTAATTAGAAATTCAGAAGCTTTACAGAAGAAAATGAGCTTAGGCCTATAAAATATGAAATTTGCATTTGGCCCTCATAATAATGGCAGGCATAGATAAAGAGGGTGTTTCGTCATACGACTAATTAAAGAATTCTAAGGAAGATTAATTCCTTAGGAAGATCTATCGTCTGTCTAATCTATCATATCTATATATGGTAGTGGTGGTTTAGTCGCTAAGTTGTGTCCAACTCTTGAGACCCCATGGACTGTCGCCTGTCAGGATCCTCTGTCCATGGGATTCTCCAGGCAAGAATACTGGAGTGGGTTGCCATTTCCTTCTCCAGTATCTATATATAATAGAGTTAATTTCCTCACATGATCAGAACTTGCTCCCTCTGTACAGGGTTTGTGTTTACCTTCCACTCCTCCATTTATAATTTGCCTTCTTCTTCCTCCTCTCTCTCTTTCTACTCGAGAGAGGAGACTCTAGGACATTTTCATCAGTCATACTTTGAGACTGTACTCACTGTGCTGAGTGGAGAAGATTCTGTGGCAAGCCTTGCTGGCAGAGGAGAGCATGGACCTCTGTCTGAGGTTTCTCCTCCCACATGGATGCACAGGCCTGTCCCACATGGATGGTCATGCAGTGTACTGGCAGCACCAAGAGGAGATGCTGTCTGGCACTTGGGAGACGCTGCAGCTAGATGAATTTTAAGATCCAGTCCAATTCTACTGTCTATGAGTCTCTAAGGACTGCTGTTATCAAGGATAGAACCACTAGTGAAGGAAAGATGGAAAGTGTTCCCAACGTGGAAAATGAGAATTTGCCCATGAAAATAGTTCTTGTGACTGGGTAATGCTTAAGGGAATTATGTCTCAGCCTGTCTGGCTCATCAGTAATAATTAATTGCAAATCCCATTATTTATTAGCCTTCACCAGACTCACAAAGGAATTCAGGTTACATGTCATTCTCTTGCTTGCATCCCTACATGATGGGGAAGGACCCCTGCTTTACTGCATTGACAGAAGGCAGGCAGGGTTTATGTAATATCTTTCAAACTCCACCCCTCCTCCCCCGCCCCAGGAAAAAAGTGTTTACAGGCACAAAGCTACATTCTAATTCATTTTTTTTAAGTAAAAAAGAAATTACTTTTAACAGGCTATTGTTATATATGATTTATTCATTTTCTTGATTTAATATAGATTTTTATCCCATGTAGTATTGCTTGCTGAATGTGAAGTTCATCTGTTACTTTTCAATCAGTTATTATCTCATTATTGAATAGAATACAATTAGTTGGACACTTAAATAATTTATTCAATCATTGTAGTTGCCAAAAAAACATAAACTATTCATCTTTGCATATAATTAATAACTGTACAGCAGAAAATAATTTGACATTATTAAGCAATTATCATTTAATTATTTCAGTTAGCAAAATCCATTAAGTGGCATTCAATTTTCCTACTATTATGTTATTTAGTAAATTATATTTAATTCACCTTAGAAATCAAGATGAATTCGAAAAATCGGTTTTCCCAGAATAATCATAAGAAAAGTAAATAGTTAAATATGTTAACATTTTTTAAAGATTGGAACTTCAAATAAGGTAAAATTTGGCATTTAAAAAATTATGTCACTTTGCACTTTTCATATAGTAACCACAATAAAATATCAAATCTTCTTTGAAATGATGGTGTTTATGCATTTAAAAAATATTAACTTGAGCCAATTTCAATTAAGCTTTTCCAATTTTGATTTCTTCTATCTCTGCCACCCACAGAATTTGTCTTTTGCTATACATTTTGGCACTGATTTCATTCAATTTAATATTTTATCATATAATACTCTATAATTTTCTCATGTATACAAACCCTTCTATTAAAATGTTAACTTTCTTAAGAGTAGAAAACTGTGTGTGTGTGTGTGTGTGTACGTACAACTATGTGTTTTCCATTTATTTAACAGATTATTGCCCATATGATGAGAACTGAATTTAGTGGAAACAAAATTGATTGGGTTGATTATGGGCATGGAGTTTTGGCCAAGACTTCAGTCAGTTCAGTTCAGTCGCTTAGTCTTATCCGACTCTTTGTGACCCCATGGCCAGCAGAATGCCAGTCTTCCCTGTCCATCACCAACTCCCAGAGCTTACTCAAACTCATGTCCATCGAGTCAATGATGCCATCCAACCATCTCATCCTCTGTCATCCTCTTCTCCTCCCAGCTTCAATATTTCCCAGCAAGATTGATGGCAAGGCTTATGGAGTTCTTTCTGAAACAGCTAAATCTGAATGATCCTTTAATAAAGATTATAAAATCAACTATATTCTACTCTTTGGATTAGTTGTTCAATCAGATCTCTGCCTCCAAAGTCTATTTTATTTTTTAAGAAGAAAGTAATTGAAAATTGAAATAGTCAATCCTGCCATTTAAGTCCCTTGAAAGGATATATGAATGGCTTACACTCAGATATAATAGAATAAACAACTTGGAAAAGAAAGGAACCAAGTCATGATTCTTTTGGTTGAGTTTAATAAACCTGTCTTTTGCATTACCCCTTTTAGTTTTTTCAGTGATTTTATTTTTAAACATTATTTTCAAAGTACCTCAGTCTGCTTTTCTCTCTCCATCAGGTCCAACAGTTCAAATTCTACTTGCTTTTTTTTTTTTTAAAGATCTAGCTCAAATATTTGGTCCTTTTGAGGTTTTCCTAACCTACTTCAGAGGAATTTTTCATCTCCATGCTAGACGGGATCACTTTCTGTCACTCTCTACTGAAGCATTTATCACTTGGAAGGACAATTTGTAAGGTAGATGTCTTTCACTTCTCAAATGCAAGTTCTTTCAGCAGAACAAACACTTTTTATTTTATCCATAACATAAACATACTAAAGACTTGGTATTTGCTGGATGAATTTAAGTAACACCTCAAAGACTGAAAAATAGTAAATGTAGAGAAATAACTACATGCTGGTGTATATAGTGGAACCTCATCTCAGCTTTTTATTGGTTACTGTCTCTTCATACATGATTGATAAAAATGGGAGTAGGCATGGAGGAGGGATCCAGTGAAGCAGAGCAGAGGGCCCCAGTCTCTCCATCTCTTACATCATTCCTTCCCATTGCACTCCTAAAACTCGGATTGTCACAGCCAATATACCCAGCTCTGATCCTGGCCCTGTTGCTCTGGAGTTCATCATCTCAGATTTCAAAATCTCTCTGGCTTTTCCCAACACTCCACCCATCCCAATTTGATGAAGTCAGGTTTAGAACTTTTCCACAGCTGTGCAGATCTGAAGAGTGCCAGTGGCCCTCCCTGTTTCAATCTGAAAACTTTCGTTCTTTTTCAGTGCATGTGTTGACTTGTCAACAGTGATGGGGTTGGTGTGCTTCCTGCTCTTCATTCAGCTAGCCAGGAGCTGCAAGTGAGTTGTAGCTGTGGGCTCGTTCCTCTTGCCATTTCTAAGACTACTATAATGTACTCTGATTGCCACTGAGTCAAAACTCAATAATTAGCAAAAACTGAAGTAAAACTCTCTCTACTCCACTAATATTCCTTTCCAAGTTGAAAGGAAAGGAGGTTTCAACCCATTTGCATTTTAAATTCAAAATTTGTATTTAAAGCACTTAACAGGGTCCTTTGCATGTTGACAGCTTCCTTTTTAACTTATCCTTCCTCTACTGGGCTCGGTAATGTGTTGTGTCTTAATTTGCAGAATATGTGCACTGGCATAATGTTTAATTAGGCTTTGGTGTCAACTTTAAATCTAACACCATCAGCATCTAATGAAAAACCAGAAGCACTTGGCTTCTGCATGACAGATCTCTTGCAAGAAATCTACTTCCTCTGACTGAATCACAAAAAGAAAGTGGGAGCAGGGAGGGCAGCCAACAAGAAGAATAAGTGAATAAGTGAACACAGTTTTAAAGATGAGATGCTCCTATGGTCATAGTTGCAAAACAGAAGAAAATACAGTGGAGATGACTGTTAAGGGAAATCAGATGCACTTTCTTTTATGTAATGAGCAGAATTCTGAACAGATGGGTGTGGATTAAATTTCTACATATAAAATTATTTTCTTATTGGCTAACATCATGGTTTCAGGTGGGTTTCATTTTTATTTTCATTTGAATTTAGAGACTCTGATAAGAAGTGATTGGAATGAAGGAGGTTAAGATTACAAACTTTGCCTTCAAGAAGGCTACAACCTAATAGTTGGGGTAAGACAGATACAAAAAAAAATAAAAAAATAAAACCAGAAATGTTATTATCTGTTGGCCTTGGAGAAGTTTCCTAGCTTTTATTAACCTTGTTTTCCTCTTCTATAAAATGTTAATAGTACTAATATCAATGCTGAGGCTTTATCAAGCAAATAAATAATAATAATCATATGTAAATATTATACTGAATTTAGTGCCTAGCACACAGTAAGTGCTCAATATATTTTAGATATTATTATAAGTTGCCTGTTGATAATTTTTACGAGAGTAAAAATTGATGAAACCAGTATATATATGTTTCCTATTGATGCTGGGCAATTTATCATATATGTGGTGACTTAACACAAACTTATCTTACAGTTTTACAGTTTAGCAGAGCAAAGTCAGTTTCACTGGGCTAAAGTCAAGGTGTTGGCAGTTCTTGTTCTTTCTTGAGGGTCTGGGGGATTTCCATTTCCTTGCATTTCTAGGGTCTGGAAACTGCCTATATTCCTTGAATTTTGGTCTTTTCCTTACATCACTCCAACCTCTTGCTTCCTTTGTCATTACATATCCAACTTCCTTTTAAAGATATTCAAGGTCCATCCAAATCATCCAGGGCATTGTGTCTATATCAAAATTCATAACTAAGTCATACTTAAAATTTTCCTTTGTAATATAAGGTAATATTCATGGGTTTCAGAAATTGTTGCCTGTTATTTGGGGGGTTATTATTCATTCTATCATATAGTTTTAATTGAGGAAGATAAAAGGGGAGGTGGTGTGCAACTCTACTTCGCATACAAACCTACTCATGTAATTTCTTAGGAGGTTCCCGGGTGCCCTGGTCTTTTCAGAGCAGTTCATTTCTTAAAGATAAAGTTCACTGACATCTTAGAGAAATAACTGGAGCAGGTAGAATTTCATAGACCTTATCTATCACGTGGGCTTCCCTCATAGCTCAGTCAGTAATCTGCCTGCAATGCAGGAGACCTTGGTTCAATTCCTGGGTGGGGAAGATCCCCAGGAGAAGGAAATTGCAACCCACTCCAATATTCTTGCCTAGAGAATGCCCACGGACAGAGGAGCCTGGAAGGCTACAGTCCATGGTGTCGAAAGAGTCAGGCACGACTTAGCGACTAAGCTGCCACCACCACCACCTATCACACAGTGTAAGTTTAGAGAGCAGGAATGCCCTTGCCACAGGTTGGTTTTGGTTTTATATGATCCAAATGACATCATGAGTATTGTTTGGAAAGAATAGAGATAATTCACAGGACTCTGGGTGTTGTTCCAGTCATTCAGTGTCTACTAATGTAACTTACATCTCTAAATCCTAGATCTTTGATCTTAAGAGAAGCTACAATGATTATAAAGTTTATTTTTCTTTCTTTTCTTTAAACCCCATCCAAAGCAACTGATATTCTCTTTCCTCCAAAATTGTACAATTTTAGGTGTATTATGCATTTTTATACAAGATGAATTTATTTGGATAAAAGTAGATTTCCTACTTAATTCATGAGAGCTATTCTTATTTTACCAGAGAAGATTCCTTACTGGATTTCACATGTCTCTGGATTTCACAGAGTTTACCAATCTGTGTTCTATAAATGAGTTGCTGAACTATAAATGCCTCAAGAGTCTGGGTGACAAAGAGAGCCTTTAACATCTGATCCTTGCAACAATAATTATAATCCCATTTTACAGATAAGGAAATGGAGGGTTAGAGAAGTTAAGTGATTAATGCAAGTCTAGGCCACAGAAGAATAGGAACTTGAATTTTGGTCTTTCACTTTTTTGGTTATATCTCATGTATCATACGGAGAAGGCAATGACACCCCACTCCAGTATTCTTGCCTGGAAAATCCCATGGATGGAGGAGCCTGGTGGGCTGCAGTCCATGGGGTTGCTAAGAGTTGGACATGACTGAGCGACTTCACTTTTGCTTCTCACTTTCATGCATTGGAGAAGGAAATGGCAACCCACTCCAGTGTTCTTGTCTGGAGAATCCCGAGGACGGGGGAGCCTGGTGGGCTACCGTCTATGGGGTCGCACAGAGTCGGACATGACTGAAGTGACTTAGCAGCAGCAGCAGCGTGTATCGTAAATATATTTGCATACTCAAAAGTCACTTTTTTTTTCCCCTGAGAGTTTGAGAATCAAGATACAATATTTCAATTCTGATGCATGTGTTTAAACATGCTGAGAGAAAGCTAACAAATCAACTTAATATTGGGAAAGGAGTGGCATACAGACTAATGTGCTTCCTTCAGCCTGGATACTATTCGGAAATTAAAGGGAACTATGATCAGCTGTTAAAATTATAACTCTCTGGTCCCTCAGGAGTCCCTGCAGCAGCAACAGTCAGGACGGTGCCACTTTGCCAGCTATTTGGGGTTGCTCTTGTTTTTGGTGAGCACGTGCACACACATACACAAATATACACACACATCCTCTGTTCAGTTTCTGGCAGGTTCCTAGTGCTCTCATGCACCATGCTACAGGGCTCACCCTAAATGTTCAGCCCATCTGCTCAGGGAATGATGCTTTCACCACAATTATCTAATCATGTTACAGAAAATATCAAATACAACATGAATGACAAGGGTGAGGTTGCTCAACTAAAAGGAAACAGGAGGATTCAGCACAGGCTTCGTGCCAAATAAGTGTCCTAAGTGTAAAATACACACATATATCTATGGAAAACAAAGGAATAATAATAATAAAAAAACAATATAAAAATGGATCTGACATCCTCGTTTACTGAGAAACATCTTAGTCCTGAAAAGAAAAAATGTACAAGATAAGCAGGTGTCTTGGGGAATAACCATGGATATGTAATTGCCTCAAATTTGCAAAGCACAGGTTGCAGATTGGTGACCCACTTTTTCTTTTTTTTTTTTTCTGTCCAGTACAACCCAGTGTTTTAAAAACTGAATTTGAATGTCTTTAGACAGGGCATGCTCTTTCTGTTTGCCAGTAACTAGCTTTATCCTGTTACATCAACTCTTTCCCACATTTGGGTTGACTTCCTGGAACCTGGATACATGTGTTTGCAACTGCAGTTCCAATCTATACTGTATCTTCTGTTGCCCTGTTATTTATCATCTGTGAACTTGAACAGCTTCTTGATCATTCCCAACTGTTGTCACACCAGGGGGAGGCCAGACTGGTTCAAGTCACCCTCCAATCTCTCAGCTGCAAAGGATTCATGAAGTGTGTCAGGCAGGACAGACGACATGATTTACAGGGCTTAGGACAAAATGAAAATATGGGATGCCTTGTTCAAAAATTATTAAAAATTTCCACAGAGCATTAAATGAAGTAGTGGGTACTTCTAACTGTGGGAAACTCTCTGTCCACATTTGAAACCCATGAAGCCAGTCTTCATGCTCAGGGCTAAGAGAACATTCTCAGTTTACATTTTCCAGCAAACCAAGACTTCTCCACCACCTAGTCACTCCAGCTCAAATGGAGTGGTCATAGAATGGGAGAAAATTGGTGCTGTTACCCATATTTTATCTATCCAGAAGACTGGACAAATTTGGTGAACTGAGGTTTCACTTGCTAGGGAAAATAAGAGCAGCAATCTTTATTTCCAATGATTTCTGGCAAACCTCCTGATTTCTTGAGACCAAAACCCTAAATAGATTATCATCATTGAAAAGACAAAGACTGTGTCTTCTACATCACTTCTTTTTGTCATTTTAGTGGCAACATTTTAAAAAAAGACTTAATTCCATGGATCTCATATTTTATATTTGTTATAATAATTGGGATCTGAAATAAGCCAGAGAACAGTAAGCTGTGCTATGAAAAGACATTCAGTATGGTGGAAGAACTCAGTAGCTTTTCACATTATCAGAAATCTCAAAAAAAAAAAAAAAAAACACACAAAAAAAACCTCTACCATGGAAAACAGATATACGGATCTCCAAAAATAGCTGGAAGATGGATTGCAGATGATTTCTGTTCCCTCATGAAACTTTGCTATAATTCTGTGGAATAATTTTTAATAAGATATGTTGATAAATTCAAAAGAAGAGAGGACATGATAAGCAGATAGAGATAGTATTTTGGAAAAAGCATGGATATGGACTGTATGTAACTTACTTAACAGAGCAAAAATATCCAAACCCAAGCCTTCAGAGCAAAGACCAAGGAAAAGCAACCTAATTCAAGTTTTAGAACTCTGGAAAGGCACCTGATATCTCTGAAGAGGAGAAGAGGAAGAGATGCAAAGGGACTGAAACAGAAAGGTTGCTTGAAAGCATATTTGAAGCCCAACTGATCCCCCATGCTCTCTTCTACCCCTGTTAGGTAGGTGATGGCTTTCTCCTCATATTGTAGGAGGTAAGACAGAAGTCATCTTCCAAATATAGATAGTGATCTCTTCCTCACTGGACTCATCCCCATCAGGTCCATAGTAGCTTGACATGGTACAGTGAGAAAGTCAATAGAATTGCTATTATGGGCACTGAAATAATATTGGGTGCGTGCATGATCAGTCACTTCAGTTTTGTCCAATTCCTTGCGACCCTATGGACTGTAGCCCAACAGGCTCCTCTGTCCATGAAATTCTCCCGGCAAGAATACTGGAGTGGCTTTTCATGCCCTCCTCCAGGTGATCTTCCCAATCCTGCATTGCAAATGTGTTCTTCATCTGCTAAGCCACTTCGGAAGTCCATGACCAACATATACGGTCACCCTATTTACGTTATCTTTATATTGACTATTTTTAGATTGACATCAAAATAATAGCATACAAATATTTAAAAATTCTTGTGGAAGATTCTTACAGAAAAATCTACATTTGGCAAACAGCATTATAGAGGTTATTGTAGCATTAAAAAAAAAGTGGATGAAAAATTCTGAGATTTAATTATCCTGTGAGTGAAAAATAGAAAATAATTGAATAAATTTAGGAGCACAATTTTTAAGAATATACTCAGCTAAGATATGGTGTTCATGATAACATTTTCCTCAACACATCTAGTGATTTGTATAAATAATTCCATGTCTGTATCTGGGTATTAGGCTGAGGTCAAGACCTCTTCCTTCTCCCCCAGCCCTTGATTCTCCACTATATATTTTTCTTTTTCATGATCTTTCATCTTTGTTTAAAGTATCAGTTTTCTCCCCCCCACCAAGCCCACTTCCTGCATAAAGCTGGGACCCAAGGGCTGCAGAAGGGCCAGCACCTCCTAACAGGCCGGGTGAGGGGGCTGCCAGGTGATGAATGGATGCATGTGGAGCGAGGTAATAAACCAGCACCCCAGTCATGTAATCTTCCATTAAAATGAAATGCATACCAGGCATGCGGCGTTTCTGCAGCTTGTACCCTCTCCCATAGAAGATCATGAATAAAAGAGGGAAGTGTACTGCTGACAGATGCCAGCATGCATAAAGGACACTTCCTATAAAGGAAAAGCTCCGGCTAACAGATGGACTAAAGATGTGAGATGCAGAAAGATTTACCAATCTAAATAATTCAAGACAATGTCGTATGGCAAGCTAGCGCTTTTCAGAGGGAGCCGGCAGAAGGTGCAGATGGAAAGGCAGGCCAAGCCTTTCCCATAAACCCATTAAGAACAGTCCTTGTCTGAGCGACAGTATGTCGCAGAAGGCCCAGGGAGAGGCCGGCAAATGAGAAATTTGCTTCCAGAGTTTGTCCCGCAAGGTCAAGAGCATATTTAATAGTGAAGGTTGCGGCATTTAATGAGAGTGAAAAAGGGGTGTTGCATGTTTCATTGCTTGTCCTCCTGCCATCTTCAAAACTCCCCCCTTCCTGAGTTCTTTGTCTTGTCAGAACTAAAACGATAGAGAGTAAAGATGCCCAAAGCCCTGGTGAGAGGTCCAGCAGGCTCCACCTTCTTAGTGCTCAGACAGCCAGATGCACATTCTGGGCCTAAAAGCCAAATCTCAAGTAGCAATACTTCTCCCTATAAATGTTTTTTCAGAAACACTCTACTATTCCATATCCCCATGCCCTGCTGATACTTGCTGTCTGCCTACTCATAATGTGTTCAGCCCTGTGTTGTCACACATTGTTAGGTTTATTTTCATGCACTTGACCTCGCTTCCAGACTGCATCATGCTCAACTGGAGGGAAAAAAAACAACAACGGCAACAAAAAACTCTTCCTCTCTTCTGAGATTTGCTCTGAGCAGGTACCCAATAAATACTTCTTGATAGTGAAACCCTTTTAACTAAAAGGAGTCCTTTCTTAAGAGCCCCCACATCCTGCAGAGCTGTGCCCAAATGTTAGCATCTCAGGCAAAGAGATGCATGATAGGAGCACCGTACAGTACATTGGCCAGGAGAGCTGACTGAAACCCCATTCCAGCCGCAGTTCACTGGCTACCCTAGGCCAGACAAAGCTTTCCTTTATTAACTATAAAACGAATAATTTAGCAAAGCAATTTCTGAGCCCCTTTCTAGCTCCAGTACTTAGTTATATCAGGATCAAACAGACTTTCAGGGATCTGGTAATGTCTGGATCTGTAGTTCACGAGCTTTCCCCAATAACCATTGCTGTAGTATGTGCAAATGTTAACCTGCATGTTCCAAGATGAAAAACCTAAAGACTGTGGCTTAAAATCTTTGATTCAATTTATTTTAAGCTAATAGAGGACCGCCTTTTATATGAGACTGTACTTATTTTTTTCATATTTCATTATGTGAAATGAAATAAATTATTAAGATAGTACATTTTGCTTTGTTTAAAGTCTCCATTGTGAAAAAAGGAAAGTTGGTGACCCTGTATCTGCTCCCACTACCCACCTGCACACAAATCTTTTCTTGCTAGCTGTCTTAATTTTATCATGATTATGTAACTTAAAAGTGTTAGAACTTGGTGTAAACGAAGGAAGAAAATAAGGATTTCCTTTCTTTAACAAAGTATCATTCATGTTCACAATGGATAACCTTTGAGAAATAAATATTGATTTTACCTGTTTTTTGTGAATGTAGTTTGCCAATTACCAAATATCATAATTTTTAAAGGTCACTTAAAAATCAAATTTTTGAGACTTCCCTTGTGGTCCAATGGCTCAGACCTCACAGTCCCAATGCAGGGGGTCTAGGTTTGATCCCTGGTCAAGGAATTGGGTTCCACATGCCACAAGTAAAGATCCTGCATGCTACAACTTAGGATTGGCATAGCTAAATAAATAAATAAAAACAACTATTTAAAAAAAATCAAACTGTTTCCAATATGTCCTGTTTCCCAGTTTCCTAAATTATCAATTCAAAGACTTTTTTTTTTTTCTGATTAATCTCCACCTGGCAGTAGCTGCCCATACTCTTCTTCCCTCAACCCCAGCTCTCTAACAATTGCATCTATTAATAATCTAAAACATGTCACAAGCCTTAAGAAAAGCAACTCAAGAAAGGAGTTTCAAGACTGATCCTTCTGTAAAGCAGAGAATCTTTTTAAGTCATCTTTCATTTGTTCACTTTGTTTATAAATATCAGTTATCTTGTAGAAAGCTCCTTTATCTTGGATTATATTTTGAAATCAGTTGTTAGTTGGCCTGTTGCCTGTTAACTCCTGTGCCACTTACCTTGAATTCTTTCTCTGTTAACACTCAAGTATGTATATGTGCATATGTGTGTGTGTGTGTCCAGCACTCATCTGGGAACGTTTTTTTTGTTTTTTGTTTTCCATTTACTCATGCATTTTAATCCTTTTTGATCTTGGCCAATTTAGAGTATATTCCACCGGGGACAGAGACGCAAGGTCTACAGCTTTGAAGTCAGGGTCATAGTCACCCTCTTGGCATCCTTGGCATTGGGAATGGCACGATGACTTCATCCATCTCTGACGTGGTGTATTGCCACTTTGGTGGCCAACAATGCAGTGTTTCATGGTGTCAATATGAGTTGATATCCACCTGTTTATCACATTCCACGAAGAGATTCTTACTGGCAACAATGTACAATGGTCAATTTTTTAAATGCTCTGACAGTTCCTAGTATTATAAAAGGCTTTTATTAAAACTTCACCAAATCTTCTACCAGCTCTCATTACTTGATACCCTAATGAAGGCAGAAATGGCAGATATCAATCTCAGGACAGCTGTTAGGGGTGAAAAGGGGGAGCAAAATTTCTCATTTATTAAAAAAATCAGGGCACTCCCTGTTTGAGGTCACAAGGGCAGTTCAATTTAATAAATTACTAGAATTAGAACTCTGAGTGGTCTTGACATCTAAACTCTGAAGATTCTCATGTACTGAAGAAGATGCTGGATTTTTGTTTGTTTTCTTTTCTCCTGCCATCACCAAGTCACTAGGAAATAGATGTGTGTGCAATTGTAAATGAGTTACCTGGGTACAGCCTGTCCTAGACTCATAGAGGTCCCCCACATTTTAGCTATTTTAAAAATCGTGAAAGTATTGCTTCATATTAGCTCCCATAAATCAAATGAGAAAACTGTGTAGACAAAAACCAACTAGTTATCTCATGTACGAATTCAGTTGTTACTGCCTTATAAGCAGCACTTTTTGCTAAGTTTCTGTCATGAAGATTATGACAGATTATAAATATTCTCTTCCAGTTTTGCCTTTAGATATTTCCCATCAATATTTCAAAACCAAATTTATAAAGACTTATTACTTTTAAGTGTGAGAGTAAAAATTAAACAACAAAAATACATTATTTATAGATGCCAACTTTGTTTTATTGTCAAGAACTCTGTCGAGTTTCTGAGGAAATGAAGGCAAGAAATGAGACATGTGGAACTCCATTCTGAAGACATGTAACAGGGCCACAACCAATAGCACCTCTGTGAGGGCCACTAGTCTATCAGCTTTATTCACAAACAGATTTTTTTGGAATTTAATCTGAAAATGAATGGCTCAGCAGAATCCAGAATCACGAGACATTTGAGGAAAGCCCTTAACAGGTAAGTTAGTGACCAGTACATACAAACAGAAAAGAAAGACAAAAGAAGAAAGAGGAAGAGAGGAAGGAAAGAAAGGAGGGAGAGAGAGAGAAAGAAACTTGGAGGAAAACAGGGAACGTCACAGAGGACAGAAGAAAAAAATAGTGTAATTCATATCTAAATAGACAACGATTCTGTGAATAAAGTAAGAACAGAGTTTTATGTACAGGAACTTTCAAGGAATAAAAAGCCCCCAGAAATCAGAAAAAATAAATTAAATAAATAAAAGAAAAATGACAAAGGAATAAAAATCAGAGAGAATTTATAAAATTTGGAGATCAATACTTAGAATCTAACATCTGAATAATAGGAGTTGTAGAAAGAGAACAAGAGAAAAAGAAGACATCACCAAAATTCTAATATAATATATCTCCCCAAAGTCAAGGAGATAAGTCTAAACTTTGAAAGGGCTAATTAGGAACCTATCACAGGAGAAGGAAACAGATTTCCACCAATGTCCACTATGGTGAAGCTGAGAACACCAGAAATGACCCTACAGTTTTTGGAGAGACAAAAATAGGTCTCATACAAGAGGTTGAGAATCAAGGTGGCATTTTTATATCCTATTGAAAATCAGACACCAATAGAGAAGTTAAAAGACAAAAGAGAAATGTCCTTAAATATCCACCTAGACTTTTTACTCAGCTGAACTGATAAGCTGCTAAGGAAGAATAAAGATCCTGTTATGAGCAGAAGGTCTCAATATTTTATTTCCCATATACACTTTCTCAGAAGCTTCTGGAAGATACCCTACTCCCACACAATAGGGAAACTAAAAAAGAAGATATGACAACCAAGGAAATGGGCATTTAACACAGGGCAGGAAGCAATCCTCTGGGGTGATGCTGGTGTGCTAGGCCAGGAGAGTAATCTTTCTATGAGAACCAGGGGTGGCATGTCTTACTAAGAATGTCCCCCAAACAAAGACAAAACAAATCAGAATATATAGGTTACTTGTGGCATTTTACCATTCTGGGGGTAGTTTTAACAGTCTGTGAGAGGTTTCAAGACAAATCTGTCATACGATCATAGATGGAAAACAAGTCAATGCTCATTAAGAAATAAAATACTATACCAACAGAAAGTGTATTCCCAATGCAATCTGTGGCTAAGCAGTAATTACATCATCTTCATAAACACTTCCAATAGATTTTACTAAAATTTGAAATGCTCACATTGGGAAAGATGGAGAATGGGATATAGGTATGTCAGTGTGGGGTCTAAGCAAGTGAACTCAGTCTCCACTTTATACACAATGTGCATGAATGTGTCTTCAGTCATGTTCAACTCTTTGCTACTGTATGAACTGTAGCTTGCCAGGCTCCCCTGTCCATGAAATTTTCCAGGTAAGAATACTGGAGTGGGTTGCCATTTCCTTTTCCAGAGGTTCTTCCCAACTCAGGAGTCAAATTGGCATCTCTGGTGTCTCCTGCATTGGCAGGCAGATTCTTTATCACTGGCGCCACCTGGGAAACACACATGATGAAGTCAAAGGTAATGTCTAAAAGTGGGGGTGGGGCGGGGGAAGGAAAAGAAATACCAGTACAGGTAGGCTATTGACTGAATGGAAATCAGTTCCAAAAGAAATTGCGAAGAAGTTGAAAGTCATTGCTTCTTGGAGGTAGTCTTGGATTGGGACTGTGCTGTATAACACTGTCGTCTTTCATCAGATCTTATAGAAATAAGTATCAATCAAAATCATGAATTTTACATGTAAGGAGTATATATTTTGGGATCTATAGGTACACACTGATATATTTAAAATGGATAACCAACAAAGACCTACTGCATAGCACAAGGAACTCTGCTCAGTGTTATGTGGCAACCTGGATAGGACGGAAGTTTGGGGGAGAATGGTTGCATGTGTGTGTATGGCTGAGTTGCTCTGCTGTGCACCTGAAACTGTCATAAATTGTCAATCAGCTGTACACCAGTATAAAATGAAACATTTAAATTTAAAAAGGAGCATTTATTATAGCATATATACTTCAGTTTACTACACATCACGTGGAGATCAACATGTTTTGCTGTGAAAAACAAGAAAATAATGAGAAATAAGAAAAGCTTACTTTTCAAACATGTGGCATAAAAACAATGGTTCACATCATAATTTTCAGTGAAGGGACACAGTGAAAAATGTATACATGATCATGTAAACTTAATTTGCCAGACAAGCATTAAGATGCATCTCTATCTTATACACAAATATAATAATAATAGCTTGTATTAAACACAAAGGCCACTCCCTCACATATACACAAATGCCTTTTAGTGCACATATTTAAGTAAAACCAAGTAAAGAACTGAGGTTGGCCAGTGACTCACACATATATATTTATTTTTTATTATTTATTAGTGAAGCACAGTTGTATAATTTTATATGTTGTGGGTGTACAATATAGTAACTCACATTTTTGTAAAGATTACTCACTTTTGTATTTTATCCATTTCTTCACCAAAAAAAATTATCAAGCAAATAGTCTGTGCTTGAAACTGCAGTGCATACTCGAAATTCCAAGATTAAAGAATACTTCCTACAAAGTCTTGATATGAAGAAAAAAAACAAAGATGAGAGTCTATCAGTGTTTCAAATTCATTCCCAAACCTGCCTGAAGAGGTGTAGAATTTCAGCTTTCCAGAGCACACACTGCCAATGAATGTTGTCTCTGTTGTTAGGGAAGAGAATTGGAAAAGCTTAAATCAGTGTTTACTTTAAAAATTAGAACTATTTTTTTTTCATGATTTAATTTAACTCTACTCTCTTGTGAGCCCTATTTTTGTTTGTGGAGGAGGGAACACAGTGAGTATTTTAAACTGTTCATGAAAGTTGAGGCTCACCAGTAACTGACAGAGTGGGCAGATTTCCTATGTCCTGAGTATCTTTTTAAATTGTACTTCAGCAATTGGCCACCATCTTTGCTAAGGCTAATGCCCATATTTGGCCTGACAGAGGACAAGCCAGCTTTCTGACAGCATTCCTCTTGGAGACTTCAGTTGTCAGGCACCCTGAACCTGAACTGGCCCTTAGGCTAGCAGAAGGGGCCCTTCCTAGGTTTCAGAGAACCTCAGTCTGTGCTCCAGCTGTTCACTGTGTGTGTTAAAAATACTGGAATCTCAAGCTCTCATGACAGCAGATGAGAGGTTTTCAGACCCTGCTTCCCCACAGTGAGATTCTATCCAATTACAATGAACACTACATCATGCTTTGTGATAACAAAAGTCTTGTTCCTCCATTACATTTCAACTTTTCATGAGGCTTGTTAAAATTCCCTGCATCCCAAACTATTGGAGCAGTGTTGGGAGGCTTCACACTACAATGCACAATGAAAAAACGTGTATGTCCAGTGCACCATGAACAAAAATCATTGCTGACATTCTTCCTAAGACTGAGATTCTCCTCTGGAATTTCTTGATGTATATGGGGACAGAAGGGTGAAGATATAGGACACAAAGCAAACAATGTTACAGGCACTTCCAAATAACTGTTACTCAATTTTAATTATTTAACAGATTTGTGACTTTAGGGCATATGTCCCAAATCTACGTATGAGTGGAATTATATAATAGAGTTTTCATGAAAGACGCAAGTTCCAGTGAAATTCTACTACAGCTCAATTCCCACCCACTCACAGATTAATCCATTGATCTACCATAGTTACATGACGGAGAACATGACATTTATGTTAAAGGTTTGTAATAGGGCCAGTTTCTTTTTAAATTGTTTTTTTAATTTTTTAGGGTTTCTATATATTTTTTATTTTTTAATTGGAGTACAATTGTTTTACAATGTTGTCTTAGTTTTTGCTGTACAACAATGTGAATCAGCTATGGTTGGTTGGTGGTTTTATTCGCTAAGTCATGTCTGACTCTTGTGACCCCATGGACTGCAACCTGCCAGGCTCCTCTGTCCACGGGATTCTCTGGGCAAGAATACTGGAGTTGTTTGCCATTTCCTTCTCCAGGGGATCTTCCTGATCCAGGGATCAAACCTCATAGGGGAATCAGCTATATGTATATGTATTTCTCCTCCTTCTTGAGCCTCCCTCCCACCCCATCCTCGTCTCACCTCTTTAGGTCATCAGTGAGCCTCAAGCTGATCCCCCTGTGCTACACAGCAGCTTCCCACTAGCATCATTTTACACATTTGTGTGTATACGTTAATGCTACTGTCTCAGTTCATCCCTTACTCTCCTTCCCCTCCTGTGTCCGCAAGTCCATTCTCTGATGAAGAAAGTTGTGTCCAGTCTAAGGATTTCACCCAGGGAAGTTTCTGGTAAACTATCAACACTTTGTAAAAAGGAATCATTTGGTGCCTGGTTGAGAGTGGGAGAGCTCTAAGATTTTTTTCTTCTGTCTGCTAAGGTTTGCCTGGTTAAAAAGAAGCCTCCAAATATGCAACAGCAGGAACACAATTGGGAACTTTACCTTCCCCTCACCCAGACACCTCATCACTGTGCTAACCTCAAAAGCTATGTAGAATATTTAAATGCAAACATTATTAAATATGGCAGTTCCTTTGCTCTAGTCATCCTTTCTCTTAAAACAAAAAACCACTAGGGAAATTATATGCAAAAAGCTATGTTAATAAAGCACTCAGATACAAATTTATACTTAAAAAAATGTTAGGAGATACAAAGCCTGAGAGACTCTTAGTCACGTACAAGCCACCATATTTCTCATATTCTATATAAAGCTGTTTTAACAGTTTAATGAGTAATCTAAAAAAATTATGTACAGTGTAAGTGAATTAATGTTACTGGAAAAATGTTAAGCTTTGATATTTCCAAAGTTTTTCATGCTTCCATCCATTAGCTAAATGTGGCAGCTCAGCTTTTTGGGACCATGTGTATTACAGCAATCACCTATTCACAGGCTGTAAGATCATATTTCCTCATCAAAGGCAAATGTCCTTCATTTTCCCTTCTAGGCTTACACTTGAGGTAGATTCTCAAATGCATTGAGACAGTTCCTCCCACCAGGCTATCTACAGTGGGTAGGGTCAGCAGTATAAACAAGGTTGCTTGATGTGAGTTTGTAAGAAACCAGCACCTTCAATAGCCTTTTGGCCTGTTGGACCAGTGTCTGAAAAGTCAGTCTTTGATTTAGAATCATTTGTTTCAAGGAGCTAACAGCATTTATAAATCTAATACCCCAGAGAGGGCAAGACTTGAAGACATTTCACTTTATTGTAAATCAGGCCATTCAAAACTCTTGCAGTTATAACCACATGTACAGAAATCCACATCTAGGTAAAGTGATAAATGAATAATGAAAGTACGTAGAGGGGGACTTACCTATAGTATCCAACTTGAATCAAGGGCTTATGGATTATTTGTTCACTCTAGTTGTTTTTAGCTTAGGTTTTTTATTTTTTTATTTATTTATTTTTTTTGGTCAGCCATTTTTTGTAGTTCTCCTAGTTCCATGATTTAATTTTAGTGAAATCAAATTTGAATAGCCCAAAGTTATATAATTAATGACATTCTGTTTCAGTTACAGTCACTAATTGATCCTAGCCTGCTCAGAGGACCCCTGGTGGCAGGCAGTCACACTGCAATTTGGGCAGATGGAGGTCCTGCCAGTTTGCTAATTTGTTTGGCCAGCTAGTATGTATTACTTTAAAATCTTAGGTAGTTGGCAATACCTCAAAAATGTGCAGGTCACATTTCCTTACACACCACTATGTTGGGTGTGATGGAGTTAAAATGAAGACCTTGAGGGGAGGTTGCATAGGGAGATGCTCATTAGGTACAGTGTAGGGAAGAAGGATCTCTATCAATGGATATATATGGGAAAAGATTCTGAAAAGCTGGAAGATGACTGTTAGCTCATACCTTTGTGTTAGATGACTTTCTTGGTCAAAATTTACTTATTTCTGATATTTGGTCAACTTGGTTAGTAGCACTTCTTTCCTTGAAAAGTAATTTTAAATTTTCCAAGCTATAAAGGCTAGGCCACAGGCCCCACATGCATTTATAAATGTAGAAGAATGGCAGGTCTAGGAAGCTATTAGGGGAACTGATTCTCAAAGTGGGATTTCCAGACCAGCAGGATCTGGATCACCTGGAAGGTTATTAGAAATGCAAAATTTTGGTCCCCATTCTAGACTTACTGAATCAGAAACTCTGGGGATGGGAAGCAGAAGTTTGCATTTTCACACATTTTCCTGGTGCTTCTGATTTGTGATAAAGGCGGATGAAAGGCCAGGAATCAAACAAAGTATCATCTCCCAAGTGATGGGAGACACAGCAAACACAGCTTTCCAAAACCCAAGTGGCTAAAATGGAAACATCATTCCAAAGTTTAACAAAGCTAGAGCAAATGTGGAGGAAATAGCCTCCCTCCAAATATACTCCCATCCAAAGGAAGTTAAAATCTCTAGAACTTGAGATACCTGGAAATACAACTCCTGTTTTATATTGTGTGTGTGGTTTGGTATAATTCTGTTCATATGTTTCATTTTGGTCCATGGAAGGACACTTTCCTCTTCATTGCCCTTGTCTATGGGGTTGTGGTGGTAAAAGCTATAACTTACCCCCATAACTTTCAAATCTGCTCTCCTGTACCTCCCTTACAAAACCCCCAGAGTGTTCCTACTCAGGACTGCATACGTAAAGACTAGCTTGGTATATAAGTAAGACAAAAGGGGGATTTAAGATGGGAAGGAAGAGAGAGAGAACCAACAATGACAAAGACGAACTGGGGTGGGGAGAGGATTATAAAAGAAAAAAAAAAGGAGAGAGAGAGAAAGATAATTGAGTTAAAAAAGAAAGGAGAGAAAGAGAAAGAGAGACACCAGGAATAAGGAATCTGAGGCAAGAGTAGGGAGGGTGGAAGAGACAGGAACACCCAGCAGCTGTTTGGAATAGATTGCGTGCACCATCCATTCTGAGTGGACTCTTTCCTGTGTTCATCAGCCGTCTGCAATGTGGTGATTAATCATTCATGTCAGAATCCCTAATCCTATTCAATGGAAAACAAATGCCATGGCACCCAGCCCTTTGCTTATCCCATGCACTCTGCATGCTTTCCTGGGCAAGGCTGTCTGGGACAAAGATGGTTTTCTGGGGACCCTCAATGTGAATTATTGGCAACTCCACATGTTGAAGATGTCCTGTGATCTCAAGGGCCTTGCCTTTTATGAGAAGGAAAGAAATTCACTAGCAAGAAAGGTCAAGTTGTGCTAGTTAAGCAAATGATCAACATTCATTTAACTCTCTTTTAGAGAAAAAAGTAGCCTCAGTTATTTATAAAGCTCCATCTTCTCAGGAACACAGAGCAACTCACACCAGTTACTTCATCAGTCCTCCTGGCATCTCTTTGTGGCAGGGGTTAGCTCTGTTGTTTTATTTTGCAAATTCTTTCTGAGGTTGTGTAATCTTTTGTCCTACCCATTTGTCTTCTGGCTTCACTTTCTTCATCACTATTTATTTCTTTATCCAAATAACTTTCCACTGGAAGGAAGAATGTAGAGAAATAATGTCTTAAATGGTATTAATACAAACTGCCTTGGAAAGTGCCATTTGCACTGTGTAATTAGGATTGGATTGGAGCACTCAGGCTCTGGAATGAGAAAGGCTAAGCTTCAAATCCCAGTTCACCACCTGAGTAGCTCATGGCACATGGATTACATCCATAAGCATCCATTTCTTCATGTGCTAAGATTGGGATACTGGTAAGATGTAAATGAAATGATGCATACTATACAGGAGGTACTCAATACCTGTTATCTGGTAAGTTAGAGAACTTTCATCATCACTGTCTCACTTTTTTTGAGGAAGAATCTGAGCAGGTAGAGATGTGTTTGGGAAAGAGTATTACTTTTTAACACTTAATTGCAAGGCAAAGTTTCTATTACCTCTAGTTTCTGTAACCTACCTCATGTAGAGAAATAAGGAAAGAGGCAGATGAACCAAGTACATGGGAAGCTCAAGAAGATCCAGTCATAAAAATTAGGATTCTTTGGTCCAAGTTCATCAACAAAAAAAGAAGATTCAGAGAAATTGTAACACTGAGTCATTTGGCACACTCATGCAAGGTCAGACATTCTTTGAAGTGTTTTCTTGTTTTCCCCATTCATGGGAGTACAAGGCTGTATGATGTGGGACTGAGATAGAAAGGTAAATGGATGGTTGGGGAGCATCTATATGGGTGCCCAAGAAATATTTATTAGATGGACATGTGGTTGCAAAACAACTGAGCATTGGATGGGCCTTTTGGAGAAAATACTCTCCTGGGCCTTGGAATCAACAGAGGGACCAAAACATCCAGGTTTGGGGATTGTACCAGAGAAGGTAAAGAAAAATTATGAAATACCAGAGGAAACTACAGGAATGGAATCTCAGCCTTTAAAAATATATATATATATAGAAGGTACCTGCCCCCTAACTCCCTCTTGATCTTCTGAAAGAAGTGTGAAATCAAAAACATTGACTTTAATTAATATTCACATAAAATATGCTTTATTAAAATGAATACATATTTAATGACAAAGAATGCAAAATTCAGGTCAATTATAAACATAAAACATCTATCTCTCTCTGAAAATAGTCCCAAATTTGAGTGGGGAGGGTCACTATCTTACTCAAGGATTTCAGTGGAAATATTGAGAAATAATGGATCAAAACAAGAAAAAGTAAAAAGCAAAGATAAAAAACAGCAATAAATCCACAATCAATGGAGTAACGATGGGTTATACTTTACCTAATGGGGAGAGAAGCTCATAAACTTAATTTTATTGTTATTCTTTCACTCAAGTGAAGGACTGCAAGGAAGGCCACCCTATGAAATATAAAGAGACTAAGTGGGAAACCTAAGAAGACACCAAAGCAGAATTCAATATATATGTTCAAGAGGAGAGAACATTTAGATTATGCTGGTTCACAGTTGAAATTCAAGAAATGTGAGTTGAGTCCATGGTAAAAAGAGGTGAAGTGTGGCAGTGAGAAGTCTGGAATGAAGAAATGCGTGATGCTTTCTCATAATCCCCAGCCCCTCAAAGGATGTTTTGAAGGACAAGCTTTCTATTTTCTCACCAGGTGGTTCCGCAATCAGAGTTGCATGGTCAGAGACTTCTGCGCTGGTTAGACTATGGGTCTCAGAGTGACATTTATTATATGCTGGTGCTGTTCTGAGTCCTGGGAAGAAGCAGTGGAATTCTTGCTGACAAAGAGCTGCCAATGAGGTTGATCAGGAGGAAAGCAGGACTTTGATGATCACACTCAGTGACCCCTTCTTGGTTGTCAAGGACTTGTCTATCAACAGAAAGCACATGCTAGGTGGCCCAAGTGGTGCAGAAGAGGTTCAAACATCAGGTGCTTTTGGTCCCTTTCATCCATACTTCTAAGAATGCTTGCCATTTAGTGGCTTAGAATTAAATTTCCAGAGAACTCTTTTCGTGGTTTTATTCTAATTCAGCATTTTGTTAACATTAGAACCTAAGATCTATAAGCCAGGCCTTTACTCCTACTCTAAGAATAATAAAACATCATGGTTATTGTGGGTTTGTTTCCCAGTATAGGTGAATTCTACGCCTTTCCTCAGTCCCTCCCTCAGCAGCCTGACAGGAGTCTGGGCTGTGAATTTATTCCTCACAGAACTGCAGTTTATCATCACTGAGTGCTCTCTAAATCCACTTTTAATTCACTCTTGTGTCTCAGAGGGCGTGGCTGCATGACTAAAATGTCCTCCCACGGAGAAATGAACAAAAGCAACATGCTCAGCCCTGATGGTGTATGGCCACTTGACCCTGATTGTCAGACACTTCTTTGGGTTCCAGAGGAACAGGAAAATGAATGATAAGAAATCTAAACCATTTAATTCCCCTCCCATATTCCTGAAGGAATTTAATCTTTAAGCATAGAAGCAGCAGAATTTCATCTTAATCTTCTCTTATAAGAAAATGTAATGACTCTTATTTGGACATCTAAATTCCAGAAACATTCAGAGTGGCAAAAATGGGGGCTCAGTAAATGTATGGGACTGGTAAACTATAATAGGTATAAGCATTTGATTTTAGTATTTCATTTATTCCAGCTAAATTCTCATGGTCACTGCCTTACCAACACTTTTAATTACTTTTCTTCCATTGTCTATTGTTTCTCATCCAAAAGATGAGAATTTCCTATTTCTTATACTAATAATGTTCTTTCAAAGAGATAAACATTTAAATACAGAGTGAAGTAAGTTAGAAAGAGGAAAAATATTGTATATTAACACGTATGTGTAATCTAGACAAATGGTACAGATAAACCTATTTGCAGGGCAGGTATAGAGACACAGATGTAGAGAAGAGTTGTGTGGATACAAGGGTTGGGAAGGAGGGTGTGGGATGAACTAGGAGATTGGAACTGATGTATATACAATACCTTGTGTAGAATAGCTAGTGGAAATCTGCTACAAAGAAGAGAAAGCTCAGTTAGGTGCTCTGTAATGATCTAGGGGGTGGAAGGTCCAAGAGGGAGGGGATATATGCATAGGTAAAGCTGATTCACTTCATTGTCCAGCAGAAACTAGCACAATATGGTAAAGCAATTATATGCCAATTAAAAAAAAAAATGTTTGAATAATCGTCTTATTTTTTCTGCTTTTAGGCACAAGTAACTACAATGTTTGGTTTTTCCGTTAGTTTCCTGTATGGACACCAGAATGAAAAACAAACAAACAAACATTGTTTGCAGTTATTTCTTTGCTCCATGTTCACTGTGTGGGAACAATTGTGTATTAGTTATTGTGTCTGTAATATAATAATAGGAGATTCATCTCTCGGTGACTCAAATTATTTACTGAATACCTACTATGTTCTAGGCATTTTGCTAGTGATAAAATAGTGAACAGAATTGACATAGTTCTTGTATTTACAAAATTAATAGATTAGTGGGGATCAGAGGTAAGTAAATAATGTAATAAATGTTACAATAAGGTCAAAGCACAGAAGAGAAATACCTAATTCATACCTAGAGGTCCACTGAAAGTTTTTAAGTGAAAATATCTGACATCTAAACTGAAAAGTGGAGAAGGGTGATAAAGAGAAAAGAGCAGAAGTGTATTAAGGGGGAAGGTGAGCAGGAAAGGGGGAAGTGTTGCAGGCCCAGGGACCACTATGAACAAACACCCAGAAGCAAATCACTGAGGAGGAGAGGAGTGGCGAGATGTAAAACTAAGCAAGGAATCAAATGACAAATCAAGGAATATCTTTTAAGTCAGCTTAATGGCTTTATGCAACCACTGAGGTTTGAAGCAGGGAAGCAATATGACCAGATTTGCATTTTACACAAAGCTTTATAGTTATACACTGATATGGGATTAAAGGGTGATGAGAGGGCTTCCCTGGTGGCTCAGAGGTTAAAGGGTCTGCCTGCAATGCAGGAGACATGGGTTCAATCCTTGGGTCAGGAAGATCCCCTGGAGAAGGAAATGGCAACCCACTCCAGTATTCTTGCCTGGAGAATCCCATGGACGGAGAAGCCTGGTGGGCTACAGTCCACAGGGTCGCAAAGAGTTGGACATGACTGAGCGACTTCACTTCACTTACCATCATCTCACTTTACTTACCATCTCAACCATGGTTGAGGTAATGAAGATAATGGTGACCGCCTTCAAAAGATCCCATGCATGTACTGCTACACTCAGTACCCTCAACCCTGCAGCAGGCCACCACTGACCCATGCCTACGCTGGACACTCACAGGAGCGGCTGAGAGGAGCTATCCCACGTCCGAGGTCAGGGGTGGAAGCCAAGAGGAGCTACCCCACGTCCAAGGAGCAGCAGCTGCGCAGGCACAGGAGGGCTGAGAGGAGCTAATCCATGTTCAAGGTTAGGAGAGGTGACCTCGTCCAGGGTAAGGAGCAGCGGCTGCTCTTTGCTGGAGCAGCCATAAAGAGATACCCCACGTCCAAGGTAAGAGAAATCCAAGTAAGATGGTAGGTGTTGCAATAGGGCATCAGAGGGCAGACACACTGAAACCATAATCACAGAAAACTAGCCAATCTGATCACACGGACCACAGCCTTGTCTAACTCAATGAAACTATGAGCCATGCCCTGTGGAGCCACCCAAGATGGAAGGGTCATGGTGGAGAGGACTGACAGAATGTGGTCCACTGGAGAAGGGAATGGCAAACAACTTCAGTATTCTTGCCTTGAGAACCCTATGAACAGTATGAAAAGGGAAAATAATAGGATATTGAAAGAGGAACTCCCCAGGTTGGTAAGTGCCCAGTATGTTACTGGAGATCAGTGGAGAAATACCTCAAGAAAGAATGAAGGGATGGAGCCAAAGCAAAAACAACACCCAGCTGTGGATGGGACTGGTGATAGAAGCAAGGTCTGATGCTGTAAAGAGCAATATTGCATAGGAACCTGGAATGTTAGGTCCATGAATCAAGGCAAATTGGAAGTGGTCAAACAGGAGATGGCAAGAATGAATGTCTACATTCTAGGAATCAGAGAACCAACATAGACTGCAATGGGTGAATTTAACTCAGATTACCATTATATCTACTACTATGGGCAGGAATCCCTTAGAAGAAATGGAGTAGCCATCATGGTCAACAAAAGAGTCTGAAATACAGTACTTAGATGCAATCTCAAAAAGAACAGAATGATCTCTGTATATTTCCAAGGCAAACCAATCGATATCACTGCAATCCAAGCCTATGCCCAACCAGTAAGGCTGAAGAAGCTGAAGTTGAATGGTTCTATGAAGACCTACAAGACATTTTAGAACTAACACTCAAAAAAGATGTCATTTTCATTATAGGGGACTGGAATACAAAAGTAGGAAGTCAAGAAACACCTTGGAATAACAGGCAAATTTGGCCTTGGAGTACGGAATGAAGCAGGGCAAAGGCTAATAGAGTTTTGCCAAGAGAACGCACTGGTCATAGCAAACACCCTCTTCCAACAACACAAGAGAAGACTCTACACATGGACATCACCAGATACTCAACACCGAAATCAGATTGATTATATTCTTTGCAGCCAAAGATGGAGAAGCTCTATACAGTCAACAAAAACAAGACTGGGTGCTGACTGTGGCTCAGATCATGAACTCTTTATTGCCAAATTCAGACTTAAATTGAAGAAAGTATGGAAAAACACTAGACCATTCAGGTATGACCTAAATCAAATCCCTTATGATTATACAGTGGAAGTTAGAAATAGATTTAAGGGCCTAGATCTGATAGATAGAGTGTCTGATGAACTATGGACGGAGGTTTGTGACATTGTACAGGAGACAGGGAACAAGACCATCCTCATGGAAAAGAAATGCAAAAAAGTAAAATGGCTGTCTGAGGAGGCCTTACAATAGGTATGAAAAGAAGAAAAGTGAAAAGCAAAGGAGAAAAGGAAAGATATAAGCATCTGAATGCAGAGTTCCAAAGAATAGCAAGGAGAGATAAAAAGCCCTTCTCAGCGATCATTGCAAAGAAATAGAGGAAAACAACAGAATGGGAAAGACTAGAGATCTCTTCAAGAAAACTAGAGAAACCAAGGGAATATTTCACGCAAAGATGGGCTTGATAAAGGACAGAAATGGTATGGACCTAACAAAAGCAGAAGATATTAAGAAGAGGTGGTAAGAATACACAGAAGAACTACACAAAAAAGACCTTCATGACCCAGATAATCATGATGGTGTAATCACTCAGCTAGAGCCAGACATCCTGGAATATGAAGTCAGGTGGGCTTTAGAAAGCAGCACTATGAACAAAGCTAGTGGAGGTGATGGAATTCCAGTTGAGCTATTTCAAATCCTGAAAGATGAGGCTGTGAAAGTGCTGCACTCAATATGCCAGCAAATTTGGAAAACTCAGCAGTGGCCACAGGACTGGAAAAGGTCAGTTTTTATTCCAATTCCAAAGAAAGGCAATGCCAAAGATCGCTCAAACTACCACACAATTGCATTCATCTCACACGCTTGTGAAGTAATGCTCAAAATTCTCCAGGCCAGGCTTCAGCAATACATAAACCGTGAACTTCCTGATCTGGTTTTAGAAAAGGCAGAGGAACCAGAGATCAAATTGCCAACATCCGCTGGATCATCGAAAAAGCAAGAGAGTTCCAGAAAAGCATCTATTTCTGCTTTATTGACTATGCCAAAGCCTTTGACTGTGTGGATCACAATAAACTGTGGAAAATTCTGAAAGAGATGGGAATACCAGACCACCTGCCCTGCCTTTGAGAAAACTATATGCAGGTCAGGAAGCAACAGTTAGAACTGAACATGGAACAACAGACTGGTTCCAAATAGGAAAAGGAGTATGTCAAGACTGTATATTGTCACTCTGCTTATTTAACTTCTATGCAGAGTACATCATGAGAAACGCTGGGCTGGAAGAAGCACAAGCTGGAATCAAGATTGCTGGGAGTAATATCCATAACCTCAGATAAACAGATGACACTACCTTTATGGCACAAAGTGAAGAGGAACTAAAAAGCCTCTTGATGAAAGTGAAAGAGGAGAGTGAAAAAGTTGGCTTACAGCTCAACATTCAGAAAACTAAGATCATGGCATTTAGTCCCATCACTTCATGGGAAATAGATGGGGAAACAGTGCCAGACTTTATTTTTTGGGGCTCCAAAATCACTGCAGATGGTGATTGCAGCCATGAAATTAAAAGACGTTTACTCCTTGGAAGGAAAGTTATGACCAACCTAGACAGCAGATTAAAAAGCAGAGACATTACTTTGCCAACAAAGGTCCATCTAGACAAGGCTGTGATTTTTCCAGTGGTCATGTATGAATGTGAGAATTGGACTGTGAAGAAAGCTGAGCACTGAAGAATTGATGCTTTTGAACTGTGGTGTTGGAGAAGACTTTTGGGAGTCCCTTGGACTGCAAGGAAATCCAACCAGTCCATCCTAAAGGAGATCAGTTCTGAGTGTTCACTGGAAGGACTGAAACTCCAATACTTTGGCCTCCTCATGCGAAGAGCTGACTCATTGGAAAAGACCCTGATGCTGGGAGGGATTGGGGGCAGGAGGAGAAGGGGAAAACAGAGGATGAGATGGCTGGATGGCATCACTGACTCGATGGACACGAGTTTGGGTAAACTTCGGCAGTTGGTGATGGACAGGGAGGCCTTGGCATGCTGCGATTCATGGGGTTGCAAAGAATCGGACACGACTGAATGACTGAATTGAACTGAACTGAACTACCATCATCTGGATTGCAAGGCAAATGACCTGGGCTAGATCGTGGTAATGGAGCAGGTGAAAAGTAGTTAAATTGTAGAGGTCTTTAAGAAGTAGAATTGCAGAACTTGGTAATTAGATTCATGTTTTAGGGAGAAAGATGAACCAAGGATATGCCCACATTCGTGGTTTGGGTAACTAGATTGTTGGTTGATAGTGCTGGTCACTGAGATGGGGCAGTGTTTATTATTATGCTTTTTCCCATTTAAAGGTTTATCTCCAGGGAAGAAATACTGAAAGCAGTAGTAAATACCTGTAAGACAATGGTCTCCATCTTACTGAATAATGACATTACTAATTAGCTTTTGAAAAGTAAATGTATGAATTTACTTAAATTTACTTAAATTCCGCACCCCCCCTTCTCCAGGGAGACTCTAATTTAATTGATTAGTGTATAACCCAAAGTAATAATATTTTAAAGATGCTTACCGTCCACTCCAGGTGATTGTAAAACACTGCCATTGTAGAGAGCTCCTGGTCTAAGAAGAAAGTAAGATCTGATACAAGGATAATAAGACATCCATATCTCTATTGAAAGTCTTTGACTATCAGGTTTAACAGCATGAAGATAATTCCACTAGTCTGTTCAAAATTCAATGCAGCATTCTTCTCTAGTCACTCCATCATTTCGTACACAGCATCAGTCTCTTATACAGCTACAGACCCTTTTACATTGTCAGTCTCCAAAACCTTCCATCAATGGTAAAATTCACTAATTCAAAATATGAATTATCTTTGAGTCTCTTCTTCCTTTAGTTTCAATCAGTCACCAAATCCCACTAGTTTTCTCTTCACAATTCACTTATAAACATATATTTTTTATATCCCCAGTTTCACTATCCGAATCCTCCCACCTGGCTTATTCTGAAGTCCTGCTAGTGGGCATCTCCTTTCAAGCTTGCCCACCCATCCTTTGCCACTGCTTCCTATTCCCATGTCATGATCTTTCTAAAATATAATTTCCATCTTGTCACTTTCCTGATCAGTATTTTTCTTCACCTGATATTCATATCCTCTATAATCTACCTTTCCAGGTTATTATTTAACTAATTACTTTCAAAACAATTGACTTCAGCGAATCTGGGTCTATTCATTACTTATATATGAAACACTCCTTCTTTCTCTGCACTTTTGACATGTTTCTCATGTTTCCCTCTCTTCATTAAGTTCCAACCCATTCATTAAAGCCTGCTGAATCCTAACCTTCTCAACATAGCCTTCCCTAATCATTCCAAAGTGTAATCTTCCCATGAACTCATAGCAATTATTGTTTATACCACTCATTTGCTACTTAAGGTTAAATCCCTCTGTGAAATTTCTCTTAATTTATGCTGCAATTTAGTGTCTCATTTTCCCAAATAGCTTATAAGCTGTCTGTATGAGGATAAAACATGGCTTCTATAAGGTTCCTTGAACATAATAAGTATTCAAATTTATTATTTAAAAAATGAATAAATGAATGAATAATGATCTGGTCTTTACATATCACAGTGACTATGTGTCTTACTTTTGATATCGATGGAAAGACTTATCTTCATCTTCCTCTCCAGATCAGGATTCCTTATACATATAATTTTTGGAGGGTTGCCATGTTACCCCAGATGCATTATCACAGTGCATGATTATAAGACAGTCAACTGCACACACCAAACCTAAAGGATAATGCAGAAGAGTCCACTACTTTTTCCTTCAATTTTCATTTCAGTCTGTGTTGACCATACTTGAGGTGTGAATTGGAGTGTCCCTTCTCCTTGGCCTCCTATCCTTCTCTTTCCTTCCCTCAATGTATATACTCCTTGCTTTTTGTTCTTTGTTTTAATTTTTTTCTTTTTGTTTTTTAAACTTCTCCACCTCTTTCAGACTCAATCTTCAGGTCTGCTTTGACCTCCTCTCAGGCTCCGGTCTAGATTTTCCTTTAATGGAGCTGACAGGACGTGAGGGAGCCTCAGATCCTGTGCAGGATGTAGGGTGGAAGAAGAACCAAAAATAGGCCCCTTCCCAGAGCACCCTCTGTGGCAAAAACAAAGTATGTTATTATAAGGAATGGCTGTCTCTTTTCTTGGGCTTACAAAAAAACCTACTTTAGTTAATTATCTTAGTTTGGTAGGAGTCTAGATGCTATAAGCAGTGGGAGGGACATGTGGTTTGTCCCCAGGAAAAAGAGGGAAGGAAAACGTGGAGGAAGTGATTCTGTACTTGAGTAAGTGTCTTGAGGTACATTGACCACCATCTTCTGCCCCATGTGAAGCATAACATTCTCTCCTTAGCTGGCACAGAATAGTGTTTCTTAGGAAGGATGTCATAGCTTTTTTCCAAATTGTGTCTCCTTTTTAATCCCCAAAACCATCTGGAACAACCTGTTATGTAGTCCAGTGCCAAGAAATATGAATGAGTCAGATATCTAAAAGGGGCCATGAATATATTCTTTATGGATCGAAATGGTAGGCAGTAAGTGGAAGCTCAGTTTAGGGAAAAAACTAAAATGTGTAGTTTTACAAAAATAGAATGGTTTTTCTCCCTCACTGAATGAATTTTCTGTGATGGAGTTCAGCCAGCTGAGTTGTCCACATGGTGAGGCTGTCCTAGAGTAGTTTATGCACTTGTTGAGCAGTTGGACTTCATGGCTGGTAAGGTTGTTTTCAACACAGGGATTCTACATGTACTGTAGTTCATGGAAGCTTCTGAGTTGTGGTTGGGAGAAGCCAGGATTTGGCCTTAGAAGACCCAGCCTCTAGTCTCAGCCTGAATCAGCTCCCCTACTTCTCATGTTTGAACCAAGTAAGTCCTAAGAGCCTGGCAACTGTGGACATGCTACCTTTGTGACCACCAAACTATAAATAACATCAAGCAGAGACTGCATCACAGCCTGAAATACTGACAGCGCCTCTGCAAATGATGTATTTCAATCCACTTAGTTTACAGATGAGAGAACTGAGGTTCAGAGAAGTTGAGTTTTATGCATTATTTTTGGTTCCCACAGTACTTAGTATATCATAGGTGCTATATATACATATAATGATTCTTAGATTAAGCTGAATTTTCAAAAGATGGGCTTCATTTTCATGAGGATCAGATGGTTATTTGAAATCAGTCTGATATTTTTGGTTCCTGTATGCTCCCAGATTTTTTCTTCATATGCTCAGATAGCCAGCCCCTATTTCTTGCCCATATGGCAGCATTTGATTGTGAGTCTGCTCTTGGGCTCAGCCAAGCATGGCTTGTGATACCTGCAGCCGCTCCTGCTGTAGTTCCCAGCTCCCAGGTCTTCCTGGAGACATCCAGGTGCTGGGCCATTCGGGGAGGCATCTCCCTACCTTTCCTTGGCATAGTCCATATATGAAGGAGGCCAGCAGGTACAATACCACATTCCCCCAAATCCCACTCTCTGCCCTCTCAAACCAGACCCCACATCCACATTATAGAATTCTATAATAAATACTAGATTTGAAGTCAGAAAACATGAATGCCAATCCTGGTTTGGTCAGCAATAGTCTGGGTAGCTTGGTCAGACTAAGCTGGGAGTCTGATCAGGGAGATTCAAAGGAAAAAAAAAAAGAGGTAAAATATTTGAAAATGCTTTATATAATAAATGTTACATACATTTGTCTCTTATCCTTGTACTATTTTTTCTGCTTCTTTTTGTTTGTCAACTAAATACTTCTCTCTATAGTGACATGGAAATGGCTCTGACCTTGTCAATTATTTAAGGTGCCTGTTCTTGGCAAAGTACTTGATCTTTCTAAACATCAGTGTCTTCATTTTTAGGTGAGGTATTACCCTCTAGCTCTGCCTACTTCAGACTTAGTGTGAAAATCAAGGAAGATATTTTGTCACAATGCTTCAAAATTTAGAAAGTTTCTTAATGCACGATGATTACTTCACTACATCATGCCCTCTCAGCTCTGTTTTCTGCCTCTTAACTAAATTCTCCCCTTGATGTACAATTTTCTTCTACTGCCAGTAAGGAACTTTCTGTCCCACATAGGCATTTGAAGTGAAGTAATCAATTAAAAAATGTGGGAAAAAAAATCCATCCATGTCTCCAAAACACATTCACATAATCCATGTTTGAGAAATGAACTTGCAGTTATCAAGTATTACTTTATATATTTATAATCTTATGTTTTGGAACAGTTTCCCCTTCATGTCTTCATCTGACTCTCCGTAAAAAACCAAGGAGGTAGGGGAGGAATCCGTAAACACACTGTGCAGACAGGAACCAAGCCTTGTGGAAGAGATGGCTCCAGGTCACTTAGCAGATAGCATGCTGACTCTGAATCCAGAGATTTGTGTTCAGGCTTTCTCATTATTTACTCATTAACTATGTGAATTTGAACATAGAGGGTCTCTGCATTGTTTGGTTTTATTTCTTCTCCTAAACATGGGAATAAACATACCTATTTTATGGATTTTTCCTAAAATGGAAATAAAAAAATGATAAGCAATGCTAATCACAATGCCTTTTGCACATAGTAAATGCTGAACAATAGTAATTGTTCTTATTAATAAGACCCTGAGTGTTCCATTTTCAAAGCTTTTTTCCATTCAGTGAAGTCTTGATTTTTTTTTTTTTAAACAACACAGGCATTTTTACCTTATACATTGTTTAGCTCTAAATTATCTCTGGTACACTAAAACTGGACTTCTTTACCTTAGGTAAGAGTTGATTATTTTGAATGACTGCAATCAGCTAGCCAAGATTTCAACTTTAGCTGTATAGCTATCTTTGTCTAGAAAAGCATTGTATAATTATTTGAACATTCCCTTTGTGCTTTTCTTTTATTATTCTATGAAAATGAGACAGAAACAGAAAAATGAAAGTGCTCATACTTATAGCAAGAAACACAGGTCCCATAAATTTACTGTGGTTGAGACAAAGATGGCAGTCCCTAGACAGTCTAGAATTGATGAATCTGTGTTGAAGCCTTAAGCTGATCAACTGGGCATAGACTTGCAAAGGAAAAGAATACAAGAATGAATAGAGCCCTGGAAATACATCTTTTATAATTCCGTATAACTAGTAAGGTATATTTGGGAATTATTTCTATGATTTTTTAACTTTTTAGAGACAAGAAAATCACTATAATCTTTAAATCAATTGTTTGAATAGTTGATTTCCATGTGAGAAGGGTTAGAAAGTCAGTATCTAAGAAGATGGGGACTTGCTTCCAGAAAAGGTCAATGTATAAAAATTGCTGATATTAATAATATGCTCCCCTCAGAGTAGTTTTGTTCTAGTCTTCAGGAAAATACAAAGACAATCCAAAATTGCAAGGTAATTTTTGTAAGAAAACAAAAACAAAATAGCAATACAAGCATTGCTGATTGCAGAGGACCTTAATAATATAGCTCTTAAGTACATTTGCTAGTATATTAACAGAACATTTCTAAGGAAAAACATGATTGTTGTCTCTGCTACACTCAAGGAAGCTAGATATTGCTGACTGGTGTCTGCCCTGACAATAGATGGAACTAGAGATCTATTTCCTTGAGGCTGTATAAGAAGTGTCTATTGATATCTTTGTGCATTTCTGGATGACAAAAAAAAAAAAAACAAAAAAAAAAACGAAGTATATTTTCTTTAATAGTCTTTGCCTCACTCATTTTTAAATAAAGATGTTTAAGTTAGGTCACTGGAGAAGCTCGAAACTCAGGCCATGTTCCTTTAAACAAAATGACATTTCTTAGTAAAGAGGTTCTCAGTGTCCCCTGCAGAAATGTATCTGATTTCAGAAAAGGATTGATTCAAATAAAAATGTGTTTGTATAAGAAAAATTATTTTCTGCTGAGAAAACACATAGTTTGGGGTAAATTTATAGTTCTGGCCAGGTCATTAATATCTGGTTGTCAAAAAGTATTGGTTTGAACAAAAATATGTTGTAATAAAAATGCATTGTTTTGAAGAAATTTATTGGCCCCATGAAAACCTATTCGATTCTGAAAGATATGTTGATTTCAATGAAAAATCTATTTGTTTTAGGGGAGATAGTACTGGACTTTCATCTTTTCTATGGGAAATCCTCTCTGTGACATTGATATTCACTTAGAAAAATGAAACATAGGCATAATTAGTGGGAAGACTGTGAAGAGAGAGTAGAAGTTCCACTTAATCAATAATACTTAACACAGATGTAACAAGCTTCCATCTTCTGGACATATTGACAAACATTTGCCAGTGAATCCTTCCAAACAGCCCAAAGAGGGGTGTGGCTGGCTGTGATTTTAGAGGATGAACACTCATTGTAAGACAAGTATTAGGAAGATGGAAAGAGCCCCAAGTTGAACCCCAGACATAGCGAGCCTCAAGCAAACCACTGATTTGTTAGATGCCTACAGTAAATTCAGCCTACAGACTGGTCCTTCTCTCCTGTCTCTGTCTGTGGTAGAGATAGAGTCTTGAAACACTTAAGAACCAAGTTGCCAGATCCTTTTCTCTCAAAAAATATATTCACTTTTGAAAAAGAGATATATGAAAATGGCATCATCATTGGGCTTGCTCAGGGTGGGCAAAGTGGTCTGTGTCTTTTCTCTAAAACAAAGGTCTGTCTTTAAAATACTGATGAAGATCAGTGAATCCAAAAATCAGTTCTGATATCTTTAACTATTTGTTTACAGCAGGAGTTGACACACTTTTCCTGTTAAAGTCCAGATAATGAATATTTTAGGCTTTGCATGGGGTAAGTTCTTCATTGCTACTACTCAACTGAGCCATTGTAGTGTAAACTCAATGTAGACAATAAGTAAATGAATGAGCATGAATGTGATTCAATAAAACTGTATTTACAAAAACAGATAGTGGCATGATAAGGCCCACAGACCTTAATATGCTTAAAGAATCAACTTCACTTCATAGCTTACCCAAGTAGGTGTGCAGAAATATGCCATTAAGAAAGCTAGTATGCAGGGAGCAAACATGGATAACCTATGAAAAATGACACATGCACAATTCCCAAGAGAAGTGGACTCATGCAGAGAGAATCCAAAGAGGACGATGTCTTAAAGGAGGAAGATTTTACAGTAGCTTCAAGGAATCAAATGTAATATCAGAACCCAGTCTCATTCCTTCATACTTGGTAAAACTTTATTGTTTAACATCCTTATCTTTCAGTATTTGTCAAAAATAAACAATAAGAATAGGATTTAGTTGTGAGCTTTCTTTTTGTAAAATTCTAGAGGTAAGTACAAAAGAAATATATATATATTTTTAATTCTAACTGTGGGCTGCTGTTGGATGTGGTTCTAGATATGTTATAGGAAAGTGGAGCTCATGGTCAGGTCTCCTTTGCCTTAAAATAGTTGTTTTGGTCAAATGTGGTGTTACTTAGGATTCCACGACAATAAGCTAAACATTCTAGAAGTTTTCTGATAGTCATACTGCCTGAAGCTGTACAGGCAGAATGGGCAAGGTCATACCCAGAATGTGTGTTGATTTCTGTCAAGATAAATAAAATTTATCACTTCCCTGGTGAAAGAAGTAAAATGTAGTCAATTTGCTACCAGGTGACTAATTGTCACTTTGAGAGATGCTGCTATGTGAATGGATGAGCATAATTTTTATGTGGTGATTGTGGACAACTACCAGTAGCAATACCTACATCAGCCTTGGTAAGCGGAAGCTCGTGCCCATTGACCATGCATCACCTCCATTTCTGCCATCATGGCTACTCCATTATGCACCTAATGTGCTATCACTGGGATGACCAAGGATACAAACTGACTGAGGGCAGCTATCGGAGTCATTCTGTCTATTTTTTATTTAGTCTCTCTTCTGGGTTAAATGTTCTTTAGTGGGTGTTCATATATGACTTGAAGATACACATCTTACCCATTCCCAGAAGTCCCACAGAGACTGAACCAGACCTGCCTTTGAATATTTGAGTGTCTCCTGTGGAGGCATGGGTCATCAGTGACCTGGTTTGGGGACAGGGACTCAGGCTACTGCAGACCTGGGTCACCCAGCTTGTGGCATAAGCCTTCTTGGTGGACATCACCATTATTCCCACCGTAGAGCCACCGAGCACATGACCCACAAACTGCAGAACAATTATACCAAAGAAATGCTCACACTGTTAAGAAAGTTGTAGGACCCAAAATAGGTTTCCCAATCTGGGGACCCAGCAAAGGGACTGAAAACTCCCAGGGAATTTGACTTTGAAGGCCAATGGGAGACTGAGCCAGAATTGCCTGTGAGTGTTCAAGAGTCTCTGGTGGAGGCATGGGTCAACAGTTTGGCCTCAGACCAACCAACAAGGAGGGAAAAAAGCCCATCAATCAACAGAAAATTGGATTAAAGATTTACTGAACATTGCCCTGCCCATCAGAATAAGACCCAATTTCTCCAACAGTCAGTCTCTCCCATCAGAAAACCACATTCAAAGAAAATTAAACAAACTAATTGCATGGATCACAGCCTTGTCTAACTCAATGAAACTATGAGCCATGCCATGTAGGGCCATCCAAGACAGGTGGGTCATGTTGGAGAGTTCTGACAAAATGTGGCCCAATGGAAAAGGGGATAACAAACCACTTCAGTATTCTTGCCTTGAGAACCCCATGAAGAGCATGAAAAGACAAAAAGATATGACACTGAAATATGAACTTCCCAGATTGGTAGATGCCCAGTATGCTATTGGAGAAGACTGGAGAAATAAGTCCAAAAAGAATGAAGAGACAGAGCCAAAGTGAAAACAGTGCCCAGTGGTGAATGTGACTGGTGATGGAAGCAAAGTCTGATGCTATAAAGAACAATATTGCAAAGGAACCTGGAATGTTAGGTCCATGAATTAAGGTAAATTGGAAGTGGTCAAACAGGAGATGGCAAGAGTGGACATTGACATTTTAGGAATCAGTGAACTAAAATGGACTGGAATGGGCGAATTTAATTCAGTTGACCATTATATCTACTAGTGCAGGCAAGAATCCCTTAGAAGAAGTGGAGTAGCCCTCATACTCAACAAAACAGTCCAAAATGCAGTACTAGGGCAAAATCTCAAAAATGACAGGATGATCTCTGTTCATTTCCAAGGCAAACCATTCAATATCAAATTAATCCAAGTCTATGTCCTGACCAGTAATGCTGAAGAAGCTGAAGTTGAACGGTTCTATCAAGATCTTCTAGAACTAACACCAAAAAAAGATGTCCTTTTCATTGTAGGGGACTGAAATACAAAAGTAGGAAGTCAAGAGATACCTGCAATAACAGGCACGTCTGGCCTTGGAGTACAAAATTAAGCAGGGCAAAGACTAACAATTTTGCCAAGAGAACGCACTGGTCATAGTAAACATCCTTTTCCAAAAATACAAGAGATGACTCTATACCTGGACATAACCAGATGGTCAACACCGAAATCAGATTGATCATATTCCTTGCAGCTGAAAATGGAGAAGCTCTATACAGTAAACAAAACAAGACTGGAAGCTGACTGTGGCTCAGATCATGAACTCCTTATTGCCACATTCATACTTAAACTGAAGAACATAGAGAAAACCACCAGGCAATTCCAGTATGACCTAAATCAAATCACTTACAGTTATACAGTGTAAGTGACATACAGGTTCAAGGGATTAGATCTGATACACAGAGTGCCTGAAGAACTATAAATGGAGGTTTGTGACATTGTATAGGAGGCAGTGATCAAGACCATCCCCAAGAAAAAGAAATGCAACAAAGCAAAATGGTTGTTGGAAAAGGCCTTCCAAATAGCTGAGAAAAGACGAGAAGTGAAAGGCAAAGGAGAAAAGAAAAGGTATACCCATCTGAACGCAGATTTCCAAAGAATAGCAAGGAGAGATAAGAAAGCCTTTCTCAGTTATCAACGCAAAGAAATAGAGGAAAACAATAGAATGGAAGATTAGATATCTCCTCAGGAAAATTAGAGATATCAAGGGAGCATTTCATGCAAAGATGAGCACAATAAAGGACAGAAATGGTATGGACCTAACAGAAGCAGGACATATTAAAAAGAGGTGGCAAGAATACACAGAAAATCTATACAAAAAAGATCCTAATGATCCAGATAACCACGATAGTGTGATCACTCACTTAGAGCCAGACATCCTGGAATCTGAAGTGAAGTAGACCTTAGGAAACATCACTACAAACAAAGCTTGCAGAAGTGATGGAATTCCAGCTGAGCTATTTCAAATCTTAAAAGACGATGCTGTGAAAGTGTTGCACTCAATATGCCAGCAAATTTGAAAAACTCATCAGTGGGCCACAGTACTGGAAAAGGTCAGTTTTCTCTCTTTTTAAAAAATTTAAATTTATTTATTTTAATTAGAGGCTAATTACTTTGCAATATTGTATTGGTTCTGCCACACATCAACATGACTCCTCCATGGGTGTACACGTGTCCCCCATCCTGAACCCCCCTCCCACGTCCCTCCCTGTACCATCCCTCCGGGTCATCCCAGTGCACCAGCCCCAAGGATCCTGTATCGAACCTGGACTGGCGATTCATTTCTTATATGATATTATACATGTTTCCATGCCATTCCCCCAAATCATCCCACCCTCTCCCTCTCCCACAGAGTCCAAAAGACTGTTCTATACATCTGTGTCTCTTTTGCTGTCTCGCATACAGGGTTATGGTTACCATCTTTCTAAATTCCATATATGTGCTTTAGTATGCTGTATTGGTGTTTTTCTTTCTGTATTACTTCATTCTGTATAATAGGTTCCAGTTTCATCCAACTCATTAGAACTGATTCAAATGTATTCTTTTTAATGGTTGAGTAATACTCTATTGTGTATATGTACCACAGCTTTCTTATCCATCCATCTGCTGATGGACATCTAAGTTGCTTCCATGTCCTGGCTATTATAAACAGTGCTGCGATGAACACTGGGGTACACATGTCTCTTTCAATTCTGGTTTCCTTGGTGAGCATGCCCAGCAGTGGGATTGCTGGGTAATAAGGCAGTTCTATTTCCAGTTTTTTAAGGAATCTTAATACTGTTCTCCATAGTGGCTGTACTAGTTTGCATTCCCACCAACAATGTAAGAGGGTTCCCTTTTCTCCACACCCTATCCAAAATTTATTGCTTGTAGACTTTTGGATTGTGGCCATTCTGACTGGCATGAAATAGTACCTCATAGTGGTTTTGATTTGCATTTCTCTGATAATGAGTGATGTTGAGCATCTTTTCATGTGTTTGTTGGCTATCTGTATGTCTTCTTTGGAGAAATGTCTGTTTAGTTATTTGGCCCATTTTTTGATTGGGTCGTTTATTTTTCTGGAATTGAGCTGTAGGAGTTGCTTGTATATTTTTGAGATTAGTTGTTTTTCAGTTGCTTCATTTGCTATTATTGTCTCCCATTCTGAAGGCTGTGTTTTCACTTTGCTTATAGTTTCCTTTGTTGTGCAGAAGCTTTTAATTTTAATTAGGTCACAATTGCACTCATCTCACTCCCTAGCAAAGTGATGTTCAAAATTCTACAAGTGAGACTTCAACAGTACATGATCTAAGAACTTCCAGGTGTTCAAGTTGGATTTAGAAAAGGCAGAAGAACCAGAGGTAAAGTTACCAATATCCACTGGATCATGGAAAAAGCAAGAGAGTTCCAGAAAAACATCTACTTCTCCTTTACTGATGATGCCAAAGCCTTTGACTAGGTGCATCACAACAAACTATGGAATGGTCTTAAATATATGGGAATAGCAGACCACCTTACCTGCCTCTAGAGAAATCTGTATGCAGCAGAAGAAGCAACCATTAGAACCAGACACAGAACAACAGACTGGTTCTAAATTGGGAAAAGGAGTACATCAAGGCTATATATTGTTATGTGAAATGCTGGCTGAATGAAGCACAGTCTGGAATCAAGATTACAGGGAGAAATATCAATAAACTCAGATATGCAGATGACACCACCCTTATGACAGAGGGGCTTCCCTTGTGACTCAGCTGGAAAAGAATCTGCCTACAATACAGGAGACCTGGATTTGATCCTTGGGTTGGGAAGATCCCGTGGAGAAGGGAAAAGCCAGTATTCTGGCCTGGAGAATTTCATGGTCTGTGTAGTCCATGGTGTCGCAAGGAGTCAGACACAACTGAGTGAGTTTCATTTTCACTTTATGGCAGAAAACAAAGAGGAACCGAAGAGCATCTTGATGAAAGTGAAAGAGGAGAGTGGGGTGGGGGGGGGGAAGGCTTAAAACTCAACATTTGAAAAACTAAGATCGTGGCATCCAGTCACTGTCAGGAAGCATTTAACAGGAGGCTTCCTGTGTGTTGCTTTGGATCTGTCAGGAATCCTCTGTTCCTTATTCATTCCTGAATATTCAGGAATTAAGAGGAGAGGCAAGCCTCTCTTGGGGCTAAGGGATCCAGGCATTTACTTCGTTAGTTTTTCTATATGGTGATAAGTACCCTCTTCCTTCTTGTGAACCATATGGTAAAAGTGATTATTTACAACTCTTTCTCTCTTTTTAATATGGATTGCCTATGTTTTGTAAGTCTGGAATTTTAATCTTTATCTTTGCTGAAAATAACTACAGTATATATGCCCACACCATGTTGATTAAAACACCTTTGCTCCATCAGAGCTCTGGTCCCCATGTCTTTCTTTCTCTCTCTCTCTAAGGCTATTTCTTTGGAGCGCAGAGGCCCTCTGAGTTCATTTTCCTGCCCGGGCTTCTAAGACCCTCTCAAGAAGGCACTCTGTGCCTTCACCCCATTGAGAGGGTGCCTGAAGTCTCTGTGAACAGAGCAAGCCCCGTGCCAGGGGCTTTTTTGGCTTTCTGCATAAACCAAGGAATATCAGCTTCTTTCTCTCCTTTACTTTCTTATCGTCGACCCGGGACCACCAGGTTCCAGTTCATTAAAGGACCACAACAAGTCACATCACTTCATGGCAAATAGATGTGGGAACAATGGAAAGAGTGACAGACTTTATTTTCTTGGGCTCTCAATTCACTGCAGATGATTACTGAAGCCATGAAATTAAAAGACGTTTACTCCTTGGAAGAAAAGCTATAACCAATCTAAACAGTATATTAAAAAGCAGAGACATTACTTTGCCAACAAAGGTCTGTCTAGTCAAAGCTATGGTTTTTCCAGTAATCATGTATGGGTGTAAGAGTTGGACTATAAAGAAAGCTGAGTGCATTAGAATGGATGCTTTTGAACTGTGGTGTTCGAGAAGACTCTTGAGAGTCCCTTGGCCTGCAAGGAGATCAAACCAGTCAATCCTAAAGGAAATCAGTCCTGAATATTCATTGGAAGGACTGTTGCTGAAGCTGACACTCTAATACTTTGGCCACCTGATGCAAAGAACTGACTCATTGCAAAAGAAGACCCTGATGCTGGGAAAGATTGAAGGTGAGAGGAGAAGGGGACCACAGAGGATGAGATGTTTGGATAGCATCACCAACTAGATCAACATGAGTCTGAGTGAGCTTCGGGAGTTGGTGATGGACAAGTAGGCCTGGCATGCTGCAGTCCATGGCGTTGCAAAGAGTCAGACACAACTGAGCGACTGAACTGAACCCATTTGTAAACACTTGCAATAAACCTTATGCAGCATCTTTTCTCATTACTGTTTCCTCTAACATCATAGGCTCTGCCTGGTCATATGATCCAATCTACTGGAGTTCTCAAATCACAGGCTGGATCTGTTACAAATGCTTTCTTAAGACTTTTAAATTTACTTTCTTGGTGTAGGGTGCAGGCAGTTTTAGAGGCTTTCATTTGGTCTTCTTCAAAATGACAGTTTAAATTCCAAAGCAAAAGAACCAATATGAGAGCTCTGATAAGTACCAAGAATGCTTACTTCTATTACAGATTCAAAAACCCAAAGTAGGGAAATAAATAACAGTGGATCTTCCACTATAATTCATGATTGGGCAGGGACTATATTTAATTGCCTTGTCTCCATAAAACTCTAAAATTGAAACTAACTGCTGAACAACCATCGACAGGAGAATGTTGGATCCCACCAAAAAGGATGCTCCATGTCCAAGGGCAAAGGAGAAGCCTCAGCAAGATGGTAGGAAGGGCAATATTGAATTTAGACCAAACACCATACACTCAGAGATGCTTGGAGGGTGCAAACAAAACCTCGTGTGCACCAGGACTCAGGAACTCCACAAGAGATTGAGCCATACCTGCTTTTAAGTGTTTTAGTGTCTCCTGAGGAGGCATAGGCCCACAGTAGCCTGCCATAGATACAGAGACTCTGGTTGCCACAGACCTGGGAAGCATAGCATGTGTCACAAGTCCTCATGGAGGAGGTCGTCATTCGCCCCACCAGAGAGTCACTGAGCAGATAACCCACAAACTGGAGAACAGCTATACCAAGACGTTCTGGCACTATTGTGAAAGTTCTAGGGCCCAAGACAGATTTCCCAAACTGGGGATTGAGCAAAGGGACTGAGAACCCCCAAGTAATTTGACTTTGAAGGCCAGTGAGATTTGATTGTGGAACTTCCACAGGACTGGAGAATCAGACTCTTGGAGGGCATAAACAAAATCTGAGGTACACCAGGATCCAGGAGAAAGGAGCAGTGACCCCACAAGAGATGGAGCCAGACTCGTCTGTGAGTGTCCAGAAGTTGCCAGGGGAGGCATGGGTCAACAGTGGCCTATCTAGAGAAAGGGGCACTGAATACACACTTTTATGAGCCATGGTGGGCTGGCATAAGTCTTCTTGAAGGAGGCCACAATTGCAATTACCACCTGCAACACTTGCTTCAACACTTGGTCCTTGGAAGAAAAGCTATGACCAACCTAGACAGCATATTAAAAAGCTGAGATATTAGTTTGCAAACAAAGGTCCATCAGAGAAAGCTAATAATACTGGTAAAAATACTGTTTTTTTCCAGTATTCATGTATGGATACCAGAGTTGGACTATAAAGAAAGCTGAGCACCAAAGAAATCATGCTTTTGAACAGAGGTGTTGAACAAGACTCTTGAGAGTCCCTTGGACAGCAAGGAGATCCAGTCAATCGTAAAGAAATCAGTCCTGAATATTCATTGGAAGGATTGATGCTGAAACTGAAACTCCAATACTTTGGCCACCTGATGAGAAGAACTGACCCATTGGAAAAGACCCTGATGCTAGGAAAGATTGAAAGTGGGAGGAGAAGGGGATAACAGAGGATGAAGTGGTTGGATGGCACCACGGATTTAATAGACATGAGTTTGAGTAAGCTCCGGGAGTTAGTGATGGACAGGGAAGCATGTTGCACTGCAGTCCATGGTATCACAAAGAGTTGGGAAAGAATAAGCAACTGAACTGAACTGAACTGACCTTTACCCCTACCATAGTTTGACCTTAGGCCAAACTACAGGGAGGTAACACTACCCCACCCATCAATACAAAATTGGATTAAAGATTTACTGAGCATGCCCCATCCATCAGAGCAAAACCCAGATTCCCCCACAACCAGCCTTTCCCATCCAGAAACTTCTACAAGCCTCTCATTCTTATTCATCAGAAGGCAGACAGAATGGAAACCACAATGACAGAAAACTAACCAAACTGATTACATGGATCACAGCCTTGTCTAACTCAATGAAACTATAAGCCATGCCATGTAGGGCCACCCAAGACAGAAGGGTCATGGTGGAAAGTTCTGACAAAATGTGGTCCAGTGGAGAAGGGAATGACAAACCGCTTCAGTATTCTTGCCTTGAGAACCCCATGAACAGTATGAAAAGACAAAAAAGATATGACACTGAAATATGAATTTCCCAGATTGGTAGATGCCCAGTATGCTATTGGAGAAGAGTGGAGAAATAACTCCAGAAAGAAAGAAGAGGCTGAGGCAAAAGAAAAACAGTGCCCAGTGGTGAATGTGACTGGGGATGAAAGTAAAGTCTGATGCTATAAAGAATGATATTGCATAGGAACCTGGAATGTTAGGTCCATGTTCAAGGCAAATTGAAAGTGGTCAAAAGGGAGATGACAAAAGAGAACACTGACATTTTAGGAATTAGTGAACTAAAATGAACTGGAATGGGAGAATTTAATTCAGATAACCTTTATATCTACTACTGTGGGCAAGAATCCCTTAGAAGAAATGGAGTAGTCCTCATAGTCAGCAAAAGAGTCTGATATGTAGCATTTGGGTGCAATCTCAAAAATGACAGAATGATCTCCATTCATTTCCAAGGCAAACCATTCAATATCACAGTAATCCAAGTCTATGCCCCAATCACTGATGCTGAAGAAGCTGAAGTTGAATGGTTCTATGATGACCTACAAGACTATCTAGAACTAACACCAAAAAGAGATATCCTTTTCATTGTAGGGGACATGAATACAAAAGTAGGAAATCAAGAGATACCTGCAATAACAGACAAGTTTGGCCTTGAAGCAGGGCAAAGACTAACAGAGTTTTGCAAAGAGAATGAACTGGTCACAGCAAATATCCTCTTCAAACAACACAAGAGACGACTCTACACATAGACATGATCAGATGGTCAATATTGAAATCAGATTGGTTATATTCTTTGCAGGCAAAGATGGAGAAGCTCTATACAGTCAGCAAAGCAAGACCGGGAGCTGACTGTGACTCAGATCATGAACTCCTTATTGACAAATTCAGGCTTAAATTGAAGAAAGAAGTGGAAACCAAGCATTCAAATATGACCTAAATCAAATCCCTTACAATTTCACAATGGAAGTGACAAATAGATTCCAGGGATTAGATCTTCTAGATAGAGTGCCCGAAGAACTATGGACAGAGGTTCATAACATTGTACAGGAGGTAGTGATCAAAACCATCCTCAAAAAAAAAAAAGATAGGCAACAGGGCAAAATGGTTGTCTGAGTAGGCCTTACAAATAGCTTACTAAAGAAGATAAGTGAAAGACATAAGAGAAATGGAAAGATATACCCATCTGAATGCAGAGTTCCAAAGAACACCAAGGAGAGGAAAGAAAGCTTTTCTCAGTGATCAATGCAAAGAAATAGAGGAAAAAAATAGAATGGGAAAGACTAGAGATCACTTCAAAAAAATTAGAGAAACCAAGGGAATATTTCATGCAAAGATGGGCACAATAAAGGACAGAAATGATATGGACCTAAATGAAGCTGAAGATGTTAAGAAGAGTTGGCAAGAATACACAGAAGAGCTGGATAAAAAAGAGCTCAATGACCTAGATAACCAGAGTGGTGTGATAACTCACCTACAGACATACATCCTGAAGTGCGAAGTCAAGTGGGTCTTAAGAAGCATCACTACAAACAAAGCTAGTAGAAGTGATGGAATTCCAGTTGAGCTATTTCAAATCCTAAAAGATAGTGCTGTTAAAGTCCTGCAGTTGATATGTTGGCAAATTGGAAAAGTCAGCAGTAGCCACTGAAGTGGAAAATGTCAGTTTTCATTCCAATCCCAAAGAAAGGCAATACCAAATAATGTTCAAACTACCACATAATTGCACTCATCTCACACACTAGCAAAGCAATGCTCAAAATTCTCCAAGCCAGGGTTCAACAGTACATGAACTGAGAACTTCCAGATATTCAAGCTGGATTTAGAAAGGTAGAGGAACCAGAGGTCAAATTGCCAACATCTGTTGGATCATAGAGAAAGCAAGAGAGTTCCAGAAAAGCATCTATTTTTGCTTCACTGACTATGCTATAGTGGATCACAACAAACTGTGGAAAATTCTTAAATATATGGGAGTAGCAGACACACCTTACCTGCCTCCCGAGAAATCTGTATGCAGGTCTAGAAACAACCATTAGAACCAGACTTGGAACAACAGACTGTTTCCAAATTGGGAAAGGAGTACATCAAGGCTGTATATTGTCACCCTGCTTATTTAAATTTTATCCAAGGTACATCATGCAAAATGCTGGGCTGGATGAAACACAAACTGGAAGCAAGATTGCTGAGAGAAATATCAATAACCCCAAATATGCAGATGACACCACCCTTATGGCAGAAAATGAAGAGGAACTAAAGAGCCTCTTGATGAAAGTGAAAGAGAGTGAAAAATTTGGCTTAAAACTCAACTTTCATAAAACTAAGATCATGGCATCAGGTCCCATCACCTAATGCAAATAGATGGGAAAGAATAGAAATAGTGACAGACTTTATTTTCTGGGCTCCCAATTCACTGCAGATGATTCTTGCAGCCATGACATTAAAAGACACTTGCTCCTTGAAAGAAAAGCTATAACCAATCTAGACAACATATTAAAAAGCAGAGACCTTACTTTGCCAACAAAGGTCCATCTAATAAAAGCTATGGTTTTTCCAGTAGTCATGAATGGATGTGAGAGTTGAACCATAAAGAAAGCTGAGCACTGAAGAACTCATGCTTTTGAGCTTTGGTTTTAGAGAAGACTCTTGAGAGTCCCTTGGACAGTTAAGGAGATCAAGAGAGTCAACCCTAAAGGAAATCAGTCCTGAATATTCATTGGAGGGACTGATACTGAAACTGAAGCTCAAATACTTTGACCACCTGATGCGAAAAACTGACTCATTGGAAAAGACCTTGATACTGGGAAAGAATGATGGCAGGAGGAGAAGGGGACTACAGGGAATGAGACAGTTGGATGACATCACCAACTCGATGGACATGAATTTTAGCAAGCTCCAGGAGTAGCAATGGACAGGGAATCCTTGGCATGCTTCAGTCCATGGGGCTGTGAAGAGTCAAATATGGCTGAGAGACTGAACTGACTGATTTTCCATATGTCTTAGCCTAAAGGAAACATTCTTCAAGTTCCTAAGTATTAATGTGATTCTGGACCCTATATTCAATGGTCCTCAAAATGTTAAAATATTTCCCAGCTTATATCTTCTGAATAAATGGACCTGGATCCTTGTTTTGTTGATAGTACCATAGGACGGACTATGGGGGATCATTATACCCTTGCCATGATATTCCAGGGTCCTTCCTGGGGACCTTGCTTATCCTCCAGTCAGTGGAGCCTCAATTTGAATATTGTTTCATATCTGGAAATTAGACAAGGGACTGTGAAATTTTATTGGCATATCTGACCGTAAACCCTTAACTACTCATGTTTTATATCATTTGTTTTTGTAGACTTAAGAATACTCTTATTGGCCACAACTATAAATCTAATCATGCCATTCCTCATGATAATTCCACTTGCTTTGAGAACCATCCCATGTCTTCTATTAGTTTGAAATTTTGCAATTCTTTTCATATCAGAGGTACTGTTCTGAAATGACATATCTTACAATCAGCTTTGGCCTGTAGAGGACACCTTTTCCATGGTGCTGGTGCTTTTTTTCATCAGCACATTCCTTGCTGCTTAGATCAACAGTGGGTTCTCTAAGCTGTAGATGAGCAGAATCTTGAAGAATAGGTAGAAGTGAGACACATAAAGATTGCAGGGTATAGGACATTCTAGGCAAGGGGAGAGAAGCAAAAGCAGACTGAGTAACTGGGGGATTTCATAGGTCCTAAAGGAATATGGTGCACATGAAGTAGAGTGGTGAGTCATGGTAGATTTTATGGGATAAGATTAAACCTGTAAGTTAGACTTATGGGTAAGAACTTGTTCTGTTGGTAGTGTGAAAATAAAGAAAGCTAAAAGGGCTCTACAAAGGACAGAAAACAAAGACCATTCCCCATGGTCTGTGTAGAAGTGATGTGAAAACCAGAGCAAAAAAATGGAAACTGGAGAGCAAAGGAGGAGAAGGTGGCAGTGGCCCAAGCACTCCTGACATGTATAAGGTAAAAGTTTAATGTGCTGTGTGCACACACAGAGCTGCCAACTTTGTGACATGCAAATGAGCTGGTTTCACTCCAACAGGTAACCATATTATCTGCTGTCCTGGGTGATGGGCCTCCATCAACAACAACTCAGGCAAGGCTCTGATAATTCTCTCCAGGAACCAGGACTTTTTGTTTCTATCGCAAAAGATTTTCACAAAGACTCTTGGCACAACTCTACTTGAGACATGTAGGTATTTTGCTTGGAGATTCCCTTGCTGGGTTGTGAAAAAGGATGAAGCTGAGCTAAAGGATTTTATCTTTTTTTTCCCCCTCTTATTTTTCTCTAGCCTATCACATACTTGATATTAATATCCCATATTCATATTCAGCAGCTACTGCTGCTGCTTAGTCATTTCAGTTGTCTGATTCTGTGTGACCCTATGGCCTGTAGCTTCCAGGCTCTTCTGCCCACGGAATTCTTCAGGCAAGAGTATTGGAGTGAGTTGACATGGCCTCCTTTAGGGGATCTTCCGAACCCAGAAACTGAATCCAGGTCTCCAGCATTGCCAGCAGATTCTTTACCACTGAGCCACCAGGGAAGTCCATAGATACTTAGGACACATCAAAAAGCCAGCTTTGGGGAATAGTAATATATTCTAAAATTACATAGACAAACTGGCAGAGGGAAAAGTTTCTAAGAAAAAAAAATAAAGGCATGCAGTTGGCCATGGATTAGAATTTTAGTGTTGCAAGGTAACTTAATCATCATTAAGTCCAACTGGCTAAACCCAGTGTTTAAATCTGTTCTGTGATAGTCTTACCATGTGGAATCTCATTTATGCTTATATGGACTTGCAGCACAAAAAAGTTACTAGATCCAAAGAGTACCCATCCATTTTTGTAAAGTTATGTGTTGCATAAAGGGTTTTCTTGTACTAATTTTGCACCCATCACCCACCATCTAGGGTCATAAAGAACATAATCACAGCCTCTTTCAGATAGTCGTGTACCACATCCCCCTCACCACTCCACCAATGTCCAGGATCTTGATTCTCCTTTGAAATTCCTGATCATTTTGAGCCACAAATCTAAATGAGTGTATACCCTATTTCTTTACAGAATTTATTTTGATTTCCCAGATAATGAATTGTTCAGTCAGATGCTGCAAATATTCAATTTCAAAAGTGAACAAAAGGTTTCTTACCTTTTGTCCAGATCCCTAAGGCTTCATGACCCCAGAAGTTACTGAACTTCTTTGTTGGAAGTGAGAAATAAATGCATATGCATATGTGTTATTGCAAGAGGAAATTGGGGTTTTCAGAACTTGGAGAACATTAAAGGAAATGCAGGGTTTGTCAAGGAGAAAGTTAGACCCATAGAACCAAGGCTAGAAGGACTGAGAGGGAGGCCTGGTGTACTGCTATTCATGGGGTTGCAAAGAGTCAGACACGACTGAGCGACTGAACTGAACTGAACTGAACTGAACTGAACTGAAACAATACTTAGGAGGAAGGAACTAATACAAGAGAGTGAGCAGTCTCAGCAGTTTGGCTTTAAAAATGTAGGGAGGAGATGGAAATTGAGGATAGACTTTTGTTTCTAGGAAGGATCTTATGTATACATGCATTATTTATGATATTATGTTCACTTTTTGAACTAAATGTTTGAAGCATCTGACTAGGAGTTTTCAAAAAGTATTCATAGACTCAATGAATGAATAAGTAAATGAATGAACAAATTAACAAAATCCTAATTCCAAGGGCAAATAACAGACGTTATATCTCTTATTGCAGAAAAATATCTGAGTTCAAGACTGGATAGTTTTAAACTCCCTCAATTACCCTTGTATTTGAAAAGTATAATAGTTGAATCTGAAGCTTAGGATCACTAATGATGGTATTTCATATGACCCTGGCCTACACCATCTTATATTTGAAACCACAGAGGCTTTTCAGGAAGAGCCTCTTTGACTCTAATTTCAATCTCAAAATCCCCATAAGTTAATTCTGAGATGAGGAGTAGGAAGATGGTGCAAACATCTTCTAATTCAGAGTTACAAACAATTCTCTTTGGAAATAGGTAAAATTTATGGATCTACTCTGAGTTTCTTATCCTCTCCCCATTTGTGAAACATTTGGAAATAGAAAAGCCAAGTATGACTCCTATCTTGGGCACTACAAGCTTTCAGTTCTCAGGTAAGGTATGTAACTTTTAAAATTCCAGCCTCATCATAAGATGAGAACAATGAGATGTGTCTCAAAGGAAGACTCATAATATAAGTAAATATACCTAAAGCATAATGTATGTGTATGCTCAGCTGTGTCCAACATTTTGCAACCCCATGGACTGCAGCCCACCAGGCTCCTCTGCCCATGGAATTTTCCAGGCAAGAATACTGGAGTGGGCTGCCATTTCCTCCTCCAAGGGATCTTCTCAACCCAGGTATCCAACCCGCATCTCCTGTGTCTCCTGCATTGCAGGCAAACCCTTTACCTACTGAGCCTTTGGGAAAACCCACTCTGGGGGCTTAGCAGGTAAAGAATGCAGTTCCCATGCAGGATATGCAAGAGATGTGGGTTTGATCCCTGGGTGGAGAAGATCCCCTGGAGGAGGAAATGGCAATGGCAATCTGCTCCAGTGGTCTTGCCTGGAGAATCCCATGGACAGAGGAGCCTGGATGGCTACAGCTCATGGGACCCAAAGATCTGGACATGACTAAGTGCACACACACACCTAGAGCATAATAGATTTCATTTCTGAGGCAATTTGTGGCAATGTTTTGGAACTGAAGGTTTCAACTAGGATCAAATCAGAAACCACTCTATATATTTCACACAGGAGAAATACAACACAGGAAATTGGTTCTACAAGTGAACTGAGAAGCCAAAATATAGTGATGCAAACAAGACATTAGGAAAAACAAGATATCATTGCCACATATTTGGGAGAGCATGTTACCACATCCAGGACCCAGGATCACTAGATCAAGCTATAACTGTGATATGTTTTCCTGACAGAAGCAAAGATCAGAAATGAAGTGGTTCTCTGGTGTAAGCAGAGGGGAGACACAGCCACATCCAGAGACAGCATATGAAGTAAAGAGAGAGGAGCCAAGATGCCCTGGATAATTTCTTTCACCCACACTCCAATCTTGTACCTGTTTTGGTAAACTCTTGAAGTCAGAGAGTAAGAGAGACTAGGGATTGTAGCCATCTGAGTCTCAAAAAGGAACAGAAAAAGGAGGAAAACAGATCTGAGTGGGAGGGGAAAAAATGATCAGTTCAGTGTCTAAATATCCCATAATAGCAGTTGGTATCATGTTCAGATATATATTTGACTATTTGGAAAGTTTGGTGTCCAAATATCTCATGATAGCAGATGAAGATTTTTCTTGTTCCCTCACTCTATCAGCATAAAGCAACCAACTCTTCTGTCCAACAGAATTCTTGTTGTTTATATTTCCTGAGCAAGGCAAGGCTATTTGTAGTTTCATAAAATGACAATGACCCAGCTCAAAGATTCAAATAGTAGGTAGGATTTGAGATCCCCTTGTAATGTAGACAATCTCAACTCCCTGTAGTAATAGACTCCATGAAACTCTTGTACACATTTAAAAGCAATGGTGCCTATACTACCCCCTTTGATTCCAGGTTATAGACTTTTATGAACTAAAATGGATTTCATTTGTTTTTTTTTTACTATCACAATGTATGCAATAGGTGTGTGCTGTACAGAATTGAGTTAAATCTGTGTTAATATTCAGTACATTACAAGCATTTGTAATTCAAGGAATTTCACAGCAAATTATCTTGTCAGCCTGAGAGTCTTCTTGCTATGAAAATAATAATTTCCTAGTAAATGTGTTTTATGAGTTCTTAGTTTTCATATATTGGCCATCCTTTCATCAGATGGCAATTCTATATCAGCTTTCTGACATTAGACATTCTATAAAGTAGTTGTGCTATATGCCCAAAAATAGTACCAATAGAATATTGTGAGAACACAGATAACAGAGGGAAGGAAGAATTAGTTTTCATTAGGTGTATCTGGGATAGATTCATGAAGGAAGTAGCATTTAGCCCACACTTTAACAAGTGTAGATTTTTAATAAACAGAACATGAGCAAAAGGCATATAAATGGGAAAGTATTGAATAAATGATGGAGTAGTATTTGGCTGGAGATTATTAGATTACTAGAATTTACTTAAAATATGTTTTAAATGTTAGAGGTGGTCAGATTATGAAGGATCTTGGATGACAAGCTGAGATAACTGCACTTTCATTAATAGAGTGTGAAAGAAGCTCAGTTCTGTCTGACTCTTTTCAACCCCATGGACTATACAGTCCATGGAACTCTCCAGGCCAGAATACTGGAGTGGGTAGCCTTTCCCTTCTCCAGGGGATCTTCCCAACCCAGGGATCGAACCCAGGTCTCCGACATTGCCAGCGGATTCTTTACCAGATGAACCACAAGGGAATAGAATGCAGAGTCATAAAAGTGTTTGTGTCCGAACAACAGAGTAATAGAACTACACTTCAACAAATCGTACCTTGTTTTTTATGCCTAAATATACTTTTAAAAATTTGTGAAAATTAATTTTAATCTACAGAATATTATGAGCCAGGTTTCCCAGGTGGCACAAGTGGTTAAAAACCTGTCTGCCAATGCAGGAGACGTAAGAGATGTGGATTCCATCCCTTGGTTGGGAAGATTCCTTGGAGGGAGGCATGACAACCTACTTCAGTAGTCTTGCCTAGAGAATCTCACGGACAGAGGAGCCTGCAGGCGCTAGTCCAAAGGGTCACAAAGAGTCAAATACACATATATAAAAGAAACATGGTTTCTGACATCCAAATTAATTATGCTATTTCAATTTTATAATAGTAGCTTTGCTTGCTGTACATTATATCTGCTCCTAGAAAATAAGGAGTGGGAGTATTTTAAACTAAATTACACCAAATACGCCATCCACCAATATCCTAATAAAGCTATAGGAACAATAATCTCCAATAAAACTGTGAACTGAAATTTCCAGTAACTTCAAATTTTATTCAGAAAGATTTTTTGCTATCTCCAGAAAGTTAAAAGGCATGCATACTCACACAATTGTTTCGTAGATAATTTGAACCAGGTGGTTAAAATAAACCATTTAAACAAGAATTTAAATTTATGTCATCCTTAAAGTATTATATTTTCACCCAATCTGGAAAAAAAAAAAAAAAAACTTTTTATCTAGGGCTCTGTTTCAATACCAATTCAGTTCAGTTCAGTTCATTTCAGTCGCTCAGTCCTGTCCAGCTGTTTGCGACCCCATGAACTGCAGCACACCAGGCCTCCCCAACCATCACCAACTCCTGGAGTCCACCCAAATCCATGTCCATTGACTCAGTGATGTCATCTAACCAGCTTAACCTCTGTCGTCCCCTTTTCCTCCTGCCCTCAATCTGTCCCAGCATCAGGGTCTTTTCAAATGAGTCAGCCCTTCACATTAGGCGGCCAAAGTATTGGAGTTTCAGCTTCAACATCAGTTCTTCCAATGAACACCCAAGACTGACCTTCTTTAGGATGGACTGGTTGGATCTCCTTGCAGTCCAAGGGACTCTCAAGTCTTCTCCAACACCACAGTTCAAAAGCTTCAATTCTTTGGCGCTCAGCTTTCTTTATAGTCCAACTCTCACATCCATACATTGCCACTGGAAAAACCACAGACTTGGCTAGACGGAACTTTGTTGACAAAGTGATATGTCTGCTTTTTTTTTTTTTTTTCATATCCTCACTTTTTTTTTTTTTTTTTTGAGGTGGTGTGCTCTTTATTTTATTTTTCTTTACAATATTGTATTGTTTTTGCCATACATCAACATGAATCCACCACGGGTGTACACATGTTCCCAATCCTGAATCCCCCTCCCACCTCCCTCCCCATATCATCCTTCTGGGTCATCCCAATGCACCAGCCCCAAGCATCCTGTTTGAACCTGGACTGGCGATTTGTTTCTTATATGATATTATACATGTGTCAATGCCATTCTCCCAATATTCTGTCTAGGTTGGTTTGCATTGAACCTGGACTGGCGATTTGTTTCTTATATGATATTATACATGTGTCAATGCCATTCTCCCAATATTCTGTCTAGGTTGGTCATAACTTTCCTTCCAAGGAGTAAGAATCTTTTAATTTTATGGCTGCAGTTACCATCTGCAGTGACTTTGGAGACCAAAAAAATAAAGTCTGACTGTTTCCACTGTTTCCCCGAATATTTGCCATGAAGTGATGGGACTGGATGCCATGATCTAAGTTTTCTGAATGTTGACTTTTAAGCCAACTTTTTCACTCTCCACTTTCACTTTCATCAGGAGGCTCTTCATTTCTTCTTCACTTTCTGCCATAAGGGTGGTGTCATCTGCATATCTGAGGTTATTGATATTTCTCCTGGCAATCTTGATTCCAGTTTGTGCTTCTTCCAGCCAAGTGTTTCTCATGGTGCATGTAGGTGCCCAATAAGCTACTGGAGATCAGTGGAGAAATAACTCCAGAAAGAATGAAGGGATGGAGCCAAAGCAAAAACAACACCCAGTTGTGGATGGAACTGGTGATGGATGCAAGGTTTGATACTGTAAGGAGCAGTATTGCATAGGAACCTGGAATGTTAGGTCCATGAATCAAGGCAAATTGGAAGTGGTCAAACAGGAGATGGCAAGAATGAACATCAAAATTCTAGGAATCAGCGAACTAAGATGGACTGGAATGGGTGAATTTAATTCAGATGACCATTATATCTAATATTGTGGGCAGGAATCCCTTAGAGGAAATGGAGTAGCCATCATAGTCAACAAAAGAGTCCAAAATGCCGTTCAGTTCAGTCGCTCATTCATGTCTGACTCTTTGCAACTCCATGAATCACATCACGCCAGGCCTCACTGTCCATCACCAACTCCCGGAGTTCACTCAGACTCACGTCCATCAAGTCAGTGATGCCATCCAGCCATCTCATCCTCTGTCATCCCCTTCTCCTCCTGCCCCCAATCCCTCCCAGCATCAGAGTCTTTTCCAATGAGTCAACTCTTCGCATGAGGTGGACAAAGTACTGGAGTTTCAGCTTTAGCATCATTCCTTCCAAAGAAATCCCAGGGCTGATCTCCTTCAGAATGGACTGGTTGGATCTCCTTGCAGTCCAAGGGACTCTCAAGAGTCTTCTCCAACACCACAGTTCAAAAGCATCAATTCTTCAGTGCTCAGCCTTCTTCACAGTCCAACTCTCACATCCATACATGACCACTGGAAAAACCGAAATGCAGTACTTGGATGCAATCTCAAAAACAAATAATTAATTAAAAGTCAATAAATTAAATAAAAAACAAAGACAAAAACCACGTTGCAGGACACAAATTATATTACATGTGAAAGAGGGTGGGAAGATTTGGGAGAATGTCATTGAAACATGTTCGTTCATGTCATTGAAACCAGGCCAGGTTCGATGCACGATACTGGATGCTTGGGGCTGGTGCACTGGGACGACCCAGAGGGATGGTATGGGGAGGGAGGAGGGAGGAGGGTACAGGATGGGGAACACAGGTATACCTGTGGCGGATTCATTTTGATATTTGGCAAAACTAATACAATTATGTAAAGTTTAAAAATAAAATAAAATTAAAAAAAGAAATAAAATGGCTCTGTTGTTATTACTTTATAGAATTTTAGAAAAGAGATGAGTCTTTTGAATCACTAGTATCAATGACTCATCTTACAAACTGAGGATAGAGGAACAACGTGGTTAATCTAGGATCACAGAACTAATTATGGCAAACTCAGATGTATCCACCCTTGCCACACTTAGTTTAATTTTTTTCTCCTAATTATGTTACCATATAATTTATTAGCTTTGTGGTACTTGCCCTCCCTGATCTCATCTGAGAAACTGATGTAGGATGGGATAAACAGGGAAAGGGGGAAGCGAAGGATTTTAGCTGCCTTTACAAGAAGATGAAATCTATTGGCTGCTTAAAGATCAAACTCAGAAAGTAAATCTCCTTGACTTTTCTTGGAATTTATAGTGTGAGTAATTGTACATGGTTGACTCATGAGTTAAACCCCTCACTGTCTGAAGAATGTATGTTCAAACAAAGCAAGCAGCTCAAAGTAAATGCTAAGCCTGGTGAAGACGTCACGGTCTCAGTCTCAGCCCAAATCCAGTGGCAGCAGATACATAATGCATGACCAACAAGGTTTCTTTTTGCTCTTCTGTCTTGGCCATTGCACACACACAAACTCCAATGGAAACAAGTAATCAAATGCAGATTTGGAGTCATTAAATCTTCAAGGGGAAAGTTTTTAAACCATCAGTTTGAGCAGAGCTCACAAGCTGGAAAAGCAACATGAGAAAAATCAATTAGAAATGGGAAGTTGGCTGGGATAATATGAGGAATTATTGTAAATTTTCATCATGACCTTAAATTTTACTTCTGCTATTCTGCAAGTGGAAGAGCTTAGAAAGAGTATTTTCCTGTCCGTGCTACTTCCTGAGCTCTCTCTAAGAAGCAAAGCTAGAAGTCATCCTGAACTTGGCTTTGTCATTACTTCCTAGTAATGTAACTATAGGCAATTTCTTAACACCTCTGAGCTTCCCTTCCTTTATCTGCAAAATGGAAATGATAATATAAAACTTTCAGTGTTCTCATAAAAGTTGTATAAGACTTTGCAGAAAACTTGTTTGTAACTTATAAGGGTCTACATAAAAGTGCAATTTTATTAAACTGATGATATGATCTGTAAGCCCCACACCCCCACCCTGGAAATACATTATATGGATAACATTTTTTGCATTGCACATTTTCTGAGGAATGATTATATAGCTATGGTTGTAAAGAATGGATTCAAAAGAAAGTGAGAGAAACCAACTCAAAATAGTTTAAGCGTATAACTTCCCCTGACAAAAAGAAGTGGACTGGGAAGGGGATAAATGCAATTTACAGACTAACATAACAGGAGGGTTGAGGGGTGAAGCAGGTTGGATTTACTGTTTTACTAACATCAGCTTATAATCTCTCTGTCTCTCTCCTCTCGCTTTCTTTTTAAGTCTCTTTATGCGAATGTCTCATTGTTTCTTGCTAGAGTCATATCTTGTGTTTATACATCGGGAAGATTAAAGTAGCACTGAGTCTACAATCTACAAAAGTATAAAGAAGCAATTCTTTACTTCTAATTCATACAATTATTTGGAAAGACTATTGGTTTGCATGTGACCAATATGCACCCCTTGAACCAATTACTGGTTTCAGGGAAGTACAATTTATGATTAGCCTAGGCTGAGCCATATGCTTCCTTCTATCCCACTAGGATCATACGGAATTAGGGAGGATATTTCCAAAGAAAAGGCAGGCAAATTAAAAACATAATTTAAAAACTTTTAAAAAATGGTTCTGTAAAATCATTAAGAAATGCATCTTATAGAGGCTGATGGAATTAAAGAAATGGAAAGTTGAAAATTATGTTTGACAGTATTATATCATTGATCTTATTTTTTGAAGTGGGAAAAGAGAAGTGAAGAAAGGCAAAACAGCTTGACAAAAAGGTACCATAAGAAGAGATAGACCTTGAAACAGATCTGATTCTTAATTCAAAAATCCTTCCACTTTAATTATCTGATTAGAAACTACAAAGGACAGTCCCAACATTCACATATGATAATGCCTGTAAAGTATACAACATAATTCCAGAAACATGAGAGAAACAAAATATATAGTATTCTCCATGCAACTCACCCCCCAATTTTTCACGAACTTACTGATCATGAGAATTTTCAACAAGCAGAGTTTAAATTTGGGCTTTTTTTTTTTTTTTTTTTTTTTAAAGTCAGCATGTTTAACCATATTTTCAGACATAATATTTGAGTATGTAGGGTCATTCTGATATTTTAAGTGACTTTGTCATGTACTTCTTGCCTAAGCTCCCTCAAACATAGATCAGGAAATAAGAAAGTGCTACAGACATGGCACACTCTAAGTGAAAGGCAAAAAGTAAGTCAGAGTTTGGGCAAAAAGTTCTGGTCATTGGTCATAAAAAGTATGTTGCCTGGTATACCCTTCCTATGCATTCCTGTCAGGCAATGTGAGGTACACCTACCTTGGTTTAAAGCACAAAATCAAATAAAACAACACATGCTGGTTGCGTCTGCATTTAATGAGATGACGTTTAAAGTTTCTGACCTGCTGTAATAGGTGAATTGGAGGTAGAAACTCTTGTTCTTGACTTCATTAAATCTGCAAATTGAAATTCTGGCATTTCTTAATACACAGAGAAATTTATCACTCTATTTCAAACTCCCCACTTAAAAGAAGTCTAGAAGGATTCAGGACTTTAATGAGTTAACATAATTTTACAAAGCAGAGGTTACCATCAATGGCTTTTCCGCCTAAGCTTGTAATATTAATAACAATATTGTCAGATGCCAAAGATAGAGGCATGTGGTGCTTGGCTCATGGGTCAGCCAGCAGGGACTTGCTGAAATCCAGCTCTGTTTTGTAAGCCAAATGAAAAATCACATGGCAGCCTCAGCTGGGATTAGGAGTGTAACTGCTGAGCTATCACTTGAAATCCACCCTCCCGCACATTTGATTTAAAACAATCACTACTTATTTGCTATGGACTTTTCTTTCATTATAGTCCAACTCTGATATTTAATCAGTGTCCGCTCTTTTCTGTTTGAACAAGTTGATGCTAAACCATAATGAAAAAAAAAAAAGGGTCCAAGAAATGTCATCACTGCCATATTATCCCTGATCTGTGAACACATTCATAATGCATTACGGTTTCAATAGAAAGGTTGCTTATGATTAAAATTAATAAAGAATTAAAGCTGTATTTGTGGTTATAGCCTCCTTTAATTTGGCTTTAATCAATTGGATCAGAAAATTAGAAGTTGGGGGATGGGAAATGGATGGTGAATTAACAATATATATTAGATTCATTAATCATTACCTATTGAGAAGATTTCAGAATCAATTTCTCCTTTAACTTGCTCCTCAGAATGAAATAGCATCATATTTACTGCAAATGGGTTTATCTCCTTCATCAAGAGTAGTGAGTAATAGAGGATGAAGTTCAGGATAAAAAAATATCAATCAGAGTAGGACACATTCGAGGTGTCAGAGACTTTCAAATCCATTGTGTTCTGAATGATTACTTGTCACCTTTTCCTGGCTAATGTAGCCCATCATTTTGGTGTATCATCACTTCTAAGGAGTTCTTACTCCCATTTTCCAACAGGTAGCAAAAAGTTAAAAAGAAATATGACAGAGAAAAAGGATGAGGTACAATTGTGTTTCACTGACATATGACTATAGTTTATGGAGGTAATACTAAAAACAATAGCCAGTGTTATATATATTTAATGTATTACCTATTACATGTAATATATACTATATTTGCTCACACAACAGTATTCTATAACAGTATTTTATATATAATAAAAGTGTTATATATAATACCTATTACATATACTGTAGTGATATATTGTACAACCTTATACTAAATTAAAGAAGATAGTTACAAAAAACATATGATTTGATTTAAATGAAATGTCCAGAATAGGAAAATTTATAAAGCAGACTAGTAGCTACCTAAAACTTGGAGGTCATGACAGAGAGGTAGAAGGTGGTAATAACTAAAGTACACAAGACTTCTGTTGAGGCTGATTTAAATTTGTTCTAAGTATTCTAATTTTGTAAAGTTTAAAAATAAAATAAAACAAAAAAAGTATTCTAAAATTGAATGTAGTGATTAATGTACATATTTGTAAGTATACCAAAAACTGTTTAATTTTATACTTGAAATGGGTTAATTATAAGTTATCCAAACTATATATTAATAAACTTGTCTTTTAAAAGAGAAAATGGGCCTTGGGTACAGACTGTCTGGCTTTGAACATTCCCATTCCTTGTTATGTGACCTTGAGCAACTTACTTTGTTGTTTCTTTATTAAATAGTAATAATAATAATGTCTACTTCATAGAATTCTTATGATAATTCAGTGAGTCAATTTAAGAATAAATCTGGAATAGTATCTGATACATATAAATAAGTCTCATTATCAGTGTCTCATTATAACCAATTTTATACACCTATCATTTTAATTGTTTGCTTACTAACTTCTAAGCTTCTGAATTAGGATCTGTTTGGTGTCATCTTCAAATTATCATATCACCTAAAAGTGATAGAATAAAAAAATAATTCATAAAGATATAAAGGTAGATCAGCTAAGATGACCAACCTGATACTAACGCACATCCTTTAAAGCATCCTTAATTGTTTGGTTAAAAAAAAACAACAAAACTTAAAATACCATTGTCACTAAAAGAAATCAAGACTTCTTACAGGAATGGCTAATTTCAAATCCAATATAGAAATGTATAAGATGAGCTGAGAGTATCTTTTAACAGCAGATACCAAGGACACTATCAGACAGAGATCACTAGAGTATGTCAAAAGAACTCAGAAGCTAACTTGGAAAGGCTCTCACTGGCTAAAGATTGGACAATTTGAATTTAAAATAATGGCAATGTATTAAAATTGGTGAAGCATATTTAAATATATTAGTTCAATATGAATGTACCATGTTGAAATCAAATGATAAGGATCATGAACCTTGAAAACCAGAAGACAAAAAAATAGAACTAAGGAAAAAAGAGGGGGAACAAATTGAGGCAGTAGCATTGATCACATACACTACCATGTGTAAAAGAGCTAGCTAGCAGGAAGCTGCTGTATAGCACAGGGAGCTCAGCTTGGTACTCTGAGGACCTTATTGTTGTTCAGTCGCTCCCTTGTGTCAAACTCTTTGTGACCCCATCGACTTCAGCATGCCAGGGATCCCTGTCCTTTACCATCTCCTGGAGCTTGCTTAAGCTCATGTCCATCGGGTTGGTGATGCTATCCAACCATCTCCTGTCATCCCCTTCTCCTGCCTTCAATCTTTCCCAGCACTAGGATCTTTTCTAATGAATCAGCTCTACACATCAGGTGGCCAAAGTACTGGAGTTTCAGCTCCAGCATCAGTCCTTCAAATGAATATTCAAGAAATATTGAGAAGACTCCCAAGAATCTTCTCCAACACAACAGTTCAAAATCATCAATTTTTATTTATGGTCCAATTCTCACATCCATACATGACTACTGGAAAAACCATAGCTTTGACTAGACAAACCTTTGACAGCAAAGCAGATTTCTCTGCTTTTTAATATGCTGTCTAGATTTGTCATGGCTTTTCTTTCAAGGAGCAACTGTCTTTTAATTTCATGGCTGCAGTCACCATCTGCAGTGATTTTGGAGTGCCCAAAAATAAAGTCTGTCACTGTTTCCATTATTTCCTCATATATTTGCCATGAAGTGATGGGGCCAGATACCATGATTTTAGTTTTTTGAATGTTGAGTTTTAAGACAACTTTTTCACTTTCCTCTTTCACCTTCATCAGGAGGCTCTTTGCTTTCTGACATAAGGGTGGTATTTTTTGCATATCTGAAATTATTGATGTTTCTCCTGGCAATCTTGATTCCAGCTTGTGCTTCATCCAGCCCACCAATTCCCATGATGTACTCTGCATAGAATAAGCAGGGTTGCTATATACAGCCTTGATGTACTTCTTTCCCAATTTGGAACAAGTCTGTTCCAGGTCCGGTTTTAACTGCTGCTTCTTGACCTGCATACACATTTCTCAGGAGGCAGAAAAGGTGGTCTGGTATTTCCATCTCTTTATGAATTTTCCACAGTTTGCTGTGATCCACACAGTCAAAGGCTTTGGCATAGTCAATGAGGTAGAAGTAGGTGTTTTTCTGGAATTCTATTGCCTTTTCAATGATCCAATAGATGTTGGGAATTTGACCTCTGGTTCCTCTGCCTTTTCTAAATCCAGCTTGAACATCTGGAAGTTCTTGGTTCACATACTGTTCAAGCCTGGCTTGGAGAATTTTGAGCATTACTTTGCTTACATATGAAAAGAGTGTAACTGTGCAGTAGTTTTAACTGTGATGACCTGGAGGGGGAAGTGGGGGGTGCTGGGGGTGAGATGGAGACTCAAGAGGGAGGGAGTATATGTATATACACATGTTTCATTCATGATATTGTACAGCAGAAAATAACACAACATTGTAAAGCAATCATATTCCAATAAAAAATAGCATTTATCTGCCTTTTATGTATGAACAGTATCACTGAGTAACCAAAGAGTAAAAGGGAAGATATCTCTTCACAAAGGTATTCCAATGAAGACATCAAAAAGAAATGATAGAGCTAGTTCTGACTACTGTGGCTAGAATTTTCAACATAATGTTTATTATAAGTGATGAGAGGTGACACCCTTGTCTTGTTTGTGATTTTAGAAAGCTTTTCCCTATGAATATGATGTTAACTATAGGTTTATCATAAGTAGTCTTTATTATGCTGAGATATGCTCCATCTATACAAATCTGATGAGAATTTTTTTTTTTTTAGAAGAATAAATAATGACTTTATTTCTTTGTTACTGTTTGGGAGGTCAGGAGAAAGACAATACAATTGATTTTGAATGCATATTGGCTTATATTATATTACATTCTAATTGATTGTGCTGATAAATAGTAAATTGAACTCTACATTTTATTTGGTGTCAATGCTAAATTCTTGACAGTAATTAGTTCTTTTTTTTTTTTTTTAAATTTTATTTTATTTTTAAACTTTACATAACTGTATTAGATTTGCCAAATATCAAAATGAATCCGCCACAGGTCGATGTTGAATTTTGTCCAATGTTTTTCCCTACCCATTTTTAAACAGAATGTTTGGGTATTTTTGATATTAATTCATGTGAATTCTTTATATATTTTAAATATTGAGATATATGGTTCACAAATATTTTCTCCTATTGCATGCATTGCTTTTTCATTTTATTGATTGTTTCTTTTGCTGTGCAGAAATCTTTTAGCTTGATGTAGTCACATTGTTTATTTTTTGAATTGGTTGTTTGGCTTCTGGTATCATTTCCAAAAGAATTATTGTCAAGATTAACTTCAAGTGGATTTTTAGGATATAATTATATTTATTTATTTATTTAGCATGTGGATTTCCAGTTTCCCTAGCACCATTTATTGAAGAGATTATTTTTTTTTCTACATTAAGTATTTGTGACTTCCTTGTCAAATATCCACTGCTTAGGTTTTACCTCTTGGCTATCAGTTCTACTCCTTTTTTCTATGTTTTGATGCCTGTACCACATTGTTCTGATTAGTATTCATTTTTGTGTCTAATTTTTAAATGAAAGAAGCTGATTCAGCTTTACTATCATAAGAAAGAATAGCTTTTAGTCAAGAAGCATTAATAGAGATAAAGAGAGCATAATGATAAAATAGTCAATGCATCAGGAAGATATAATTATAAATTCATGTTTCTAAATATAAAACAAGATTAGCAGATTTAAAGGGGGATAGACAAATTTACAACTGTAGAGTGAGTCTTTAACTTAGGTCTCAGTAACTAACAGAAAAAGTACATGAAGTATACAGATTATTTTAATAACACAATTAAAAAGCTTGACCTAATAGATACATTTAAGACACTATATCCAACAACTGTAAAATTGCAAAATTTGTTCTTTTCAACTTCACATGTAATATTGTGGTACCATAATTTATCACACACATACTGGGGCATAAAATAAAGTTTAGCATATTTCATAAAAATGAACTTATTCAGATAATTTTATCTGATTATAGTGAATTTAAAATGTAAGCTAAAATTTCTACACTTCAGTTAAACAGTGCTTTAAAAAAGTTTATAGCTTGAAATTTATATATCAAAAGAAAGGGATAAAGGCTGAAAATCAATGAAACATTTTCTATCTCAAGAAATTAGAAAATGAATATCAAATTAATGCCAAAGAAAATAGAAGGAAGGAAAAGATATGATCAGAGATTAATAAAATAAAAAACAAGCTATAAGAAAAGAAATAGACAAAGGTTGGTTGTTGGACAAAATATTTTTTAAAAAAGAACAAATAAAGTCAATTCAAGCTAGAAAAATCATAGGTTATTAAAATCAGAAATGAAAAAGAAAACATCACTAACGAGCCTACAGACATGAAAATACAGAAAGAAGCATTACACATGTTAAAAGTTCCTATTAAAAAATCACAACATTTTAGGTTGACAAAACAGAGGTAGACAATTTGGAAAATCTTGCAGTCATTAATATAATCATGCATTTGAAACATAGCCCAAAATGAAATCTACAGGCCCAAATTTATTCAATGTTGAATATTTTCAAACATTTTAAGAAAGAAAAACTGGCAATCTTATTTTTCTATCCTGAGAATATTTGTTCTTCTATATAGAAATGTTCCTAAAATATGTAAATATAGAAAAATATTTGCAAGAATGTAAAGATGGAAAATTCTCTCAAATCTTTTAAACAAGGTAAGCATAATCTTTTCATACTGTTCATAGGGTTATCAAGGCAAGAATACTGAAATGGTTTGCCATTTTCTTCTCCAGTGGAGTCAAGTGGGCCTTAAGAAGCATCACAATTAACAAAGCTAGTGGAGGTGCCGGAATTCCAGTTGAGCTATTTCAAATCCTAAAAGATGATGCTGTGAAAGTGTTGCACTCAATATGCCAGCAAATTTGGAAAACTCAGCAGGGGCCACAGGACTGGAAAAAGTCAGTTTTCATTTCAATCCCAAAGAAAGGCAATGCCAAAGAATGTTCAAACTACCGCACAATTTCACTCATCTCACACACTAGCAAAGTAATGCTCAAAATTCTCCAAGCCAGGCTTCAACAGTATGTGAACCAAGAACTTCCAGATGTTTAAGATAGATTTAGAAAAGGCAGAAGAACCAGAGATCAAATTGCCAACATCTGTTGGTTCATGAAAAAAGCAAGAGAGTTCCAGAAAAACATCTACTTCTACTTCATTGACTACACCAAAGCCTTTGACTGTGTGGATCACAACAAACTGTGGAAAATTCATAAAGAGATGGGAATACCAGACCACCTTTCCTGCCTCTAGAGAAATCTGTATGCAGGTCAAGAAACAACAATTAGAACCAGACATGGGACAACAAACTGGTTCCAATTTGGGAAAGGAGTATGTCCAGGTTGTATTTTGTCACCCTGCTTATATGCAGAGTACATCATGCGAAACGCTGGGCTGGATGAAGCACAAACTGGAATCAAGATTTCCAGGAGAAATATCAATAACCTCAGATACGCAGATGACACTACCCTTATGGCAGAAAATGAAGAACTAAAGAGCCTCTTGATGAAGGTAAAAGAGGAGAGTGAGACAGTTGTCTTAAAACTCAACATTCAAAAACTAAGATCAGTCCCATCACTTCATGGCAAATAGATGGGAAAACAATGGGAACAATGAAAGACTTTATTTTGGGGGGGCTCCAAAATCACTGCAGATGGTGACTGCAACCATGAAATTAAGACGCCTGCTCCTTGGAAGAAAAGCTATGACTAACCTAGACAGCATATTAAAAAGCAGAGTCATTACTTTGCCAACAAAGGCCCATCTAGTCAAGGCTATGGTTTTTCCAGTAGTCATGTATGGATGTGAGAATTGGACTATAAAGAATGCTGCTCCATTCAGTTCAGTCACTCAGTCGTGTCTGACTCTTTGCAACCCCAGGGACTGCAGCACACCAGGCCTCCCTGTCCATCATCAACTCCCGGAGTTTACTCAAACTCATGTCCATTGAGTCAGTGATGCCATCCAACCATCTCACCCTCTGTCATCCCCTTCTCCTCCTGCCTTCAATCTTTCCCAGCACCAGGGTCTTCTCCAATGAGTCAGTTCTTTGCATCAGGTGGTCAAAGTACTGGAGTTTCAGCTTCAACATTAGTCCTTCCAATGAATACTCAGGACTGATCTCCTTTAGGGTGGACTGGTTAGATCTCCTTGCAGCCCAAGGGACTCTCAAGAGTCTTCTACAACACCACAGTTCAAAAGCGTCAATTCTTCAGTGCTCAGCTTTCTTTATAGTCCAACAGTCACATCCATACATGACTACTGGAAAAACCGTAGCCTTGACTAAATGGACCTTTGATGGCAAAGTAATTGCTTTTGAATTTTGGTGTTGCAGAAGACTCTTTAGCGTCCCTTTGACTGCAAGGAGATCCAACTAGTCAATTCTAAAGGAAATCAGTTCTAAATAGTCATTGGAAGGATTGATGCCGAAGCTGAAACTTCAATACTTTGGCCACCTGATGCAAAGAACTCACTCATTGGAAAAGACCCTAATGCTGGCATGAAACATTGAAGGCAAGAGGAGAACGGAATGGAAGAGGATGAGATGGTTCGATGGCATCACCAACTCAATGGACATGAGTTTGAGTATGTTCTGAGAGTTCATGATGTACAAAGAAGCCTGGAGTGTGGAATGTTGGACAGTGAAGTCCATGGAATCACAAAGAATCAGACACAACTGAGTGAGCTGAACTGAATTTAGGAAAATATGCACAAGATAAAGAGATAAAAAGCTACAAAACATTCTTGATTGGTATGAAAGAAGAGGTAAATAAGTTGAGGAAAATATTATGCTACTGAATTGGACGACTCACTATTGGAAAGTTCTGTCCCATATTTATTAATACATTCAGTATAACCTCAATCATATTCCCAGCAGATTTTTAGTAGAATGACAAGTGAAAATGCAAAATCTAAGAGTATCTAGATAATGTTGAAGAAGAATAAGAAAGTTCAGAGATCTTACTTTGTCTGATATCAGACCGAGGGTTCAGGGTGGGGCACACATGTATACCTGTGGCGGATTCATTTTGATATTTGGCAAAACTAATACAATTATGTAAAGTTTAAAAATAAAATAAAATTTAAAAAATTAATAGAATTAAAACAGTATTTATGGGTAGAAAAATGAACAATCTAGTCAAACAAGGAACTCTTATTACCCAATAGTAAAATAAATAAATAACCTGATTTACAAAAAACCGTCAAGGAAATTGAATAGATATTTCTCCAAAGAAAACATGATAATGGACACAGGTAAATTAAAAAGTGCTCAACATCACTAATCACCAGAGAAATGCAAACCAAAATCACAATGAGATATGAGGTCACACTTGTTAAGATGGCCATTAATAAAAAACAAAACACGAGTGTTGGTGAGGATGTGAAAAAATTGAAACCCTTGCACTCTGTTGTGAAAATGCAAAACGATTGCCACTATGAGAAATAATATGAAGACTCCTCAAAATACTAAAAATAGAACTACCATGTATTCTAGCAATTCCATTTCTAGGTATGCAGCTAAAGGAGACGGTATCACTGCCTGAAAGAAATATCTGCACTCTTACATTCATTGTAGCATTATTCAAAATAGCTGAAACATGTCCACTGATGGATGAATGGATAAAGTGTAGTATATGTATACAGAATATTATTCAGCCTCTAAAAAGAAAAAAAATCGGCTGTGTGCAGGAAAATGGATGGACCTTGAAGGCATTATGCTAGGTAAAATAAGCCATGTGTGAGCATGAGTGCTCAGTCCTGTCTGACTTTTTGTGACCCCATGGAGTGTAGCCCATCAGCCTCCTCTGTCCATGAAATTTTCCAGGCAAGTATTCTGGAGTGAGTTGCCATTTCCTTCAGCAAGGGGTCACCCACCCCAAGGAACAAGCCCACATCTCTTGCATCTCCTGTATCAGCAGGAAGATTTTTTTCCAGTTGAGCAACCAGGTCACAGAACAAATATTACATGATTCCGTTTATGTGAGGTATCTAAAATAGTCATATGCAAAGAAGCGGAGTAGACTAGTGATTGTCAGAAGTAGGAGTGGGGAAAATGGGGGAATTGATCAACAGGTGTAAAGTTTCTTGTTGGGAAAGGAGTATGCCAAGGCTGTATATTTGTCACCCTCCTTATTTAACTTATGGCATGCAAAATGCTGGGCTGGATGAAGCACAAGCTGGAATCAAGACTGATGGAGAAATATCAATAACCTCAGATATGTGAATGACAACACTCTTATGGCAGAAAGTGAAAAGGAACTAAAGAGCCTCTTGATGAAGGTAAAAGAGAGTGAAAAAGTTGGCTTATAACTCAACACTCAAAAAACTAAGATCATGACATCCAGTTACATCACTTCACGGCAAATAGATGGGGAAACAATGGGAACAGTGACAGACTTTATTTATTTATTTATTTTTTGGCTCAAAAATCACTGCAGATGGTGAGTGCAGCCATGAAATAAAAGGACACTGGCTCTTTGAAAGAAAAGCTTTGAATGACAAACTTAGACAGCATATGAAAAAGCAGAGACACTACTTTGCTGACAAAGATCCATATAGCCAAAGGTATTGCTTTTCCAGTACTCATGTATGGATGTGAGAGTTGGACCATAAAGAAGGCTGAGCACCGAAGGATTGATGATTTTGAACTGTGGTGTTGGAGAAGACTCTTGAGAGTTCCTTGGACTGTAGTGAGATCAAACCAGTTAATTCTAAAGGAAATCAATCCTGAATATTCATTGGAAGGATTGATGCTGAAGCTGAAGCTCCAATACTTGGCCACCTGAGGCAAAGAGCTGACTCATTAGAAAAGATCCTGATATTGGGAAAGACTGAAGGCAGGAGGAGAAGGGAACTACAGAGAAAGAGATGGTTGGATGACATCACTGACTCAATGGACATGAGTTTGAGCAAACTCCAGGAGATGGTGAAGGACAGGGAACCCTGGTGTGCTACAGTCCATGGGATCACAAAGAGTTGGACATGACTGAGTGACTGAACAACAACGTAATATGAATACCTTCTAGAGGTCTGCTTATAGTGCTAATAGTTAACATTGCTGTGAATTCTCCAGGCCAGAATACTGGAGTGGGTAGCTTTTCCCTTTTCTAGGGGATCTTCCCAACCCAGGGTTGAACCCAGGTCTCAAGTCTTGTGAGCAGAGTCTTTATCAGCTGAGCCACAAGAGAAGTCCGACAGTGCTGTATACAATATATACTTAAAAGTTTGTTTAAGAGGGTAGGTCTCATGTTAAGATTTCTTACTACATTTTAGAAAAGAGAGAGATACCATTAACACATTATTAATTGGATATTTATTACAGCCACGGGCATTTGTTTCTACAAAAATGCCCCAGTCAGTAATGTGTTAACAGAGTGAAGAGGCAAACAAACTTTCAGAAGAAGAAATCTGCCATGTGCTGTGCTTAGTAATGTCTTACTCTGTCACCCATGGTAGAGTGACTCTGCCACTCATGCCACCCACCAGGCTTCTCTGTCAATGGTATTTTCCTGGCTAGAACACAGGCTGCTGCTGCTGCTAAGTCGCTTCAGTCGTGTCCGACTCTGTGCGACCCCAGAAACGTCAGCCCACCAGGCTCCCCCATCCCCGGGATTCTCCAGGCAAGAACACTGGAGTGGGTTGCCATTTCCTTTTCCAATGCATGAAAGTGAAAAGTGAAAGTGAAGTCGCTCAGTCGTGTCTGGCTCCTAGTGACCCCATGGACTGCAGCCTACCAGGCTCCTCCATCCATGGGATTTGCCAGGCAAGAGTACTGGAGTGGGTTGCCACTGGCTTCTCCAGAATACTGGAGTATGTTGCTGTTTCCTCCTCCAGGGGATCTTCTTGACTCAGGGATGGAACCCGTATCTACCACATCTCTCGCATTGCAGGTGAATTCTTTACTACTGAGCCATAGTGGAGGCTCATAGATATGCTCAGAATAAGACTCAACCCGTATAAGTAAGACTCTTATTAATCAATAGAAGTACAGAGTTTCAATAAATAATATCCAAACACTTAATAGTATTTGAAAAATCGCTTGATCTCAGTAAACATCACGGAAATCCAAATTAAAATCACAATGAACTCAGTCCACAGCAGAAAGGCTTTAATTAAAAAAAAAAAAAAAATCTGGCAATGCTGAAATGTGAAACAACTAGAAATCTCATACACCATAGAGATTTGCGTAAATTGGTCCAACCACATTGGAAAACAGTTTGGGAGTATCTAATAAAGCTAAACACACAAATGGCTACAACACAATCATACTTCATATATAATTAGATTAATATCCTCATACTCTAAGATATTAATATATTACAGAATTACATATTTATGTTCATCCACCCAACACATAGAAATATGTAACCCAAATTTCTACCAGTAATAAAACATAAATTAATATTGGTATATTTATATGAATTTTGTAGTGGTACATTTATGCAAAGGAACATTATACAAGAATGAAGAAATAAACAAAATACTGCTACACACAAGAAGAAGGAAATTCACAACCATAAAACTGAGCAAAAGGAGCCATACATAATACTGTAATACTGTATGTTCTATTTACAGAAAATTCAAAATCAGATAAAAGTAAGCAGTTGTGATAGAATTCAGGACAGCTACCAGGTAAGTGCTAATTTTTTGCTATATCTTGATCCTGGGGGTGATTGTAAGAGCATGTTCATGTCTATAAATTTAATTGAAGAGTTCATTTTTTATTTGTTCACTTTTAAGTATACATGTTGTACTTTACTAAAGAATTTATTTCAAATTATTAAATGCATGACTACCAAAATTAATATACAAAGGAGCCTATAGAATATATTCAAATAGCTCATAAACTCAATATTGTTTTAATGAGGGTATTTTAATTGTTATTTCTATTTTAAAAATATAATTTTTTCCCCTTTATTTTCCCACTGGAACTCTGGAAAATTTTCCCATTCAGTAGATATTCACCAACATACATTTAAAAGTTGCCTTATACTATCTTCTCTAGATGCAATTGACTGACTTAATTGATCCCACTCAATATGCCAGCAAATTTGGAAAACTCAGCAGTGGCCACAGGACTGGAAAAGGTCAGTTTTCATTCCAATCCCAAAGGAAGGCAATGCCAAAGAATGCTCAAACTACCACACAATTTCACTCATCTCACAAGCTAGTAAAGTAATGCTCAAAATTCTCCAAGCAAGGCTTCAGCAATACATGAACCATGAACTTCCAGATGTTCAAGCTGGGTATAGAAAAGGCAGAGGAACCAGAAATCAAATTGCCAACATCCGCTGGATCATAGAAAAAGCAAGAGAGTTCCAGAAAAACATCGATTTCTGCTTTATTGACTATGCCAAAGCTTTGACTGTGTGGATCACAATCAACTGTGGAAAATTCTTCAAGAGAGGGGAATACTAGACCACCTGGCCTGACTCTTGAGAAATTTGTATGCAGGTCAGGAAGCAACAGTTAGAACTGGACATGGAACAACAGACTAGTTCCAAATAGGAAAAGGAGTACGTCAAGGCTGTATATTGTTACCCTGCACGTTTAACTTATATGCAGAGTATGTCATGAGAAACGCTGGGCTGCAGAAGCACAAGCTGGAATCAAAATTGCCGGGAGAAATATCAATAACCTCAGATATGCAGATGACACCACTCTTATGGCAGAAAGTGAAGAAGAACTAAAAAGCCTCTTGATGAAAGTGAAAGAGGAGATTGAAAAAGTTGGCTTAAAGCTCAACATTCAGAAAACGAAGATCATGGCATCTGGTCCCATCACTTCATGGGAAATAGATGGGGAAACAGTGGAAACAGTGTCAGACTTTATTTGGGGGTCTCCAAAATCACTGAAGATGGTGATTGGAGCCATGAAATTAAAAGGCATTTACTCCTTGGAAGGAAAGTTATAACCAACCTAGATAGCATATTTAAAAGCAGAGACATTACTTTGCCCACAAAGGTCCATCTAGTCAAGGTTGTGGTTTTTCCAGTAGTCATGTATGGATGTGAGAGTTGGACTGTGAAGAAAGCTGAGTGCCGAAGAATTGATGCTTTTGAACTGTGGTGTTGGAGAAGACTTTTGAAAGTTCCTTGGACTGCAAGGAGATGCAACCAGTCCATTCTAAAGGAGATCAGTCCTGGGTGTTCTTTGGAAGGAATGGTGCTAAAGCTGAAATTCCAGTACTTTGGCCACCTCATGAGAAGAGTTGACTCTGGAAAAGACTCTGATGCTGGGAGGGATTGGGGGCAGGAGGAGAAGGGGACGACAGAGGATGAGATGGCTGGACAGTATCACTGACTCGATGGACGTGAGTTTGAGTGAACTCTGGGAGTTGGTGATGGACAGGGAGGCCTGGCGCGCTGCACCTCATGGGGTCGCAAAGAGTCGGACACGACTGAGCGACTGAACTGAACTGAACTGAATTGATCCCATATTGTAAGATACCTAGGTTATTTATTTTAAATGCTTCTATGAATAGTCTGTGAATATCTTTTACAAAAATTTAAATTTTAATTGATAATTTTCCTTAGAAATAATTCCTAGATCACAAGTTATGAAATTTTGAACCTCTGTAAAATGGCAAACCGCTAACTCAACAAATTGTACAAAATTAATTGCCATAAATGGGCACTACACTGTCACTAGCACTAATAATTATTTTATTAAACTTTGCCAATTTAACAAGCGAAAATTTTTTAACTCATGTTTCTTTGATTTCTAGTATACTTGAATATGTTAACAGGCATTATATTTATTTTCCTATAAATTAACTCTGTTTGTCCTTTCCCTCCCCTTGTCTTTCTATTGAGATACCTGCTTTTTTCCTAATGTTCTGTAAAATTTATGTAATAAAGATAACCTATGCTTTGCTATATGCATTGTAATTGCTTTCATTTAACAACTGATTCTCAAATTTGTTTATGATTTTTTAAGATATGGAAAACTTATGTTTATGTGGTTGAAATAGTTTCCTCTGAGTTTAACTCCCTGGCCTGGTAATCCCACTCCTGGGCATATAGCCATAGTAAAACATGGTTCCAAAGGATAAATACATCCCAATGTTCATTGCAGATCTGTTTACAGTAGTCAAGACATGGAAGGAACCAAAATACCCATCAGCAAGTGAATGGTTAAAATGTGGTACATATATACAATGGGATATTACTCAGCTGTAAAAAGATGAAATAATGCTATTTGCAGCAACATGGATGGACCTAGAGATTATCACAGTGTGTGAAGTAAATCAGCCAGAGAAAGACAAATATTATATGATATCCCTTATATGCAGAATGTTAAAAAAAAAGATACAAATGAACTTATCTACAAAATAGAAACAGACTCAAAAACTTAGAGAAAGAATTTATGGTTACCAGGAAGAAAGGGTAGGGGGAGGGATAGATTAGGGGTTTGAATTTGACATGTATACACTGCTACATTTAAAATATATAACCAACAAGGCCCTGCTGTATAGCATAGGGGATTCTTCTTAGTCTGTAATAACCTAAATGGGGAAATAATTTGAAAAATAATAGAAAAAAAATAAAGTGAAATAAAAAAAAAGAAAAGTGGCCATTTCAAGTCAGTTTAATGTAATTTTACATGTCATGTTGACTGGGTCACAGGATGTCCAGATATTTGGTCAAACATTATTCTGGGTGTGCCTATGAGGGTGTTTCTAGATGAGATTAACATTTAATGCAGTTAACTGGATAGATTGCCCTTCTTGGTGTGGGTGGGCCACATCTAATCAGTTGAACACCAGAAGCACATTGAGGACTGAGTAAGAGAGAACTGTAGCTTTCTGCCTGTCTTCAAGCTGGGACATGGGTATTCTCTACCTTCACACTCAGACTTGGTTTGGAACTATAAAATCAGTTCTCCTGGGCTTCTAGCTTGCTGACTACAGATCTTAAGACTTGTTAACTTCCACAATCATGTGAGCCAAATCCTTATAATAAATACTTTTTCTTATATAAGTATATTAATAAATTATATGATTATATATAGAAATGTGGAGAAAGCAATGGCAACCCACTCCAGTACTCTTCCCTGGAAGATCCCATGGACAGAGGAGCCTGGTAGGCTGCAGTCCATGGGGTCGCTAGGAGTCAGACATGACTGAGTGACTTTACTTTCACTTTTCACTTTCATGCATTGGAGGAAGAAATGGCAACCCACTCCAGTGTTCTTGCCTGGAGGAATTCTTGCCCACTAGATGGAGCCTGGTGGGCTGCCATCTATGGGGTTGCACAGAGTCAGAAACGACTGAAGCGACTTAGCAGCAGTAGCAGCAGCAGCATATAGATATGTATCTTCTGGGTCTTGTTTCTCTGAAGAACACAAATAAATGTGTGTTAATTTTTCTTGTATTTTGCATTTTTTAAATTTAATTTTAAAATCTAGTTGGAGGTTTTGTTAAAATGAGAAAATCAAACTTCCCTTATTGTTGTTGTTGTTGTTTTTCCCTGAATGGCTGTCCTCTGTCTTCCTTGATCCTCTTAAATCCAGCACAAGTGTTCTTCAATCTGTGCCATCACTGTGTTAGACACTGACCTCTTTTTCTTCCTCTACCTGCAGCTATCCATAGTATTCTGATCAGTTTCTCTAAACACCTAGGTTTCCTTTGACTGCTCCCATTAAGGAAATTTCTGCCATCATGACTGCTCACAGAAAGGATGCCTCAATTATTAATCTCACCTAAATCAAATCCATTCTTAACATGTTTCTTTGGAATTTTCATCCCATACCTACTGCTAAGATGTCCAATATCTGAGATTTCTTATACTTATTCATTATACTCATTATTCTCTCTGTGTCTCTCACCCCTGGTCTGCTGAACTATTCCAGACTTACATAGGTAGTGATAATATGCACCACTGTAGAGCCAAAGACCTAGGAGAACATTGGAAAAGGGCTTGAATATCAGTTTATTCATTTGAAAATTATAATAATTCCACGTTAAAAATTGTTCTGACCTCAAGTGAGAAAATGGATATAAGAGAGCATTGCCACATAAAATTTAGGACACTGTTAAATTTGAATTTCAGAAAAACAACATATGTTTTAGTACTTTCCATGCACTATCTGGAAACTCTAATGCAAGAACATGATGTAACACGGCAAAACATTATTTAACAATAAAGGGAAATAATAAAATGAAGAAAACAGGAGGAGAACAACCCATTTTACTGTTTGTGTTCATCTATATCAGAGGTCACTAAGTTATTATGATCTGAAATAATATCTATTCCAATGTTAAAAGAAGTCAAAATTAACAGCAAAGGGTATAGCTAGTAAAGCAACTTTGTTCTTACAGCTTCAAGTAGGGCACAGATCAATTTACAGAGTCAGTCCCTTATCCCTTAAAAATATTATCCTTCCAGGGGACTGAAGTGTGTAGGATACTGGGGAGCAGAAGGGGACTTAGCAAGAGAAAAGGAATAAAACACTCTTTCCCCAAGTTCTCTGCTGAATCTGATCTTGTGTTACTCTCTTGCTGTTGGTGACAGCTGGGCTGCCCAAGGCGCTGCTGATTCATTCTCAAATTAAAACAATAAAACTTACTAACAACTCTTCAAGTCCTCAAGCTAAGAGATCTATAAACTGTTTCCTCTTTTCCTCAACTCCATAAAATTACTTCTTCATCTCTTTTTCCTTTTTAACTACAGAACTTAAGTAGTCTTATAAAATGTTAGAATTCTATTTCTTCTCCCAGTTGGCTGTTAGCCTTGATTTTACTCAGGGTTTATTCTCTTTCCTTTTTGGAACTGTGTGATTCCCTGAAAAGAGCAGAGGCTGGAAGCTCTGATCCTCGTTTCCCCACTTACCAGCAGTGAGCTAGTCAGTGATGCTCTCACAGCATCAATTGTCTCATCCACACAAATGGACTTTATAATAAGTTACAGAAATTTTCTGGCAATGCCACAATCAAACATACAAAGAGTTTACTGGATTATTCAACAACCATTACAGGCCAAGAATATATACCGTTTTCCACTTCTTTGAAACTCTCTTGTAAGTCTTCTTCAAGAACAGAGAAGAAACATCTATACTTGGGATCTTGTGCAGTAACAGCAAAGGAACAAATCAGAAAATCTAAGTGATGGAAAGTAAACATATGCTCTAGAGTTAGCAAAAGCCCCATTCCTAGGACTGAGTTTGGGAGGACACATACATACAGATTTATTTCAAGCAGTGTTTCCATGGAATTGAAATCAACGATGAGTAGGATTCTAGACATATTCAGAGATTTTTCTTGCTGTCACCTTTTTGTATGATGAGGCCTTCAAAAACATCTCTCTGTAGCTATTCTGGATTGTATTTACATTAGTCAGACTTTTTTTTTTTTTTAAGAAAATTCATAAGTATAGATTAAGTGACCATGATGAATATTATTGCCCTTGTTTAACAAGTAAAGTAGTTAAAACTTGCAGTGAGTAAATGTGAAAGAGAATACATTCAGGAAGATCCAAGGGTAGGCTGCTGCTGCTGCTGCTGCTGCTAAGTCTCTTCAGTCGTGTCCGACTCTGTGCGACCCCATAGATGTCAGCCCACCAGGCTCCCCCGTCCCTGGGATTCTCCAGGAAAGAACACTGGAGTGGGTTGCCATTTCCTTCTCCAATGTATGAAAGTGAAAAATGAAAGTGAAGTTGCTCAGTCGTGTCCAACTCTTCGCGACCCCATGGACGGCAGCCTACTAGGCTCCTCCGTCCATGGGGTTTTCCAGGCAAGAGTACTGGAGTGGGGTGCCATCGCCTTCTCCGAAGAGTAGGCTATGTGTGTTCAAATACATAATGGATGCTGCAGCTAGAATTCTTGCTTGGGAGAAATTGTCAACATGATTCCTAAGATATTTTAAGAATTTCTGCATTTGTTTGAGGCTCTTTCTCCATCTGCCCTGTTGATGTCATCTTCTGGTTAAGTAACATACTTGATTCCATATTTAGATAAAATATCAGAAAAACTTTACGGCCTCATACAGTGTGAATTAGAAGAGCAGCATTATGTACTAGAAAATATTTATAAAATGAGAACTTAGAAATTTGATTTCTGGTTTCATGCTGCCATGATTGGTTTTGAAAAAGTAATCTAACCCCATTGGAATTCATTTTCCTCATCAGAAAAAAATGGGCATAATGCATTTAGTGATCTTAAAGGCAGAACCATTCCTCCTACCCCCATTTCCATATACTATAAGCCAAACAAATAAAATATTCTCACTAGTGCTTGCACGCATGCTCAGTTGCTTCAGTTGTATCTGACTCTGTGATCCAGTGGAGAGCAGCCCACCAAGGCTCCTCTGTCCATGTGATTCTCCAGGCATGAATACTGGAGTGGATGGCTACGCCCTTCTCCAGGGGATCTTCCCAACCCAGGGATCAAACCTGCATTTCTTATGTCTCCTGCATTGGCAGGCAAGTTCTTTACTACTAGTGCTATCTGAGAATCCCCATTAGTTCTTATATACACTCAAAAAAATATCTTTCATCTTCAGAGTCTCTTTGCCTCTTTCTATCCAAACTTATCATTCAATTGGTAGCCTCTCTGCACAATTTTACTGAGGTAGAACAGGTAATAAATTTATAAAAACAACAATCACAGATATGGTTATTGAACAGATAATCAGTAGGCTTTACTAAGTACCAGCTAGAAGAGATTAAACAGAATCTACTTCTCTCAGAATTGCTTTGTGCCTTGATGATGTTTCCAGACTTACAGAGAAAATAAGCGCTAAGCAACATAAGACAATAACAAATGCGCTGAAAGTTTGAGAACAATGAATCCTGAGACATTGTACAGATAATTTCCTAAAGAAGAGGATAATTATCTTGCCTTAAAAAAGAAGCAGAAGCCAAAGTCAAAGATCTCTCTTGGTAGATGTCACATTGCACTTGAAAACATGTGTGTTATTTTCAAATATCTTTTGATATTGATTTCTAACATAATTCCACAGTGATAAAAGAACAGACTCTGTATGATTTTAATACCTTTAGACCATGAAAGTTTTGCATCTTATTTTATGTCCAGTGTCTCCTAGGTTATAGTGTATGGGAACTTGAATAGAATTTGTATCCTACTGTTGTGTGAAAATTGTATAAATCTTAATTATGTTGAATTGGATCATGATGCTTTTCAGGTCCACTCTATCCTACTTTTCTCTGTGTTCATTCTTTTTTGAGAGCTTGATATTGAAATTCCAACTAAAAATATTAATTTATTTACTTGAAAAATAATTGTAATATATAGTGGAATTATGTGCAACTTTGTTCTGTACTTGCCAACACTCTTGTAAATATGTTATCATACTTTTATAATTTAAAACATTAAAAGAGAAATAGAATGAAAACAAATAGAAGCCATACTAGATGTTCAGATTTAGATTCAATATGACCTTCATTGGAAAAGACTCTGATGCTGGGAAAAATTGAAGGCAGGAGGAGAAGGCGACAGAGGATGAGAAGGTTAGATGGCATCACTGACTCAATGGACATGAGTTTGAGCAAACTCTGGGGGATGGTGAAGGACAGGGAAGCCTGGCGTGCTGCAGTCCATGGGGTTGCAAAGAGTCAGACACAACTGAACAACTGAACAACAACATGATATGACCTGGCAATAAAAATGGTTGTTTTCCTAAATATTATTAAATATTTTACCATTACTAAAAGTTTTACCATTGTATGCATATTAACTTTTTGAGTAAATTTATTAGGCAACACTCCCCACACAACACACATAATACCTAACATGACTCTTCTTTTCTGAGCAAATCATCAGAATTGTAGTAAGTAGGTGTCATGTTTTTCTCTCTGCTATAAACTTTGACCTTGTTTTGAGAAAGTGCAATGTTTTATCACTACCTTTCCAAAAAAGAAGGCAAAATATATACTTTTCTGGTCTTCTTTGCAACTAGTGTGCAAATATATGCTCTGAGTGCTGTCTAAAATAAAGGCTTCCTTGGTGGCTCAGTGGTAAAGAATCCACTTACCAATGCAGGAGACATGGTTCTAATCGATCCCTGGGCTGGGAAGGTCCCCTGGAGGAAGAAATGGAAACCCACTCCAGTAGTCTTGCCTGGAGAATCCCATGGACAGAGGACCCTGGTGGGCTGCAGTTCATGGGGTCTCAAAAGAGTCAGACAGGACTTAGCAGCTAAAGAACAACAAAACTGCCTTAAAAAGCACCTGTTAGAAAATATTAATATATTGAACTAAATTTCAACTTTTCTCCAGGCTTAAAATTTCTAATTACACTGTTAAGGGGATGGGTGAAAACACCTGCTAGAGATTCTAATTGAGAGCTGAGCAACTTTTTCTCAGGAAAGATTGAGATCATGTGGAATGCACCTTCAAGTGAAGATAGTCATGAAAGCATCAAGCTTGGGGCTATCATAAATCACAAGTCAAGGTTGGGGCATAGTATTGGTGGACTTGAGACTATAACATCCTGTGTTCAGGAGCTGGAACCAATGTATCCCTCAACAGACCAGCAATGCAACATGATTGTGGGTGTTCCTGAAGCATACGTTCAAGCTTGGCTGATCAGTCTTCAGTTGAGTTCAGTTTGGTTCAGTTCAGTTGCTCAGTCATGTCTCACTCTTTGCTACCCCATGGACTGCAGCACACCAGGCCTCCCTGTCCATCACCAACTCCCGTAGTTTACTCAAACTTATGTCCATTGAGTCGATGATGCCATCCAACCATCTCATCTTCTGTCATCCCCTTCTCCTCCTGCCTTCTATCTTTCCCAGCATCAGGGTATTTTCAAATGAGTCATTTCTTCACATCAGGTGGCCAAAGTATTGGATTTTCAGCTTCAACATCAGTCCTTCCAATGAACACCCAGGACTGATCTCTTCTAGGATGGACTGCTTGGATTTCCATGCAGTCCAAGGGACTCTCAAGAGTCTTCTCCAACACCACAGTTTGAAAGCATCAATTCTTTGGCATTCAACTTTCTTTGTAGTCCAACTCTCACATCCATACATGACTATTGAAGAAACCATAGCCTTGACTAGATGGACCTTTGTTGGCAAAGTAATGTCTCTGGTTTTTAATACACTGTCTAGGTTGGTCATAACTTTACTTCCAATAAGTAAGCGTCTTTTAATTTCATGGCTGCAGTCATCTCCACTAGCTTTGTTCGTACGGATGCTTTCTAAGACCCACATGACTTCACATTCCAGGATGTTTGGCTCTAGCTGAGTGATCATACCATCGTGATTTTCTCAGTTCTGAAGATCTCTTTTGTACAGTTCTTCTGTATATTCTTGCCATCTCTTCTTAACATCTTCTTTTTCTGTTTGGTCCATACCATTTCTATCCTTTATTGAGCCCATCTTTGCATGAAATGTTCCCTTGATATCTCTAATTTTCTTGAAGAGATCTCTAGTCTTTCCCATTCTGTTTTTTTCCCCTCATTTCTTTGCACTTATCACTGAGGAAGGCTTTCTTATCTCTCCTTGCTATTCTTTAGAACTCTGCATTCATATAGATATATCTTTCCTTTTCTCCTTTGCTTTTCACTTCTCTTCTTTTCACAGCTATTTGTAAGGCCTCTTCAGACACTATTTTGCTTTTTTGCATTTCTTTTCCTTGGGGATGGTCTTGATCCCTGTCTCCTGTACAATGTCCTGAACGTCCATCCATAGTTCATCAGGCACTCTGTCTATTAGATCTAGTCCCTTAAATCTATTTCTCACTTCCACTGTATAATCATAAGGGATTTGATTTAGTTCATACCTGAATGGTCTAGTGGTTTTCCCTACTTTCTTCATTTTAAGTATGAATTTGGCAATATGGAGTTCATGATTGGAGACACAGTCAGGTCCCAGTCTTGTTTTTGTTGACTGTATAGAACTTCTCCATCTTTGGCTGCAAAGAATATAATCAATCTGATTTCAATGTTGACCATCTGCTGATGTTCATGTGTAGAGTCTTCTTTTGTGTTGTTGGAAGAGGGTGTTTGCTATGACCAGTGCGTTCTCTTGGCAAAACTCGATTAGCCTTTGCCCTGCTTCATTCTGTACTCAAAGGCCAAATTTGCCTGTTATTCCAGGTGTTTCTTGACTTCCTACTTTTGCATTCCTGCCCCCTATAATGAAAAGGACATATTTTTTTGCTGTTAGTTCTAAAAGGCCTTGTAGGTCTTCATAGAACCATTCAACATCAGTTTCTTCAGCATTACTGGTCAGGCATAAGCTTGGATTACCATGATATTGAATGGTTTGCCTTGGAAATGAACAGAGACCATTCTGTCATTTTTGAGATTGCATCCAAGTACTGCATTTCAGATTCTTTTGCTGACTATAATGGCTATTCCATTTCTTCTATGGGATCTTGCCCACACTAGCAAATATAATGGTCATCTGAGTTAAATTCACCCATTCCATTCCATCTTAGTTCACTGATTCCTAGAATGTCAATGTTCACTCTTGCCGTCTCCTGTTTGACCACTTCCAATCTGCCTTGATTCATGGACCTAATATTCCAGGTTCCAATACAATATTGCTTTTTACAGCATCCGACCTTGCTTTCATCACCTGCTGCATGTTGTTTTTGCTTTGGCTGTGTCTCTTCATTCTTTCTGGAGTTATTTCTCCACTGATCTCCAGTAGCATATGGGGCACCTACTGACCTGGGGAGTTCATCTTTCAGTGTCCTATCTTTTTGCCTTTTCATACTGTTCATGGGGTTCTCAAGGCAAGAATACTGAAGTGGTTTGCCACTCCCTTCTCCTGTGGACCACATTTTGTCAGAATTCTCCACCATGACACATCCGTCTTAGGTGGCCCTACATGGCATGGCTCATAGTTTCAATGAGTTAGACAAGGCTGTGGTCCATGTGATGAGACTGGTTAACCCACATCCAAGGTCAGAGAAACCTCAGTAAGATATTAAGTGCTGGAGCACCTGTGAGGGGATACCCCACGTCCAAGGGCAAAGGAGAAGCCCCAGCAATATGGTAGGAGGGGCAAATTCGCATTTAGAATCAAACCCCATTCTTGCCAGAGATGCTAACATGGCTCAAACAAACCTTGTGTGCACCAGGACCCAGGGACCCCACAGAGACTGAGACAGAACTGTGTTTGAGTGTCTCCTGTGGAGGTACAGTTCAGCAGTGGACTGCTACAGGGACAGGGGCTCTGGAATCCAGCAGACTTGGGTATGGCATAAGCCCTCTTTGAGGAGGTCACCATTAACCCCACCATAGAGCTGCCATAACTTACATAGGACTGGGAAATAGACTCTTAGAGGGCACAGACAGAACCTTATGCACCAGGACCCAGAAGGAAGGAGCAGTGACCCCCACAAGAGACTGGCCCAGACTTGCCTGTGAGTGTCCAGAAGTCTCCAGCAGTGGCGTGGGTCAGTGGTGGCCTGCTGCAGGGTTGGTGGCACTGAGTGTAGCAGTACATGCATGGGATCTTTGAAGGGGGTCACCATTGTCTTCATTACCTCCATCGTGGTTTGAGCCCAGGTAAATAGCAGGGAGGAAGCATATGTCCACCCATCAACAGAAAATTGAATTAAAGATTTACTGAGCATGGCCCCGCCCATCAGAACAAGACCACGTTTTCCCCTCAGTCAGTCTCTCCCATCAGGGAGCTTCCATAAGCCTCTGATCAGCCCTTCCATCTATTTATTGAGTTTTTCACTATCAGTTTAATTAATTCTTTGTCTACTTAGTCAACCAGAGTTTGTTTCATTGCTCACAGCTTAGAACACTGACTCATACAAAAGCCAATAACATATGAAGATAAATGCCTATTGCTGATTTATAGATTTGTAAAAAATTGACTAGTAGGAGAAAACTTATTTATGTTTCAAAACAAGTGAGCAAAGGGTAGAACACAATAGAAGAGTGGGTCCTGGTTTGTTATGGGATTTCTGGGGTTGGTATCTACTTCCCACCTATATCTTGAGTTACTAAAAGCAAGAGACTTCCTATAGGTAGGGAAAATCACAATCATCAGGTATTGTCCAAAAGGGGATGCTGATGTCCATTACACACAACCTATCCATCCCAAGGGAAAAATACGTGGATTGGAGGAATGTTCAGTCATGTGACAGGTGCCTGGGGTTGAACAAACAATGTTGGATTGTGTGTGGGATTTGGAAGAATTGTTAAATTTAATTTATATGGACCAGTAATTTCTAAACTATAGTGAGGGTGAGAATCACCTGGAGCGTTTGTTAAAACATAATCTCCTGAAATTCTGCTTCCTGAATCTGATGTAGTGGCTCTGGGTTGAGATCTGAGATTCCGCATTTCCGAGTTCCCAGGTGATGATACTGACACTTAGGGAATTACTGTGACTAGCAAGGCGCTAGGCAACTTAAAAGTTATCCACAAGCGCCCATTAGTTTTAGCAGCAAACTAACATTGGTGACCTTGAAGACAGCAGTTTCAGTGGCAGAATGGAGGCAGATGCCAGATTATCCATCTCAGAAATGAAAGAATGTTAAGAAAATGGGGACAGTAATGAACTCTCTAAAAATGCAGGGGAGATAGGATATAAAAATAGGAGAAACTCTAAAGACCTAATAGGAAAAAGCCATCAGAGAGGGAGAGACTGAAACTTTTGGAAATAGAGGCATTGATCAATGAGCAGAATTCTTAGGGAGGCTAGAGAGAATGGAAACTAGCACATAAGTTAAGGATTAGTCCTTGACAAAAAGAGGCACCTCGTCCACCCAAACAAGTGGGGGAAAACGAATCCAAGAGTGGGATGATGTGCAAAGACTAGCAAATTTAGTGTCAGATAATATAGACTTTCTGTATGCTAGTCAGGAGGGAATAAGTTCTTTATTGAGAATGAGGAAGCATATATAAGACTGAAATATTTGAAGAAAATGGGGAAAGTTGGAAACAGTCATGTGGATTTAGATCATACAGGAAAACTGATTAAGGATCAGAATTGTGTAAGGTCCAAAAGTGACTCCAATCTGCAGGATTTTTTGCTTTTGTTGTTGCTCTCTTTTCCAGCAGCACTTAGTGCTGGGCCCTGGGATATAGACTCAGATATTGTAGATAATTACATTTAATTAGAATTGGGGTTTTGCCAAGGTGGCAATGGAAAGATCATGGAGCAGAAGAACTTCTTGAAGGTCTGATTTTTGTATGCTTGTTAAAGTGAGAAGTAAGCCTTTTACCTTAAAGTGATGTCCAAGAAAAGAAACATTAAGATTTTAATTTTTTACCACTTGCAAACTGCTTAGATAATAATGGGTAAAGGCATTCATTAGCAAGGAAAAACTATATAAACTGTGAATTTTGTAGTACATTAAAGCAAAACGTCAGTCTGTATTTTAAATTCTTATCAGGAACAACTATTAGAAGAATAATGAAACAAGTCATTTTCATACATATTCGTTATTCTCAGTCTTTCAGAAAGAGCTGCCTATACAAATGAATTTAAGTGCTTTTTCATTAGTATAAATAAAATGTTAAGTAGTGTGAGGAATTGCTGTAAATACTGTAGGCTAAAGTACTTTCCGTAATCTTTTTCTTGAACGATGGTGGCAGTTAAAAGAACATTTCAATACTTGTTCTTGGTAATGAACAACATAAACCCAGAGAAGTAAAACCTATTTTCTTGGAAAACACATGACAGCAGCAGTTGAAAGCGAAGATCTTAAAACGAACCTCTCCTCATCTGATGCCCACAGAGTCAGTGCATTTCACATGGAGAAGTAGGTTTTAACATTTTCACAACTGCTCTCCACCACTCACCTATGTTCCACATTCAGCCAACATTACTTCAAGGTCTTTTCTCCTTCCCTTTTATGTGATGACAATGGAGAATTAATTCTAAAACCATATTAAGGCCAAGGCCCTTCTTGATCTGGTGCCAAGCAACTTATTCTCCTGCTCATTTACTGAATTAAATTTACATAAACCTCCTTCCTCAATAAAGTCAGCTTCTTGAGCTTTGTTCTTTCTCTGGCTGCTTGTTCTTTGGGTTCCTCCTGTCCAGAATACTCTTTCTTCAGATAGTCACATGGTTCACTTCTTTAATTCATTTGGGTCTCACTTTATTTTTTTATTTTTTGTTGGTTTTATAGCCATTTTATTTTCTTTTTTCTTTCTTTATTTTTTAAAATATAAATTTATTTATTTTCATTGGAGGCTAATTACTTTATAATATTGTATTGGTTTTGCCATACATCAACATGAATCCACCACGGGTGTACACGTTCCCCATCCTGAACCCCCCTCCCACCTCCTTCCCCATACCATCCCTCTCCATCTCACTTTAAAAGTCATCTCCTCAGAGGTAACTTCCCTTATCATCCTATCTAAAAGTCATCCTCCATTACTCTATCCTTTACTCTGTGCAGTAGAGCCTGCTATTTGCCAAAACTGATCCTTTCTTTTTCCTGTAGAATTATACCTGCCCAGTTATTCTATAGAATCTTCCCCTCCCTACAGTTGACGAACTTTCATTAAGATTTTCTGAAATGAAGGTAAATGGAAATGGTGTGTACCTCCATACCAAGCCAGCTCCATACACCCTGGAAATGCCATCTTTTTTGCTATCATTCCTCTTCCTTCTACCTAAGTCTCAGTGGCCACCCAATCAAAATTATACAGATAACAACAAGGCACTCAGGCATTGGGAAGCAACAAAGAAACCTAGATTCTTAACTGGCATGTGGAGCCTAGTTTTCCAACAGCCTAGAACACTGATCTTAAACTATTAAGTGAGAGAGAAATGAACTTCTATCTTCTCTAAACCACTGAGTTTATATCAGATTTCTTTACTATAGCAACATGTGTGTGTGCATGCTAAGTTGCTTCAGTCGTGTTGGACTCTTTGCGACCCTATGGACTGTAGCCCTGCCAGGCTCCTATGTCCATGGGATTCTCCAGGCAACAATATTGGAGTGGGTTGCCATGCCATTCTCCAGAGGATCTTCCCAACCCAGGGACTGAACCCTAGTCTCATATCTCTTGCATTGGTAGGCAGGTTGTTTACCACTAGCACCACCTGGGAAGCCCTGTTATAGCAGCTTAGTCTTACCTTATCTTGCTTTGCTACATTTCTCATCACAGCCCTTATCATTATTTGACATGATCTTATACGTATTTTTTTTTTTTTTACTTTTTATTTTGGAGTATAGCCAATTAACAATGTTGTGATAGTTTTATGTGGACAGCAAAGGGACTCAGGTGGAGATATATATATATATATATATATATATATATATACACACACACATATATATCTACATGTGTGTGTGCATATATCTATAGATATATACACACATATATACACACACACACACATATACACATATACATGTATCCACTCTCCCCTAAACTCCCCTCCCACCCAGGCTGTCATATAACATTGAGTAGAGTTCTCTGTGCTCCACAGTAAGTCTTTGTTGGTTATCCATTTTAAACATAGCACTTTGTACATGTTTATCCCAAACTCCCTAATTATCCCTTCCCCTCATTCTTCCCCCCCTAGTAATTATATACGTTTTTGTTTTGTTTTGTTTGCTTATGTTTTCCTCACTTAAATGTTGCTCCATGAGGAGAGCATCTTTGTGTCATTCCTTGTTCTGTTCAAACATGTAGAGTAGTGCCTTGCATATCATGAGCACTCAAAAACCAGTCTGGTTGAGTGATGAGTATATGAATGAATGTTGAATAAACTATACTCCCACTGGAGCTCTGCATTCAGACCTGCTATTCTTGCCCCCTTGATACCTCCTGCCCTCCCACCTGTGCCCCACAGTGTGTATATGGGCTGTACAAATGCCCGGACTGAATCAACACTAGGTCTGGACTTGGTTGCAGGAACCCCAGGCAGCAGAGTTCAGCAAGTACAGCTGAGCTTTACAGAAATGTAGTTCAGTAACTTGGCTTTCAGTGGGTGTATACCTCTGTCAGATACCTGCACACTAATGGCCATTTCAGAAAGTAGACAGGTTGGCAAAGCAAAAGGAATTGAGCCCTGCAAAAAACTCATCTCCAAGATTAAATCTTTGAAGATCCTCAGATAGCCATTATTTCCCTGGCTCCCTTCCAACTGAGAGAGTCAGCAAAATGATCAGTGTCTTATCTCTCAGGTAAAGGAAGATACTCAGAGCCCATTTCTTCTTGAGTGCACAAAATAAAAAATTCTACTGAGTGGTTACTTCCTGTGTTTGGCAGTTTCAAGATAGACAGTACTTTTCTGGAATGGAGGGGGAGTTGGCAACAGCAAGTTTTCACATGCTAAGATAGCTCATCAGATTCTCCTGGCATGATTGTTAAGTGGGTTTAAGTGCTGCATTCTTTTTTATAATTTACAGAATTGTGGATTAAATATACAGTATATTTCATTTATAAGGGTAGCCCGAGGGTTCAGATAATTCAAAGCAAATGTGAGCTAATGGTAAAAAAAAGAAAAGAAAGAAATTTCTTCACAATTTTACCTTTTAACTGATTCACTTGACAAATTAAATTGTTTACACACACATGCATATGCACACATACACAGGGGAATTAATTTTATGAAACAGTCTTTCTTATAGTCAAGGCTGGATTTTTAAATGTTTTATTAGTCCTTTCCCTCTTATTTTTTCTGCATAGATTATAAGTTCCTTGAAAGCAAGATTTGAATTTAATATTTTCCTTGTTTTTAATCAGAGAATTTGACACAATGTTGCAAATGCAATGCTCTCTCAACAAACACTTGATTAAATAATTAGAGCTAGAAGTTAATTTGTAGTTTCAATATATAAAAACCTTCAATAAACTCTAAATTCTATCTATTTGGAGATTATTAAACCCTAAGTAATTAACACTGATCCACAGTAAAGATTCAAATTGAATTAGGCCATTTTGAAAGAATCAAGCTGCAGCCATGTACAATTTCAACTCTATCTAAACTGAAGATTGATCCTCCTCTATATCATTTAATTTACCCTTTTAGGGCTCTAATGAACTCCAGTACTTCCTTTTAGACCTAGACAAGCAGAGCCATTGTCCTAAGCCCTATGTTTCAAGGGATCCAACCTCTGCAGCTATGGAGTGCTTTCCTTGAAATGTTCCAAGTCCTCTTCCAATGTCTGGGACAAGCTAGGGCCATCAGTATCATCCTCACGAGGTGCCCCAAGTGGTGCCCCACTTGGAAGACAAGTGGTCCCTGGACCTATTTTCTCCTATGTGCAGGTACCCTATGATGCTTTATCCCCTGTATGGCGTTAACCAGATGTCCCAAAGAGCTCCAGGGCTCATATCTATGTAATTTTATTAGCCCCATGTCTAAGAACTTGTTCCAGGATAATGGTCCACCAAGTTTATTACTGTTCCTGGCAGATGAGATATTTCTTTTACAGTATCATATAGGAATTGACTGTAAGAATGGTGTTGACCCACTAATTTTGGGTGGCACTCATTCACATAGGAACATGAGTTCAAGGGTCTGAGCTACCAGTTATTTCTTTCTGACCATTGGGCTTTACCTACATATAAGGGCCTTGTATTAGTTCTGGCAGTAGTACTGTCTCTGACATCCAGAACCAGAGGGAGATGAAAGTCATGGTAGAAATTTCTTATTCTTACACCCCTTACCACTGGCACTAACCCTGTGGGTTAGTGTCTGACCTTTGGGTCAGACAATATTCCCTAAGTGGTTGTGCTTAAATTCTCTGAGGGTTTTCAAGACAGTTGCTCTATAATACCAATGGATTCTTTCAAACTATATCCTAACTTGGCTCAAATTAATGTAGTAACATCCTGCTTTCCTGGGTCAGTGTTAAGCCATTCTGGATGTATTGGCTAAGAATGCTATAACAAATTACCACAAACTTGGTGACATTAGACAAAGAAAAAACACATTATTTTATACTTTTTGAGAACAGAAATACAAAATAATTTTCACTGGGCTGAAATCAAGGTGTCAGCAGGCCAAGCTGTTTACAGAAGCTCTAAGGAACAGTCTATTATTTGACTTGCCAACTACTGGTGGCTGTATCACCCAATCTATGCCCCCATGGTCACAGTGCCTTCTCTTCTAAGTTCATGCTCTTCTGCTTCCCTTTTATAAGAAAGCCTGTGATTATATTTGGAGCCTATGTAGGTAATCTATTTCATGATCTATTTGCATATATGGTTATTCAGTCTATCATACTGGACAAGGGGGAAGGGGACACTCCATGAGCATATATGCTACTCTTTTTGTTCTCCTCTCCATAGGTGGTGATGTGTGGAAAATAGAAGAAGAGTTAACATTGAAAGAGAGCTCATTCTAGGGGTGCAGTGAAGTCTGCCTAAAGTGTTCAAGAGTACATATGTTTGCTAGATCTGTTCATGTTATAAAAGTAATGTCCTGCTGTTTCAGTAGTAAAGAATCCACACAATGCAGGAGACACAGGTTTGATCCTTGAGTTAGGAAGATCCCCTGGAGAAGGAAATGGCTACCCATTCCAGCATTCTTGCCTGGGAAATCCCATGAACAGAGGAGCCTGGTGGGCTGCAGTTCATGGGGTCACAAAAGAATAGATACAATTAAGTGATTAAATAACAACAATGCTATGAAACTCTGAGTGACAAATTTAAAAATTATCATGCCCATTTCCTGCATATCCTAAATAAGATTTGCATTTGTGGTTGCCATCAATGAGTGAGAGTCCTTGAAATACAGTAGTATTTTCAGGTGGCATGATGGACAATGCAGCATCATATATAATGAGGTAACCAATACTGAACAAACGGTACTCTATTGGTAAAATGTACAGGCAAGAAGACCAATATTGCTTCAATAATAATAGGTTTCAAAGATTCACATCTCTCACATTTTTCTCATGGTGGTAGATGTGAAAATAGTTAAGGGCACACTTCACAATAAAGAACACAAAGAAATGATTCCTAGACATGAACAGAAAGAGATAACCCCTGAATGATACAAATACTCTTCTCATGCACTGATTGGACAAGAAGCAAATATTTAAGTACCTCTTTTCTACTCATTATCCTAAAACTTCCTTAGTAAACCACTATACCTCACATAGGTACATGCATTTTGGAATATATTTTTAAAATCAAATTATTTACATATATGGGGTCTCAGAAAAAAATTTGTCTGGGACCCCACAAATCCTAAACAGCTCTGACGTCTTGTATATACTGTGACCATGAGAGGGGAAAAAAATTTTACTAATGTTGAAAATTCAGGGACAAAATTGTTCACCTATTCTATTATATGACAAATTATGTAAGCAACCACTGTGAAATTCTATTAGATTTGGATTCATATTAAAATCGATGGAATTTTTGTAGAGACAAGGGTTTTTAATGTAAGTTTTATCTCAACTGAAGTAGGAAACTTCATGAGAGTAGGAAGTGACTTTTATTTCTTTAATCTTCTGAGGGAGTGTTTTTGGTTGTCACAATGATCGTGGAAAATGATGGACATATAGTGGGCAGGGAACTTCAATCTGTGGCACAGTCTAGCACTATAAAAAAGAATAATCCTGCAACCAAAAAATCTGGTTTAAATGATCTGAGTTTTAAACCAAAATCGTATTTAACTTCCAAAAATGTTTTTTAAAACTTTGCCATCCTCATGATCTTCCCACACTCAATAATTAAATATGTAAGATCTTCATGATTAGTGGAATTATTACTCCAACCTGAAATATTCATTGAAAAGCATGTCAAATAAGGCAGCTTCTCCAGATTCTGCCTCAGTAAAATGAATACCTACAAGAAAAGCTCCACTAAACCAGAAGTTTCCCTCAGTTGGTTTTCACAGAAAGTTTATTTTGAAGCTATTATTATTCAAATATAAAAAGAACTCAACAAAACTGTGAATCACTATCATTAATTATTCACTGGGATTAAGGAATTGGTTATAATCATGTCTCCCTTTAATCCTGTTTTATTCATTTATATTCTTGGCAAACTCTCCTGCTAAATGGATTCGAGCTCACTGTGGGGACCCAGAGAAAGAATGGAAGGTCCCTAGGGTCAAAGAGAAGCCTTTGCTTAAATTTGATAAAATAAATTAGCATGGGATTATGGGTGCTATTAGCATAAAATCCCCCACTGCTGCTGCTCCAGCCTTCAGGAGAATGTTCAGTGATCATGTTGATTCTTGCCTGATTTTCCATGAAATTACAGCTTCTCATATATCCACCCCAAAATAGTCAGACAGTGTGAGAAGTTACTGTTCTTTGAAAATATGTTAATGTGTGTGTGTCTGTGTGTCTAATGTTTATACATGCTGGCATAGGGAAGAAAAAATCTAGGTAGCCTTCAATCTCACAAAAGACCTCCAGGATCATGAGTGGTCCATCCAGCATTACTCTGGCAGTGGAACAAAGAACAGGATATTTCCCTTAAAATATCACTTCCAAAGTTTAGACCTGTGCAGAAGTGTCTCTAACTTTACTTTTGCTCTTCTGTGACTTTAGTTATGAATTCTAGCACTTGAGTCATTATTAAGATTAAGCCTTAGGTTTCCCTCAAAAAAAAAAAAAAAAAAAAAGCCCTGTATCCTTGGTATATACTGGCTAAAGTTCTGCTGCTTCTTCATAGACTTTAACATTAGCTCATCTGGAGTTTAAAGAGTGTTCCCAGTGTTCTGGGTTTTGTTGAACACACCTACATTTCCCCTGTGTGTTCTGTTCATTATTTTAGATTTCAGTGTTATTTACAACGAGTTTCAATTTCTCAGCTGAAGGTACTGTGTGGAATTTCACTCTCCTGGAGTAGAAAACTTGAATGTACGTTATTTTATGAAATATATTCCTGGATTTGCAAATCAGTCATGTTTTAAACTAATTGAATCTATCTTTAAATAATCTAACTTGTTTCAGAATATTTTGTATTGTGAGATCAGCTTTTTTTTCCTGACATAAATTCCATTCCTGTCTAGAATGATTGGTTTTGTTTTTTTAAAAAATCCAACACTAAAGTCAAGATTCTTTTTTACAATTTTATTACTTGTCACCAGATGATTTTGGTGTTCGGGGGATTTTGAAGAGGACAGAGATTTAAACCTACTTTCAGAAAGTTTGAAATTAGAAGGAAAATTAGCTGAAGAACCTTGCCATATACTTACATCTTACCACTGCTTGTCTATGGCTGGAGGATGGCTGTTAGAATATAACAAAACTGGATTTGAACAAATTTCTTCTCTCTATTGACTAGGTAAATTTGAACAGGAGACTTAAACTCCTAGAACCTCTATTTTTGGGTTAAGTTAAGGTTTAACATAATTATATTGATGAATATAATCACATATGTGTCATACAGTTAATAGGGATCACAGGAAATACTGAATGTGAATTTCTCAAGAGAGGGTCGGATGACACATTGGAGACACCTAACAAATATGACCACCACCTACACCCCACTGTCCTATTGGTGAGCAACCATTTTGCTCTTGGGACAAACTGAACTGCTATCCTTAAACCTTGATAGTACCAGGAAAATGTATAGCCACAAGGGCTTAGGTCAGAGGTTTCTAGCCTTTTATATATCATGAAACACATAGAAAATCATATTTGTGAGGTGCACAGGAACCTATAAGAACATGGCCCAAGTTCTCTGTTTCCCCTCTCTCTACACACACACAGGCCAATTGACAGCTGAAGGAATCAATAAATCAGCAATGCTAGGCCCTAGAACTGTGGGAAGCTGACTTAGGATTCTGGACAATGTCATGTGGGCATCTGGAGAACAATGCAGTTTCCTCTATCTGCACCTTTAAAGCAATGATGCAATTTAGAAAATGAAGTCACTAGAGTTTAACCAACAGAGGAATTGCTCACACTATCATTAAAGAGTATTCTGTACCTGAAATTGGAGGATAAAGAAGAGTTCCTTAATACTGTAAGATAAATTGGTCTAAAAAAGAAAATCGTGATTTTTGAGTCGGAGATACCATTCAGCTGCTCTTCCTTGATTGATCTGTAAGTAAAATTAAGTACTCATCTTGTGTACGACGTGGGCAACTCTGGCCAACCTGCATTTCTAAATCCCACTTTACATAGATAACAGCACTAGAAGGGCCTCCAAGATCAAAAGATGTGAAAACCTTGAGTACTGTTACTCCTAGGAGGTACAAGACCTCCTTCAGCCCACCAACACCAAACTAGCAAGTTGCTAGGCTGGGACTGAGGTACTCACCAGTGACTCATTATCCTGGAGCTAATGCTGCTGCTGCTAAGTCGCTTCACTCGTGTCCAACTCTGTGTGACCCCATAGATGGCAGCCCACCAGGCTCCCCCATCCCTGGGATTCTCTAGGCAAGAACACTGGAGTGGGTTGCCATTTCCTTCTCCAATGCATGAAAGTTAAAGTCAAAGTGAAGTCGCTTAGTCATGTCTGACTCTTAGCGACCCCATGGACTGCAGTCCACCAGGCTCCTCCATCCATGGAATTTTCCAGGCAAGAGTACTGGAGTAGGGTGCCATTGCCTTCTCCAGGAGATACTGCTATCAGTTAGCAAATGAAAAACCTAAGGTTGCTTTGCAAAACTTAGTTATTTCATTTTATGAAATTTGTATATGGGCTGTTAAAAGTTATTTGATATTAAAAATGTGAGAGGGAAACTCCACTTGGACTGGCACAGTGGGAATAACATTTAAATAAATGACTAAGCCTGACATCCAAATAGTTTATTTTTCAATACCCCACCATTCTTCATGATAATTCTCAGCCATAACCATAATGCTTTTGGTATCAACCTTGTTTATTACACCTCAAGAATGCTATCTTTTTTGCCTTTAATCTGATTCTAAGTGCTTTATCTTAAGAACATATTGGACTATCCGCAAGCAAAAAAGAGGAGCCAGAAATGCTTTTGTACCAGTCTGCCTCTGCTTTGCTCTTATTCAGAGGTGTGCAGTCATAAAGACTGTCCAATCAGAGTCAAGTTCTCCAAAGGTGGAGAGGGTTTCAATGGTCAGTCCTAAAGCAAAAGAACTTATTTCATTTTTTTTTTTTCTATTAGAAATTTGGCTCCTCTGCTTATTCTGAGAGCAGGAAATTTGTTTTAAGGACTACTCTTTCTGTCAGCAGTAGATATTGATTTTTCAGATTCTTTGTCTAAGAAGCCCAGACATAATGTTCACTGGCTCTGAATTTCAAAGACCTTTTGGTTTGAGCAACAATCAATGTTGATTCAGACCCTGCTTCCCATGAAGTCTTTCCTTTTTGTCAAATCTACAGGTGAGAATCAGCTGGAAATGAAGGGCCCACTGTGCCTCAGGGCTGTCCTACAATGTTCCATGAAACCTTGTGCCACAGAGGGGTTCAAAGCCCATTGTAGTATATTCTGACTGTTCAGACCTGCCTTCTCAGTCCTGAGATGGAGAAGCTTGATAGAATTGGGGGAAGAAACATGACACAAGAGCCCCCAAATCAGGTCCTATACCTCATCTGGTCACCAAAGTACTTTCCTCTCAAGGATCCATTTCCTCTTTTGCACAATAAGAATATTGGACTAGATTATACATTCTGGTTGGGAGTAATGGGGGAATTATTGCTCCCTAGCAGGCAAAAAGAGATTCTTGAAGGATTAGAAAATTCTTATCTACAACATTGGCTTGTGATCTTTCAAAGTTTGACCCAACTCCCCCAAAATCATATTCTTAAGAATTAATTTTCCTTGTTATGAAGAATTTAAATATAATTAATTTTTATTCATAAGGGTGAGATAATAGAAAAAGAAAATTGTAGAAACAATGATTTGGATGATTTGTAAGCTCTCTAGAATACTGACATTGTGATATTAAATGAAAAACAGGAATTTCCATTAGATGATAAGACCTAGAAAATGAGTTTTATGTAATTTTATTGGTTCAAATTTGCAAAATCTTTGTAAACTCTGTCTACTACCAGATAGACAGATGTCATTGTTGTTTAGTTGCTTCAGTTCAGTTCAGTTCAGTCGCTCAGTCATGACCGACTCTTTGCGACCTCATTAATTGCAGCACGCCAGACCTCCCTGTCCATCACCAACTCCCGGAGTTCACTCAAACTCATGTCCATCCAGTCAGTGATGTCATCCAGCCATCTCATCTTCTGTCGGCCCCTTCTCCTCCTGCCCTCAAACTTTCCCAGCATCAAGGTCTTTCCAAATGAGTCAGCTCTTCGCATCAAGTGGCCAAAGTATTGGACTTTCAGCTGCAACATCAATCCTTCCAATAAACACCCAGGACTAATCTCCTTTAGAATGGACTGTTTGGATCTCCTTGTAGTCCCAGGGACTCTCAAGAGTCTTCTCCAACACCAGAGTTCAAAAGCATCAATTCTTCAGCACTCAGCTTTCTTCACAGTCCAACTCTCACATCCATATATGACTACTGGAAAAACCATAGCCTTGACTAGATGGAACTTTGTGGGCAAAGTAATGTATCTGCTTTTGAATATGCTATCTAGGTTGGTCATAGCTTTCCTTCCAAGGAGTAAGCATCTTTTAATTTCATGGCTCCAATCACCATCTGCAGTGATTTTTGAGCCCCCCAAAATAAAGTATGACACTGTTTCCACTGTTTCCCCATCTATTTGCCATGAAGTGATGGGACCAGTTGCCATGATCTTTGTTTTCTGAATGTTGAGCTTTAAGCCAACTTTTTCAATCTCCTCTTTCACTTTCATCAAGAGGATTTTTAATTCCTCTTCACTTTCTGCCATAAGGGTGGTGTCATCTGCATATATGAGGCTATTGATATTTCTCCTGGAAATCTTGATTCCAACTTGTGTTTCTTCCAGCCCAGTGTTTCTCATGATGTACTCTGCATAGAAGTTAAATAAGCAGGCTGACAATATACAGCCTTGACATACTCCTTTTCCTATTTGGAACCAGTCTGTTGTTCCATGTCCAGTTCTAACTGTTGCTTCCTAGGTTTCTCAAGAGGCAGGTCAGGTGGTCTGGTATTCCCATCTCTTTCAGAATTTTCCACAGTTTATTGTTATCCACACAGTCAAAGGCTTTGGCTTTGTCAATAAAGCAGAAATCGATATTTTTCTGGAACTCTCTTGCTTTTTCGATGATCCAGAGGATGTTTGCAGTTTGATCTCTGGTTCCTCTGCCTTTTTTAAAACCAGCTTGAACATCTGGAAATTCATGGTTCACGTATTGCTGAGGCCTGGCTTGGAGAATTTTGAGCATTACTTTACTAGCGTGTGAGATGAGTGCAATTATGCAGTAGTTTGAGCATTCTTTGGCATTGCCTTTCTTTGGGATTGGAATGAAAACTGACCTTTTCCAGTCCTCTGTCCACTGCTGAGTTTTCCAAATTTGCTCATGTCCAATTCTTTGCTTCTCCATGGAATGGTAGCCAAATTGCTCCTCTGTCCATGGGATTCTCCAGGCAAGAATACTAGAATAAGTGCCATTTCCTTCTCTGGGGGATCTTTTAGACACAGGGATTGAACGCCCACCTCCTTCATATAGGACCTAACTATATCAATGTTACAATTCTTCAGGCACAAATAATTAAGAAACCAACAGCATTTTCTTAAAATATAATTCTTCTGAAAAAGAAAGAATTTTAAAAAGCATAATTATTTATCTAAATTTGATGCAAAGGCAGATGTCATTTAGATTAAGATACAAGGAAATGACAATTATCTAGGGTTCAATACTTTCTTAAAATTTCCAACCAATATTAGGAATTGCTTCATTTAATATTTGTCCCAATTCTTTAAAAACATAGTTAACCATTTCTTCTTTTTTTTACCTTTAATTCATTTATTTACTTAATTTTTAAAAATTTATTGATTTTAATTGGAGGCTAATTACTTTACAATATTGTAGTGTGTTTTGCCATGTATTGACATGAATCAGCCATGGGTGTACATGTGTTCCCCATCCCCTGCCCACCTCCCTCCTGATCTTATCCCTCAGGGTCATCCTAGTGCACCAGCCCTGAGCACACTGTCTCATGCATCAAATCTGGACTGGAGATCTGTTTCACATATGAAAATATACATGTTTCAATGCTATTCTCTCAAATCATCCAGCCCTCGCCTTCTCCCAAGAAGTCCAACAGTCTGTTCTTTACAGCTGTGTTTCTTTTGCTGTCTTGCCTATAGGATTATTGTTACCATATTACTAAATTCCATATATATGCATTAATACACTGTATTGGTGCTTTTCTTTCTCACTTACTTCATTCTGTATAATAGGCTCCAGTTTCATCCACCTCATTAGAACTGATTCAAATGTATTCTTTTTAATGGCTGAGTAATATTCCATTGTGTATGTATGTACCACAGCTTTCTTATCGACATCAGATCAGATCAGATCAGTCGTTCAGTCGTGTCCGACTCTTTGCCACCCCATGAATTGCAACACGCCAGGCCTCCCTGTCCATCACCAACTTCTGGAGTTCACCCAGACTCACGTCCATCGAGTCAGTGATGCTATCCAGCCATCTCATCCTCTGTCGTCCCCTTCTCCTCCTGCCCCCATCCCTCCCAGCATCAGAATCTTTTCCAATGAATCAACTCTTCACATGAGGTAGCCAAAGTACTGGACTTTCAGCTTCAGCATCATTCCTTCCAAAGAAATCCCAGGGCTGATGTCCTTCAGAATGGACTGGTTGGATCTCCTTGCAATCCAAGGGACTCTCAAGAGTCTTCTCCAACACCACAGTTCAAAAGCATCAATTCTTCGGCGCTCAGCCTTCTTCACAGTCCAACTCTCATATCCATTCATGACCACAGGGAAAACCATAGCCTTGACTAGACGAACCTTTGTTGGCAAAGTAATGTCTCTGCTTTTGAATATGCTGTCTAGGTTGGTCATAACTTTCCTTCCAAGGAGTAAATGTCTTTTAATTTCATGGCTGAAGTCACCATCTGTAGTGATTTTGGAGCCCAGAAAAATAAAGTCTGATACTGTTTCCACTGTTTTCCCATCTATTTCCCATGAAGTGTTGGGACCAGATGCCATGATCTTCGTTTTCTGAATGTTGAGCTTTAAGCCAACTTTTTCACTCTCCTCTTTCACTTTCATCAAGAGGCTTTTGAGTTCCTCTTCACTTTCTGCCATAAGGGTGGTGTCATCTGCATATCTGAGGTTATTGATATTTCTCCCGGCAATCTTGATTCCAGTTTGTGTTTCTTCCAGTCCAGTGTTTCTCATGATGTATTCTGCATATGTTTGCTTCCATGTCTTGTCTATTATAAACAGTGCTGCGATTAACATTGGGATACACGTGTCTTTTTCAATTTTGGTTTCCTCGGTGCATATGCCCAGCAGTGGGATTGCTGGGTCATATGGCAGTTCTATTTCCAGTTTTTTAAGGAATCTCCACCCTGTTCTCCATAGTGGCTGTACTAGTTTGCATTCCCACCAACAGTGTAAGAGGGTTCCCTTTTCTCCACACCCTCTCTAGCGTTTATTGTTTGTAGATTTTTGCAAAGCAGCCATTCTGACCAGTGTGAGAGGGTACCACATTGTGGTTTTGATTTGCATTTCTCTGATAATGAGTGATGTTGAGCATCTTTTCATGTGTTTGTTAGCCATCTGTATGTCTTCTTTGGAGAAATGTCTGTTTAGTTCTTTGGCCCATTTTTTTGATTGGGTCATTTATTTTTCTGCAATTGAACTGCAGGAGTTGCTGGTATATTTTTGAGATTAATTCTTTGTCAGTTGCTTTATTTTCTATTATTTTTCTCCCATTCTGAAGGCTGTCTTTTCACCTTGCTTATAGTTTCCTTGGTTTTGCAGAAGCCTTTAATTTTAATTAGGTCCCATTTGTTTATTTTTGCTTTTATTTCCATTACTCTGGCAGGTGAGTCACAGAGGATCCCTCTGTGACTTATGTGAGAGAATGTTTTGCCTATGTTTTCCTCTAGAAGTTTTATAGTTTCTGGTCTTATGTTTAGATCTTTAATCCATTTTTAGTTTATTTTTTTTTTAATTTTATTTTATTTTTAAACTTTACATAATTGTATTAGTTTTGCCAAACATCAAAATGAATCCACCACAGGTATACATGTGTTCTGCTTTTCCTTATATCAATACTGCTTTTCTTTTTTTTTTTTTTTTTGATGTTTAATTTTATTTTATTTTTAAACTTTACATAACTGTATTAGATTTGCCAAATATCAAAATGAATCCGCCACAGGTATACATGTGTTCCCCATCCTGAACCCTTCTCCCTCCTCCCTCCCCATTCTTGTGTATAATGTTAGAAAGTGTTCTAGTTTCATCCTCTTACAAGTGGTTGACCAGTTTTCCCAGCACCACTTGTAAAAGAGATTGTCTTTTCTCCATTGTATATTCTTGCCTCCTTTGTCAAATATAAGTTGTCCATAGGTGCATGGATTTACCTCTGAGCTTTCTATTTTGTTCCATTGATCTATATTTCTGCCTTTGTGCCAATACCATACTGTCTTAATGACTGTTGCTTTGTAGTAGAGCCTGAAGTCAGGCAGGTTGATTCCTCCAGGTCCATTCTTCTTTTTCAAGATTGCTTTGGCTATTCGAGATTTTTTGTATTTCCATACAAATTGTGAAATTATTTGTTCTAGTTCTGTGAAAAATACCATTCGCAACATGATAGGGATTGCATTGAATCTATAGATTGCTTTGGGTAGTATACTCATTTTCACTATACTGATTCTTCCAATCCATGAACATGGTATATTTCTCCATCTATTTGTGTCCTCTTTGATTTCTTTCATCAGTGTTTTATAGTTTTCTATATATAGGTCTTCTATCTTCAGGTAGATTTATTCCTAAGTATTTTATCCTTTTTGTTGCAATGGTGAATGGGATTGTTTCCTTAACTTCCCTTTCTGTTTTCTCATTGTTAGTGTATAGGGTTGCAAGGGATTTCTGTGTTCTGATTTTATATCCTGCAACTTTACTATATTCATTGATTAGCTCTAGTAATTTTCTGGTGGAGTCTTTAGGGTTTTCTATGTAGAGGATCATGTCATCTGCAAACAGTGAGAGTTTTACTTCTTCTTTTTCAATCTAGATTCCTTTTATTTTTATTTTTCTGCTTTGATTCCTGTGGCCAAAACTTCCAAAACTATGTTGAATAATAGTGTTGAGAATGGGCACCCTTGTCTTATTCCTGACTTTAGGGGAAATGCTTTCAATTTTTCACCACTGAGGATAATGTTTGCTGTGGGTTTGTCATATATGGATTTTATTACGTTGAGGTATGTTCCTTCTATGCCTGCCTTCTGGAGTTTTTTTTTTTTTTTTTTAATCATAAATGGATGTTGAATTTTGTCAAGGCTTTCTCTGCATCTATGGAGATAATCATATTGTTTTTATATTTCATTTTGTTAATGTGGTGTATTACATTAATTGATTTGTGAATATTGAAGAACCCTTGCATCCCTAGGAGAAAGCCCACTTGGTCATGATGTATGATCTTTGTAATATGTTCTTGGATTCTGTTTGCTAGGATTTTGTTATGGATTTTTGCATCTATGTTCATCAGTGATATTGGCCTGTAGTTTTCTTTTTTTGTGGCATCTTTTTTGGGGTTTGGTATTAGGGTGATGATGGCCTCATAGAATGAGTTTGGAAGTTTACTTTCCTCTGCAGTTTTCTGGAAGAGTTTGAGTAGGATAGGTGTTAGCTCTTCTCTAAATTTTTGGTAGAATTCAGCTGTGAAGCCATCTGGTCCTGGGCTTTTGTTTGCTGGAAGATTTCTGATTATAGTTTCTATCTCCATGCTTGTGATCGTTCTGTTAAGATTTTCTATTTCTTCCTGGTTCAGTTTTGGAAAGTTGTACTTTTCTAAGAGTTTGTCCATTTCTTCCAAGTTGTCCATTTTATTGGCATATAGTTGCTGAGTAGTCTCTTATGATCCTTTGTATTTCTGTGTTGTCTGTTGTGATTTCTCCATTTTCATTTCTAGTTGTGTTGATTTGATTCTTCTCCCTTTGTTTCTTGATGATTCTGGCTAATGCTTAGTCTATTTTATTTATCTTCTCAAAGAATCCACTTTTAGCTTTGTTGATTTTTGTTATGATCTCTTTTGTTTCTTTTGCATTTATTTCTGCCCTAATTTTTAAGATTTCTTTCCTTCTGCTAACCCTGGGGTTCTTCATTTCTTCCTTCTCTAGTTGCTTTAGGTGTAGAGTTAGGTTACTTATTTGACTTTTTTCTTGTTTCTTGAGGTAAGCCTGTATTGCTATGAACCTTCCCCTTAGCGCTACTTTTATAGTATCCCATAGGTTTTGGGTTGTTGTGTTTTCATTTTAATTCCTTTTTATGCATATTTTGATTTCTTTTTTGATTTTTTTTCTGTGATCTGTTGGTTTTTCAGAAGCGTGTTGTTCAGCCTAGTTATGTTGGAATTTTTTGAATTTTTAATAGTTTTTCTCATGTAATTTACATCTAATCTTACTGCATTGTGGTCAGAAAAGATCCTTGGAATGATTTCAATTTTTTTTTTTTTTAATTACCAAGGCTAGATTTATGGCCCAGGATGTGATCTATCCTGGAGAAGTTTCCATGTGCACTTGAGAAAAAGGTGAAATTCATTGTTTTGGGGTAAAATGTCCTATGGATATCAATTAGGACTAACTGGTCCATTGTATCATTTAAACTTTGTGTTTCTTTGTTAATTTTTTGGTTTAGTTGATCTATCCATAGGTGTAAGTGGGATATTAAAGTCTCCCACTGTTATTGTGTTATTCTTAATTTCCCATTCATACCTGTTAGCATTTGCCTTCCATATTGCAGTGCTCCTATTTTGGGCACATATATATTTATAATAGTTATATCTTCTTCTTGGATTGATCCTTTGATCATTATGCAGTGTCCTTCTTTTTCTCTTTTCACAGCCTTTATTTCATAGTCTATTTTATCTGATATGAGTATTGCTACTCCTGCTTTCTTTTGGTCTCCATTTGCATGAAATATCTTTTTCCAACCCTTCACTTTCAGTCTGTATGTGTCCCTTGTTTTGAGGTGGGTCTCTTGTAGACAGCATATATAAGGGTCTTGCTTTTGTATCCATACAGCTAGTCTTTGTCTTTTGGTTGAGGCATTCAACCTATTTACATTTAAGCTAATTATTGATAAGTACGATCCCGTTGCCATTTACTTTGTTGTTTTGGGTTCAAGTTTATACACCTTTTCTGTGTTTCCTGTCTAGAGAAGGTTTTTAGCATTTGTTGAAGAGCTGGTTTGGTGGTGCTGAATTCTCTTAGCTTTTCCTTGTCTGTAAAGCTTTTGATTTCTTCTTCATATTTGAATGTAATTCTTGCTGGCTACAGTAATCTGGGTCGTAGGTTTTTCTCTTTCACTACTTTAAGTATGTCCTGCCATTCCCTTCTGACATGAAGAGTTTCTTTTGAAAGATCAGCTGTTCTCCTTATGGGGGTCCCCTTATGGGTTATTTGTTTTTTTTCCCTTGCTGCTTTTAGTATTTGTTCTTTGTGTTTGATCTTTGTTAATTTGATTAATATATGCCTTAGGGTGTTTTTGCCTTGGATTTATCCTGTTTGGGACTCTCTGGATTTCTTGGATTTGGGTGACTATCTCCTTCCCCATTTTAGGGAAGTTTTCATCTATTAACTTCTCAAGTATTTTCTCATGGCCTTTCATTTTGTCTTCTTCTTCTGGGACCCCTATGATTTGAATGTTGGTGCGTTTGACATTGTCCTAGAGGTCTCTGAGGTTGTCCTCATTTCTTTTAATTCTTTTTTTCTTTTTTCCTTTCTGCTTCATTTATTTCCATCATTCTATTTTCTACCTTACTTATCCTATCTTTTGCCTCAGTTTTTCTACTGTTGATTCTCTCCAGAGTGTTTTTGATCTCATTTATTGCATTATTCATTATTGATTGACTCTTTTTTATTTCTTCTATGTCCTTGTTAAATATTTCTTGCGCCTTCTCAATCCTTGTCTCCAGGCTATTTATCTATAACTCCATTTTGTTTTCAAGATTTTGGATCATATTTACTATCATTATTCTGAATTCTTTTGCAGGCAGACTCCGTATCTCCTCTTCTTTTGTTTGGCTTGGTGGGCATTTATCATGTTCCTTTACCTGCTGAGTATTTCTCTGCCTTTTCATCTTGGTTAGATTGCTGTGTTTGGGGTGGCCTTTTTGTATTCTGGCAGTTTGTGGCTCCTCTTATTTTGGAGGTTCCTCCCTGTGGGTTGGATTGGTGTTCTGGTGGGTGGAGCAGGATTTTTTTCTCTCTGGAGGTCAATGAAGTGTCCAGTAGTGAGATTTGAGATGTCTATGTGTTTGACGTGACTTTGGACAGCCTGTATATTAAAACTCAGGGCTATGTTCCTGCATTGCTGGAGAATTTGCATGGTATGTCTTGCTCTGGAACTTGTTGGCTCTTGGGTGGAGCTTGGTTTCAGTGTAGGTATGGTGGCTTTTGGATGAGCTCTTATCAATTAATGTTCCCTGGAGTCAGGAGTTCTCAAGTGTTTTCAGTTTTTGAACTTAAGCCTCCTGCTTCTGGTTTTCAGTCTTATTCTTACAGTAGCCTCAAGATTTCTCCATCCATACAGCAATGATGCTAAAACATCTAGGTTAATGCAGTAAAGAGTCTCCACAATGAGGGACACCCAGAAAGATTTGCTGCGTTACATGGAGAAGAGAAGAAGGATGAGGGAGATAGAGTTGACCAGGAGGAGAAGATGGGGAATCAAAAGGGGAGAGAGAAATCTAGCCAGTAATCAAATCCTTATGTGTTCTCCACAGCCTAGAACACCCAGAGAGGTTTACAGAGTTACATAGAGAAGAGAAGAAGGAGGAAGGAGATATAGGTGACCAGGAGGAGAAGGGGGGAGGGTCAAATGGAGAGAGACAGATCTAGCCAGTAATCAGTTCCCTAAGTGTTCTCCACAGCCTGGAATATCCAAAGAGATTCTCAGAGTTGGGTAGAGAAGAGAAGGGGAAGGAAGGAGATAAAGGTGACCTAGGGGAGCAAAAGAGAGTCAAAAGGGGGAGAGGGCAATCAAGCCAGTAATCACATTCCTAAGTAAAAATGGGTACTGAAGATTGGATTCTTAAAGGTACAAAATCGATAATAAATGCCAAAAAGCAAGGATTAAAAATCTAGAGTAGAGGTTAGACTCTCAAAAATACAATATTAAAAAAAAAGAAAAAAATCACAAAGATTATAAAAAATATCTATGAAGTTTGCTTTAAAATAGGGTCTTTATTATTTTTTTTGCAAGGCAATAGTAGGATATAGAAATGAAAATTAAAGGAGTAATAAAGAACTTAAAAAAATTGTAATGATAATAGTAAAAATATATCTAGGAATTTCTCTGCAGCTGTTGTGGGCAGTGTGGGGTGAGTTCAGATAGTTCCTTGATCCAGCTTATACTTCTCAAGATCTATAGGTTCCTTCCAATGTAGTCAGTGCTAACGACAGAGCTTTAATCTGTTGCACCTGTCACTTCCAAAGCGGTTCCCTCTGTTTATTTTGGCTTCTTCTGTTTTTAAGTCTCTTCAATGTCTAATTTCGGCCCTGACACAAGGGGGCGAAGGTGGTCACTTATTTAGGCTCATTTGTTCAATCGTGCTGTGGGGAGGGAGGAACACTGCAAACAAATATCACTGGCATGTGTGGTGAGTGCTCGCAGTGTCTTGGCCACACTGGGTTTGCCCCTGCTCATGGCGTGTATGCTTTCCTGATCTGCAGTGCTCAGGCTCCAGGTTGCTCTGCCAGGAACTATCTGAGGCGGGCCCTGGGTTGCGTGCATTTCCCAGGTCTAAGTCTCTCAGGGTCAGGTTCTCAGGTACTCCACAAAGGTGCAGAATTGGTTGGGCCTGCATTTTGTGCCCTCCCCAGGTCTCAGCAGCTCAGGAGACAGGTGCTTGGCGAGTGCACTCTCCTTAGGTGGGCAGTGTGTCTTATCACCTCACCTGTCCCAGCGACTCAGTTTCCTGGGTGCACAGCAGGAACACCTTCTCAGGTGTGCCCTGTGTCTCTTCTAGGGAGCTAATCTCTGGCTGCAACCCTCTCGGCAGATGTCATCCATATAAGATCCTAGGAAGACTTGGTTGGCAACTGGGAGCCTGCTTGCAGTTTGGTGGAGGATACCATCACTGGGGATGGGTTTGCCCCTTTCTGGCCCTGGCTGCCACCCGCCTGCCTCCCTGCCTCCAGCAGGAGATGGGCCAGTCTCCTGCTGGCTAGCTGTCCTCTGGTATTCACTCAGTCCTTTGTCTGTAGCAGCTTGGCAGAACATTAGGTTAGGGCTTTTCGTGGGAAAGTTCTCTCTCTCTTCTCTCTCTCTCTCTCTCTCTCTGGCTATCCCACAGTTCGGGTTGCTATCTCACCTTAGCTCCCTCATATTGCCCTCAGGGCATTCAGTCCCGGTCCTTCAGTTCAGTTCAGTTCAGTCACTCAGTCGTGTCCAGCCCTTTGCGACTCTATGAATCAGAGCACGCCAGGCCTCCCTCTCTGTCACCAACTCCCAGAGTTCACTCAAACTCATGGCCATCGAGTCAGTGATACCATCCAACTCTCACATTCATACATGATCACTGGAAAAACCATAGCCTTGACTAGATGGACCTTTGTTGGCAAAGTAATATCTCTGCTTTTTAATATGCTATCTAAGTTGTATGGATGTGAGAGTTGGACTGTGAAGAAAGCTGAGCCCCGAATAATTGATGCTTTTCAACTGTGGTGTTGGAGAAGACTCTTGAGAGTCCCTTGGACTGCAGGGAGATCCAACCAGTCCATTCTAAAGGAGATCAGCCCTCAGTGTTCTTTGGAAGGAATGACGCTAAAGCTGAAACTCCAGTACTTTGGCCACCTCATGCGAAGAGTTGATTCATTGGAAAAGACTCTGATGCTGGGAGGGATTGGGGGCAGGAGGAAAAGGGGATGACAGAAGATGAGATGGCTGGATGGCATCACTGACTCAATGGATATGAGTTTGAGTGAACTCCAGGAGTTGGTGAGAGACAGGGAGGCCTGGTGTGCTTCATTTCATGGGGTCGCAAAGAGTCGGACACGACTGAATTACTGAACTGAACTGAAGTTGGTCATAACTTTCCTTCCAAGGAGTAAGCGTCTTTTAATTTCATGGCTGCAAAAACCATCTGCAGTGATTTTGGAGCCCGAAAACATAAAGTCTGACATTGTTTCCACTGTTTCCCCATCTATTTCCCATGAGTGATGTGACCAGATGCCATGATCTTAGTTTTCTGAATGTTGAGCTTTAAGCCAACTTTTTCACTCTCCTATTTCACTTTCATCAAGAGGCTTTTTAGTTCCTCTTCACTTTCTGCCATAAGGGTGGTGTCATCTGCATATCTGAGGTTATTGATATCTGTCCCGGCAATCTTGATTCCAGCTTGTGCTTTTTCCAGCCCAGCGTTTCTCATGATGTACTGTGCATAGAAGTTAAATAAGCAGGGTGACAATATGTAGCCTTGACGTACTCCTTTTCCTATTTGGAGCCAGTCTGTTGTTCCATGTCCAGTTCTAACTGTTGTCTCCTGACCTGCATATAGGTGTCTCAAGAGGCAGGCCAGGTGGTCTGGTATTCCCATCTCTTTCAGAATTTTCCACAGTTTATTGTGATCCACACAGTCAAAGGCTTTGGCATAGTCAATAAAGCAGAAATCGATGTTTTTCTGGAACTCTCTTGCTTTTTCCATGATCCAGAGGATGTTGGCAATTTGATCTCTGGTTCCTCTGCTTTTTCTAAAACCAGCTTGAACATCTGGAAGTTCACAGTTCACGTATGGCTTGGAGAATTTTGAGCATCACTTTACTAGCATGTGAAATGAGTGCAATTGTGCAGTATTTTGAGCATTCTTTGGCATTGCCTTTCTTAGGGATTGGAATGAAAACTGACCTTTTCCTGTTCTGTGGCCACTGCTGAGTTTTCCAAATTTGGTGGCATATTGAGTGCAGCACTTCCACAGCCTCATCTTTCAGGATTTGAAATAGCTCAACTGGAATTCCATCACCTCCACTAGCTTTTTTCATACTGATGCCTTCTCAGGCCCACTTGACTTCACATTCCAGGATGTCTGGCTCTAGATGAGTGATCACACCATCGTGATTATCTGGGTCATGAAGCTCTTTTATGTATAGTTCTTGTGTGTATTCTTGCCACCTCTTCTTAATATCTTCTGCTTCTGTTAGGTCCATAGCATTTCTGTCCTTTATCGAGCCCATCTTTGCATGAAATGTTCCCTTTGTATCTCTAATTTTCTTGAAGAGCTCTCTAGTCTTTCCCATTCTGTTGTTTTTCTCTATTTCTTTGCATTGATCACTGAGGAAGGCTTTTTTTTTAAATTATTATCTCTTCTTGCTATTCTTTGGAACTCTGCATTCAGATGCTTATATCTTTCCTTTTCTCCTTTGCTTTGCTTCTCTTCTTTTCACAGCTATTTGTAAGGTCTCCTCAGACAGCCATTTTGCTTTTTTGCATTTCTTTTCCATGGGGATGGTCTTGATCCCTATCTCCTATGGCACAAACCTCATTCCATAGTTCATCAGGCACTCTATCTATCAGATCTAGTCCCATAAATCTATTATCACTTCTACTGTATAATCACAAGGGATTTGATTTAGGTCATATCTGAATGGTCTAGTGGTTTTCCCCACTTTCTTCAATTTAAGTCTGAATTTTGCAATAAGGAGTTCATGATCTGAGCCACAGTCAGCTCTCAGTCTTGTTTTTGCTGACTATGTAGAACTTCTCCATCTTTGGCTGCAAAGAATATAATCAGTCTGATTTTGGTGTTGACTATCTGGTGTTGTCCATGTGTAGAGTCTTCTTTTGTGTTGTTAGAATAGAGTATTTGTTAGAACCAGTGCGTTCTCTTGGAAAAACTCTATTAGCCTTTGCCCTGCTTCATTCTGTACCCCAAGGCCAATTTTGCCTGTTACTCCAGGTGTTTCTTGACTTCCTAATTTTTCATTCCAGTCCCCTATAACGAAAAGGACATCTTTTTTGGGTGTTAGTTCTAAAAGGTCTTGTAGGTCTTCATACAACCATTCAACTTCAGCTTCTTCAGCATACTTGTTGGGGAATAGACTTGGATTACCATGATTTTGAATGGTTTGCCTTGGAAATGAACAGAGATCATTCTGTCATTTTTGAGATTACATCCAAGTACTGCGTTTCAGACTCTTTTGTTGACCATGATCGCTACTCCATTTCTTCTAAGGGATTCCTGCCCACAGTAGTAGATATAATGGTCTTCTGAGTTAAATTCACCCATTCCAGTCCATTTTAGTTTCCTGATTCCTAGAATGTCAACATTCACTCTTGCCATCGCCTGTTTGACCACTTCCAATATGCCTTGATTCATGGACCTGACATTCCAGGTTCCTATGCAATATTGCTCTTTACAGCATTGGCCCTTGCTTCTATCACCAGTCACATCCACAACCGCGTATTGTTTTTGCTTTGGCTCCATCCCTTCATTCTTTCTGGAGTTATTTCTCCACTGATCTCCAGTAGCATATTGGGCACCTACCTACCCAGGGAGTTCCCCTTTCAGTTTTCTATCATTTTGCCTCTTCATACTGTTCATGGGGTTCTCAAGGCAAGAATACTGAAGAGGTTTGCCATTTCCTTCTCCAGTGGACCACATTCTGTCAGACCTCTCCACCATGACCCTCCTGTCTTGGGTGGCCCCATATGGCATGGCTCAGTTTCATTGAGTTAGACAAGGCTGTGATCAGTGTGATCAGATTGACTAGTTTTCTGTGATTATCATTTCAGTTTGTCTGCCCTCTGATGCCCTCTCACAACACCTAAAATCTTACTTGGGTTTCTCTTACCTTGGACTTGGGGTATCTCTTCACGGCTGTTCCAGGAAAGCGCAGCACTGCTCCTTAACTTGGACAAGGGATATTTCCTCATGGCCGCCCCTCCTGACCTTGGACGTGGAGCAGCTCCTCTTGGACCTCCTGCCCCCACGCAGCCACAGCTTCTTGGACGTGGGGTCCTGACCCTAAGCAATGCAGCCTGAGCCTCCCTGTTCAGCATTCACTTGCTGGTGGCAGAAGTGAGTGTCTGGGCTACTTCTCTGCTGGGAGTTGCCATTAGGCACATCATTTGTGGGTTTTATTTATTTATTTTTCCTCCCAGTTATGTTGTCCTCTGGGATTTCAAAACTCCCCACAGACCTGCTGGTGAGAGGGCTTCCTGGTGTTTGGAAACTTCTCCTCTTTTATGACTCCCTCCCGGGACAGATCTCTGTCCCTAACTCTTTCGTCTCCCTTTTATCTGCTATATATATTTTTTTCTACTTCCTTTTGAAGACAATGGGCTGCCTTTCTGGGTGCCTGATATGCTCTGCCAGCGTTCAGAAGTTGTTTTGTGGAATTTGCTCAGCGTTCAAATGTTCTTTCAATGAATTTGTGGGGAAGAAAGTGGTCTCCCCATCCTGTTCCTCCACCATCTTCCATAGTTAACCATTTCTTATACTCAATTTCCATCTGCAGGAATCAGTCTTTTGGTTTTGATATAACTTTCAGATGCTTTTTTTTTTTTTTAATGCTTAAATTTTACAAAGCATTTCAGAGTCAAGCAATCTTAACTGCCAGTTTATGGGCATAATAGATGATATTAATTTTGTATTCTTTAAATTCTTAATTAACTCTCTAGATATACCCTTTTCTCCTTTCTTCTTTACACAAAAGAAAAACAATTTTCTAAAATGAAACAAAAGAAAGAGAAAAGAGTGATAAGAAAAGCCCTGGGCATTAGAATAAAATCTCAGACTTTAAGTTTCAGTTAAAATGTTTGACCTTTGAAAATTTTCACATTGTCTTGAGTCTCAGGTTCTTTGTAAAAAATCTGACCTATAAATATTATAACAACTCAATGGGTGAGTATATAGACAGCCTTTATAGAATTTGCACATAATAGATACTTCTTAATTATGATTATTGCTATTACTAAACAGGGCTTGAAGTTATAAATTAGGGTTCTTTATACTTTAAACTGAAATTGTCAGACATCTTATGTGCCTCATTCTTTTCTTAGAACATCCCAATAAGCATTATTCAAAGTAGAAAAACAGTTAATCTACAGTCCTCCTAAGAACTTTCCAAATACTGTTAGGAATATAAGATGAAGTCTTTGGGAACTATGGATCCCAGAAGGTTAGGAATTGGTCAGCTGTTGGATTGACAATCTCCCTTGTTAATCAAAATAGAAGTCCTCTTCATTTCTAGAACTCTTCCTCTAAAGTTCCTGAGAACTGCTTTATGTTGTCTAAAGGAAAAATAACATCCTCTTTGGAACTCTTGCTTGTTTTCCCTCAGTAATGTTTGGCCTCTTCTATTTTCACTTTAGCACAATTACTTAAAGACAACTACACATCTGGCCAAGAGCTGCTACCATGTTTAATGCCCTATGAAAAATTAGGCATTTTAGAGGAGTAATTGCTGTGTCGGGCAGCTGGCGGTCAAACTCAGCAACAAAGTTGATCCATTAGCGGCATACCCCACCCTTGGGCAGAATGTCTGTGTGTGTGTGTTTGTACCCTGAAATTTGAAGGCAGTGTCAATTGTTTCTCTACCAAGATGAGTCTGAAAACTAAGTGTAAGATGACAAATAAGCTGGATCTCTTTGTAGTAATACCAGCCACACTGTCTGCCTTTAACTTTTAGTAGGAACTGTTTGAGGGTTGTGACGTGATAGATGGATTTTATAAATAATCTTACTCTAATTTCTGAAAGAGTAGATCTCTATGTGATGCTTTTATTACCAGGCTCCAAGTAAAGGAGATCTCTTCTGCTAATTCTGAAGGTTACTAAGCTAGACATATGATGCATTATCTATAAAAATGTTCCTTTTCCTCCTCACTCCCTGATTTCAGAATAATAACTTTTGATGTCAGATGGATAAAGAAACATAGGATATTAGCAGTGAAAGAAATGAATAACCTTATCTGGTTCAATTTTATGGTTTTAGTGAGGAGGAAACTTGAGGCAAAGAAATATTCTGGCCAGTGGGTGAGTGTGGGTGAGAGAGATCATTATTGGAGCACTGATGTGCTGGGTGGTGTTTTTCCAATTGCTCTTTGTTGCCCCCAGAGATTTATATTGACACTCAGTAGGAAGGTCATAGATGTGTGAGTGGTATGCAGTCCATTTTACATAAAGAGGGCTCCTGATCCTTTGGAAAGATTATTAACAAGCTGAAGGTGGATCTTCAGCACTGTGACAGACTCTGCTTTATTTACACACAGAGAGGCACTCAGTAAATGCTATTAGATTAAGGTTAAGTCAGGCATGATGGGGAAGGAGGAGATTGAAAAAGCCGGCTTAAAACTCAATATTCAAAAACACTAAGATCATGGAGTCCAGTCCCATCACTTCTTGGCAAATAGAATGGGAAAAGGTGGAAGCAGTGACAGATTTCCTCTTCTTAGGCTGGAAAATCACTGTGAATGATGACTGCAGCCATGAAATTAGAAGATGTTTGCTTCTTGGCAGGAAAGCTATGACAAAGACAGTGTGTTAAAAAGCAAAGACATCACTTTGCTGACAAAGGTCCATATAATCAAAGGTACGGTCTTTCCAGTAGTCATGTACAGATGTGAGATCTGGACCATAAAAAAGGCAAAGTGCTGAAGAATTGATGCTTTCAAACTGTGATGCTGGAGAAGACTCTTGAGAATACCTTGGAAAGCAAGGAGATAAAACCAGTCAATCTTAAAGGAAATCAATCCTGAATACTCTTTGGAAGGACTGATGCCTGTGCATCACAAAGAAGAGTAGCCCTGCTCACTACAACTAGGGAGAGCCTGAACACAACAATGAAAACCCAGCAAAACCAAAAAAATAAATCAATAAAAATTTTAAAAATAGTCTAGGATTGAAGCAGACATTAAATAAATATATTTTTTAAATTTATTTGAATTACAGAAATGGGTTGTGACCAGCAGTCCACTTAACACTCTTGCTCCTTTCTATAGTAAGCAATTGTGAGTGGGATACAACTACCCCAACTGAGACACTACTTTCCAGCTCTCCTTACATCTGGCTAAGGTCACATGACACATTTTCATGACCATGAGGGGAAGTGATGTATGTCACGTCAGGGTGGGGGGCATTGAGAAGCAGTTTAGCTGTCCTCTTATTTTCTTTCCTCATCTACTAACTGAAAGCAGAACATTCCTAGGCCTCAGTGAGCAGGGGTAGCAAATTTGCAATATCAGGCATCTGAATCCCCAAATCTCTAATGTGGAAAAAGCCAATGTCAACCACAAATATCTTCTTTGACTACTGCCTGAATAGAAGTAAATTATTATCGTGTTAGCACCTGACATTGAAGACTTTATACATTAGAGTAGCTAGAGTTAGCTTAAAACGTAGGTCAAAGTAAAAATGACAAGGTTCGATCCAGACAAAATTTACTTTATAAGGAGGCTGTGCACATCCGTGCTCAGTTGTGTCTGACTTTTTGTGGCCCCAGGGACTGTAGTCCACCAGGCTTTTCTGTCCATGGGACTTTCCAGGCAAGAATACTTGAATACTCTTTCCCTTTTCCAGGAGATCTTCCCAACCCAGGGATCAAACCTCCATCTCCTGTGGCTCCTGCATTGGCAGGAGGAATTTTTACCACTAAACCACCTGGGAGGCCAAGAAGGATTCGAAAAAAGAGACTTTGGACATTGAATGGTACCAAATGTTGTTGATATCAAACAAAGAGTTGTGTATCTCATACTCTATCTCTGAGTTATATATACTTCAAGTCATGAACTGGGAATAGTACTTGAAAGGTCAGATTGATAAGACTAGATACAGAGATAAGATTTCTATGACAGGTTGATGGATACTCCACTTTCAAGGTGTGCTTTTAATTATAATCTCATTACTTTACTTCTGATGGTTGCACTCACCTTGCAAGAAGAATTTGGTTCTGTTTCAGAACTAAGAATGGTCTCTATGACCAGTGGGGAAGTGAGTGAGATAGCAGAGAAGAGGGACATACAGAGAGAAGGAGAGAGGGGGAAGAAAGGAGTGAGAAAGAAAGAGGAGACAGACACACACACAAGAATAAGTGAGTGAAGAGATTTAGCAAAGTACTGTTGGAGAGAGTAGACAGAATGAGGTTTGGAAGCATAATGTGGCATCTGCAGATGTCTCCATAAGACCAGGAGGAAGTCATCCCAAGCCAATAAGCATGTCATGGGGAGAAATGAGGATTTAAACTTAATAGCAAATAGATCCAGCAATGCAGCTTTGTAGAGCTGTAGGGGAGTTTGGTTCTTAGCCCAGAGAGAGCTTAATAGAAGTCAATAATGAAATCAAGATGCAAGCATTAAATGCTTAAATGTGCTGTCTTTGCCTTTCATTACAAAGGGTTTGTTTCTCTCCAAGCACAACCTAAAAGCACAAGTACACAATAGAATCTTTACTTAAAAAAAAAAAAATGTACTCACTTTACAAAAATACAAGTCATATTGTTTTACCTTTTACTTTCTGGAGGAAAAATAAAAAAAGAAGCAAATGGAAATAGTCAAGAGATGGGAGCAAGTAAAAGCCTCAAATGTTAAGTTGAAACTCACATTTAAATAAATTTTCTCTAATTGCATTCAGTTAAAAATATTGCTCTTTACCATGATCCTTTCCCTCTCAAAACCTAACAGCAATGATGACCAGTTTTTTAGCACATGTCAATGGTTTATCAACATTTATTTATTAAACTTCACTCCAGATAGGAACATAAATAAACTTTACTTACACAAAGCTAAGACCAAGAATAATTTTTAGTTTAGCATACCTCATGCTAATGGAAATACTAAGAACAGATAAGCTAGATTCTCTAGGGAGAATCATAAAGAAAAGTATCCCTGTAAAATTACAGGTATACAATGCTAACCCTAGTATTACTAGAATTATGATAATATTGTTTTTTAGTAATATATAGGACACTTTTCAAACATCCATTTTATCCATCCATTTATTCATTCAATCAGCATATATTGGAAGTCTCCTTTGAATAAGACATTGCTCTTTGTGTGGTCATTGTGGAGATGAATATGGAACAATCCTTGCCATCAAGAAAGTTAGACAGAATCATTTCACTCTCTTTTAAAAATAAATTTCTAAATAAAAAAGGAAAAACCAAAGACTATGGATTATATAGAAGATTACACTATAGTTTCCAAAATGGAAAATAATAGCATGAAAATTGCTAAGAGAATAAATCTTAAAAGTTCTCATCACAATAAAAAATGTAACTATGTATGATGATGGATATTAACTAGACTTATTATGATGATCATTTCACAATATATACAAATATTGAATCATGATGCAGTACCCCTGAACTAAAATAATGTTATATCTCAATTATACTTCAATAAAATCGAAATACTTGGTTCCAATAAAAGAGAAATGAACAATAGATTTTTTATTTGAATCCACATAAAGATTAGAAAATGAAAGGTAAAGTTAGGGTTTTCATTTTTCATATCCTGAAAACTTATTCCTTTTGAATATCATGGAAAAACTCTAGGCTGTATCTATTCCTCTTTCAGAGTCCCTTCATCTCCCCAAGAAGAAAGAACATTAAAGAGAAAAGACATATGAGTACTGTACTTTAAATATATATACCAGGTGAACAAAGTCAGAAATGGGAAATAAAAACCCTCCTGCTTTACTTGTTTCCTCTTTCTTGGGATTCTAAGGCAAAAATTCAAAAATGAACATCAGGTTCCAAAATGATGGCCACCTGTAAAATTCAAACTATTGATTTTCTCCTTCTATTGATTGGTCAAAGGAGACACCACCTGTGTGAACTCATTTATTCTACTCTCCATAGTTCATGAAACTGAAGGGGCAGCACTGAGAAAGAAATCCAGATCACTGAATGAAACATAAAATTTAAAAAACAAGGTAATTTTTTCTTTATTTCTACTTTAATATTTTAAAATAGCCATGCAATTTATGTGGAGGAAAGAGAACTAAGTGTACATTTTGATGAATGTGTATTAATCGCTCAGTCATGTCTAACTCTTTGCAACCCCACGGACTGTAGTCTGTTAGGCTTCTCTGCCCATGGAATTCTCCAGGCAAGAATACTGGAGTGGATCGCCATTACCTTTCCCAGAAGATCTTCCCAACCCAGCGATCAAACCCTGGTCTCCTGCATCTCAGGCAGATTCTTTACCATTTGAGGTACAGGGAAGTCCTTACAGTTTGATGAGTTTGGATAAATGCATGTGCTCATATAATCATATAATCACCCTGATAAAATACAGAACATTTTCATTCCTTCAGAAATTTTCTTTTCCAATCAATGCCTCATCTCTCAGAGACAATCACTGTTCTGATCTCTCTTGCGATAGGCTACTTTGGTCTATTCTATGACTTTATATAAATTAAACCATGTGGTATGTATTCTTTTATGCCTAGCTTCATTCACTCAGCCTGATGTGTTTCTGATTCATTTGTTCTATTGCATGTATCAGTAGTCCAGTTCTTTTTATTACTGGGTAATACTCAATTGCATGTCAAGAAGCAACGGTTAAAACCGGACATGGAACAATGGACTGGTTCAAAACTGGGAAAGGAGTATGTCAAGGCTACATATTGTCGTCTTGTTTATTTAACATATGCAGAGTACATCATGTGAAATGCAAGTCTGAATGAAGCTTAAGCTGGAATCAGATTGCCAGTAGAAATATGAATAACTGCAAATATACAGATGATACCACCCTTATGGCAGAAAGCAAAGAGTAACTAAACAGCCTCATGATGAAGGTGAAAGAGGAGACTGAAAAAGCTGGCTTAAACTCAATATACAAAAAACTAAGATCGTGGCAGTCAGACCCATCACTTCGTGGCAAATAGATGGTAAGAACAGGAAATGGAAACAGTGACAGACTTTATTTTCTTGGGCTCCAAAATCATTGTGGATGGTGACTGCAGCCATGAAATTAAAAGATGCTTGCTCCTTGGAAGGGAATAAATCTAGAAAACATATTAAAAAGCAGAGATATCACTTTACTGATAAAGGTCCATATAGTCAAAGCTGTGGTTTTTCCAGTAGTTATGTACAGATGTGAGAGTTGGACCATAATGAAGGCTGCATGACAAAGAATTGACACTTTTGAATTGTGGTGCTGGATAAGACTGTTGAGAATCCCTTTGACAGCAAGGAGATATAACCAGTCAATTCAAAGAAAATCAACCCTGAACATTCATTGGAAGGACTGATGCTGAAGCTCCAATACTTTGGTCACCTGACACAAGGAGCTGACTCATTGGAAAAGACCCTGCTGCTGGGAAATATTGAGGGCAGGAAGAAAAGGGGACGACAGAGGATGAGTTAGCTGGATGGCATCATCAACTCAAAGGACATGAGTTTGAGAAAACAGGAGGATAGTGAAGGACAGGGAAGCCTGGCATCTTGCAATCCTTGGGTTCGCAAAGAGTCAGATACAACTGAGTGACAACAACATCAAATGTTCAGTTGTAGAAAGAGCACAATGCTTTAACTTTCAGCAGTTGTATGTACAAGTTACTTCTGTTCTATTTACTATAAAGAATGCACCTCATATGAAAATTCCTTTTCAAGTATTTTTCTATACATATTTCTCTTGGCAGTAGAGTTGCTGGAGCATAGGCTAAATATATGTTCAACTGTACAAGAAACTGCTAAAGATTTTTCCAAATGGGAAGTGATTTAAAATTCCCACCAACAGTAAATAAGAGGTCCAATTTTCTTGTATCCTTGCCAACACTTGGGGTTGTAGTTTTTTTTTTTTTTTTTAATTTTAGTCATTTTAATGTGTATTGAATGGTATTTCTCTAAGGTTTTCACTTGCATTATCTTGGTTAACAATGATGTTGGCCATTTCACATGGCCAAACCTCTACTTCCTTGCATGAAATATGTGTTCAAGCCTTTTGATAATTTTTAATAGGATGTTTGTCTTATTTATCGTATTGTTGATTTGTAGTTTTTTAAAATATATTCTAGATACGGGCCCATTTTCATATACATGTATTGCAAATAGTTTTCTCAATTTGTGGCTTGCTTATTCATTTTCTTAATTATATCCTCTGACAGAGGCTTTTTGTTGTTGTTGCTGTTGTTTTAATTTTGACAAATTCCAATTTATTTATTTTTAAGTTGTGGATCTATTGCTTTTTATATCCTAAGAAATCTTTACCTAATTTAAGGTTGCAAAGGAATTCCCTTATGTTTTCCTCTTACAGTTTTATATGATCCATCTCAAATTAATTCTTGTGTATGGTGTGAGGTAGGGTGTCAATGTTAAAGGGAAATAAAGCTCTTCTTCTGATCACTGAGAACTGAATTCAATATATGTTAGGTGTGAACTCGCATACATAAAAAATACATAAAATATTATGATTTATTGCTACCTTTGGATACATGTAGAATGAAAACATTTAATCCATCACAGCTTATAAAATTTCAGGGGTACAAAAATAATTAGGTTATGACCACTTCTGCCAGGAGTGAGGATAAGAGGTCAAGGTTAATAAATAGTTGGGAACATTTTTGACATGCTAGTAAAAAAATAATATCATCAGATCAATAAACTGAGAAGCAAGAAGAACAAGCTGGCCATATAAGAAGACTTCAACCTACTTAGATTAAAGGATTTGGCTAATATCCCAAGGAGTGACCAATTCATCTCCAGAAATCTCTGGGAGGTAAATAGGAAAAAAAATCATTAGACTTGAATTTATGCTTGGAAAATATACTTTACATCTAATAATAATGTGATTGTTGGGTATAATCTGGGTATGATGATACCCAGACATATAATTCTGGGTATGATCCCAGATTGGAAATATAATCAGGCAAAAACAACATATTAGCTCTGAGTTCAATATCATACAGGAACATACATACATAAAAATCTTTTAAAAGTTTTTTTAAACAAACAAGAATTATTTTGAGCATATGTTGTAAAGAATTATTTATGGTCTTATGTTGGTAAAGGCTAACAGAGTTTTTGCCAAGAGAACACACTAGTCATAGCAAACACTCTCTTCCAACAACACAAGAGACAATTCTACACATGGATGTCACTAGCTGGTCAATACCAAAATCAGATTGATTATATTCTTTGTAGCCAAAGATGGAGAACCTTGATACAGTCAACAAAAACGAAATCAGGAGCTGACTATGGCTCAGATCATGAACTCCTTATTGCAAAATTCAGACTTAAATTGAAGAAAGTAGGGACCACTAGGCCATTCAAGTATGACCTAAATAAAATCCCTTATGATTATACAGTGAAAGTGACCAATTCAAGGGATTAGATCTGATAAACAGAGTGTCAGAAGAACTATGGATGGAGGTTTGTAATGTACAGGAGGTAGTGATCAAAATCATCCCCAAGAAAAAGAAATACAACAAGGCAAAATGGTTGTCTGAGGAGGCTTTACAAATAGCTGAGAAAGGAAGAGAAGTGAAAGGCAAAGGAGAAAAGGAAAGATATATCCATTTGAATGCAGAAGTCCAAAGTATAGCAAGGAGAGATAAGAAAGCCTTCCTTAGTGATCTGTCCCAAGAAATAGAGGAAAAAAACAGAATGAGAAAGACTAGAGATCTCTTCAAGAAAATTAGAGAAACCAAGGGAATATTTCATGCAAAGATGGGTACAATAAAGAATAGAAACGGGATGGGCCTAATATAAGCAGAAAATATTAAGAAGAGTTGGCTGGAATACACAGAAGAACTAGACAAAAAAGATCTTAATGAGCCAGTTAACTGCAATGCAGTGATCACTCACCTAGAACCAGACATACTGGAGTGTGAATCCAAGTGGGTCTTAGAAATCATCACTATGAACAAAGCTAGTGGAAATGATGGAATTCTAGGGGAGCTATTTCAAATCTTAAAAGATGATGCTCTTAAAGTGTTGCACTCAATATGTTAGCATACTGGAAAACTCAGCAATGGCCATAGGACTGGAAAAGGTAAGTTTTCATTCCAATCCCAAAGAAAGGCAATGCCAAAAATGTTCAAATTACTGCTCAATTGGCCTCATTTCAGATGCTAGCAAAGTAATACTCAAAATTCCCCAAGCTAGGCTTCAACAGTATGTGAACTGAGAACTTCCAGATGTTCAACCTTGATTTAGAAAAAGTTGAGAAACAAGAGATCAAATTGTTGACATCTGTTGGATCATAGAAAAAGCAAGAGAATTCCAGAAAAAAAAATCTACTTCTGCCTCATTGACTATGCTAAAACCTTTGACTATACTGATCACAACAGACTGGAAAATTCTTAAAGAGATGAGAATACCAGGCCCTCTAACCTGACTTCTGAGAAACCTGTATGTAGGTCAAGAAGCAACAGTTAGAACCAGACATGGGACAATGGACTGGTTCCAAATTGGGAAAAGATTATGTAAGGCTATATATTGTCTCCCTGCTTATTTAACTTGTATGTAGAGTAAATCATGCCAAATGCCAGGCTTGTTGAAGCACAAGCTGGAGTCAAGGTTTCCAGGAGAAATATCAATAACCTCAGATATGCAGATGACACCATGCTTACAGCAGAAAGTGAAGAGGAACTAAAGAGTCTCTTGATAAAAGTGAGAGAGGAGAGTGTAAAAGTTGGCTTCAAATTCAACATTCAAAAAACTATAATCATGACATCCTGTCCCATCACTTCATGACAAATAGACGGGGAAACAATGGAAAGAGTGACAGATTTTATTTTCTTGGACTCCAGAATCACTGTAGATGGTGATTGCAGACATGAAATTAAAAGATGCTTGCTCCTTGGAATAAAATCTATGACAAACCTAAACAACATATTAAAAAGCAGAGACATTACTATGCCCACTAAGGTCCATATAGTCAAAGCTATGTTTTTTCCAGTAGTCATGTATGAATGTGAAAGTTGGACCATAAAGAAGGCTGAGCCCTAAAGAATTGCTGTTTTTGAACTGTGATGTTGAAGACTCTTGAGAGTCACTTAAACAGTAAGGAGATCAAACCAGTCAATCCTAAAGGAAATCAACCGTGAATAATCATTGGAAAAACAGATGCTTAAGGTGAAGCTCCAGTACTTTGGCCACCTGATGAGAAGAGTCAACTCATTAGAAAAGACCCTGCTGCTGGGAAGTACTGAAGACAGGAGGAGAAGGGGACGACAAAAGATGGGATGGTTGGATAGCATACTGACTTGATGGACATGAGTTTGAGCAAGCTCTGGGAGATGGTGAAGGACAGGGAAGCTTGCATGCTGAAGTTTGTGGGGCTGCAAAGAGTTGCACATGACTGAGCGACTGAACTGAACTGAAGGAGTGACATGGGCTGCAAAGAGACGACTGAGTGACTGAACAGCAACAACAAATTCACTTCAAATTACTAAGGTAGGTGTGTAAATCAATTCTAATTTTGTTCTGAAACCCATTTGACTCTACTATCTGATCATTGCTATGAGACTACACCATGATCTATATATTTCCCTCTATATCATTATCCGGTTTATTTATACCAACTCTACCACTACCCCTTACCCTGATTTTTGTTTTCGTCTTTTTCTTTCTCTTGGGAAAAACATGAAAAAATGAGTTAGTAGAATTCCTCTAGTTTGCTAAAATATCTTCATGAAATTATTTAGAACTGTACAATAAAAGAATTTAAAGGATCCAAAAGGTTTCCCAAAGTAGAATTCTCATAAATGATATAAATAAAATATTCATGCTTAAATGAAGTTGGAATATCTATTAAATACAAATAAGTGGGATTTTGCCTTAAAATATCTCAGAGACGTTGACATGATACTATGTCTTAAGTACAGTATGTTTATGTTTCTCAAACATATTTGACCACAGATCATTTTATTAACATAGTCTGGACTAGCCTATTATTTACATTTTCTGGAACAGTGTCCTTTGGGGCACAGTTTGAGAACTGATGTTCTGGTCTAGATTAACCTGTGATATCCCTGAGTCCCCAGCTCTTACAATCTGTAATGCTCACAGAAATTTTAATTTTCACTTACACACCTTTTTTGCCATCATACAACACTAATGAAGAAAGACCCAATGAAATTTGATGATTCCATACTGAATTTTGGTGGGCTTCACGTTGGTTTATAGCAAACTTCACTGTTCAAACCTCATTCAGTAGCCCCTAGCCTAATAGCTTGTCAAATCACAATGTAATTCATTCTTTTCCCCCCCTTGAACCTGCTGGAAGAGTTAGTATGTAAATTTCAACCTATTTTTAAGGGTTATTTTCACTCAAGTGAAATCTATCAAGGAAGGAGGGTTATTTTTACAGCATACAGCAACTGCTGATCACCATGGCAACCGGCCTGGTGAAATGCAATAAAGCATCCCTCTGTTATCGTAAACACAAAAGGGAAACACTGAAATCTAAAAGAAAGGCAATTATTGTAGGGGAAAGAAACAACACGCCGATGGAACATTTGCAATATTGTGTGACTTCACCCAGCAAGACAATATTTCCAAAGCTAGCAATGTCCAGACTTTGGGCTCTACTAGTTAGGATTGAACAAAGGTTAGGCAAAGAGTCCTTGAAAGAACTAAAGATGTTTTCATTTCTAAGTGACAAAATGCCACACATTATTTCAAACCAATATAAACTTTTTTTTTCCTTTTCTCATTTCTTAAAACATGAAATAGTCTTAGAAAATATAGACATTAGGGAGAAGGATAAAATACCCTTATCAGTCTGGCTTTCTTTGGGGAAATATTTTCTTCTTGGCTGTGGAATTGTGCATAGATAATAAAAAGAATAGTCTGCAGAGATCACATTTCTTTTATAGAACTTCTTCTCTCTTAATTTTCTTTTACTAGAATTCCTAGTAAATTTCAAGCAGATGAAAGAAGAGCCACTGTTAACAATTACTAAAATTTAGATTCAGTAAGCTCTGAGAATCATGTAAAATCCAGGGAGTCAAGTATTGGAAGACATATAAATTGAGATAGGTTAAAGCATAAGAATTTTTGTGCCTATATTGTAGATTGGGGAATTGAGATCCATAAATGTTTGTGTTAAATATGAGCTGATTACAAAGAGTGGCCTGGAATTGTAGAACAAGCACCAAGAATCAAGAATTAAAAGAATTCAACATCAAGAATTAAAAGACTAAGAAAACAAGTCATTTTATTTTTTGAAGATCTGTTTCTGCACCTACCTGTATCCCAAGAATCAGTTTTCCTCTTTCCCACAAGGATCGCCTTCAACTAGCCTATTTAAGGAATGAGAGAGGATCATCTCTTCTTGGGCTTCCCTGGTGGCTCAGAATGTAAAGAATCCATCTGCAATGCAGGAGACCCTGATTCAATCCCTTGGTCAGGAATATCCCCTAGAGAAGGGAATGGTTGCCAAGAGTTGGACAGGACTAAGTGACTAATACTTTCACTTGGGGCTTCCCAGGTGACTCTAGAGGTAAAGAACCCACCTGCCAATGCAAGAGACAAGAGATGGGGGTGGGATCCGTGGGTCTGGAAGATTCTCTGGAGGAGGGCATGGAAACCACTCCAGTATTCTTGCCTGAAGAACCACATGGAATCCTTGGGATCCCATGGAGCCTGGCTGGGTACAGTCCATATGGTTGCAAAGAGTCAGACACAACTAAAGCGACTTAAAACACATACACATATGCATGTCTATTGTCTGCTACCAGTCTACGATGTTGACCACTGCTCCAAAGCATTTGTGTCAGCACTATTCACTTAAATACTCATGGCCTGGAGATCCCAGCACACTCTCCCCTGACACAGGTCTGCCCCTTCTATGTGGAACTTTGTGGAGGTGGGCAGGGAGTGTTCCTTCAAATGACTACCACTCAAGAGTTTGGGTTTATTGATTTTACTATTTGCGTAAAACTAAAGGGAATTACATCATGTGAAACAAGACAGTAAAACTGGCAAGTCATATATTTATAGTTCAAAGAGAAAGTACCCAAGGTTAAATGCTTCATGTGTACAGTTCAGTTATGAAACTTGCCATCTGGTCTGGAATTCTCTTTGAAAAAAAGCACCTTCTTTTTGTCTTCTAATTTTCACCATGTATCTCCAGCCTCTTTGAGAGGTCTGTTTCCTACTCATTTAAGTTGGCTCATTCCAAGATCCTTCCTCCCGCATCCATCATTATCCATTCAAAAAATATTAAGTGCTTACTATTTGCCAAATAAAAATCTATATCTTGGTGATACATCAGTGAAAAAGACAGATAAAAATCCAAGCCTCATAAAGTTTGTAATAAGGTAGATGGGCAAAAAAGAAATAAATCAAATGTGTAGCAATTGGTGAAAGTAAATTGTATGGGGTAAAACAAAGCAAGCAAGAAAGCTCTTGAATAGAGGTAGAGAGGAAGATAAGAATTTTAACTGGGTACTTAAGAAAGATTATACAGAGAGGGTGACTTTTCAGTTAATACCTGAAGGAAATGAGGAAGCAAAGCACATAAAAATAGACAGATGAATATTCTAGATTAAATGAATGAAATTGCAAGGGTGTTGAGATAGAAGTCCTAGGATGTTGTTCTAGGAGGCTCATGTGGCTAGAACACAATGAGTAAAGAGAAAAACTTCATGTGATGAGATGAAGTAGATGAGCAGCTTCTGCGTATTTACATATACTATGTGTGTATATATATCATTGCATATGATAAGCATATTCATATGCACATATATGATACATACATATTAACAATAAATATGGCATATATAATAAAAATATATATGTATATATAAACCCTATATGTTCAGTTCAGTTCAGTTGCTCAGTTGTGTCCGACTCTTTGCGACCCCATGAATCGCAGCACGCCAGGCCTCCCTGTCCATCACCAACTCCCAGAGTTCCCTCAGACTCAACGTCCATCGAGTCAGTGATGCCATCCAGGTTTTAAAAGCAGAAGCAATGTGATCTGATTTATTTTCTAACGGGGCAACTCTGACTTTTGTTTTGAGAATATATTGTAGAAAGGCAGAGAGTCTAATTTGCAGGCTCTTACGATAATCTGAGAGACAGCAGTGGCTGGACGAAGATGAAAGTGGAAGAAAGGAGGAATAATTTTCTTCTATAAATATGCTAGTGTACACCTACACATGTAATCACAGACTACAGAGTTTCCTGATGGCTTTCTAAGCCTGGGTTATAGTGCCCAAAATAATGTCTTAGTGGTTCAGGCACGATGGCCCAGTTTGACCGGCTTGCGTTAAGTTCCATAACTATTCCAGAGTGGGAGATAACACTTCAAATCTAGTCACCATTGAAGTTTTTTCACTAATGAGAAAATAAAATTTACTTATGTATTTATTTTTAAAATTTAAAACATATTTCTTTATTCTAAATATTCGGTCTCTTTTTCTAACCCATCCACCTCTATGTGTATATCTCAAATGCATATGCACACAAACACATGTACACAGCCTCACAAGGACAGACAGAAACTCAGAGATATGTGTTTGCTATAAACTAGTGCATCACAGAGTGTGTCCACTGGTGATTGGTGGTCTTCACAATGTGACCTAAAGGTGGACAGATGCAGGAAAAAAGGAATGAAACAATTCTCTTCACTTGCATTTCACAAATTTGAAATGTAAACTTGTGATATTTTCAAAGAATTTGATAGATACTTAAAACAGACACATTTATTTTTTTAAGAGTCTGAACATACATTCAGGATCTGCTTTGGGAAGTTCAACCCCATTGAAATTCAGTTAACAAGGTATAGTTCATTTCAGGCAATATATTGTCTTTGTATTTCCATGTTAATGCTTACTTTTGTTAGATTTGCAGTTCTTTTGTGGTGCAATGTGCCCAGAATCCTCAAAAAAAAAAAAAAATGGACAAAAGTCTTAAGTATGTCTTTTGGAAACAGGAAAGATTAATAAAATCAGAAATACTGAAGAATAGAAGACATAATTAGACAAACTTGAACAGGATTTCAGTATATGCTGCTACAAGTATATCTGTGAGTGCAGTGATATTATTTTGAAGGAGTTTCAGCATAAAAAAGCAAACACCAAGTGTGATGATGAATTTCTGGGAAATGGATCTTATAGGACTGCAGATGTCATTCTCAAACAGTAGTATGAAGGCACTGATGTTTTTGCATGACTACAGAAAGAAGCATAGCATTTTTCTAGGAAAGTAATTGATTATTTTCCCCCTGAACAAAATTAAATAATATTTTTCAGTAAAAAAAGAAGAAAATCTTTGCTTATATGGAAAAGAAGAAAATGCCAGAGGTATGATTCAAAGTGACACCCGTTGGATCAGTGCACTCCCTGTGTGGGTTCAGGTCATGTTCTTACTGTGAGACTTGTGAAATGTTAATGACAAAGCGATTCCTTAGAGATAACTCAGAATAAAGCACTAGCAATTTTGAAATCAAAAGACACCATCTGGACATTATGAAATATCAGTGACACAAAGTGAATGAGCAAATGCCATCATTTATGTCTGGGGCAGGTGTTTGCTTTATATGTGGGTGAAATGACAGGTGTGCAGAGTCTGAAACAGCTCCTGACACATACCTGGTAAAGGAGAAGGATTAGGAAACAATTTTTTGTAAGCCAAAAAGGATCCATGAGACAGCAAATATAATGGTTTTGATTACTTTGTGAGATAGAATGTAAACTGAAAATAATGCATTGTGATCAATAATAGCAGAAAAATAGGTATGCAAATAAAGTAGATATATCCCAAGGCCAATCCACACAATTTTATTTCCAGAATTACTTGTTGGCCAATCTACAACTCATTATCCTAGTGCACTTTTGAAGGAAACAGGGAATTGTAACTATTATCAAATGACATGAACTTCCTTTTTTGCCCCCAGTATGTCAGTATAGACCGTATCTAAGATTGCATGTGCCTTGTCCTAGTGGTCTAACTTAGTGATAAAGTGTGTGACTATCACTTTGGGTGAAAATATTTAAAATTTTTAAATGGTTAGTTGAATATATTAACAATTTAAAAAAAGAAATCCAAACTATGATGCAAACATTTCAGCCACCAGATTTTTCCTTTTGTCACTGATTTTTATCACTTAAAGACCAGATCAATTTACCATTATATATAATATTTTGAAACATCATAATACTGCAGTAATAATGGGAAGGCATAATTTCCAGAGTTCAAAAAAACTGAAGACTGAAACATTAAACCTCCCTGCATTTTAGTGTGATGGGTTCTTCACCTTAGCACACCTTTAATGCTATGGGTCCTTCACCTTCACTATAGTATCTGTCAAGTATTATTTTTAAAAATGTATCTATTTCTGGGTCTTTGTTTGATTTGAACATCCAGAACTCACTGACAGAACCACTAATATGTGTTTACTTTTCACAGTAACCTTATATGTGTAAATTAGCATTTTTTACATTAATAGAAGAGTAAGAAAATAAATAAGATGTGAAAAATTGCATAACTAACATATGGAATAGGCATGGACTTGTTTTGACTTTTCACTATGACTTTAATATTTATTGTATAGAGAAAATATTTCCTCCATGAACTTGGGATAAAAAAAAAAAAGTGTGTGTGTGATGGAGGTGGGGTAGAAGGGTTTAGTTCCATGACTCTTATATTTTCTGTTTACTAGCAGAGAACCCTTAGTAACTGTAGCTCATAAACACTGCCTCAGTTCATGAATAAGTCACTAAAGTCTATAATTTGTTTCATGACAAATCTTCTCTCCACCAACGGCCTTCCTGTGCACAGTCAGCTTACAGAGCTAGAGAAGTTAGCTGGTTCTTCCCTTCTCTTTCCTTGGCTAACATTGCCTCTCCTGCTTCTACTTGATACTTGTTTCAACCATCCCTGAGGGAAAGAAAACTAAAGGAAAAGCCCCAGTTCAACTTGGGCAGCGCAGTTGTCTTCCAGTCTCGGGGCTCTTCATGGAAAGAGGATAGACGGAGGACTGTCTCTTGGGTCTGTTTGATAAAGACTGCTTTCCTGGATGGGACTTTTGGCTGCAGCTTTTGTAACAGGGACAGAACTCCCCTTAAGGTAGCCTTTCTCTCCTCATCCCCTAGTTCACTCCATACCTAGAATCTGTTGACACTTCACTGCCATTTCCAGGTGATCCTGAGGAGCAGGATGTAAAATTTCTGCAAGTTGGTGCTTTTTTTCCTACTGCAGATCACATGTGTCCCACCAAAAATACTCATACATTACGGCCACTTACTTTGAAAATTTGCATTTTGTTCTGGCCTCACACTTCGGATTTCTGCATGTATTTCATCCTGGTTTCTTGGCGCAGCTTCAACTGTAGCACTTCCTACAATTTCAAATAATAATTTTCCTTTAATTCATGACTGCTAACCTCTAGCAGACTGTTAAGGTTATCCAGCTGTCTTACATTTCTCTTGTCAGTTCACTGTTCAGTGTTCTAAATAAATATTTCACACCTCTCTCACACATCTCAAACCACCACACTATCTCTCCCCCTCATTCTCAACTGATGACATTTCTTCTTGGGCCACTGAGAAAATAGAACCAACCGACTGAGAACTTCAACCAGTGCACCAAATCATCTGCCTATATACCTATATTATGTTTTGCTTCCCTAACCATTAAATGAATAAACATTTTCCACCCTTATCTTCATTTATTATCTGTACTTCAACTCATCTGCTTCTTTTCTTTCCCCTTAAACAACTTCATATTTAAATAACTTAACTTTTCTGGGTTAAATATTTTTAAAGACTCATAAAAATTAGCAAGAAGCCATTATTACACATATAGATTTTTATTATTCCCAATTATTTTAAAATTATACACATTTGCTTGTTTATAAAAGTTTTGAAATTGATGTGCATGACACAGGAAGTCTGGCTAGTGTTAAAGTTAAGGAGAAATACACACATTTCTTTAAATTTCACAATTATATTTTAGGGGAGATTTTTTTCCTAGCTATTTTGCCTTGTAAGCTTTATGTTAATAATTCAAGACAGCCATAGCAGAACAACAGAGACCAGCTGTGCACAAGGTCTTAGATATTAACTAGTTTTTACATATTTTTAATAAAAAGATATAAGATACTGAAATCTTTTTATTGAAATCATATGATAACATTTATTTCAACCCATCTACTTCTAAAATGACACCACTCTTCAATTTTCTACCCTCTTTCCAGTGCTATCTAAATTTTCCACCCATCTAGGCATGCTTAACAATATACAAACATGCCCCTTCCAACTTTATGGACTGCTTTTTTTTTTTTTTTACCCTTCTCTGCAGAAGCTTCTTAAAACTGATTTTCAATACTTTCTATCTCACTTTTGTTCTTCCCAGTTTTTCTTGAATCAACTCCAATTAGGCTTTTATCACTCCCTTCCAATAAAACTGATCTTAGGAAGGTCACCAATAGCTTTGCCTCTAAATTATTTTAACTTGACCTAAAAGTATTTGACACTAGATTTGGCCTGCCTCTATGAATCACTCTCTTCACTTGGCCTCATGATATCACTCTGTCTTGGCGATCCTCCTTTTCCACTGGCTGCTTCTCCTCTCTCTCCTTTATTGGTTTCTCTTTGTCTTATTAACTGTGTGACCTTGTGCAAGTTACTTAACCCTTCTGACCGTCTTCATCTGAAACAGGACAAACAATAATATCTGACTCATGACATTGTTTTGAGGATTAAATGAACGAAGGTACTTAAAGTGCTTAGTGCCTGGTACGAGAGCACTATGCACGTTAGATTTTGTCATATCAACACAACATCATTGTCATCCTGACCACTTATGCCACAGTGGCTCCAGGGCTTGGTGCCCAGATCCTCTTCTTTTTTCTAGCCATGTCATTCTTTAAGTGATTGCATCAGCTTTATGACACTAATTACCATGAAGCACTTGATAATCTCCAAAGTCATGCCTCTACTTATTTCTCCTATGAATTCCAGAATCATATATTTAAATTTCTTTCTACTCAACATCTCCACTTATGTCCCTAAGCCATTTCATGCAAATTTCTGGTTCTTGCCTCAAACCTAAATCTGCCATGAATTGTACCTTCTCCCTAATTTGCAACTCTATTCCATTGCTCAGGCCAAAACACTGAACTATTCTTTGTGGCCTCTCCAACTACATTTTTTGAGATCTATAATTTACATTAGAATGCTAAGCATAATTAGTGGAATAATACAAATATTCTAGTTATGTTAAACTTGAATTTTGGAGGTGGTTAGTTAACATAATATCAAGAATTCCCAGTCATGGCCTAATCAACCAGAAATTATATCAGTCAAAACCTCATTCCAGATCTGGTCACTGCAAGTCCTTCTTATTTATCCCCATCTTATTGGCAACCAACGTTTGCTGATTGACATACTGAATGTCAAGTGCGATTTTTTTTTTTTTTTTGGTGAGACTAGAAACCTATTCATTTGCATCACGATGTTAGGAATTGGCTGTCCTTTGTGAAATTAAAGCATTTAACATACAAACATTGTTTAACAGCTTAGAGGTTCTCTTTACCCTTGAAGACTGATGTTCTGCAGTACCTAGGAATGGGCCCACTGAGGTTGGATCTTCACGAAGGCCCAATCCTGCCAGTAATTCAGGATTTATGTTTCTTTCTTCTTTTCCTTTTTTTTTTTTTTTTTTTTTTTTTACTGGAGTATGGCATCCGGTCCCATCACTTCATGGCAAATAGATGGGGAAACAATGAAAACAGCGACAGAATTTATTTTGGGGGCTCCAAAATCACTGTGGATGGTGACTGCACCCATGAAATTAAAAGACCCTTGCTCCTTGGAAGAAAAGTTATGACAAACCTAGACAGCAAAAAGCAGGGACAATACTTTGCCAACAAAGGCCCATCTAGTCAAAGTTATGGTTTTTCCAGTAGTCATGTATGAATGTGAGAGCTGGACTATAAAGAAAGCTGAACACCAAAGAATTGATGCTTTTTTTGACCTGTGCTGTAGGAAAAAAACTCTTGAGAGTCCCTTGGACTGCAAGGGGATCAAACCAGTCCACCTTAAAGGAAATCAGTCCTGAATATTCATTGGAAGGATTGATGCTAACGCTGAAATTCCAATATTTTGGCCCCCTGATGCAAAGAACTGACTCATTGGAAAAGATCCTGCTGCTGGGAATGATTGAAGGCAAGAGAGGAAGGGGACAACAGAGGATGAGATGGTTTGATGGCATCACCAGCTCGATGGACATGAGTTTGAGCAAGCATGGGGAGTTGGTGATGGACAGGGAAGCTTGACATGCTGCAGTCCATGGGGTCACAAAGAGTCGGACATGACTGAGCGACTGAACTAACCTGATAGATGCTTTACAATGTTCATAAACTAATTTGTTAATCAGAAATAGAGACACAGATGCAAAGAACAAATATATGGATACCAAAGTGGGAGGAGTGGGATGAATTGGGAAATTAGGATTTACATGTACACATTATGTATAAAATGAACAGATCAGATCAGATCAGTCGCTCAGTTGTGTCCGACTCTTTGCGACCCCAAGTATCATAGCATGCCAGGCCTCCCTGTCCATCACCAACTCCCAGAGTTCACTCAGACTCATGTCCATCGAGTCAGTGATGCCATCCAGCCATCTCATCCTCTCTCGTCCCCTTCTCCTCTTGCCCCCAATCCCTCCCAGCATCAGAGTCTTTTCCAATGAGTCAACTCTTCACATGAGGTGGCCAAAGTACTGGAGTTTCAGCTTTAGCATCAGTCCTTCCAAAGAAATCCCAGGCTGATCTCCTTCAGAATGGACTGGTTGGATCTCCTTGCAGTCCAAGGGACTCTCAAGAGTCTTCTCCAACACCACAGTACAAAAGCATCAATCCTTCAGTGCTCAGCCTTCTTCACAGTCCAACTCTCACATCCATACATGACCACAGGAAAAACCATAGCCTTGACTAGACGAACCTTTGTTGGCAAAGTAATGTCTCCGCTTTTGAATATGCTATCTAGGTTGGTCATAACTTTCCTTCCAAGGAGTAAACATCTTTTAATTTCATGGCTGCACACACCATCTGAAGTGATCTTGGAGCCCAAAAAAATAAAGTCTGACACTGTTTCCACTGTTTCCCCATCTCTTTCCCATGAAGTGATGGGACCAGATGCCATGATCTTTGTTTTCTGAATGTTGAGCTTTAAGCCAACTTTTTCACTCTCCACTTTCATCAAGAGGTTTTTGAGTTCCTCTTCACTTTCCGCCATAAGGGTGATGTCATCTGCATATCTGAGGTTATTGATATTTCTCCTGGCAATCTTGATTCCAGCTTGTGTTTCTTCCAGTCCAGCATTTCTCATGATGTACTCTGCATAGAAGTTAAATAAGCAGGGTGACAATATACAGCCTTGACGTACTCCTTTTCCTATTTGGAACCAGTCTGTTGTCCATGTCCAGTTTTAACTGTTTCTTCCTGACCTGTATACAAATTTCTCAAGAGGCAGATCAGGAGGTCTGGTATTCCCATCTCTTTCAGAATTTTCCACAGTTGATTGTGATCCACCAGTCAAAGGCTTTGGCATAGTCAATAAAGCAGACATAGATGTTTTTCTGGAACTCTTTTGCTTTTTCCATAATCCAGAAGATGTTGGCAGTTTGATCTCTGGTTCCTCTGCTTTTTCTAAAACCAGCTTGAACATCTGGAAGTTCACGGTTCATGTATTGTTGAAGCCTGGCTTGGAGAATTTTGAGCATGACTTTACTAGCGTGTGAGATGAGTGCAGTTGTGCGGTAGTTTGAGCATTCTTTGGCATTGCCTTTCTTTGGGATTGGAATGAAAACTGACTTTTTCCAGTCCTGTGGCCACTGCTGAGTTTTCCAAATTTGCTGGCATATTGAGTGCAGAACTTTAGCAGCATCAACTTTCAGGATTTGGAATAGCTCAACTGGAATTTTATCACCTCCACTCACTTTGTTTGTAGTGATGCTTTCTAAGACCCACTTGACTTCACATTCCAGGATGGGTAATTGATGAGAATTTACTGTATAGCTCAGGGAACTCCACTCTGTGGTGTTGTAAATGGGAAGGAAATCCAGAAAAGTGGTTATATATGTATCTCTATAGCTGATTCACTTTGCTCTACAGTAATTTAGTATTTTTGATTGCAAGATTCTACTACAGTGCATAGAACCCTGCCTTCTGCCTTGGAAAAATTGCCCTTCTACCTAGAGTTAATTTTTCTTAGCATATGAGAATTGTACTTTATTGAATCTCTCTGGCTGGGTGTAGGAAATATTTTGTGCCTCAGGTCAAGAGTGTTTGGCCAATGAAATAGGTGCACTATAGAATTTTGTCTGAGACTTTTGTTTATGATAAGCAGATATCATGTTATGAGGTTGTGAAAATACAACTCTTTCTTCACAACTTTAGACTTTTGTTGTTGTTGTTGTTCAGTTACCCACTCATGTCCAGCTCTTTGTGACCCCATGGATTGCAGCATGCCAGCCTTCCCTATTGCTTCCCATCTCCTAGAGTTTGCCCAAGTTCATATTCATGGCATCAGTGATGCCATCCAGCCATCTCATCCTCTGACACCCTCTTCTAATTCTGCCCTCAATCTTTCCCAGCATCAGAGAGGTTTCTAATTAGTTGTCTGTTCGTATCAGATGACCAAAATATTGGAGTGTCAGCATCAGTCCTTACAGTGAATATTCAGGGTTAATCTCCCTTATGATTGACAATTTTGATCTTGCTGTCCAAGGGACTTTCAGGAGTCTTCTCCAGCACCACAGTTTGAAGGCAATAATTCTTTGGTGTCCTGCCTTCTTTATAGTCCAGCTCTCACAGCTGTTCATAACCACTGGGAAGATCATAGACTTGACCTTTGTTGGCAGAGTAATGTCTCCACTTTTCAACACACTAGATTTGTCTAGGTTTGTCATCACTTTCTTGCTAAGAAGCAATTGTCTTCTGATTTCATGGCTGCAGCCACTGTCCACAGTGATTTTGGAGCCCAAGAAGAGGAAATCGGTCACTACTTCCACTTTTCCCCCTTCTATTTGGCATGAGGTAATGGGTCTGGATACCTTGATCTTAGCTTTTTTAATATTTAGTCTTAAGTTTGTTCTTTCTCTCTCCTCCTTCACCCTCATCAAGAGGGTCTTTAGTTCCTCTTCACTTTCTGCCATTAGAGTGGTATCATCCGCATATCTGAGGTTGTTGATGTTCCTCCCATCTATCTTCAGTCCAGCTTATAACTCATCCAGCCCAGCATTTCTCATGATGTGTTCAGCACATAGGTTAAACAAACAGGGTGACAGCAGACAGCCCTATCATACTCCTTTCTCGGTCTTGAACCAATCAGTTACTGTTCCTAACTCTTTCTTAGTAGGGTCCTAACTCTTTCTTCTTGACCTGAATGCAAGTTTCTCCACAGGTAAGATGGTCTGGTATTCCCATCTCTCTAAGCACTTTCCACAAATGTCATGATCCAGACTCAAAGGCTTTAGTGTAGTCAATAAAACAGAGATATGTATTTTTCTGAAATTCCATTGCTTTCTCTATCAATCCAGCGAATGTTTGCAATTTGATCTCTAGTTCCTCTTCCTTTTCTATACCCATCTTGGACATCTGGAAGTTCCTGGTTTGGATAATGCTGAAGCCTAGCATGCAAGATTTTAAACATAACCTTACTAGCATGGGAGATGAGTATAATTGTCCAAGGGTTAGCACATTCTTTGACACTACTCTTCCTAGGAACTGGGATTAGTATTTTCCTTTTCTAGTCCTGTGGCCACTACTGGGTCTTCCGGATTTGCTGACATAATGAATGCAAAACCTTGATGGCATCATCCTTTAGGGATTTGAATTGTTCTGCTGCAATTTTATTGCATACACTAGCTTTATTAACAGCAGTGATTCTTAAGGCTCACTTGACTTTGCACTCCAGAATGTCTGACTCTGGGTGACTAACCACATCATCATCATAATCCAGTTCATTAAGATCTTTTTTATACAGTTCTTCCATGTATTCCTTCCATCTCTTCATAATCTCTTCAACATCTACTAGGTTTCTACCATGGTACCCTTTGCTATGTCTTTTTTTGGAGAAGGCGATGGCACCCCACTCCAGTACTCTTGCCTGGAAAATCCCATGGATGGAGGAGCCTGGTAGGCTGCAGTCCATGGGGTCGCTAAGAGTCGGACACGACTGAGTGACTTCATTTTCACTTTCCACTTTCATGCATTGGAGAAGGAAATGGCAACCCATTCCAGTGTTCTTGACTGGAGAATCCCAGGGACCCGGGAGCCTGGTGGGCTGCTGTCTATGGGGTCACACAGAGTCGGACACGACTGAAGTGACTTATCTTATGCCTTCTTTTCGTGCAATGCTCCCTCGATGTTTCCAATTTTCCTGAAGAGATCTTAACCTTTTTTTTTGTTTGTTTGTTTTCTTCTGTTACTAAGCACTGTTCATTGAAGTAGACCTTCTTGTCTCTCCTAGCTGTTCTCTGGAATGCTGTGTTAAATTGGATGGACCTTTCCCTCTCTGAGCCCTTGCTTTTCACTTCTTTTCATTCTTCCACTATTTGTAAAGCCTCCTCAGGTAACCAGTTTGCCTTCTTGCTTTTTTTTTTCCTTTGAGGTAGTTTTGTTTGCCACTTCCTGTACAATATTACAGACTTCTGTCCATAGTTCTTCAGGCACACTGTTAATTAGATCTAGTCCCTTGAATCTATTTGTTACCTCTACTGTGAATTCATATGGAATATGATTTAAGACATACCTGGCTGGCCTAGTGTTTTTCTTGGTTTTCTTTAGTTTAAGTCTGAATCTTGCTATGAGAAGCTAATGCTGTATGTCACAGTCAGCCTCAGGTCTTCTTTCTGCTGACTGTATACACTTTCTCCATCTTCAGCTACAAAGAATGTAATCACTTTGATTTTGCTATTGACCATCTGGTGATGTCCATGTGTAAAGCAGTCTCTTGTGTTGTTGAAAAAGGATATTTGATGTGACTACTGCATTCTCTTGGCAGAATTCGGTTAGCCTTTGCCCTGCTTAATTTTGTTCTCCAACGCCAAATTTTCCTGTTTCTTCAGGTATATCTTGACTTCCTACTTTTGCATTCCAATCTGCAATAATGAGTAGGAAAAAAAAAGTTTAGGTGTTAGTTCTAGTAAGTTTTTTGGGTTTTCTTAGAGCTGATCAGCTTCATCAGAATTCTTTGGAGTCAGTGGAAGGGGCATAGACTTGGATTACTGTGATGTTGAATGGCTTGCCTTGGAAACAAACCGAGATCATTCTGTGATTTTTGAGGTGCACCCTAGTACTGTTTGCATACTTTGTTCATGACAACCAGGTAAATTGCTGTTGTTAGGTTATGAAGATACAACTCTTCCTTTACAACTTTAGACTTCTTCAGTGGTAACATTTACCTACTGAGAATGACCTAAATATTATACATGACCAAACTGACTCAGATCACTTTATAGCACTCCTTCCCACACACTCCTAACTTTGTCTCTTGAGAAATTCTCCGCCAAGCATTGTGAAGTAGAAACTACTTTCTTCACAGTTGTATCTCCAGCACTTAAAACTAAGTCTGGCATATAGTACGTTCTCAATGTATTTTAGTTGTTAAATAAATATTTCACATCCACATGTGTGTTAGTCACTCAGTTGGATGCAACTCTTTGTGACCTCCATGGACTGTAGCTCTCCAGGCGCCTCTGTCCGTGGACTTCTCCAGCCAAGAATACCGGAGTGAGTTGCCATTACCTTCTTCAGGGGATCTTCCCAACCCAGGGATCAAAACTGGGTCTCTCACACTGCAGGCAGATTCTTTACTGACTGAGCTGCCAGGGAAGCCCTGGTAGTCTGGCATATAGTATATTCTCAATGTATTTTTGTTGCTAAATAATTATTTCACATCCACATGAAAGAAAGTTTAATCATTGTTTTTTTAAATTATGTTGTTTTATTTTCATTATTTTAGATATATTATTCAAATTTTATGTCTAAAATATTGTTATTTTATTCCTTTTCTAAAATGTTTTATTTTGTACTGGGGCATAGACAATTAACAGTGTTTTGATAGATTCAGGTGAACAGAGAAGGGACTCAACCACACATATACATGTATTCATTCTCCCCTAAACTCATTAATTTTAAATACTTTCTTGAATCACTTTTAAAAACACTTTCTAAAATTATTATTCTATAGGTATACCCTTAGGTAGTTTTTAGAAATGCTTAGCTTCTGAAGCACTCATCTAACACTCAAAGTAGAAGAGAAATATTTTCCCAATCTACCTACAGTTTGTAAGGCTCCATGTTTCCCCACCACACTGGTATTTTTCCATTCCCAAATAAAGTCACATTAAATTTCATTCATTAAGCCCCTCCCACTATATGCTGGGTCTGCCAGAGTGAGGAATAAGACTCTGCCAGCCGTGTACCTCTTCATGGCTGTTCACCTTGCTACACAAAGAGCCATAGAAGGCTTGAAATGACTTCTTGTAAGGGCCTGATTGTTTTCTTGGACAAGGACTTTATGTAAGTTATAGGAAAATTAGGAGAAATATACTTTTTTCCCCACTTCCTTTATTTTAAAAGGTGGCTGCTGAATTCTTTCTTAGGGCCCCTCCATCTCTCACCCTATGCTCCTAAAACAAAGCTCCTAAAAGAGCAAAATGATCAGACTGCTTAGAGGCCTCACCCAGGAAAATCTGTGATTTACAAATTAGGAATGAATGTGGAAATCAATAAAACCTTAGGATCGCCTCACACGTCTGTAGTATTTGACTCTATGGCAGAGGTAGGGTGGGGTGAATTGGGGCAGGATGGAATAGGCAGTTTGGGAAGAGAGTTAGAGTACCTGTGTGTGGTCCTTGGCAGTTCTGAGGCCACAGGAAAAGTTTCAAATGGAGAAGGAAAAGCAATAGATGAAGAGAGCAGGGACATGGGAGGAAGGAACACAAAAGGAAAAATGTCAAAAGTAAATATTTGAACTAAAATATCAAGAATGAGAAAAAGAAATCTATGTTATTTTTTGAAGTGTAATTCTGCTCTCCATACTCTGAGTAAATCTGAACAACTGGAAATTCTCCACTTTCATGTTTTCCCCTTCCTCCTCTTTCTGATTTATCTGTGTTTTTTTTTTTTTGTTTTGTTTTTTTTTTTTCCCTTCTCTGCCAAAGTCCAAAATGGTGATTAGGTATCAGAAAGAAAGAAGTAGAGCTGTCTTAAATTCCTGTGGTTCACAATTTCAAGTTTGATGTTGTTGTTGTTGTTGTTTTTTAAATAGGGACTCTATGGTTTGGATTCATGCCATACAGAGCATTAGGTCCTGTTATGCAAGCAGAATCACTGAATAAAGGTTTTTCCTCTCAGTGCTGATTGTTATCCATTCCCTGCTTATCTAGCTGAACAATATACAAACCTGCCTAATTTTCTCTATCCCCTAGAATCGAATCCTAAATTCTAGAGAAATAAATTTCTGGGACAGTAACAGAAGTGAAGTCCTTAGTCCTGGTCCTAGCTGCCCACAGAGTGGTTTTAGTGCATGTCACTTGCCTTAAATCATAATTATTATTCTCTACTTTTTGTCCATTGATTTTCCATCTTATTCTCCCATTTTGGTCATTCTAACAGAATATTCTGTGTAACTGGATGATTATGTATGGAAGTGACACATAAATGAATGGGGGCACCCTCTCAAAATATTTTATCCAAATCATGTATGTATATTCTTTACAGTGAAAACTGTAAAGCACCACACAAAGAATTATTCATTCATCTCTCCCTCTTCCCCACTTTTCATCCCCTTGTCCTTTTTGCAGAGACATGCACTAACGATATGACTTCAATGATCCTATGTAAGTTCCTCTCCAGAAATGCCACAGTAAGTGGTAGTTATAATGTCAAATTTCAGCAGCTGGATCTCCAGTATGGACTTGTTTAACCCAATTGTCATTCAGCTGGTAATCACCTTTCTTTCCTGGAAAAACTGCAGGAGTGATGCTGCATCAGCAGTGAGAAAGATAATAAAAGGGAACAACTTAGAGAGGAAGGGAGAAAGAATAGGCCTTGCACATTAATAAATATGGGAAATGAATTTGGCTAACAGAAAGGTTGGCTTTAAGCTGTAGCTCATCTCTTGTTTCCCTCCCACCCTCCTAACTAAGGGAAAGAGTGTGTCTAGAAAACTGAAACCATCAGGTCAAGCAAGCTCTTGAGGAATGGCTGACAGTATTCCTTAATTAGGTGACAAATTCAATAAGATTATGAAATGGACCATTGGTTCTAAAATAGTTGAATCTTACCTGTTCTTTGGGGAATTTATGATTCTCTCTGGAAAGCACTAATACTCAGGAACTATTAGAAAATTGAGGGTAATTTTACATGTTGGAGAAACTGATGATTTTCATCTGAGTTTAAAATATTGAAATCACAATCTCGTTACTGGCTGAACCCAGTCCATTGAGTCAGTCAAATTCAAATGACATAACTCTTAACTTCCTTATTGCATGTTTTGTGAGGAAATATTAAATTGACCTAATGGGAAGTATAAAAGTTCAGATTTAGATAGTTTAAGAAAGAATTTATTTTTTTTAAATTTTTTTATTATTTTGAAGACTTATAATTTTGTACTAAACATCTTAGAGAATTTTTATTTGCATCATCAGTCTGCACAAAGATGCAGTATCTTCAAAACATTCCAGGAGAATTCTAGGTAAGCTTCTTCTACTACTACCTGGGCTTCCCTGTGGCTCAGCTGGTAAAGAATCCACCTGCAATGTGGGAGACTGGGTTCTATCCCTGGGTTGGGAAGACCCCCCTGGGGAAGGGAAAGCATTCTGGCCTGGAGAATTCCATGGACTATATAGTCCATGGGGTGTCAAAGAGTTGGACACAACTGAGCGACTTTCACTTTCACTTTTCTACTGTCGCCTAGGAGAATAAAGTATCTTCTTCTCTATAGTACTTAAGTCAGATGGATAGCTTTCTTACCTAGTCAAATGTCCAATTTCCATAGCTTTTGCATATGGCAACTCAATATTTTCCGTATATCAGTATAGAAAGAGCCATTACTCTTAATGTTTGTTTTTTGGGATATGACCTGACTATACATTTATTAGGAATCTTATATAAATACTTACAGATATGATTTCTACAGCTAATATATAAGTAAAGATTTGTGATATATTGTGCTCATTCTGTACTTTCCATGGCATTGTATATTGCAAACTCACTTTAGATAAATAAATATAAATGTATACATACATATAAATATATTTATGTATGTTAGTTGTTCAGTAGTGTCTGACTCCTTGTGACTCCATGAACTATAGCCTGCCAGGCTCCTCTGTTCATGGAATTCTCCAGGCAAGAAGATAAGTGGGTAGCCATTTCTTTCTCCAAGAGAACTTCCCAACTCATGAGTCTCCTTCATGGCAGGTAGATTCTTTGCCATCTGAACCAGCAGGGAAGTTCATATATATGTATGTATATATTCAAATGGAGAAGAGCAACAACCCAACCCAATATTCCTGCCTGGACAAACCCAGTGACAGAGGAGCCTGGCAGGCTATAATCCATAGGGTCAAAAAGAGTTGGACACAACTGAAGAGACTTAGCATGCATGCATTTATTCAAAAGTCTTTGTTGTCAAAATGTTATCTTTGGACTGCCTACATTAGAGGCTGAAAATGACTGCCCATGGGCTAAATCCAGCCCATTATCTGTTTTTGTAAAGTTTTCTTGGGAAGACATCCATACTTATTTGCTTCTGTATTATCTCTGACGGCACTCACTCCATAGCTGCAGATTTAAATAGCTGTGACAGCGACAGTCTGTCTTGCTAATCTAAAATATTCTTTATTTGGTCCTTTACAGAAAAAGTTTGCTGATTCCTGATCTACATAAATAGTAATGTCATAATATAAAAGAATTATTATTACTCAGAAGATACCTGGGCTCAACTGAACAGAATCCATTGAAAGGAGAGTAGAGTTGATGAAAAAAGTCCCTATTATTGTATTCACCAATCATCCACAAAACTTATTTGGTATTCACTATCTGCCAGTCACTATTTCAGTGCTAAAAATATAGCAGTGAACATGGCAAAGTCACAACCCTCCTGGAACTTTGTTTTTGTGATGGAGTCAGAAAACAAACATACAAGTAAAATAATTTGAGAAAGGCATAGGTACTAAGAGGAAAATGAACAGGAGTAATGGTATAGGTCAGTCTATTATGTCTAATAGAAATACATAATACAAGCCCCATATACATTTTAAGGTATTTTAGAGTACCTCCAATTAAAAGTTTAACAAGTGAAATAATTTTCAATATTGTTTTATTTAACCCAATATATGCCAAACATCATCACTTCAACATGTAATATTGATGAGATATATTGCATTATTTTTTCATACTAAGTCTTTGAAATTCAGAGGTTTTTTACACTTATATTTGTAATTCACTTCAGTTCAGAGTAGCCATGTTTCAAGTACTCATTACCACAGGATGACTACTGTTTTGGACAGTGTAAATCTAGAGAGTGACTGAAGAATCTTCTCTAAGAAGGTGGCATTTGATCTATTAATAATACATGATTAATGAGAAGGCTGCTAGACAAGAGGACTGAGGCAAAATTAAGGAGCTCCTGGAAGTGGAAGTGGGGTGACTGAATATCAGAAGAAGGAAAGACTGGGAGCACATGAGGCAGAAAGGAAGGCAGGAACTAGAGAACCGGGGACCTTGTGGCTACCTAAGGAGCCTAAATTTAGTTCTAAATGTGATGAGAACCCCCTGAGTGGTTTTGAGCAGAAGATTGTTATAACTTGACCATTCTTTTTTCAAAAATATCTCTCATTAATGTGCCTTTCTATGTGTCTCCTCTACAGTGTATACAGGGACAAGAATGTAAACAAGGATTTATTGCAATCAATTAGAAAGTCATTTTGGTAGTCTAGTTATAAGAAAGCAGTGACTTTGTTGCTTGTGTAACATCTTACGGATTCCAGAATTCTTATACACACATGCCTCTAGTGTTATTAGCTAGTATATGAAGTGATTAGCACTGTTCTTGATGTGTAGTATGTACTCAATATTTCTTCATATTACTGAGAAACACATCTGGAAGATCATTCTACATAGGATAGAGCAGTACTTTGACAATCAGTCTTCCTCTGCAGCCAGGTAATCTTAGATTGTTTGGTTTAGGCAAGGAATAGAGACTATACAATTTTTTTTCAGTTTGGAAGGGTTTATTGTTAGGTTACACACAATAGTAGGAAAGACAGGAGTATCAAAGAACTCTAGAAAATCCTCACAGTTTAATTACTCCTCAATAGCAGCTGTTCTTTGCCCTCAATTATAGGGCGTTAATGTCTATGGAAGTCATGTTTTTTCCCCTCTTTGTAGTCCCTCTCTCCTCCATCTGAGGAATTCTTCTCTTATTTCCTACCTCAGATTCCTAAGAGAAAGACTTCTCTAGACCTAGCTAATCACTGTAATCCTTGATAGGTTAGAATTTCCATCCAGACCATTGAGCAGTCTATAAATGATTTTCCCTTGAGTCATGTGCCTACCCCTGGTCTTACCAACTATTAAAGAGTTATAGGAGGTAAAGCAGAGTTATGTGCTACAAAATATGGCTACTGATGAAGAATAAAAGGCTTATAAGGATTGTGGATAATGCTTTTCCTATTGAAAAGAGGACTGCATGTACAGTAGATAATGCAATTATCTGTTCAATGTCTTATGTTTATTTAAAAGATACTGCTTACTGGTGCCAGACACTGCTCTGTGCCCTGTAGATGTGGTCATGGAAAAGCACAAATAATTCTGCCTTCCTGGAGCATGCATTCTACAGGAAAAATATAGATAATAAAATAATAAATCAGTAAAATATATATGCCAACAAGTAAAAATGCTACAGACAAAAATAGTGCAGAAAGAGTGATTAGCAGCATCCTGTGGAGGAGCGCTTCGATTTTATAAAGGGTGATCAGGTGAAGCTTGAAAAAGGTAAATGTTCATTGTGTGGTTCTCTCAGAACTAGAGAAAGAGTAATGTTGGCAAAACTGAACAGCAGTGCAAAGACTGAAATGTTTGAGGATCCATAGGAACACTAGTGTGACTGAAGCAAAGCAAAGGAGGCAGAGAAAAATAGAAAATGAGGCTTTGATAATGGGAGCTAACCTACTTAGGGTCTTATAGGTCATTGCAAGGCCTTTGAAATCTACTCAGAAGGAAATGGGAAGCCCTTGGAGAGTTTTGTACTTTGGAGCGACCTGAACTGACTTCAATTTAAAAAGAAATTTTACCATGAGGAAAATACAAAGAGATATAAACACAGAGACCAAGAAATCAGTTGAGAGGATATTACAATATCCAGGGAGCAATATCGGTGGCTTGGAAGTGGTGAGAATGGTCAGACACATCAGGGAAAGCTCCAGATTTGAAAGAGCTTGATCAACACTTCTGAGAATTCTCCTGATTTGGACAAAGCTGGCTTTTCTACCTCCTTTGTTTACCTGTAATTGCCCATCTGGACATAGTCTGTAGCATTATAAATGCCTACCACCTAAGGAGAATTTGGTAGCACTCCAGACTCCTGACTCAATAAGGCATTGTGGTTCTTGATGACTTATTTCTCAATCTGGTTATGAAATTGAAAGGAAATGTATCTGAGGAAGAAGCCAAACCCTTAGGTGATGATAATGAAAATGACCTGTATAATGGGAGGACCAGTTACTTTAAGGTCAACAACATCAAGTCTTCTTAGCTCAGGTCCACCTTGAAATTGGCATGGCAATTTCTGTTTGCTCCCTTTACCTTGGTGCCTTTACCCATTTGGCTTCTGGTTGCAGCCTTCCTGAGAGAGGGCACCTGCCCACCCATGGTGAGTGCAATCAGATGGAAGGCACGTTCCCCATCCAGCTGCCCAATGCCCACTCCAACCATCTGGAGTCACTAGAGCATGACCACTCCAGCTGGGGTGGGTGAGAAAGCACTGTGAAAAAAAATCTGGAGATTTAAGGAAACGGTGCAGTTCAATTGGAACTGGATTCCAATATCAGTCAGGGGATCTGAAATCTGTTCTCTACTCTCTTGCAGAAAATACAATATACATAAATACTTTCAATAAACATAGAGTAATCATGTGTGAAGAATATGTAGGGATGATTATTTATACATATCTCTAACTTTAAGGAATTTGTATTCTATCAACAGAAATAAACACATCAACTAAGAAAATATGTCAAATATTATTAAAATATATGGGAAAATGTTGTATAGACATGGATTAGGGTGGGACTGGCCTTCCCTGGTGGCTCAAATGGTATAGAATCTGCCTGCAATGCTGGAAACCTGGCTTGATGCTTGGGTTGGGAAGATCCCCTGGAGGAGGGCATGGCTACCCATTCCAGTATTCTTTCTGGAGAATTCCCATGGGCAGAGGAGCCTGATGGTCTACAGTCCACGGGGTCTCAAAGAGTCAGATATGACTAAGTACAGCACAGCATAGAAGCTGGCTAGAGGAAATGAGTAAGTCCTGTGCTTTGAAGGAAGGTCAATTTGTCATAGGACAAGAGAAAGACATTCCAATTTGAATATAGATTTACAATATAAATAGAAAGATATGAATTTCAATCAGTTCAGTTTAGTTCATTCGCTCAGTCGTGTCCAACTCTGTGACCCCATTAACCACAGCACACCAGCCCTTCCTGTCCATCACCAACTCCTGGAGTCCACCCAAATGCATGTCCATGGAGTTGGTGATGCCATCCAACTGTCTTATCCTCTGTCGTCCCCTTCTCCTCCTGCCCTCAATCCCTCCTAACATCAGGGCTTTTTCAAATGAGTCATCTCTTCGCATCAGGTGGCCAAAGTATTGGAGTTTCAGCTGCAACATCAGTCCTTCCAATGAACACCCAGGACTAATCTCCTTTAGAATGGACTGGTTGGATCTCCTTGTCATCCAAGGGGCTCTCAATATTCTTATCCAACACCACAGTTCAAAAGCATCAATTCTTCACTGCTCAGATTTCTTTATCCAACTCTCACATCCATACATGACTACTGGAAAAACCATAGCCTTGACTAGATGGAGCTTTGTTGACAAAGTGGTGTCTCTGCTTTTCAATATACTTTCCTTCCAAGGAGTAAGCGTCTTTTAATTTCATGGCTACAATCACCATCTGCAGTGATTTTGGAGCCCCCCCAAAATAAACTCAGCCACTGTTTCCCAATCTATTTGCCAGGAAGTGATGGGACCAGATGACATGATCTTAGTTTTCTGAATGTTGAGCCAACTTTTTAACTCTCCTCTTTCACTTTCATCAAGAACCTCTTTAGTTCTTCTTCACTTGCTGCCATAAGGGTGGTGTCATCTGCATATCTGAGGTTACTGATATTTCTCCCGGCAATCTTGATTCCAGCTTGTGCTTCATCCAGCCCAGCATTTCTCATGATGTATTCTGCATATAAGTTAAATAAACAGGGTGACAATATACAGCCTTGACATACTCCTTTTCCTATTTGGAACCAGTCTGTTGTTCCATGTCCAGTTCTAACTGTTGCTTCCTGACCTGCATACAGGTTTCTCAAGAGGCAGGTCAGGTGGTCTGGTATTCCCCTCTCTTGAAGAATTTTCCACAGTTGATTGTGATCCACACAGTCAAGGCTTTTGGCATAGTCAATAAAGCAGAAATAGATGTTTTTCTGGAACTCCCTTGCTTTTTTGATGATTCAGTGGATGTTGGCAATTTGATCTCTGGTTCCTCTGCCTTTTCTAAAGCCAGCTTGAATATCTGGAAGTTCATGGTTCACGTATTGTTGAAGCCTGGCTTGGAGAATTTTGAGCATTACTTTACTAGTGTGTGAGATGAGTGCAACTGTGTGGTAGTTTGAGCATTCTTTGCCATTGCCTTTCTTTGGGATTGGAATGAAAACTGACCTTTTCCAGTCCTGTGGCTACTGCTGAGTTTTCCAAATTTGCTGGCATATTGAATGCAGCACATTCACAGCATCATCTTTCAGGATTTGAAATAGCTCAACTGGAATTCCATCACCTCCACTAGCTTTGTTCATTGACTTCAAATTCCAGGATATCTGGCTCTAGGTGAGTGACCACACCATCATGATTATCTGGGTCATGAAGATTTTTTGTACAGTTCTTCTGTGTATTCTTGCCACCTTTTCTTAATATTTTCTGCTTTTGTTAGGTCCCTACCATTTCTTATTTAGCAAATGATGAATCAAAGATTTTACCCAGAAAACAGTATGCAGGTTGAAGTGAGTAGTGATTTTGTGAGATAAGTTGTTAACAGGTTGTAAATAGCTACTTTTGGGGGTAGAAAATACAAGCCCATAAAACATTCTTTATTTAGTTTTCTTTATCAGAAGAATAACATGATGATTTAATAAAACAGGACATAAATGTCTTCAAAATCTGACCTTGAACATGACTTTTCAGGTGCTCACATCTCTTCACTTTGCTTTTTCTTTGTTCTCTGTTCTACATACAACCACTAATTTTCCTTTCACATCTCTTTCCATATTTGCCTGTATTTTTTCAACCAAGATAGAAATAATAATAGGATAGACATCAATATAACTAATTAAATACTAAAAGACAATAACTAAAAAAAATCCCTCCCTCATGTTTGATAAACATGTAGGCATTAGGTCTTCACAAACATATAGAGTGATATTTAAAATTTTTTCTGACTTCAGATGAAATCCACAAACCATAATTTGTTTATATCTTAATCCAGTCACATGAGAATATCTTAATTTTCTTGAAATTAGTGCCTCTGGAACAGTACTTCTCCCTCCATGGAGACATAATCTATATGCATCCTTTGTTTTTGTATTTTTTCTTTTCCAAGATAGTTCCCTGTGTGAGGAAATTCTGTTATTGTTGTTGCTATTGTTTTGGTTATTTCAGTGGTTTCTTGATTATCATAAAAACATTGGGGGAAAATCCATCCAGATTCCTTTGAATGAAAGAAGTAAGAGAAATTCTTCCTCAGGTTTGAAATTATGGTATCCTTAGAGGAGCATTAGACCAAGCATCAGGAGGCCTGGTCTGCCACCAACTAGCTTTATGACATTTGACAAGGTGTTTTGGTCCTGTTGATGTTTTATCCTCATTGAAAATGAGAGGTTCTGATTTAATTCTGCTTAACTGTTCCTCTGAGTCCAAAATACAATGACCATAACCTGGGGTTTTCCTATTTGCAGAATTTCTAGCTACTGAGTATACTTCATGGATTGATTCAGTAGATTCTATAATACTCCTGTCCATCTGACTTTCCAAGGCATTGTCCTATTCATCCAGATCATGAAACACTAAGTATGGCCATGATAAGAAATTTAAGTAATGTTTGGATCATTTACCCTTATATAAGTAAACCTTATAAATCAATAGGCATGAATTCCCATTCATCCAGATTATAGATTTAGAAAGCTAAAGAGCAAAAGACAAGGAAAGAGACAAAAAGAGGAAAGATCACTGATAGAGAATTTGAGATCTAAAGAGGGATATTCCCAGCTTCAGTACTGAAGTTTGCTTTTTCATAATTTGCCCTAATGTCTTACCCAAACATTGAAAGGTCAGAGATTCTTATCTTTCAGCAAGGTGACACATCCATTCATCACACTCAGGATAATTTAAAAGCATTGGATAACTTCAAAGGTGGGTGGGGGGGAGGGGCAGATTCTTTATTCTAGCTTCTATATTCTTTCTTCTTCTTTTTTATTTGGTTAATAAGCTTCTGTTGAACAGAGAAAATATATATGTTACTGTTCAACTTGAATTGTAAGTCATTTAAAAAGATTTCTAATCATCACTTTCATATTGAATTGTTAGACAGTCAATTAACAGACACAGAGCCAATCTCCACCTTCTCGCACTGGAGGGAGATGAATTATAAGGCTATTCTGCAGGTAGACAAGATTCACTGAGTCTTAGGAGCAAGAGCAGTTGGTGCCTCAGTGTGAAACAGGAAACTGTGTTATTTTCTCCAAATAACTTTTCCTAGGTGTTCAAGAATAGTTTCTTCAGTAGAACTTCGTTTTCCCCTTTTGAAGAGTTTTCCTGTATACTCAAGTCATCATGACCCTAGGGTTCTAGGGTTTTAAAAATACTGGAGATCCAATGTTTTTTTTTTTTAATATAAATTTATTTATTTTAATTGGAGGTTAATGACTTCACAATATTGTATTGGTTTTGCCGTACATCAACATGAATCCACCATGGGTATACATGTGTTCCCCATTCTGAACCCCCCGGTGGATGTAACTGGATCCAGTGGTTTTTAAAAATCAGCTAGATTTTTTTCTTAAAAGAGTTCTCAAACACCCTCAAACACCCTTAAAACAGTTAAATTGAATGCTCCTCATTGAATACATTTTTTTTTTTTTTTACTTTTTACTTTTCTATAACCTTTTTAAAAGTCATATGCTGCATTGTTGGAGAGGGCAATGGCACCCCACTCCAGTACTGTTGCCTGGAGAATCCCATGGATGGAGGAGCCTGGTAGGCTGCAGTCCATGGGGTCGCTAGAGTCGGACATGACTGAGCAACTTCACTTTCACTTTTCACTTTCATACATTGGAGAAGGAAATGGCAACCCACTCCAGTGTTCCTGCCTGGAGAATCCCAGGGATGGCGGAGCCTGGTGGGCTGCCGTCTATGGGGTTGCACAGACTCGGACACGACTGAAGTGACTTAGCAGCAGCAGCATGGTGCATTGTTGGTATCTTTCTTAATCCAACAGAAAAATGAAAAAGAGGGATAGACTATTTCTATAGATGTAAGGTGCCTGTCTACTTCTATTACATGAACTCCCTTTGGCAGAATCAATGCTTATATCCACAACCCATTTCCACCCTCTCCTGTCTAAATAACATAGATGTAGCATGAAAATCATCCTCTACCACACAGCATAATAACATCTGAATAACAATATTAATAACAATAAAAATAGTAATAATTATAGCTTATTATTAAGCAAATGTCCTGTATCAAATGTTTTCTATGTACCAGGATTGTGCTAAGATATTATAATATGCAATTCTTAGAACTGCCTTTATGATAGGTACTATTATCTTAATTTGATAGATGAGAAAATTGATGCCAAGAAGGTTAAATAATTTTCCAAGATAACAAAGCTGATCATCCATAGAGCTGGGAATTTATTTCAGGCTCTTTGACTTCAAATCCTCTGTTCTTTTTATTAAAACAGTTTTTTCAACACTTGATTTGTGACCTATTCATGACTTCCAAAGTAATTTTTAAAGTATCAGAGACTGCAAAATGAAATAAGAGACAGTATTGTCTTGTGAAACTTTTGTTTTAGCCTTTATATTCATGTGAATATATGTATAAGGGATGAGGTATAAATTGTATTTATCAGAGTCAAAGTAATTTGAAAGCCAATGCATTAAATTACACTTTTTATACACTATATTAACCCCTTGAGGTTAGGGATTTACTTTTATTCAATACTGTAACTCAAGATCATAGCTGATCTTAAGATTTTTTTTTTTTTTTTGCTGAATATGGCTATTTTATAATCAAAATGTCATTCTATTATTAAATCTGTGGGTACAGGCAGAGTTTCATCTGAATGATGATATGTTAATTATGAAATATATCTTCCAGCTGTGAGGTGGAAATGGAAGGGATGCTCAGGCCTGCTATAGGTATAGACTGAGGCTTTCTTCCCATGGTATTGACCTTGAAGGAATTAAAATTTCCCAACTGGGCTGCTGGGCTGGGGAAATCACATGCCTGCATCCATTTCTCAGAGTCAGGGAACGGCTGGGAAGCATAGCATCAAGGTAAGGCAATGGAAAGTGCTGCTGACCATTTGAGGATAGACCATAAATATCTCAGAATGGTGGTGAACAAGAAAGGGCTTGACAACCCTGAGAGCAAAGCTCCTGTACTTTATTAATTTGTCTATGTTTCTGTAATTCTTTTACTTTCTATGTTCTCTGTTATTTTCCATTGCACTTCATCCGGTGTTGGAAATTTCCAGTTTTTTAAATCTGCTTTTAGAAAGCAAGGAAAGGGAAAGAAGAATGTTTTTCCTATTGTTAGTTTGCTATCAGAATAGCATCAATTGTTTTTATTTTCCTGTGTTATTTATCATGCTTTTCATAAGGAATTTAGAAAATTCCAAAAACTTAAAAGAGACATAAAAGTTATTAGAATTTTCATACTTAAGAGACCATTACTTTTAAATATTGGCATATTTATTTCTAGTTTTATTTTTATCTACTTACATGAAAATATTTTTGTGGATTCATGTTCTACATATAGTTTTGTATTCTGCTTTTTTATCTTTTTTTTTATTTTCAAGTTTTTCATGTATTTCCTTTTGACTTTAACAGTCCTTAAAGAATATGATTTTAATTGGCTAGTATTTTATTGAATAGTTGTATCACAACATTTTTTGATAAATTCATTTATGTCTAACATATTGCTTTTGATTGTAAGATTTTGTCAATCTTTTTTTAATTTTTATACTTTTCCAGATAGATATCTAATAATATTGTCTTCTCTCTCCAGAAAAGAACCTCCACAAGATTTACCCACCATATTTATATATTGTCATCTACCTGCCTTTTGCCTGTTAATATAGAACTGCCTTTATTCCTATTTTAGCCTCAAAGCTCCACTTGTGAACAAGCTTTCATCCTCTCTTGCCTACTCAAGGATATCACTTTGGCGATTCCCCACTACCCATTCCACATTATACATTTTTCTCTCTCCTGGATTATTCTTATTTTCTTATAACGAATCTGGGAAATATAATTGTTTCTATTTTATCGACAAGGAAAATGAGGTTATGATTTCATCCTGACTTTATCACTCTCTTTCTCTACTGCATTGTTTAGTTTTTGCTGTGTAAGAAACACTCAGACAATTTAGAGACTTGACAATGTCCATTTATGTTGCTAAGAATGCTGTGGATTGGCTGAAAAGATCGTTTTCCTAGGTCAGCTGGGCTGTTTTTTCTGGGTTTACTAAAGCCTCTGCAGTCAGCTGGCAGGCCAGATGGTGGCTGGATGATCCAGGATGGCTCCATTCATGTGTCGGCCTTTTCCAAAATAGTCTCTTACGTTCTAGAAGCTAGTTTGGACTTTTTCACATGGTAATGGTCTCAGGGTTCTGAACACAACAAGAAAGGTCACATCCTAAAACACAATAGTTTTCCAAGTTTCTGCTTGATTACATTTGTAAATATGCCATTTATCAAAATAATCCATGATAAAATAGATGTTGTATGGGAAAATATAACTGTAAAATACATAGGTAAAAAATGGGAAAGAGATTCTGACACACTATATTTACAGGACTGCAAATATATAGACATTAGTACTTCAATAACCTCACTCAGAGATGTTATAAAAATATTTTAATATGTAATATTCTGAATGTTATTTTTTTCTTCCTCCTAAGAGGAAGGCCAAACTGTGGCAACCAGTTGACTGCAGATATATGAATGAAATTGCAAATCACAGCCAAATGCCTATAGAAACTATGACCTGTTATCATTAATATACAAGGTCTATAATTCTGATCATAATATCATTTACTGAATTTAGAATGAGGAGCCCATAAGCACCAGTGACAGTTGTTCCCTAGGATGGGGGATAAGGATTGATGGTGAATAATTTTTTAATAAATTTAATTGACTTCATATAGCATGGGCATTATGGAGCAGACAGTGCATCTCAATCCCTCATTAAGTTAGGTTTTGGTCAGTGTATTAGTTGCTCAGTCGTGTCTGACTCTATGCAACTCCCTGAACTGTGGCCCACCAGGCTCCTCCATCCATGGAATTCTCCAAGCAAGAATACTTGAGTGTGTTGCCATCCCCTTCTCCAGGGGATTTTCCTGACCCAGGGATAACACAAGGGCCTCCTGTACTGCAAGCAGATTCTTTGCCATCTGAGCCACTCGGGAAGCCCAGGTTTGGTCAAGGCCTGTATAAATTAAAATCCTTTCCCCTAACCATTCTACTTCACAGGGCTCCCTTACTAGTTCAGGAGAGGATGAAGAGCAGATAAAAGGAAGTATAGGTTATCTCAGGTGGCACTGCTTATTAAAAAATAAACACACAGAGGAAAAAAAGCTGTAAGTGTATATAATACTAAAAATTAAAATGGAGAAACCTAGACAGGAAAGAATTTTTACCAGAAGGAGGAGGGTTAGGAGTTTAAATTTGGGCCCAACATATGGAATGGGATGGTGTTAAGAGATAAGGAAAATCTGAAGTCAGGGAGCCTGATTCCTCCAGTTCTGATTTACTTTCTCAAGATTACTTTGGCTATTTGGGGTCTTTTGTGTCTCCATGTAAATTTTGAGCTTTTTGTTCTAGTTTTGTGAAAAATGCCATTGGTAATTTGATAGGGATTGCATTGAATCTGTAGATTGCCTTGGGTAATAGAGTCACTTTGATTCAATGAATGATTTGAGTCAAATACTGAATTTTCAGTATTTGAAGCAATACTGATTTTTCCAATCCATGAACATGGTAAATCTTTCCATCTGTTTATGTCTTCTTCCATTTCTTTCATCAGTATCTTATAGTTTTCAGAGTACAGGTCTTTCATCTCCTTAGGTAGTTTTATTGCTAGGTGTTTTATTTTTTTAATGCAATGATAAATGGATTTTTTTAAATTTATCTTTCTGATATTTCATTGTTAGTGTATAGAAATGCAACTGATTTCTGTGTGTTGATTTTGCAACCTTCAACTTTATCAAATTCATTAATGAGCCCTTATCAAAACAGTATGGCATTGACATAAAAATAGAAACACAGATCAATGAAACAAGATAGAAAACCCAGAAATAAGCCCATGCACTATGGTCAATTAATATATGACAAGGAGATAAGACTGTACTATGGTGGAAAGATAGTCTCTTCAACAAATGGTGCTGGGAAAGTGGACAGCTGCACATTAAAAAACAAACAAACAAACAAAAAAACTATATCATCCTTTAATTCCATATACAAAAAAAAATATATATATATATAAATGTGAGCCTGAACACTATGAAACTGCTAGAGGAAAACATAGGCAGAATACTCTCTGACATAAATTTCAACAATATCTTTTTTGATCTGTTTCCCAGAATAACAGAAATTAAAAACAAAAGTAAAGACATGAGACCTATTTAAAGTCAAAAGGTTTACATAGTAAAGGAAAAAATAAATAAAACAAAAAAGACAGCCCACTGATTGGGAGGTAGTTTGAGCATTCTTTGTGGCATTGCCCTTCTATGGGACTGAATGAAAATTGATCTTTTCCAGTCCTCTGGCCACTACGGAGTTTTCCAAGTTTGTTGGCATACGGAGTGCAGCATTTTAACAGTATCATCTTTTAGGATTTGGAAATAGCTCAGCTGGAATTCCATCACTTCCACTAGCTTTGTTCATAGCAATGCTTCCTAAGACCCACTTGACTTCACACTCCAAGATGTCTTGCTTTACGTGAGTGACCGTGGTTGTGCTGTGTTTAGTCACTCAGTCATGTCTGATTCTTTGTGAACCCATGAACTGTAGCTCACCAGGCTCCTCTGTCCATGAGGATTCTCCAGCCAAGAATACTTGAGTGGGTTGCCATGCCTTCTTCAAGGAGATATTCCCAACTCAGGGATAAAGCCCAGGTCTCCTGCACTGCAGGTGGATTTTTTACTGTCTAAGCCACCGGGGAAGCCCAAGAATTGTGGAGTGGGGAGCCTATCTCTTCTCCAGGGGATCTTCCCAACCAAGGAAGTGAACTAGGCTCTTCTGTACTGAAGGTGGATATGGCCAATAAGGGATTACTCTCCAAAATTCACAAACAGTTCATGATGCTTAACAATATCAAAACAAACTACTCAAAAAAATGGATAAAAGACCTCAATAGACATTTCTCCAAAGAAGACATACAGAAGGCCAATATGCACATGAAAAGACATTTAGCATAGCTAATTATTAAAGAAAAGCAAATCAAAACTACAATGAGGTATCGCCTCACATCAGCCAGAATCAGTCAGTTGTCATTCAGTCGTTTCTGACTCTTTGTGACCCCATGGACTGCAGCAAGCCAGGCTTCCCTGTCCATCACCAACTCCCCAAGCTTGCTCAAACTCATATCCATTGAGCTGGTGATGCCATCCAACTATCTTATCCTCTGTCATCCCCTTCTCCTCCTGCTCTCAATCCTCCCCAGCATCAGGGTCTTTTCAAATGAGTCATTTCTTCGCATCAGGTAGCCAAAGTATTGGAGTTTTAGCTTCAGTATCAGTTCTTCCAAAGAATATTCAGAACTGATTTCCTTTAGAATGGACTGGTTGGATCTCCTTGCCATCCAAGGGACTCTTAAGTCTTCTCCAACACCACAGTTCAAAAGCATCAATTCTTAGGTACTCAGCCTTCTTTATAGTCCATCTCTCACATCCATACATGACTACTGGAAAAAATCATAGCTTTGACTAGATGGATCTTTTTTGGCAAAGTAATGTCTATGCTTTTATATATGCTGTCTAGGTTGGTCATAACTTTTCTTCCAAGGAGTGTCTTTTAATTTCATGGCTGCAGTCACCATCCACAGTGATTTTGGAGCCCCCCAAAATAAAGTCTGTCACTGCTTCCATTGTTTCCCCATCTATTTGCCATGAAGTGATGGGACCAGATGCCATGATCTTAGTTTTCTGAATGTTTTATTTTAACCCAACTTTTTCACTCTCCTCTTTCACTTTCATCAAGAGATTCTTTAGTTCTTCTTTACTTTCTGCCATAAGGGTGGTGTCATCTGCATATCTGAGGTTATGGATATTTCTGCCAGCAATCTTGATTCCAGCTTGTGCTTCATCCAGCCCAGCATTTCTCATGATGTATTCTGAATATAAGTTAAATAAGCAGGGTGACAAGATATAGCCTTGACGTACTCCTTTCCCTCTTTGGAACTAGTCTGTTGTTCCATGTCCAGTTCTAACTTTTGCTTCCTTACCTGCATACAGATTTCTCAGAAGGCAGGTCAGGTGGTCTGGTGTTCCCATCTCTTTGGCTATCATCAAAAAATCCACAAACAATAAATGCTGGAGAGGATGTGAAGAGAAGGAAACTCTCCTCCTCTTGGTGGGAATGTAAATTGGCATGGCACTATGGAGAACAGTATGAAAGTTTCTTAAAAAACTAAAATGAGAACTATCATATGACCTGAAATCCTACTGTTGGACATATATCTGGAGAAAATCATGATCTGAAGAGATACATGAACTGCAGTGTTCATTCCAACACTGTTTACAATAGCCAAGACATGGAAGCAGCCTAAATGTCCATCAACAGGGGAATGAATAAGGAAGATGTGTTACATATATAGAATGGAATATTACTCCACCATTAAAAAGCTATAATGCCATTTGAAGCAACATGAATAGACTTAGAGAGTGTCATACTGTGTCAAGTAAGTCAGACAGAGAAGGAGGAACATTGTATAACATCCCTTATATGTGGAATCTAAAAAAAAAATAATACAAATGAACTTACTTACAAAACAGACACACAGAGACTGTTCTCATGGTTGCAGAGGGGAAGGATGGGGTAAGAGATAGTTAGGGATTTGGGGATGGACATGTACACACCGCTATATTTTAAATGAGTAAACAACAAGGATCTTCTATATTGCACATGAAACTCTGCTCAATGTTATGTGGCAGCCTGGATGGGATGGGAGCTTGAAGGAGAAGGAATACATTTATATGTATGGCTGAGTCCCTTCACTGTTCACCTGAATCTATCACAAGATTGGTTGTTAATCAGCTACATCCCAATGCAAAATATAATGTTTTAAGAAAAAAATAATGTATTATAATCAAAGAATAATACAGAAAAAAAAAGAGATAAGAACAAAATGTGACAAGGTCTGAACCACAGTCTCAGATTGGGTCATGGAAAGAGTGGAACATATATGATAAGAGGGACAGGGTAAATGTTTACTACTCATCATCCCTCAGTAGGGCAAAAAATTGGGGACAGTTGTGTCTTTAAAACCATATTCAAGAGCTTCCTCATGGAGTCAGCTTTTTTTTTTTTCCCCTCCACAATGAATATCTAACTGCACAGGGGCTTTCCACCATGTTATGAAAGATACCCAGATTCTGAGTCATGCAGCAAAAAGTCCTTGTATCTTGGAGTCAGATATACCTTTATTTGAGTCTAGTTCTACTACTTGTTAGTTGTGTGACCTTGAATAATTTACTTTATACTCTGAGCTTGTTCCCTTTGCTAAGACATAGAAATAATAATACATTCTTTCTTAGATGATCATGAGGATTAAATAAGAATACATTTGTAAAAGGCAACGAAAAGATTAAGTATTTAGTAAGTAGTATGATTATATTGTCAGATAATAAGGATTCCGTTTATCTCAGTTACCTGTTCTGTAGCTTAGGTAAGCTACTAATGTTCCTAGACTTCAGTTTTCTTTTCTGTGTAATTCAGATAATGTTAATTTGTAAGGTTCAGAGAGTTCTTAGAGAGTCAATTCCTAAACAGACTGATAAGAAGTCTGGGGTCCCCGAGGAGGAGAAAGGGGTCTAGGGCTCTCGAAGAGGAGATAGGGGCCTGGAATTCTCAAGGAGGAGGAAAGGACAAACTTTTTTTTTTCTATATTCCTTAGTAAGGATTATATAACAACAGTATCTCCTGCTCAAGAACTGTTTATTTTTCCTGAAAACCTCTGACTAATCCTGATATCTTAGAATATATACTATGGGAGTGGGTCTGGTAAGATCTCTCTCTTGTTAGTTCTAATTCTGTCATCTTAAAATGTAAATTGTGGGAGGGGGTTTGGTAAAATTTTTACAACCTTGAGACATTCTTTTGATTTATTGTAATAGCCAATTTAAAAAAGTATGTAACTCCCTTGCTAATACTAGCAAGGGGGGGCACTCTCCCTCCCCCTTCTGATGCCTATGTCAAAAGCTTTCTCTCTCCCTTTTCATACCTTAATAAAATTCTGCTACACAGAAGCTCTTGAGTGATAAAGCATGGTCCCTGGTCCCGAGGTTAAATCTTCTTCTTTGTAGATCACAAATCCGACACCATTCACCATAAGCTATCAGTTCCAAAAATCTTTTAAGTTTGAATAGAAATACTATAATTAAGGCATCACCAACTCAATGGACATGAGTTTGAGCAAGTTCTGGGAGATGGTGAAGGAGAGTGAGGCCTAGCGTGCTGCAGTCCATAGGGTCTCAAAGAGTTGAAAACAACTGAACAACAAAAACATACAGCACATCTTTTTCCTGCGTCTTTGAGAAGGCTGGGAATTGACTATTAATGCATCTGTACTTTCCTTAGATTGTAGTGAATGATTTTACTTGAGACTAACCTTTGAACTTTGGTAAAGAAGGGGAGAGATGTCCAGCTGGAATATATTCCTCATGTAGAGTATTTGCCCTTGGTGAATATGCCAGCATACTTTGCACAGATGTCTCTTTGTTTCCAAACAGGAAACCAATTGCCTTTCTTGTTTCAATCTGAGAAGTTTTCCTATATTGCTCCACAAATGATGGGAGACATCTCTCAAAATTTTCAGAGCTTCTCCCTCAGTGGTATCTTTGACCAGATGCCTCTCAAACGTCTCACATTTCAAGAGGCAACCTTCATCTTTTAAACTGAAAATCATACTTTTTCCTATTGTTTCTTAGTTGTTCACACATACACACAAATCAGACTGAGAAAGGGTGAGTGAGGAGAAAATGCTTTCAGGCTTCATGCTAAAGTCAGGAATCTTTTCATTGTTGTTTGTAACTGGTGATCAAGGGATGGTGAAATCTGCCAGACTGGGTCCAGAAATTGGAAATACTCTTCCCACAGGATGTGTGTCTCACAAGCATCAGCTACCCGCCATGCTCAGCTTCCTCAGTGCCCCCTGCTGTTGTTTCCTTAGCAACCAAGCAGAGAGCTGGGCATATCCCTGAAAGTCCTGCATAGTTGCTACGGAAACCCCAGGGCTTTCTTAATTAGAGCCAGGTTGAGCTGTAGCTTGTGAGGGTGGGCAGATTTTCTCCCTTTGAGAAAACTCTCCTTGAAAGGCAAATCAGAGCACCCTAAGCCATTCACATTTTACCTCTCACCCAGGTGAGAGATGCACTTTATTTGTCTCAAAAGCACTGGGTCTCCAGGCATTGAGACAGTTTTCAAAATTCTTGTAGCAGAGTTTCATAGCCAGAGAAAGTGTAGCTCCCCATATGTCCTCGGACAGACCTGCATGGATATATTTGACAGTTTATCAAGTGATCTGATTTTCATTTGCTGTTAGGGGGTAGCAACAATAGGGGTATTTTCAGAGAGTTATCTGGCTGATGAAGGAGATACAGTTTGAGGGGAAAACTGATTGTTCATACTCTTCACATTACAAGCAGACATGTGTACACATTTATTCTTCTCAAAAGGTCAACAAGCTCTCTAGTATAGAATCTATTTTTCTCCAACAGCTTGGAGTCTGAATTTCTTTGGTCACTCAAGAAACTTGCTTTCATCATCTTAGATTACATTTTTGGTCACTGGAACTACACTCTCAAGAGTACTTTCAACTTCCTGTGGCTTTCTTCTTTTGCCCTTTTCCAGAAAAAAACTCAAACTCTCCATTCACTCTAGCAACTGGCACTCTTAAGGAAAACCATATAACATGTGGTTTGGAGCCACAACCAATCCATGGTCTCTGACATTAGCTGTGCCCTTTGCTTACTTGTCCCTCATCAGCTCCCTTTCCCATTTTCCTCAGAAACTGTTCTTAATCTTCACTCCTTTCTTCTCACTCCTGCTTTTCTATTCATTTCTTCATGCTCAGCAGATGAGCTTTTGTACAATATCATCAGAGCTTTAAGCAGTCTGAAATAAACAACTTTGACCGCTGAGCAACTATCTGTGGATTATCTAAAGAAGACCTACATACTCCCTCCCTCCAGTCCTCTTATTCTTCATCTTAAAACAAGATGTTCCACTCTTGTAACATTGTTCTACACCCACAGAGACATCATTTATTGCCCACTTTGTCCTATATCATCAACCTCTTCTTTATTACTGGCTCTACCATCTCAGACCATTAACATATTGATCAAGAATAACATTAACATGACATAAAACCAGAAATGTCAACTCTCCTAGCTACCACACATTGATGTCCCTTTAGTCAAGCATCTTAAAATATATGCATTCAATTATTCATTCATGCAGTATATTTATCAATCCCCTGCTCTGCACTATTCTGAGTATGTGATTATATTGGTAAATAAAACAAATAAAATTTCACATTCTCCATGGAGGCTACATTCTAGTGAGAAGACCTAAAGAATAATCAGATAGTATGTTGCAGGGTGAAATTGGTATGGTGAAAAATTAAAGCCTGGCAAAAAACAGTAAAAGAGTGAAAAATTGTAAACAATTACAATTCAAAATAGCACCAAAAACATTAAATTCATGGGGATAATTATAATAAGATCTCTATAGAGAAAGATACATAGTATTATTGAGAAAAATAAGTAAAATTTGCTAAGTTCTTGTATTAGAAATTTAAATATTATATAACTTATTTCTCTTCAAATTTATCTTTACATTCAGTGCCACATTAATAAATTTTCTATTCAAAATGGAAATGATCAAAAAGAGCCAAGACAATCATGAGGAAGAACAAAACTGAACAATTTACAGAAATTAAGACTGTGAGATATTGGCATGAAAATAGACAAATCATGCAAAAAAAAAAAAGGGAATATAGACACACACCTATACATATTTGGTTACTTGATTTATAAGAAAGATGGTACTGAATAGATGTAGAGAGAAATTAAGGGCTTCAGTCACTGTTGTGGGGCCAACTGGATAGACAGATAGATTAGAGTGATAGATATTAATACATCAGTTCAGTTCAGTCGTTCAGTCGTGGCCGACTCTTTGCGACCCCATGAATCGCAGCATGCCAGGCCTCCCTGTCCATCACCAACTCCCGGAGTTCACCCAGACTTATGTCCATTGAGTCAGTGATGCCATCCAGCCATCTCATCCTCTCTCGTCCCCTTCTCCTCTTGCCCCCAATCCCTTCCAGCATCAGAGTCTTTTCCAATGAGTCAACTCTTCGCATGAGGTGGCCAAAGTACTGGAGTTTCAGCTTTAGCATCAGTCCTTCGAAAGAACACCAAGGACTGATCTCCTTTAGAGTGGACTGGTTGGATCTCCTTGCAGTCCAAGGCACTCTCAAGAGTCTTCTCCAACACCACAGTACAAAAGCATCAATTCTTCAGCACTCAGCTTTCTTCACAGTCCAACTCTCACATCCATACATGACCACTGGGAAAACCATAACCTTGATTAGATGGACCTTTGTTGGTAAAGTAATGTCTCTGCTTTTCAATATGCTGTCTAGGTTGGTCATAACTTTCCTTCTATGGAGTAAGCGTCTTTTTGTTTTATGGCTGCAATCACTATCTGCAGTGATTTTGGAGTGCCCCCTCAAAAAAATAAAGTCTGACACTGTTTCCACTGTTTCCCCATCTATTTCCATGAAGTAATGGGACCAGATGCCATGATCTTCTTTTTCTGAATGTTGAGCTTTAACCCAGCTCTTTCACTCTCCTCTTTCACTTTCATCAAGAGGCTTTTTAGTTCCTCTTCACTTTCTGCCATAAGGGTGGTGTCATCTGCATATCTGAGGTTATTGATATTTCTCCCAGAAATCTTGATTCCATCTTGTGCTTCTTCCAGCCCAGGGTTTCTCATGAAGTACTCTGTATATAAGTTAAATAAGCAGGGTGACAATATACAGCCTTGATATACTCCTTTTCCTGTTTGGAACCAGTCTATTGTTTCATGTCCAGTTCTAACTGTTGCTTCCTGACCTGCATATAGGTCTCAAGAGGTAGGTCAGGTGGTCTGGTATTCCCATCTCTTTCAGAATTTTTCCACAGTTTATTGTGATCCACACAGTCAAAGGCTTTGGCATAGTCAATAAAGCAGAAATCGATGTTTTTCTGGAACTCTTTTGCTTTTTCGATGATCCAGCGGATGTTGGCAGTTTGATTTCTGGTTCCTCTGCCTTTTCTAAAACCAGCTTGAACATCTGGAATTTCACAGTTCATGTATTTGCTGAAGCCTGGCTTGGAGAATTTTAAGCATTACTTTACTAGCGTGTGAGATGAGTTCAGTTGTGCGGTAGTTTGAGCATTCTTTGGCGTTGCATTTCTTAGGAATTGGAATGAAAACTGACCTTTTCCAGTCCTGTGGCCACTACTGAGTTTTCCAAATTTGCTGGCATATTGAGTGCAGCACTTTCACAGCATCATCTTTCAGGATTTGAAAGAGCTCAACTGGAATTCCATCACCTCCACTAGCTTTGTTCATAGTGATGCTTTCTAAGGCCCACTTGATTTCACATTCCAGGATGTCTGGCTCTAGGTCAGTGATCACACCATTGTGATTATCTTGGTCATGAAGATCTTTTTTATATAGTTCTTCTATGTATTCTTGCCACCTCTTCTTAATATCTTCTGCTTCTGTTAGGTCCATACCATTTCTGCTTTTATCAAGCCCATCTTTGCATGAAATGTTCCCTTAGTATCTCTAATTTTCTTGAAGAGATCTCTAGTCTTTCTCATTCTGTTGTTTTCTTCTATTTTTTGCATTGATCACTGAGGAAGGCTTTCTTGTCTCTCCTTGCTATTCTTTGGAACTCTGCATTCAGATGCTTATATCTTTCTTTTTCTGCTTTGCTTTTCACCTCTCTTCTTTTTGCAGCTGTTTGTAAAGCCTCACAGACAGCCATTTTGCTTTTTAAGTTTTTTTTTTTTTTTTTTTAACCATGGGGTTTGTCTTGATCCCTGTCTCTTGTACAATGTCACGAACCTCCATCCATAGTTCATCAGGCACTCTATCAGATTTAGTCCATTAAATATGTCTCACTTCCACTGTATAATCATAAGGAATTTGATTTAGGTCATACCTGAATGGTCTAGTGTTTTTCCCTACTTTCTTCAATTTCAGTCTGAATTTGGCAATAAGTCATTCATGATCTGAGCCTCAGTCAGCTCCCGGTCTTGTTTTTGCTGACTGTATAGAGCTTCTCCATCTTTGGTTGCAAAGAATATAATCAATCTGACTTCAGTGTTGACCATCTGGTGATGTCCATGTGTAGAGTCTTCTCTTGTGTTGTTGGAAGAGGGTGTTTGCTATGACCAATATGTAATAGATAGATGATACGTAGCTAAACAGATGGATTTTGATCTAGCTCACACCATACACAACAACAGATTTCAGATGGAATTGAGACCTAAGCGTGAAATTCTAGAAGAAAATATAGAAGCATATATTTACAATCTTGAAGTATTCAAAAATATTTTTAGAGAACATACATACCACTAAAAACAAAAAAGATAAAATATCAATAAGTAAGACTACATTAAAATTTAAAATTTAAAATTTCTGTTATACCAAAAGAGAGGGCATTAGAGAATTTTGAACAGAGAGGTCAGTTGATGTTACTCCTTTTTAAAGGACTTACTCTTGGTGCTGTCTTGACAGTAGAATGTAAGGAGTCAAATGTGGCAATGAGGAGAGGACTTAGCAATTGGATAGAATGTGAGTGGTTAAATTCTAGTGAATGTGCAGCTAATGAGATTCACTAAAAAATTCTGAAGTGTGGGAGACAGAGAAGAGTCAAAGATGAACCCAATTTTTTTTTTAATTTAATTTAATTTTATTTTATTTTTAAACTTTACATAACTGTATTAGTTTTGCCAAATATCAAAATGAATCCACCACAGGTATACATGTGTTCCCCATCCTGAACCCTTCTCCCTCCTCCCTCCCCATTCCATCCCTCTGGGTCGTCCCAGTGCACCAGCCCCAAGCATCCAGTATCGTGCATCCAACATGGACTGGCGACTCATTTCATACATGATATTTTACATGTTTCAATGCCATTCTCCCAAATCTTCCCAGATGAATGGATAAGAAAGCTGTGGTACATATACACAATGGAGTATTACTCAACCCAATTTTTTTTTTATCCAAGTCAAATCAATCAAATAATTTTCAGACTTCTCTGACTATCCAGAAAACATCCTCACTGCTCTATGTGCTATTAGCAACTTGCTCATTCTAAAAACATCCTGTGTATCTGTTACTGGTGATGCCCTTCCCTTCTGGCTCTTCTCTTATACTTCTAACTTCTCCCTTTCAAGTCCTCTCATAGCTCCCCGCTCTTTCTCATTTTTTCAGATCTTTATCCATAGGAGTCGGACTCCAGACCACTGCTTTTCCTCTTCTGTATGTATTCTGATCATGATTTAATCAACTCTGGTTTAATTACAACCACATGCTTATGATTACCAAAGATATATTTGCTCACCTGGACATTCATTCAAACTTTAAAATTATGTATGGGGTTTCCTGCTAGATATGTCATCAGATGTCTTCCTAAGCACATCATACTGAAAAATTCAAAACTAAACACAATTTTATTACACTTCACAGTGACGTGCAAGTCCTCCAGTTCTCAGTTCACCCAGTTACTTAATCCCCAAACCAGGGAGCCATCTGAGATTTCTTCTTGTCTATTACTTACTCAGCCCTAATAACTAAGGATTAAGAGTTTTACTTCCTAAATATGTCTTGAACCTATTCCCTCATATCAAATTTATGTTATTCTGACAAGCCCACCATGGCCTTTCATGCTGATGTAGTGCAATTGTTTTCTGATTGTAATTTTATATTCTTACTCTTGGAATACAATCTGCATATATACATGGATGACTAATCCAAAAACTGTGATCTTGTCACTCCTCTGCTCAAAACCTTTCTCTTAAATAAAATCAATGGAAATTTTATGCAACACTTACGTACAGATTATCTTTTAATTCATTAATTTATTTTAATGGGAAGATAATTGTTGTTGCTGTTGTTCAGCCACTAAGACATGTCAAACTCTTTGCGATTCCATGAACTACAGCACGACAGGCTTCCCTGTCCTTTACTGTCTCCCAGAGTTTGCTCAAACTCTTGTCTGTTGAGTCAGTGATGCCATCCCATAATCTCATCCTCTGTCACCCCTTCCTCTTCCTGCCTTCAATCTTTTCCAGTTTCACGGTCTTTTCCAAAGAGTCAGTTCTTATCAGGTGGGCACAGTATTGGAGCCTCAGCTTTAGCACCAGTCCTTCTGATGAATATTCAGGGTTGATTTCCTTTAGTACTGACTGGTTTGATCTCCTTGCAGTCCAAGGGACTCTCAAGAGTCATATCCAGCACCATAGTTCAAAAGCATCAATTATTCCTTGCTTAGTCTTCTTTACGATCCTACTCTCAGATCCATACAAGACTACTGGGAAAACCATAGATTTGACTATATGGATATTTAGCCATAGTCAACAAAGTGAAGTCTCTGCTTTTTAATATGTTGTCTAGGTTTGTCATAGCTATTCTTCCAAGAAGCAAGCATCTTTTAATTTCACGGTTGCAGACAAAATCTCCAGTGCTTTTGGAGTCCAAGAAAATGAAATCTGACACTGTCTTCACATTTTCCCCATCTATTTGCCATGAAGTGACAGGACCAGATGCCATGATCTTCCTTTATTGAATTTTGCATTTTAAGCCAGCTTATTCACTCTTCTCTTCCACCTTCAACAAGAAGTTCTTTAGTTCATCTCCACTTTGTGCCATTAAACTGGTATCATTTGCATATCTGAGGTTGTTGGTATTTCTCCAGGCAATCTTGATTCCAGCTTGTGATTCATTCACTCTGGCATTTCTGATGATGTCCTGTGCATAGGAGTTAAATAAATAGTATGGAAATATGTAGCCTTGATGTACTCCTTTCTGAATTGTGATGGTTTTTGCCATACATAAATTGAATGGGCCATGGGTATATATGTGTCCTCCACATCCTGAACTCCCTCACACCTTGCTTCCCACCCTAGGACTCTAGGTTGTCCCAGAGCACTGCCTTTGGGTGCCCTGCTTTGTCATTGTTGCTGTTGAGTCGCTCAGTCCTGTTCCACTTTTTTTGACCCCATGTACTACAGCACACCTGGCTTCTCTGTCCTTCACTATCTCCCAGAGTTTGTTTAAACTCATGTCCATTGTGTCAATGGTGCCATTTAATCATCTCATCCTCTGTCACCTGCTTCTCCTCCTCCCCTCAATCTTTCCCAGCATCAGCATCTTTCTAAATGATTCAGCTCTTCTTATCAGGCGGGCAAAGTATTGGACCTTCAGCTTCAGCACCAGTCCTTCCAATATTCAGGGTTGATTTCCTTTAGGATTGATTGATTTGATCTCCTTGAAGTCCAAGGGACTCTCAAGAGTCTTCTCCAGGACTGCAGTTTGAAAGCATCAATTATTCAGTGATCAGCCTACTTTATGGTCCAACTCTTACATCTGTACATGACTACTGGGAAAACTAACTTTGACTACATAGACATTTGTCAGCCATGTGATGTCTATGTTTCTTAATATGCTGTCTAGGTTGGTCATAGCTTCTCTTCAAAGGAGCAAATGTCCTTTAATTTCATGGCTGTATCACCATCCACAATGATTCTGGAGCCCAAGAAAATAAAGTATGTCACTGTTTCTATTGCTTCCCCATCTATTTGCCATGAGGTGATGGGACCAGATCCCATGATCATAGTTTTTTGAGTGTTGAGTTTTAAGTCAGCTTTTTCATTCTCCTCATTCAGCTTCATCAAGAGGCTCTTTAGTTCATCTTCACTTTTGTCATCTGCATATCTGAGGTTATTGATATTTCTCCTGGCAGTCTTGATCATATCTTGTGATTCATCCTGCCCAAAATTTCACATGATGTACTGTGCATAGATGTTAAATCAGCAAAGGGACAATATATAGCCTCGACATACACCTTTTCCCAACTTTGACCCAGGGCAGTGTTCCATGTCTGTTTCTAACTGTTGCTTCTTGACCTGCATACAGGTTTCTCAGGAGGCAGGTATGGTGGTCTAGTATTCCATCTCTTTAAGAATTTTCTGCAGTTTGTTGTGATTCACACTGTCAAAGGCTTTAGTGTAGTCAATGAAGCAGAAATAAATGTTTTTCTAGAATCCCCTTTCTTTTTTTATGATCCAGTGGATGTTGGCAATTTGATCTCTAGTTCTTCTGCCTTTTCAAAATCCTACTATACATCTGGAACTACGTTCATGTACTGTTGAAGCCTAAAATGAAGGATTTTGACCATTAACTAGCTAACATGTGAAATGAATGCAATTATGAGGTAGTTTGAATATTCTTTGGCACTGCCCCTCTTTGGGATTGAATGAAAATTGATATTTTCCAGTCCTCTGGCCACTACTGAGATTTCCAAGTTTGCTGGCATATTGAGTGTAGCATTTTAACAGTATCCTCTTTTAGAATTTGGAAATAGCTCAACTGGGATCCCATCACTTTCACTAGCTTTGTTCATAACAATGCTTCCTAAGACCCCTTGACTTCATACTCCAGGATGTCTTGCTTTAGGTGAGTGACCACGGTTGTGCTGTCCTTAGTCACTCAGTCATGTCTGATTCTTTGTGAAGCCATGGACTGTAGCCCACCAAGCTCCTCTGTCCATGAGGATTCTCCAGCCAAGAATACTTGCGTGGGTTGCCATGCCCTCTTTCAGAAGATATTCCCAATGCAGGGATCAAATGCAAGTCTCTTGCACTGCAGGTGGATTCTTTAGTGCCTGAGGAACCAAGGAAGCCCAAGCGTTGTGGCATGTGTAGCCTATCCCTTCTCCAGGGGATCTTCCCAACCCAGGAATTGCACTGGGCTCTTCTGAATTACAGGTGGACTCTTTACCAGCTGAGCTACTAGAGAAGCCCTCCATCATGGTTATCTGGGTCATTAAGAATTTTTTGTACAGTTTTGTGTATTCTTGCCACCTCTTCCCAATATCTTCTGATTCTCTTAGGTCCAAATCATTTCTGTCTTTTATTGTTAAGTGTCCATCTTTGTATGAATTTTCCCTTGGTATCTCTAATTTTCCTGAAGAGATCTCTAGTGTTTCCCATTCTGTTGTTTCCTCTATTTCTTTGCATTGTTCACATAAGAAGGCTTTCTTTTCTCTCCTTTATCTTCTTTGGAACTCTACATCCAGATGTGTATATCTTTCCTTTTCTCCTTTGCCTTTCACTTCTCTTCTTTTCATAGCTGTTGGTAAGGCCTACTCAGACAAACATTTTGCCTTGTCGCATTTATTTTTCTTGGGCATGGTTTTGGTTACTGCTTCCTGTACAATGTTACAAACCTCTGTCTGTAGTTCTTTAGGCATTCTAATCTATCAGGTCTAATCCCTTGAATCTATTTGTCACTTCCACTATATAATTGAAAGGGATTTGATTTAAGTCATACTTTAATGGTCTAGTGGTTTTCCCTACTTTCTTCAATTTAAGTCTGAATTTTGCAATAAAAGATTCATGATCTGAGCCACAGTAACCCCCCAGGGTTTGTTTTTGTTTTTTTGTTTGTTTGTTTTGTTTTGTTTTGTTTTTTTGCTGATTCTATAGATTTTCTCCATCTTCAGCTGAATATAATCAACCTGATTTCGTACTGACCATCTGGTAATGTCCATGTGTTGAACTGTCTCTGTGCGGTTGGAAGAAGGTATTTGCTATGGCCAGTACATGCTCTTGGCAGAACTCTGTGAGCCTTTGCCCTGCTTCAGTCTGTAATCCAAGGCCAAACTTGCTTGTTACTCCAGGTATCTCTTGACTTCCTATTTTGTACTCCAGTCCCCTATGGTGAAAAGAATATCTTTTTTTGGTATTAGTTCTATGTCTTCTACAGATAATTAAATTTATATGAAATGCAACCAACCTAGAAAAGCAAAAAGGATCCTGGAAAAGATGAACTATGTTGGAGAACAAACAGCTCCTGATTGCAAGACTCATACAAATCTACACTAATAAAAGAAAATTTGATCCTTTTTTTATTTATTTAAATTTATTTATTGAAGTCAGGATAGGCAAATAGATCAATGGAACTAAAGATAAAGTCCATATAATGACCTACCCCTTGGATAGGTACAAGGTTATGGTTTTTCCAGTAGTCATGTATGGATGTGAGAGTTGGACTATAAAGAAAGCCGAGTGTCAAAGAATTGATGCTTTTGAACTGTGGTGTTGAAGAAGACGCTTGAGAATCCCTTGGACTGCAAGGAGATCCAACCCATCCATCCTAAAGGAAATCAGTCCTGAGTGTTCATTGGAAGGACTGATGTTGAAGCTGAAACTCCAGTACTTTGGCCACATGATGCAAAGAGCTGACTCACTGGAAAAGACCCTGATGCTGGGAAAGATTGAAGGCGGGCAAAGAAGGGGACAACAGATGATGAGATGGTTGGATGGCATCACCGACTAGATGGACATGAGTTTGAGCAATCTTTGGGAGTTGGTGATGGACAGGGAGGCCTGGCGTGCTGCGATTCATGGGGTCGCAAAGAGTCGGACACGACTGAATGACTGAACTGAGCTGAACTGACCCATTGCATGTGGAAAATAAAATCATGTTACATGTGCTGGAACAACTAACAAACAAATAAATCTTCATTACTCATGAAAGTGAAAAAATGTGAAAGTGTTAGTCTCTCAGTTGTGTCCGACTCTTTGTGACCCCATGCACCATATAACTGACCAGACTCCTCTGTCCATGGAATTCTCCTAGCAAGAATAATAAGAATACTGGAATGGGTAATCATTCTTCTCCAGAGGATCTTCTACACCCAGGTATCAAACTCAGGTCTCCTGCACTGCAGGCAGGTTATTTACCTTCTGAGGCATCAGGGAAGCCCCTACATTACTCATACTCCATGCAAAAAGAAATTTAAAATAGCTCATATGCAGGAAGATAAAGTCTAAAATTCTAAAGCCTCTAGTACAGTGATTGATCAGTTTCATTGTCCCTTCACCCCATCCTTCCTCTCAGTAACCATGAATTCATTCTGTGAATCTGTGAGTCTTTTTCTGTTTGTAAATAAGCTATCTGTATCATTTTTTTTTTTTAGATTCCACATATAGGTGATATCATATGATGTTTGTTTTTCTCTGTCTGATTTCACTTAGTATGATAATCTTGAGGTCCATCATGTTTTTGCAAATGACATTATTTCATTCTTTTTAATGACTGAGTTATATTCTATTATATATATATATATATATATATATATATATAATCTCCAGGTCATGGCTATTGTAATGTGCATGGCTAGTGCAGTGAACACTGCGGTGCATATACCCTTTCAAAAAACATTTTTTTTTCCAGATATATGCCCAGGAGTGGGATTTCAGGATCATATGGTAGCTCTGTTTTTTAAGGAATCTTCTTACTGTTCTCCATAGTGTCTGCACCAATTTACATTCCTACCAACAGTGTAGAAAACTTTTCAATGGCTTTTTCTCATTTACAGGATAAAGCAGAAGTTCTATACCTGCCGCTTAAGACCCTCTATAATTTGGTACCTTTTTACTCTCCAATAGCCTTTTCCACTTTCTGTCTTGAATTTTGTGCTTAAATAACAGCAAAATGAAAGTTCTCCCACAAATTTTCTTCCTTTTTTTCTTATAAATACGATTTCCTGTATTTGCAAATCCCTTTTCTTTCTCCTTTCATTCACTACTCACTCACTAATTTCTTCTTATTCTTCTTTAGGACTCAAATCAAACCTAGAATTTAAAATAATGATTTGAATTTGAAAAAAAAAATAATTCCTTCATTTACTAGATAAATGATTTTTATGTCTCCACTTTTTCCTTTATACATCTGAGATAATGAAACTTCGGAGTATGGGTATAAAGACTGAGATTAGATATTTAAAGTATTTATCTCACTAAGAGTCTATTAAATGCTAAATTTTATCATTGCTAATCTTATTATTATTAAACTTCTAAAGGACGGCTTCATTCAACTACCAGTTTCAGAAAAGCATTCACATCCACATGCTAGGGTACATTAAAATTAAAGCGTGCATATTACATTTACTATATTACAATATATTGATACTTTTCATATATACCATTTTTCCTACCACCAGATTACATAAATTTATGGGAAATATGGCAGATACTGCTTGATAAACTATGATGTCTACTCTTCTTCCTTTACTATTTGAATTCTATATTTAACTGTGTGTAATGCTTCTGGGAATATTTCCTGTTTTCTTTATCTTATTTCTTCAAAAAATCATTTTAAAACTTAGTGATTCAAAGCAATACTATAATTTCATTATTACCTCACATTTTTATGAATAAGAAATTCAGGATATGGCACTCAAGTCATCTGGCTCAGATCTTACATGTATTTTCAAGCCAGCTAGATACAGAATAGGGTGGACTAAACATTAGATGAACTATACAAAAAAAATATCTTCATGACCCAGATAACCAGAATGGTGTGATCACTCACTTATAGCCAGACATCTTGGAATGTGAAGTCAAGTGGGCCTTAGGAAGCATCACTACGAACAAAGTCAGTGGAGGTGATGGAATTCCAGTTGAGCTATTTCAAATCCTAAAAGATGATGCTGTAAAAGTGTTGAACTCAATATGCCAGCAAATTTGGAAAATTCAGCAGTGGCCACAGGACTGGAAAAGGTCAGCTTTCATTCCAATCTCAAAGAAGGGTAATGCCAAAGAATGTTCAAACTATCACGCAATTACACTCATCTCACATGCTAGCAAAATAATGCTCAAAGTTCTCCAAGCCAGACTTCAACAGTATGTAAATCGTGAACTTCCAGATGTTCAAACTGGATTTTAAAAAGGCAGAAGAACCAGTGACCAAATTGCCAATATCTGTTAAATCATTGAAAAGGCAAGAGATTTCCAGAAAAACATCTGCTTCCACTTTATTGACTATGCCAAAGCCTTTGACTGTGTGGGTCACAACAAACTGGAAAATTCTTAAAGAGACAGGAAATGAAACCTCTTGACCTGTGTCCTGAGAAATTTATGTGCAGGTCAAGAAGCAACAGTTAGAACTGGATATGGCTCAGCAGACTGGTTCCAAATAGTGAAAGGAGTACATCAAGGCTGTATATTGTCACCCTGCTTATTTAAGTTATATGCAGAGTACATCATGCAAAATGCCAGGCTGGATGAAGCACAAGCTGGAATCAAGATTGTTGGGAGAAATATCAATAACCTCAGATATGCCGATGACACCACCCTTATGGAAGAAAGCAAAGAACAACTAAAGAGGCTCTTGATGGAAATGAAAGAAGAGACTGAAAAAGTTGGCTTACAGCTTAACATTAAAAAAACTAAGATAATGGCATCTGGTTCCATCACTTAATGGCAAATAGATGGGGAAACAATCGAAACAGTGAGAGATTTTATTTTCTTGGGCTCCCAAATCACTGCAGATATTTCATGCAGCCATGAAATTAAAAGATGCTTGCTCCTTGGAAGAAAAGTGATGACCAACCTAGACAGCTTATTAAAAAGCAAAGACGTTATTTTGCCAACAAAGGTCTGTCTAGTCAAAGCCATGGTTTTTCTAGTAGTCATGTATGGATGTGAGCGTTGGACCACAAAGAAAGCTGAGCACTGATGAATTGATGCTTTTGAACTGTGGTGTTGGAGAAGGCTTTTGAGAGTCCCTTGGACTGCAAGAAGAGCAAACCAGTCAATCCTAAAAGAAATCAGTCCTGAATATTCACTGGAAGGACTGATGTTAAAGCTGAAACTCCAATACTTTGGCCACCTGATGAGAAGAACTGACTCGTTGGAAAAGACCCTGATGCTGGGAAAGATTGAAGGCAGGAGGAGGAGGGGATGACAGAGGATGAGATGGTTGGATGGCATCACCAACTAGATGAACATGAGTTTGAGCAAGCTTTGGGAGTTGGTGATGGACAGGGAAGCCTGGAGTGCTGTAGTCCTTGGGGTTGCAAGGTGTTGGACACGACTGAGTGACTGAACTAAACTGAACTGAAACATCAGATGAGCAACTGAGAATGTCTCTCCTTATGCAGCTTCAGGGTCTTTTTATGTGGCCCTTATATGGTCTTTTTGGCCATGATCACAGGCCTCAGGACAATCCGATTGTTCTTTGATCCAAAAGAAAGATTTACAAGAGAATCATTTGGAAACCCTATTGCTTATTATCCAGACTCTTAGTGTTACTAAACTCAGGCTTGGTGTCTCACCACTTGAAAGCCAATACTTGAGACAAGTGTTTTTTAGAAAAGGAAAGGTTGCTTTATTCAGGAGATCAGCAACCTGGGGAGAAGGAAAACTAGTTTCCAAAAACCAACTCCAGAGATTCTGCTTGACCAGAAAAGTTTTTAAAGGGAGAATCATTTGGGTAGGTGGTCAGAGTCTTCTTTGAAGTAAGGGGGAGAAATTGGAAGCTTCTTTGAGGAAGTGTGGAAATAATCAGCATCTGCCATTGGGAAAGGAAGCTTTCAAAACATGATTTATTGTACTTTGTTGCATATTACAAATTTTATATTTACCACTTTACTAGGATATGTGTGAACAATTACAAAATTGCCAGGTATTTTCTTCAGGAACGTGTGTCCCAGTAGAGTTGAAATTCATGCTGTGTCTGATTCTCATACTATCTGGGAATGGGGGTCTATACTCACTGTGAATCATAACTATCTCTAAAAGAGAATAATGTTAATTAGGCTAGAGCAGATCTGAAGAGACATTACATACAACCACCAAATCCAGCCTCTCCTGCAGGAGAACGGTGGTCCTATTTGCTTGTTCTTCCTGATGGTGAGGATCTCCCAATCCATCCAATCTTCACTTCAAGCAGATTTTTTTAACAAGCACAAGCCACATGTTTTCTGCCCTAGTCCTTCTCTTTTGAATTTGTGTGCCAAGCTCTGCTGTAAATGTCTTGGCCACATCATCAAATGCCTATATCCTAACTTCAAATCTCAAACCCTTTCTAGAGCTTACTTATCCTGCACACCATGTTACTCAATACCATCTATTCTCATATGCTCTGATTCTTCATCCTCACTATAGTTTAGACTTGACAATGAAATTGTTCTCATAGCTTGGGCTTGGACGTTTCTAAAACCAATAATAAACTTCCAGTTTACCTTCATTGTTTCTGGCTACTGGGAATCCAACCCTCTAAGAGTGAACATCAGGCAGCATGGAATCATCTTCTTTGATAGTCTCATTATGGGATTTTTCATAAGACCAAGAGACAGTATATTACCTTGGTTAAAAGCTAGACTCTAAGAAAACAAGCAACAACAACAACAAAAAAGGATAGGGCTTTATAGCCAGATGCCTGAAAAGGAATTTCTTTTTAACCTTGACCTTTTGAACTGTGGTGTTGGAAAAGACTCTTGAGAGTCCCTTGGACTGCAAGGAGGTCCAACCAGTCCATCCTAAAGGAGATCAGTCTTGGGTGTTCATTGGAAGGACTGATGAAGCTGAAACACCAATACTTTGGCCACCTGATGTGAAGAGCTGACTCATTTGAAAGGACACTGATGCTGGGAAAGATTGAAGGCAGGAGGAGAAGAGGATGACAGAGGATAAGATGGCTGGATGATATCACCGACTCAATGGACATGGGTTTGGATGGACTCCAGGAGTTGGTGATGGAAAAGGGTGTGCTGCAGTTCATGGGGTCGCAAAGAGTCAGACACAACTGAGCAACTGAACTGAACTGAACCTTTGACAAGACTTCCTTCTAGCTCCTATAACTGGATCTGTTCTCCAAACATCTGCTGCACTTTACTTCTAATTTCAAAGTCTGGCCCATTTGAACTTACTTCATTTCACTTAAAAATAACCTGCTTCCCCATATTTTAATATATGCCATGGCTAAATTCAAAGTCATATACAAGTTTACATGCTTGTATATTGATTTATCTCATGAAAAAATAAATATTAAAATGCTTAAAACTTTTTTTTTAAATGTCTTGGCATTTATTTTTGGACTTTTTTTTTACTCTAAAATATATACTTGACATTTTTCATCTTGAAAAATAATATTAATTTTCATCTCTAGAATATTTTAATTTTAAATCAACTTACTAGCTTTAGTGCATTTGTTCTTCATAACTGTCTTTTAAAAAGTTTGAACCAAAGATCAGAAAGTTTATATAATTTACTCCAAAATAAAAATAGTGAGAGGCAGAATTTAAAACTAAAGCCAAAATCTCCTGAATTGAAGGTGAGTTTTTTTTTAGTGAAATCAACTTCTCAAAAAGTGTTAAATTGTGATGGACATGGAAATGAACATAAAAATTATTTTATTATCCATTATTTAGTCAAAATAATCAAAAACTACTTGTGTCCATTTATAATTTTTCTGTTTTGTTTTCATTTAGTCAGAACAGGGCTAAGGCCTCATGCATGTGCATTGGGTCTTAATTAAATCTGCGAGGTACTCTTTTCTCCTAAGAAGTCCCATATTTTATAGATCTCATACACTAAGAAAGATGATGACAGCCATTCTTCAGACTCATAAACAGTCCTTTCTTTTAGGTCAAGTTTCCAACTAAAAATGTCTTTTAGTGATGCCAAGGGGCAACCAATAAGTTATAGTATACACCTCCTAAGCAAAATATTGAATAAGAACTCCCTTTGTGCTTCATGCCATTGTTCTTAGCACTTGAAATGAAATCATAGTAATAGAGCACTTGGTTTTTGAAGCAATGCATGTCACAACTCAGGATGCAGTTGTATGACTGGAGTGTGTCACCTTAGTCAGGTGTCAGAAGAAGAGAAAGTTAAAGAGATGTAAATGTTCTGTAATATTATTTTAACAATAGGGCCATCTGGGAAGTGTATATTATAGACAGCACATCCTGAAAATTGAGAAGATAGCCATTAAACATCTCACAGAGAAAATTAGATTTGGCCAAATGATATGAATGAAAAGTATCCAAAAAGAATGTGAGCCTCCCTGAGGACTTTGCTAGCTAGAACAATTTTTGAGTAAACTTTTTAAGCACAAAATACTATATTATACTATGACTACTCAGAATTCAACAGAAACCAAAGTGGTAGCACCAACCTTAAGTTTATATTAGGAAAATATATATTTAAAATGACATAACTAAATACACATATAATATTTATACATATCAACCAATATAGCACACATTGATACACACATGTTGAAAGAGAAATATACAGTATAGAAATGGTCAGGGTTGAGTAAGAGGTAATGAGAGGTTTCTAGAGAGATGTTTCACATGTGTCTTTGAACTAGGGCTCAAAATACTGTAGAGAACAGGGAAAGTGACTTCCATTTAGGGTGAATTGAATAAGGAAAGATAAACACAGTTTAAATATGAGAAATGGCAAAGCAGTTAGCTTGGTTCCTGTAGAAATGACTCTATTGACAAAAAGAGAGAGAGAGAGAGAGAGAGAAATCATATTGACATATAATAATTTCATTTTGAAATGAAAAAAATGATGTGTAGCTAAACTAAAAATCCTACCATACCAGAATCAATCTTCTGATAGCACTGTTTGGATCATATTACTCTTCTGCACACAAGCCTATATTGACTCCCAGTATTTGTTAAGCAGAGGAGTGAGATCATCAGAAGTGAGTTCCATAGTCAGACCTTTGGCTGCATCCTGCATTTCTAATTTACTTTCTCACTACTCACAACCCCCAACACCATACTCTGATCATTTTCTTCAGCCAATTAGACAACTTACCATTCTTTGAAATTGCCTTACACAATCCCATTTCTCTGCTTGTTGTTGTGACATCCCATCAGCCTATTTTATTTTCTTAAGCATCTTTGGAGTATAAATTCATTGCATAAAATATACCCATTTAAAATGTATACTGCAACAGTTTTAGTGTGTTGAGAGTGTGCAATTGTCACCATAATCTATTTAGAACATTTGCATGATATTCAATAGAAACTCCTATCCAATAGCAGTTACTTTCCATTCTTATCCCTCTTTATCCCTTCCTTAGACACTTGCTAATCTACTTTTAGTATATAAATTCGCCAATTCTGAACTTTTTATATACGGAGAATCAGAAAATACATCATGTGTTCTGATTAGGCTTCTTTATGTAACATATTTTCTTTCTTTTTTTTTTTTTTTATTGGAGGCTAATTACTTTAAAATATTGTGGTGGTTTTTGCCATACAGTCACATGAATCCACCATGGGTATACATGTGTTCCCCATTCTGACCCTCTCTCCCACCTCCCTTCCCATCCCATCTCTCAGGGTCATCCCAGTGCACCAGCCCTGAACACCCAGCCTCATACATCGAACCCGGACTGGTGAACTGTTACACATATGATAATATACATGTTTCAATGCTTTTCTCTCAAATCATCTCACCCTCGCCTTCTCCCACCAAGTTTAACAGTCTATTCTTTACATCTGTGTCTCTTGCTGTCTCGCATATAGGGTCATCATTACCATCTTTCTAAATTCCATATATATGCATTAATATACTGTATTAGAGTTTTTCTCTCTGACTTACTTAGCTCTGTAAAATAGGCTCCAGTTTCATCCACCTCATTAGAACTGATTCAAATGCATTCTTTTTAATACCTGAGTAATATTCCATTGTCTATATGTACCACAACTTTCTTATCCATTTGTCTGCTGATGAACATCTAAGTTACTTCCGTGTCCTAACTATTATAAACAGTGCTGTGATGAACACTGGGGTACATGTGTCTCTTTAAATTCTGGTTTCCTTGGTGTGTATGCCCAGCAGTGGGATTTCTGGGTTATATGGCAGTTCTATTTTCAGCTTTTTAAGGAAACTCCATGCTGTTCTCCATAGTGGCTGTACTAGTTTGCATTCCCACCAACAGTGTAAGAGGGTTCCCTTTTCTCTACACCCTCTCCAATGTTTATTGTTTGTAGATTTTTGGATAGCAGCCATTCTGACCTGCATGAGATGGTACCTCATTGTGGTTTTGATTTACATTTCTCTGATAATGAGTGATGTTGAGCATCTTTTCATGTTTGTTAGCCATCTATATGTCTTCTCTGGAGAAATGTCTGTTTAGTTCTTTGGCCCATTTTTTCATTGGGTCACTTTTTTTTCTGGAATTGAGCTGCAGGAGATGCTTGTATATTTTTGAGATTAATTCTTTGTCATTTGCTTCATTTGTTGTTATATTCTCCCATTCTGAAGGCTGTCTTTTCACCTTGCTTATAGTTTCCTTCATTGTGCAGCAGTTTTTAAGTTTAATTAGGTCTCATTGTTCATTTTTACTTTTATTTCCATTACTCTGGGAGGTGTGTCATAGAGGATCCTGCTGTGATTTATGTCAAAGACTGTTTTGCCTATGTTTTCCTCTAGGAGTTTTATAGTTTCTGGTCTTACATTTAGATCTTTAATCCATTTTAGTTTTTTATTCTGTATGATGTTAGAAAATGTTCTAGTTTCATTCTTTCACAGGTGGTTGATGAGTTTTCCCAGCACCACTTGTTCAAGAGATTGTCTTTTCTCCATTGTATATTCTTGCCTCCTTTGTCAAAGATAAGGTGTCCATAGGTGCGTGGATTTATCTCTGGTAATGCTACTTTGTTCCATTGATCTATATTTCTGTTTTTTTGCCAGTACCATATTGTCTTGATGACTGTGGCTTTGAAGTATAGCTTGAAGTCAGGCAGGTTGATTTCTCCAGTTCCATTCTTCTTTCTCAAGATTGCTTTGGCTATTCAAAGTTTTTTTGTATTTCCATACAAATTGTGAAATTATTTGTTCTAATTCTCTGAAAAATATCATTGGTGGCTTGATAGGGAATGCTTTGAATCTATAGATTGCTTTGTGTAGTATGCTCATTTTCACTATATTGATTCTTCTGATCCATGAACATGGTATATTTCTCCATCTATTTGTGTCATCTTTGATTTCTTTCATCAGTGTTTTATAGTTTTCTGTATATAGGTCTTTCATTTCTTTAGCTAGATTTATTCCTAAGTATTTTATTCTTTTCAGTGCAATGGTGAATGGAATTGTTTCCTTAATTTCTCTTTCTGTTTTCTCATTGAGAGTGTATAGGAATGCAAGGGATTTCTGCATATTAATTTTATTTATTGATTAGCTCTAGTAATTTTCTGGTGGCATCTTTAGGGTTTTCTATGCAGAAGATCATGTTATCTGCAAAAAGTAAGAATTTTATTTCTTCTTTTCCGATCTTGAGGCTTTTTATTTCTAGTTATGCTCTAATTGCTGTGGCCAAAACTTCCAAAACTATGTTGAATAGTAATGGTGAGAGTGGGCACCATCAACTTGTAGGGAAATGCTTTTAATTTTTCACCATTGAGGATAATGTTTGCTGTGGGTTTGTCATACATGGCTTTTATTATGTTGAGGTATGTTCCTTCTATGCCTGCTTTCTGAAAGGTTTTTTTTTTTTTTTTTAATCATAAATGGATGTTGAAATTTGTCAAAGGCTTTCTCTGTATCTATTGAGATAATCATATGGTTTTTATCTTTCAATTTGTTAATGTGGTGTATTACTTTGATTTGTGAATATTGAAGAATTCCTGGGATAAACCCCACTTTGTCATGATGTATGATCTTTTGAGTATGTTGTTGGAATCTGTTTGCTAGAATTTTGTTAAGGATTTTTGCATCTGTGTTCACCACTGATATTGGCCTGTAGTTTTCTTTGTGTGTGTGTGGCACCTTTTTGGGGGTTTGGTATTAGGGTGATTGCGGCCTCATAGAATGTTTGGAAGTTTATCTTCCTCTGCAGTTTTCTGGAAGAGTTTGAGTAGGATAGGTCTCAGCTCTTCTCTAAATTTTTGGTAGAATTCAGCTGTGAAGCCATCTGGTCCTGGGCTTTTGTTTGTTGGAAGATTTCTGATTACAGTTTTGATTTCTCTGCTTGTGATGGGTCTATTAAGATTTTCTATTTCTTCCTAGTTCAGTTTTGGAAAGTTATATTTTTCTAAGAATTTGTCCATTTCTTCCAAGTTGTCCATTTTATTGGCATATAGTTGCTGATAGCAGTCTCTTATGATCCTTTGTATTTCGGTGCTGTCCGTTGTGATTTCTCCATTTTCATTTTGAATTTTGTTGATTTGATTCTTCTCCCTTTGTTTCTTGATGAGTCTGGTTAATGGCTTTTCTATTTTATTTATCTTCTCGAAGAACCAGCTTTAACCTCTGTTGATTTTTCCTATAGTCTCTTTTGTTTCTTTTGTATTTATTTCTGCCCTAATTTTTGTGATGTCCTTCCTTCTACTAACCAAAGAGGTGGAAAGAATACACAGAAGAACTGTACAAAAAATATCTTCATGACCCAAATAATCATGATAGTGTGATCACTCACCTAGAGCCAAACATCCTGGAATGTGAAGTCAAGTGGGCCTTAGGAAGCATCACTACAAACAAAGCTAGTGGAGGTGATGGAATTCCAGTTGAGCTATTTCAAATCCTGAAATATGATGCTGTGAAAGTGCTGCACTCAATATGGCAGCAAATTTGGAAAACTCAGCAGTGGCCACAGGACTGGAAAAGGTCAGTTTTCATTCCAAATACAAAGAAAAGCAATGCCAAAGAATGCTCAAACTGCTGCACAATTGCACTCATCTCACATTATAGTAAAGATATGCTTAAAATTCTCCAAGCCAGGCTTCAGCAATAAGTAAACCATGAACATCCAGATGTTCAAGCAGTTTTAGAAAAGGCAGAGGAACCAGAGATCAAATTGCCAACATCTGCTGGATCATGGAAAAGGCAAGAGAGTTCCAGAAAAACATCTATTTCTGCTTTATTGACTATGCCAAAGCCTTTGACTGTGTGGATCACAATAAACTGTGGACAATTCTGAAAGAGATGGGAATACCAGACCACCTGACCTACCTCTTGAGAAACCTATATGCAGGTCAGGAAGCAACAGTTAGAACTGGACATGGAACAACAGACTGGTTCCAAATAGGAAAAGGAGTACGTCAAGGCTGCATATTGTCACCCTGCTTATTTAACTTATATGCAGAGTACATCATGAGAAATGCTGGGCTGGAGGAAGCACAAGTTGGAATCAAGATTGCTGGGAGAAATTTCAATAATCTCATATATGCAGATGACACCACCCTTATGGCAGAAAGTGAAAAAGAACTAAAGGGGCTCTTGATGAAAGTGAAAGAGGAGAGTGAAAAGTTGGTTTAAAGCTCAACAGTCAGAAAACTAAGATCATAGCATCCGGTCCCATCACTTCATGGCAAATAGATGGGGAAACAGTGGAAACAGTGGCTGAGTTTATTTTGGGGGGCTCCCAAATCACTGCAGATTGTGATTGCAGCCATGAAATTAAAAGACGCTTACTCCTTGGAAGGAAAGTTATGACCAACCTAGATAGCATAGTAAAAAGCAGAGACATTACTTTGCCAACAAAGTTCTGTCTAGTCAAGACTATGGTTTTTCCATTGGTCATGTACTGATGTAAGAGTTTCACTATAAAGAAAGTTGAATGCCGAAGAATTGATGCTTTTGAACTGTGGTGTTGGAGAAGACTCTTGAGAGTCCCTTGGCCTGCAAGGAGATTCAACCAGTCCATCCTAAAGGAAATCAGTCTGGGTGTTCATAGGAAGGAATGATGTTGAAGTGAAACTCCAATACTTTGGCCAGCTGATGTGAAGAGCTGACTCATCTGAAAAGACCCTGTGCTGGGAAAGATTGAGAGGAGGAGGAGAAGGGGACGACAGAGGATGAGATGCTTCAATGGCATCACTGACTCGATAGACATGGGTTTGGGTGGACTCCAGGAGTTGGTGATGGACAGGGAGGCCTGGCGTGCTGCAGTTCATGGGGTCGCAAAGAGTCAGACACGACTGAGCAACTGATGTGAACTAACCCTGCGGTTCTTCATTTCTTCCTTTACCAGTTGCTTTAAGTGTAGAGTTAGGTTACTTATTTGATTTCTCTCCTGTTTCTTGAGGTAGGCTTCTATTGCTATAAACCTTCCCCTTAACATTGTTTTTACTGAATCCCATAAGTTTTGGGTTATTGTGTTTTCATTTTCATTCATTTCTATGCATATTTTGATTTCTTTTTTGATTTCTTCTGTAATTTGTTGGTTATTCAGAAGTGCGTTGTTTAGCCTCCATGTGTTTGTATTTTCAATAGTTTGTTTTTTTTTTTCCTGTAGTTGACATCTAATCTTACCGCATTGTGATCAGAAAAGATGCTCGAGATTATTTCAATTTTTTTGAATTTATCAAGGCTAGATTTATGGCCCGGGATGTGATCTATCCTGGAAAAGGTTCTGTGTGCACTTGAGAAAAAGGTGAAATTCATTGTTTTTGGGTGAAATGTCCTATAGATATCAATTAGGCCTAACTGGTCCATTTTATCATTTAAAGTTTGTGTTTTCTTGCTAATTTTCTGTTTAACTGATCTATCCATAGGTGTGAGTGGGGTATTAAAGTCTCCCACTATTATTGTGTTACTGTTAATTTCCCTTTTCATATTTTTTAGCATTTGTCTTACGTATTGCAGTGCTTCTATGTTGAGTGCATATATATTTATAATTGTTATATCTTCTTCTTGGATTGATCCTTGGATCATTATGGAGGGTCATTCTTTGTCTCTTTTCACAGCCTTTATTTCTAAGTCTATTTTATCTGATATTAGTATCGCTACTCCTGCTTTCTTTTGTTCTACATTTGCATGAAATATCTTTTCTGAGCCCTTCACTTTCAGTTTGTATGTGTCCCTAGGTTTGAGGTGGGTCTCTTGTAGACAGTGTATATAGGGGTCTTGTTTTTGTATCCATTCAGCCAGTCTTTGTCTTTTGCTTAGGACATTCAACCTATTTACATTTAAGGTAATTATTGATAAGTATGATCACTAAGCGCAGGCTGCCGAGACCGGCACGCTAAGTGTGGCCAAGGGAGCTACCCCACATCCGAGGTCAGGGGCAGAAGCCGGGAGGACCTGATGCCCGAAGGGTGGCAGCCAAGAGGAGTTACCCACGTCCAAGGTCAGGGGCAGCAGCCTAGAGTGCCAGGCTGCAATGGCACAGGAATGGCCTAGAGGAGCTACCCCGTGTCCAAGGTCAGGGGCAGTGGCCGGGAGGAGCTACCCCACATCCCCAAGCCCAAGGCCAGGGGCGGTGGCTGGGAAGACCAAACCCACATCCAAGGAGCCGTGGCTGCGTGGGTGCAGGAGGGCCTAGAGGAGCAATCCCACGTTGAAGGTCAGGAATGGTGGTGGTGAGGAGATACCCTTCGTCCAAGGTAAGGAGCAGCGGCTGCACTTTGCTGGAGCAGCCATGAAGAGATACCTCATGCCCAAGGTAAGAGAAACCCAAGTAAGACGGTAGGTATTGCAAGAGGGCATCAGAGGGAAGACACACTGAAACCATACTCACAGAAAACTAGTCAATCTAATCACACTAGGACCACAGCCTTGTCTAACTCAATGAAACTAATCCATAACCTGTGGGGCAACCCAAGATGGGTGGGTCATGGTGGAGAAATCTGACAGAATGTGGTCCACTGGAGAAGGGAATGGCAAACCACTTCTTGCCTTGAGAACCCCATGAACAGTATTAAAAGGCAAAATGATAGGATACTGAAAGAGGAACTCTCCAGGTCAGTAGGTGCCCAATATGCTACTGGAGATCAGTGGAGAAATAACTCCAGAAAGAATGAAGGGATGGAGCCAAAGCAAAACCAATACCCAGCTGTGGATGTAACTAGTGATAGAAGCAAGTCCGATGCTGTAAAAAGCAATATTGCATAGGAACCTGGAATGTCAGGTCCATGAATCAAGGCAAATTGGAAGTGGTCAAACAAGAGATGGCAAGAGTGAATGTCGACATTCTAGGAATCAGCGAACTGAAATGGACTGGAATGGGTGAATTTAACTCAGATGACATTTATATCTACTACTGTGGGCAGGAATCCCTCAGAAGAAATGGAGTGGCCATTATGGTCAACAAAAGAGTCTGAAATGCAGTACTTGGATGCAATCTAAAAAATGACAGAATGATCTCTGTTCATTTCCAAGGCAAACCATTCAATATCACAGTAATCCAAGTCTATGCCCCAACCAGTAATGCTGAAGAAGCTGAAGTTGAACGGTTCTATGAAGACCTACAAGACCTTTTAGAACTAACACCCAAAAAAGATGTCCTTTTCATTATAGGGGACTGGAATGCAAAAGTAGGAAGTCAAGAAACACCTGGAGTAACAGGCAAATTTGGCCTTGGAGTACGGAATGAAGCAGGGCAAAGACTAGTAGAGTTTTGCCAAGAAAATGCACTGGTCATAGCAAACACCCTCTTCCAACAACACAAGAAAAGACTCTACACATGGTCATCACCAGATGGCCAACACCAAAATCAGATTGATTATATTCTTTGCAGCCAAAGATGGAGAATCTCTATACAGTCAGCAAAAACAAGACCAGGAGCTGACTGTGGCTCAGATCATAAACTCCTTATTGCCAAATTCAGACTGAAATTGAAGAAAGTAGGGAAAACCACTAGACCATTCAGGTATGACCTGAATCAAATCCCTTATTATTGTACAGTGGAAGTGAGAAACAGATATAAGGGCCTAGATCTGATAGAGTGCCTGATGAACTATGGAATGAGGTTCATGACATTGTACAGGAGACAGGGATCAAGACCAACCCATGGAAAAGAAATGCAAAAAAGCAAAATGACTGTCTGGGGAGGTCTTACAAATAACTGTGAAAAGAAGAGAAGCATAAGCAAAGGAGAAAAGGAAAGATATAAGCATCTGAATGCAGAGTTCCAAAGAATAGCAAGAAGAGATAAGAAAGCCTTCCTCAGTGATCAATGCAAAGAAACAGAGGAAAACAACAGAATGGGAAAGACTAGAGATCTCGTCAAGAAAATTAGAGATACCAAGGGAACATTTCATGCAAAGATAGGCTCAATAAAGGACAGAAATGGTATGGACTAACAGAAGCAGAAGATATTAAGAAGAGGTGGCAAGAATACACAGGAGAACTGTACAAAACAGATCTTCACGACCCAGATAATCACGATGGTGTGATCACTGACCTAGAGCCGGGCATCCTGGAATGTGAAGTCAAGTGGGCCTTAGAAAGCACCACTACAAACAAAGCTAGTGGAGGTGATGGAATTCCAGTTGAGCTATTTCAAATCCTGAAAGATGATGCTGTGAAAGTGTTGCACTCCATATGCCAGCAAATTTGGAAGACTCAGCAGTGGCCACAGGACTGGAAGTCAGTTTTCATTCCAATCCCAAAGAAAGGCAATGCCAAAGAATGCTCAAACTACTGCACAATTGCACTCATCTCATATGCTAGTAAAGTAATGCTAAAAATTCTCCAAGCCAGGCTTCAGCAATACATGAAACGTGAACTTCCTGATGTTCAAGCTGAATTTAGAAAAGGCAGAGGACCAGAGATCAAATTGCCAACATCCGCTGGATCATGGAAAAAGCAGGAGAGTTCCAGGAAAACATCTATTTCTGCTTTATTGACTATGCCAAAGCCTTTGACTGTGTGGATCACAACAAACTGTGGACAATTCTGAAAGAGATGGGAATACCAGACCACCTGACCTGCCTCTTGAGAAATCTGTATGCAGGTCAGGAAGCAACACTTAGAACTGGACATGGAACAAAAGACTGGTTCCAAATAGGAAAAGGAGTACGTCAAGGCTGTATATTGTCACCCTGCTTATTTAACTTCTGTGCAGAGTACATCATGAGAAACGCTGGGCTGGAAGAAGCACAAGATGGAATCAAGATTGCCGAGAGAAATATCAATAACCTCAGATATGCAGTGACACCACCCTTATGGCAGAAAGTGAGGAGGAACTAAAAAGCCTCTTGATGAAAGTGAAAGAGGAGAGTGAAAAGGTTGGCTTAAAGCTCAACATTCAGAAAACGAAGATCATGGCATTTGGTCCCATCACTTCATGGGAAATAGATGGGGAAACAGTGTCAGACTTTATTTTTTGGAGCTCCAAGATGAGTGCAGATGGTGACTGCAGCCACGAAATTAAAAGACACTTACTCCTTGAAAGGAAAGTTATGACCAACCTAGATGGCATATTCAAAAGCAGAGACATTACTTTGCCAAAAAATGTTCGTCTAGTCAAGGCTATGGTTTTTCCTGTGGTCATGTATGGATGTGAGAGTTGGACTGTGAAGAAGGCTGAGCACTGAAGAATTGATGCTTTTGAACTGTGGTGTTGGAGAAGACTCTTGAGAGTCACTTGGACTGCAAGGAGATCCAACTAGTCCATTCTAAAGGAGATCAGCCCTGGGATTTCTTTGGAAGGACTGGTGATAAAGCTGAAACTCCAGTACTTTGGCCACCTCATGCAAAGAATTGACTCATTGGAAAAGACTCTGATGCTGGGAGGGATTGGGGGCAAGAGGAGAAGGGGACGACAGAGGATGAGATGGCTGGATGGCATCACTGACTGGATGGATGTGAGTCTGGGTGAACTCCAGGAGTTGGTGATGGACAGGGGGGCCTGGCATGCTGCGATTCATGGGGTCACAAAGAGTCGGACACGACTGAGCGACTGTACTGAACTGAACTGAACTGATGATCCTGTTGGCATTTACTTTGTTGTTTTGGATTCAAGTTTATACACCTTGTCTGTGTTTCCTGTCTAGAGAAGATTCTTTAGCATTTGTTGAAGAGCTGGTTTGAAGGTGCTTAATTTTCTTGGCTTTTCCTTGTCTGTAAAGTTTTTATTTCTCCTTCATATTTGATTGAGATCCTTGCTGGGTACAGTAATACACATTGTAGGCTTTTCTCTTTCACCACTTTAAGTATGTCCTGCCATTCCCTTCTGGCTTGAAGAGTTTCTATTTAAAGATCAGCTGTTATCTTTATGGGGATCCCCTTGTGGGTTAATTGTGGTTTCTCTCTTGCTGCTTTTAATATTTGTTCTTTGTGTTTGATCTTTGTTAATTTGATTAATATATACCTTGTGGTGTTTTGCCTTGGATTTATCCTGTTTGGAACTCTCTGGGTCTCTTGGACTTGGGTGACTATCTCCTTCTCCATTTTAAAGAAGTTTTCATCTATTACCTTCTCAAGTATTTTCTCATGGCCGATCTGCAGCTGGCTAGCTCTCCTCTGGTATTTGTTCAGTCCTTAATGCATATGGTAATTTCAGTCATGAAATTAAAAGATGATTACTCCTTTGAAGGAAAGTTATGACCAACCTAGATAGCATATTAAAAAGCAGAGATATTATTTTGCCAACAAAGGTCCATCTAGTCAAGGCTATGGTTTTTCCTGTGGTCATGTATGGATGTGAGAGTTGGACTGTGAAAAGGCTGAGCCCTGAAGAATTGATGCTTTTGAACTGTGGTGTTGGAGAAGACTCTTGAGAGTCCCTTGGACTGTAAGGAGATGCAACCAGTCCAATCTAAAGGAGATCAGTCCTGGGTGTTCATTGGAAGGACTGATGTTGAAACTGAAACTCCTATATTTTGGCCACCTCATGTGAGAGTTGACTAATTGGAAAAGACCCTGATGCTGGGAGGGATTGTGGACAGGAGGAGTAGGGGATGAGAGAGGATGAGATGGCTGGATGGCATCATTGACTCAATGGACATGAGTTTGACTGAACTCCAGAAGTTGTTGAAGGACAGGGAGGCCTGGTGTGCTGCGATTCATGGGGGTCACAAAGAGTTGGACACGACTGAGTGACTGAAATGAACTGAACTTTGTTCTGTGAGCTGGCCAGCAGTGCCTTCAGTTCAGTTCAGTTGCTCAGTTGTATTCTACTCTTTGCAACTCCATGAATCGCAGCATGCTAGGCCTCCCCGTCCATCACCAACTCCTGGAGTTCACTCAAATTCATGTCCATCGAGTCAGTGATGTCATCCAGCCATCTCATCCTCTCTCGTCCCCTTCTCCTCCTGCCCCCAATCCCTCCCAGCATCAGGGTCTTTTCCAATGAGTCAACTCTTCGCATGAGGTGGCCAAAGTACTGGAGTTTCAGCTTTAGCATCATTCCTTCCAAAGAAATCCCAGGGCTGATCTCCTTTAGAATGGACTAGTTGGATCTCCTTGCAGTCCAAGTGACTCTCAAGAGTCTTCCTCAAAACCACAGTTCAAAAGCATCAATTCTTCAGTGCTCAGCCTTCCTCACAGTCCAACTCTCACATCCATACATGACCACAGGAAAAACCATAGCCTTGACTAGACAGACCTTTGTGGGCAAAGTAATGTCTCTGCTTTTGAATAGGCTATCTAGGTTGGTCATAACTTTCCTTCCAAGGAGTAAGTGTCTTTTAATTTCATGGCTGCAGTCACCATCTGAAGTGATTTTGTAGCCCCAAAAATAAAGTCTGACACTGTTTCCACTGTTTCCCCATCTATTTCCCATGAAGTGATGGGACCAGATGCCATGATCTTCGTTTTCTGAATGTTGAGCTTTAAGCCAACTTTTTCACTCTCCACTTTCACTTTTATCAAGAGGCTTTTTAGTTCCTCCTCAGTTTCGGCCATATTGGTGATGTCATCTGCATATCTGAGGTTATTGATATTTCTCCCGGAAATCTTGATTCCATCTTGTGCTTCTTCCAGCCCAGCATTTCTCATGATGTACTCTGCATATAAGTTAAATAAGCAGGGTGACAATATACAGCCTTGACGTACTCCTTTTCCTATTTGGAACCAGTCTTTTGTTCCATGTCCAGTTCTAAGTGTTGCTTCCTGACCTGCATACAGATTTCTCAAGAGGCAGGTCAGGTGGTCTGGTATTCCCATCTCTTTCAGAATTGTCCACAGTTTGTTGTGATCCACACAGTCAAAGGCTTTGGCATAGTCAATAAAGCAGAAATAGATGTTTTCCTGGAACTCTCCTGCTTTTTCCATGATCCAGCGGATGTTGGCAATTTGATCTCTGGTCTTCTGCCTTTTCTAAATTCAGCTTGAACATCAGGAAGTTCACGTTTCATGTATTGCTGAAGCCTGGCTTGGAGAATTTTTTAGCATTACTTTACTAGCATATGAGATGAGTGCAATTGTGCAGTAGTTTGAGCATTCTTTGGCATTGCCTTTCTTTGGGATTGGAATGAAAACTGACCTTTTCCAGTCTTGTCACTGCTGAGTTTTCCAAATTTGTTGGCATATGGAGTGCAACACTTTCACAGCATCATCTTTCAGGATTTGAAATAGCTCAACTGGAATTCCATCACCTCCACTAGCTTTGTTCGTAGTGATGCTTTCTAAGGCCCACTTGACTTCACATTCCAGGATGTCTGGCTCTAGGTTAGTGATCACATCATCATGATTATCTGGGTCGTGAAGATCTTTTTTGTACAGTTCTTCTTTGTATTCTTGCCACCTCTCCTTAATATCTTCTGCTTCTGTTAGTCCATACCATTTCTGTCCTTTATTGAGCCTATCTTTGCATGAAATGTTCCCTTGGTATCTCTAATTTTCTTGACGAGATCTCTAGTCTTTCCCATTCTGTTGTTTTCCTCTATTTCTTTGAATTGATCACTGAGGAAGGCTTTCTTAGCACTTTTCGAGGGAAAGTTCTCTCTCTCTCTTTCTTCTTCCTCTTCCTCTTCTTCTTCCTCTTCCTCTTCCTCTTCTTCCTCTTCCTCTTCTTCCTCTTCTTCTTCCTCTTCCTCTTCCTCTTCCTCTTCCTCTTCCTTCTCCTTCTCCTCCTCCTCCTCCTCCTCCTCCTCCTCCTCCTCCTCCTCCTCCTTCTTCTTCTCCTTCTCCTTCTCCTTCTTCTTCTTTTCCTCTCTGGCTATCCCTTGATTTGGGTTGCTGTCTCACGTTGGCTCCCTCGAGTTGCCCTCAGTGCATTCCCGCCTGGTTCTTACCTTAAGCAATGCAGCCCATGTCTCCCTGTTCAGCCCCTGCTTGCTGCTGGTGGAGGTGAGCATCTGGGCTACTTCTCCACTAGGAATTATAGTTAGACCCGTAATATGTGGGTTTTATTTATTTATTTTTTCCTCCTGGTTATGTTGCCTTCTGAGATTCCAAAACTCCCCACAGACCCACCGGTGAGAGGGTCTCCTGGTGTTTGGAAACTTCTCTTTTAATACTCCCTCCCCAGGATTGGTCTCCATCCCTATCTCTTTTGTCTCTCTTTTTATCTTTTATATTTTGTCCTACTTCCTTTTGAAGACAATGGGCTGCCTTTCTGGGTGCCTGGTGTCCTCTGCAAGCATTCAGAAGTTGTTTTGTGGTGTTTGCTCAGCATTCAAATGATCTTTCAATGAATTTGTGGGAGAGAAAGTGGTCTCCCCATCCTGTTCCTCTGCAATCTTAGGACCGCCCCCCTGTAACACGTTTTCAAGGTTCATCAGTGTTTTCACATAAATGTGTAGTTCATTCCTTTTTTTATTGCTGAATTATATTTTATTATATGGACATTTATACTTATAAATCACCAGTTGATGTACATTTAGGTAGTGTTGACTTTTTGTCTATGATGAATGATGCTGTCATAATTGCTGCTTTATAAGTCTTTGGGTGGACAAAAATTTTATATTTTTCCAAGTATATACTTAGGAATGGAATTTCTGGATCAGACAGTAGCTAGGCAAAACATTTTGAAGAAATGCCAAACTGTCTTCCAAAATGGCTGCACCATTTTACATTGTCAACAGTATGTATAAAGTTACTGATTTCTCTACATCCTCACCAGTACTTGTTATTTTCTGGGTTTGGGTATCTATGGTGTTTTTTATTTGCATTTCCCTAATAATTTAACATGTTGTGTGTGCTTTCACATGCTTATCATCCATTTGTCTAGGTAGGCTGCCGTCTATGGGGCCGCACAGAGTCAGACATGACTGAAGCCACTTAGCAGCAGCAGCAGCAACTTGGATAATTGTCTAGGCAAATACTTCACCCATTTTTAAATGGGGTCATTTGATTATTTTTGTTTCATGAGTTTTTAGATATATTTTGTATATCAGTTTCTTATTAGATATAAGATTTCCAAATATTTTCCCCATCTGAGGGCTATCTTTTCTGTCTCGAAGATACAATTTGTAGCACAAAAGATTTTCATTTTAATGCAGTCCAGTTTATACATTTTTTTCCCTTTTCACATTTTTAGGTGTCATATCTGAGAAATTATTGCCTAATTCAAGGTCATCAAATCTACTCCTACATTTTCTTCTGAAGAGTTTTATAGTTTTAAATCTTACATTTAGATCTATAATCCATTTTGATTTACTTTTTGTCTGATGTGAGTTAAGGGATAAAGTTCATTCTTTTGCATGCAAATATCCAATTGTCCCAGTATTTTATGTTCTAAAGGCTGTACTTTTCCCCACTGAAACAGCTTGGTACCTATGTCAAAAGCAATTGAGCATAATTATAAATATTTATTTCTGTACTGTCAAGTCCATTGTTGTGTTTTTGTTGTTTAGTTGCTAAGTTGTGTTTGACTCTTTGTGACCCCATGGACTGCAGCCCACCAGGCTCCTCTGTCCATTGGATTTCTCAGGTGAAAATACTGGGGTGAGTTGCCATTTCCTTCTTCAAGGGATCTTCCTGATGTGGGGATGAACCTGTGTTTCCTGTACTGACAGGTGGCTTCTTTACCACTGAGCCACCAGGGAAGCCCTGTCAATTCTCTTTTTCTATTCTCATACCAGTATTGCATTGTCACCCTTGCCCTACAAGCAGGGAGAGTGTGCCACTGGCATTCTTAGCTTGCCCCAAAACCCTGTTGGGAACATGGGATCTCTGTTGGCATTCTTGGCTTGCCCAAAGAACCTATTGGGAACATGGGATTTCCACTGAATGAACATGGGATCATTTGCTGAGATAGGAGGTATTAGAGTCAAATGTTCTCAGTCTATTGCACCTGGGGGGAGCTTCTGCACAGTGGCAAGTGGTTGGAGGAAGAAATCCCAGTCCTCCTGGTATGCAGAATAAAGCTTCTATGACACGAAGCTAGAAGAGAAAAAAACTAGTGGCTTTCCCCTCCCAGAGTAAATTTCTAGTCCCAGACTTGGAGTTAGGAAAACAAGGCACTCCATTTTCTTGATCACATCTATCTGGATTTGTTATCCAAGTAGTTTTCATAAAACAGTCTGCTGTATGAGGCCATGGATTGGGCTTGAATGCCATAGTCTCTTTGCTATTTACTGAGGTTTAATAGGTTGTCTTAAGTGGGTGTACATTTATTTGGGGTATGCCCTTACAACAATGCTCAGAGACTAAAAGAATCTTTCAGTATTTTTAAAAATAATTTCCCCCAATAAAAGGTTATTTGCTGAATAGAGAGTCTGTCCTACTCCTTACTCCTTTATTCTGGAAGGCATCTGAATATTTTAGCTTCAAGATAACCTATCCCTTGACTTCAATAAATTCTAAACTTATCAGTTCACCTATGATGTGCATCTCCCAACACCCTATCCTCACACAAACACAGAGCAAATTCACGTTGCATTTCTTTTGGGATATCTATTTCCCTGTCAAATATAATATCATAAAGATTAAACTTATCATGCCACTCTAAACCATTACTTAACCTTTCTTTGCCTCTGCTTTATCTTAGTTTCATTAATCTCTCTTTTTCTAAAATACTGTTTTGGAAAAAAGCAAAAATAACAAAGTTTAAATGTAGAAGTAAATTCAAAAAAGATATTTTTAATGCTTATTTGTCTCATTACAATAACTATTTGAGGTGCAAAGTTGAATAAAATGTGTTCACTACCATTTATCAATGGTAGTGAGTTTATCAGCTCACAATAAAGTGTAGATGGTAGACTTAAAAAAATTACTGTAATTCAATGTGTTCACTGTCATAATAAAGTGCAATTTGTGCAAATTGGGAAGAATTCATTGTTTTATAAGGTACATATACACACACTTATATATATATACCCTATAAATATGTATAGGGTATATATATATATATATATATATGTGTGTGTGTGTGTGTGTGTATGTGTACATATACACACATATACCTTCTAGCATATGTGTATACACACGTATACTATAATATATATAGTCCTGTTTTCTTGACACTACTTGTGGTACCCTTCTTACCCTTTTAGGCTTCCCAGGTGGTGCTTGTGATAAAGAAGCAGCCTGCCAGTGCAGGGGTGATAAGAGACAAGGATTTGATCACTGAGTTGGGAAGATCCCCCTGGAGGAGGGCATGGCAATCCACCCCAGTATTCTTGCCTGGAGAATTCAATGGACAGACAGCCTAGTGGGCTACAGTCCATAGGATCATTTCTTACCCTTTTAAATGTTTCTCAGTTTTCTTTATGGATTCTTTTCTGTTTCCCCTAAAGAGTAAAACCCCTCAAAATTTTCATCAGCTAACTTCATCACCTTCATATATTCAATTGCCTTCAACTTCTTCCTATTCATCTCATTTCCTTGACTTCCAGATCCATATTAAAAATCATCTTGGCTATGCTGTAGATCAACCCTCTAATGGCTAAACTAATTCTTTCTGGGGAAGTCATCATAAAGTTCCACACTTTAATAAACTGATTGTCTTCCTATCCAATACAGACATTCAAGATGATCTGAAATTTATGTAATCAAATTACACTCACTCTCTGCAGCCATAATCCTGGTGACTTTTGTTTCATTTACTGATGACTCTAACATCTGCCCCTTTATTCTCTACTACTGCTTCCATCATGATACTTGGTAACTTCCACAACCATTTTAATGATCCATCTAATGCCCTAGCCTCGCATTTTCTTGATCTTATTTCCACTGACCAAGTTCTCCACCTCTCTCACTTACTCAATTGTGTGCTACAGCCGATGGCACTATCTCTGGAATCTCACTTTCAATAACCTCTCTGTGTATGTCTCTCTCTGTCTGTCTCTCTAGTACCTCCTTTGCTTAGAGCTTACTCTAATAACTTCAGTCCAACAATTCTCCCACAGTTAAGGACCTCTAATCCTTTGATTGGCTTCCACTATCCATCCTAAATCCATACCCATTCTAAGGTACAATTTCATACTCATACACTGCAAACCTCACTGATTATTTTATTCTCCTATAACATCATAATACTGGCTTAAAAATTCTAAGCATGGATAAATCCAGTTGCATATCTACTTCTCACTTAAACTCAAGCAGCATAATATGTGTATTTCTTTCCTCAAATCTCCAAAACACTTCCTCACCCTTTATTTTCAACTGATACTTTACTTCATAATCCTTTGATAAAATGATAGAAATAAGAAGGAAACAGCCTCATCTAATGACCACCATATCTACAAATCTATAGTTTTCTATGTAGCTACAGCCTTCTTACTTGGTATTCTGTTGTCTTATTCCTTTATAATCAATCTATATACTACACAGCAGCCAAAGAGAAGTCAGATTATGTCACTCATCTACTTACAATCTTTCATTGTTTTCTCATATCTGTCACAATAAAATTTAAATTGCTTACTGAAGCCTAAAAGTCCCTTACTGTTGGGATCCCTGCTTGTATTATCTCATGACCTAGGACTCCCCATACCCATATATCCACTATGCTTTAACCACACTGATCTTTTGTTTCTGAATCATGTCAAATTCAATTCCAACTTAGAACCTCTTACTTATGGGTTCCTCTGTCTGGGATGCCATGCATCCTCAGGTCTTCTCAAGAGTAGCTCCATCTTATTGGAGAAGACTTTCTCCATCATTGAATTGTTATGCTTTCCAACTTGTAATCACCGTCTATCACATTCCTGTCCTTTTCCTTCTTACCATTTTTGCATTCACATTTTCCATTTATCTCTTCAATAACTCACCACCGCATAACTATTATATTTATGAGTATGGAAGTTTGTCAACTTAGCTTTCTCAACTGGAATATAAGCTACATGAGGTCGAGATCTTTTTCTTCTTCAGTTTAGAACAGTATATGACCCAGTGGCTCGTGCTCAATAAATATTCTTCTATAATTTGTTTTATCTTTGGTATTCTTCTATTTCAAAGATGGCACTAGCACCATTCCACCTGCCCATGTCAGAAATCTCAGCTGATCTTTGCTTCTCTCTATCCCTCAGTGGCCATATCACAAAGTAAAATCCTATAAAATTTACCTCCAAAATATTTCTAAAATCTGTTCACGTCTCTGGATCCCCATTGGTGTTCTCTTAGTTTAAGCCACTAGCATCTCATTTCTGGATTAAAGTAATAGCTTCACACTCATCAATACACTAGCAAAGTAATGTTCAAAATTCTCTAAGCAAGGCTTCAACAGTACATGAACTGTGAACTTCCAGATGTTCAAGCTGGATTTAGAAAAGGCAGAAGAGCCAAAGATCAAGTTGTCAACATCTGTTGGATCATAGAAAAAGCAAGAGTATTCCAGAAAAATATCTACTTTTGCTTTATTGATTACACCAAAGCCTTTGACTGTGAAGATGATAGCAAACTGTGGAAAAATTTTAGACATGGGAATACCAGAGCACCTTACCTGCCTCCTGAGAAATTTGTATGCAGGTCAAGAAGCAACAGTTAGAACTGGACATGGAACAATAGACTGGTTCCAAATAGTGAAAGGAGTACATCAAGGCTGTATTTTGTTACCCTGCTTATTTAACTTATATTCAGAGTACATGATGCGAAATGCCAGGCTGGATGAAGCACAAGCTGGAATCAAGATTGCCGGGAGAAATATCAATAACCTCAGACATGCAGATGACACCACCCTTATGGCAGAAAGCAAATAAGAACTAAAGATGCTCTTGATGAAAGTGAAAGAGGAGAGTGAAAAAGCTGGTTTAAAACTCAACATTCAAAAAACTAAGATCATGGCATTCGGTCCCATCACTTCACTGCAAATAGATGGGGAAGCAATGGAAAAAGTGACATACTTTATTTTCTTTGGCTCCAAAATCACTGCAGATGGTGACTGCTGCCATGAAATCAAAAGAGAGTTGCTTCTTGTAAGAAGAGTTATGATGAACTTAGACAGCATATTATAAAGCTGAGACATTACTTTGCCAACAAAGGTCCGTCTAGTCAAAGCTATGTTTTTCCAGTAGTCATGTATGGATGTGAGAGTTTGACCATAAAGAAACCTGAGCACCGAAAATTGATGATTTTGAACTATGGTGTTGGAGAAGACTCTTGAGAGTCCCTTGGACAGCATGGAGATCCAACCAGCCCATCCTAAAGGAAATCAGCCCTGAATATTCATCGGAAGGACTTACGCTGAAGCTGAAACTCCAATACTTTGGCCACCTGATGAGAAGAACTGACTCACTGGAAAAGTCTCTGATGCTGGGAAAGGTTGAAGGCAGGAGAAGGGGACAACAGAGGTTGAGATGGTTGGATATCATCACTGACTCAATGAACATGAGTTTGAGCAAGCTCTTAGAGTTGGTGATAGGGAAGCCTGGTTTGCTGCAGTCCATGGGGTTGCAAAGAGTCAGACACGACTGAGTGACTGAACTGAATAGCTTCACACAAGTCTGTACTTCTAGCCCTGCCACTTCTTATCCAGGCACCACAAAGAAAAATGAAACATTTATCAAACAGAAGCAAATTAATTCTCTGTTTAAAACTCTTGTATAACTTTTATTATCATCCTTATAAAATTATGGTGTACAAAATATTATTAACATCAACCTGACTACTTCCCTCCACATAAAAGTATCAGTTCTATACATACTTCCTATAAATAATTAAATGCCATCTCCAGGCTTTCTCTTACATTCATCTGGAAAAGACATCTCTAACCATCATTCTATCTTGGCTTTGTTGCCTGTCATATTTGCTTCCATAGCACCTGTACTTAACCTAATGGTGTTTATCAGTGTCCTGATGTAGTCTTATTACTTTCCTGAATAGCAGTCTTTGAGGGGTTGTGTTTTATTCCTCTTTATGTCACTCTATACCTGACACAGTTATTATATACCTGGCATTCAGTATACACTTGTTTACTGAATAAATTAATATATGCAGACACAAATGGCTCAAATAACCATTAATAATGCTAAGAGATTTGAGGGAAAAAACTATATATTTTTATTTAATATTGTGGCTAGAAAGTGACACAAACAACTAGCTCTTTAATAAATGAGTCTAAATTATAATGATAAAACATGCAGGAAATGTGTCCACGAGAGCTTGATAACTCTGAAAAAGCCACAGCTGAAGCCATTATCCTTATGTTGTTCATCTCTTGAACGATTTTAATTTCTGTGAGGCTGAACTCTTTTTTTTTTCCTTCATTTCCTAAGAACAATTGACTCTGCTTGCCTGGCCTGAGGAAGGCTCCTGGGTATCATTGCTCTGGCAGGTGGTTTTCATTTGCCTGTCCAGAGATGCTGGCACAACTGCAAACATAGCTCCCATCTCACTCCCAGCCATATCCCCAATGCTGCCTGCAACTGATACAATGGCTTGTTACATCCTAGAATATATGGTTGCAACAGTAATGTAGCCCTATCTTCCTTCAGCATGTCTTTGAAAAAGCATTTATTGAATTATTTACTTAGCAATTTATTTTTAACTTAAATTAAATGAACTATTTGAAAAATGTTTCTTCTGAAATAATAATGGTTGTCCACTTAACCTCTGACAAAGGAGCTGAATTGGAATGGGACCTCATTGTTAAGCCCTGGCAGCTGCTGCCTAGGTTTAGTTTCCTAAGCAACCTGGAAACTTAATTATACCCAAACAACAAGGACAAGTATTTAGAGGAAGAAGATTTAGTGAAATCACCATCATCAAGCATCTAAAAGCTGAGACCACTGAGAGAAAGAAAAGTACAAATGAGAAAATGCTATTCGATGATCAAGCAAATTAACCGCAAATCTTTTAAAACAGTAATTAAAAAAAAAAAAAAAACTTAGTATTTTAAATCGCTCTTAAATGATCCTCAGTGTTTCAGTGGAATATCACATTACAACTATTTATGCAGTCAGCTAAAATTGCATTGCCTGAGATAGTGCCTGCATCAAAGAGCTGTGGCATGTTAGGTACTGCTTAAGGGGATGATCTTTGAACCAGCCCTTGAAAAATGTATAGAATCTGGATACACAGAAGGTTGATATATAATCTCAACTAATCTGTTTATTCAATTATTGAATTTGAATTCCCAGTGTCTTGCCATCACTGTTTACTGTCATATTTCCTGATGGCCCCTTCATCATTCCACTTCCCCACATCCCCTCAAACACAGGTTTTGGGCAGGGGTAAGGTGGCACTTGGGGTAAAGAACCTACCTGCCAATGCAGCAGACATAGATTCGAACCCTGAATTGAGAAGGTCCCCTGGAAGAGGACATGGCAACCCAGTCCAGTATTCTTGCCTGCAAAATCCCATGGACAGAGAAGCCCAAGGACTGCAGTTTACATGGTTGCAAAGAGACAGACATGACTGAAGTGACTTAACACAGCAGAAAGAATTATGAAATTCTAGCTCCTCTGTAATTCCATATTATTGTTAATGCAGTCTCAAAACATTGCTCTTCTTTTGTTGAGAGTCTTCAAGTTGAAAGACCTGTAAAGATCAGATTCTGAAACAAACTTCCAAGCAATTTATTAGTCCTTTCATCAGCCCTTTTACAGACAAAGAGATTCTGTTCTGACACATCCCATTGAAGGACTTCCTCCAATTCATTTAACAATCTATTGTGGTACTAACTGAAAATCTTCCTGACATTACACCAAAATATGGCTCTCTGTATATTCTACCAATTGGTTCTAGTTATACCCACTCATCAAAACTAAACCCATTTCTATTTCATTGGACATTTTTATACTCAAAGCTGATGCCATGTTTCTCATTTTCATTTTCTTCCCCATACTAATTTATCTCTATTTCTTCCAAACATTTTTTGCAATATGAAGAATAAGATTTGAAAAGCAAAAGGGTATTTCCTCCATCATCACATTTAAGTCTTTCCCTTCCACAATTTTTCATCCTCTCAATTCTCAGTTTGCTTCCTGATACTGACTAAAACTGTTCAGTGTTTTTTACGACAAGACTCTAAGATGAAAAAGATTCTCATTGTTCCCACACTGAGCAGGAAGTCCTACACCCTTGATTGTCATTTTAAACAATTCACTTTACTGCTCTGAATAAAAGGTGCTAGATCACCTTTCAGATTTGATTCCCCTGGAGAGCATCCAGAGGCATTTCCAGTGGTCTGTGGCACAACCTGAACTATTGTGCACCACCTGGAGCAGATTTGGGTCTCTGGAATGGCAGCGATGTGCTCCCCACATCTATTCTGCTTACTGTAGAAAATAGAAGAGAATGATTATTCATTCAACGATTTGCCCAGCTTTTTGTGGCCAGAATGACTTGCTTACTAACCCCTAAATAACTCTTCCCAATTACAACATTGGATCATTTCCTTTTTGAGTTTTTATTTCTGGAATTTATTTTATGTTTCTCTTTGTGTTGATTCATTTTTGCTTATTCAGTGGAGATTTTTAGATTTTTTGAAATATTTATTTGCTTATCTGGCTGTGTCTGGCCTTAGTTGTGGCATGAAGGATCTTCCACTGTGGCAGACGGGCTTAGTTGCCCCTAGGCATATGGGATCTTAGTTCACTGATCATGGATCTAACCCAAGTACTCTGCACTGAAAGATGGATTCTTAACAACTGGAGCACCAGGAAAGTCCCTAGATTCTTTTTATGCACATTGTTATACTCCTACATTTACTTTATAAATGCTCTATAACTTGTGTATGTGTGTATCCTTAGAGCTGTTGAATAGGAACATAGACATCTATTACTGTTGAAGATATTCATATGTGTTTTTCCATATGTTTGTCTAAGTAGATTGAACACCCCTCAAAATTAATTAATATTTTCTTCACTTCTCCTATTTCCATCTCTAATCTAGGACACAGTTCAGAACTTCTTGTTGCCTGTCAAATCCTTGAAGAAAAGAACTAAGGATATTTTTCAGATATTTAACTTTATTTTTTGATAAATACATAGCTGATATAGGTATAGTTATAGTAGCAAACATATCTTTAAGCCAAAACTGTGATAAATATGTGAAAATAAAATATACCTAGATAAAATGCTATGGGTGTATAAACTGAGTATAAAATAGCACATTTAAAGCCAGAAAACTTGAAAAAAAAAAATAGACTGAAGGTCATAATCCTGTATATTAAACCATTTAAATAGATGGATTTCTATTCAAATTTTAAGAGATAAACAGAAGCATGCCTTCATTCTGATGTTTAATTAATCCTCATTAACACAAAATCCTTCTGCTTGTTTAGATATATAAAGCTCTCCCTCCCATCACAATTCTCTAAAGCATCATGAAAACAGCATCTCTTCATATAAATGCAGAGAGTCACAAAAACCAGTTCCGTGGGTGGCTGCTAAATGATATCTCTAGAAGTCTTTCTAATTCGTGACTCCTCAGTTTTAGCAGAAGTAGTGAGTAAAACTAGTTGGTCTAAACTTCTGGTGCTGCTCAAGTTTCCAGCTGTGTCTGAGCTGTTCTCCTGTCTGGATGAGTGTTCATGCAATGTCTGAATATTTATCAAGTTGTTTTTATTAAGGTTTCCTTTGATGACTTTGAGCTTCATGGCTCTCAGATCACACCTCCTAGATGAAGCATTGGACTGTGAAATGGCTTATAGAATTACCCCCTCCCCCTGCTCTTCTCAAGGAGCCAGTGTTCACCATCCTCATATAGGTTCTCAGTGTAGGAAGAAAAATACATAAAATGTTTTGTTCCCCTTAAATAAGAGATGGATTAGAAAAATTGATCTCCAGATATTTTCATTGGTATGAATTTCTTTATGCTTTAAATCCAAGCCATATGCAGAAGAACAAATAAACTACAGAGTATTTAACTGGTCTTCACAAAAGTGAAAGTGTTAGTCATTCAGTCGTGTCCAACTCTTTGTGACCCCATGGACTGGCCAGCCAGGCTCTACAGTCCATGGGATTCTCCAGGCAAGAATACTGGGGTGGATTGCAATTTCCTTCTCCAGGGGATCTTTCCAACCCAGGGATAGAACCTGAGTCTCCTGCATTGCAGGCAGATGCTTTACTGTCTGAAACACCCTTTAACTGGTCTTCACAAAACTGAGCCATATAAAAGGACTCTAGAGTTGGAACAACTCATTCACTGGCATAAAATGCACAAGTTTTGAACTATCATGAGATCTGTAACAGTATAAACAAGAAGCACCCATAGATGAACAATAGCTTGACCAATGGGAGAAAACTGTCTGCAGCAGCATTAATTTTTAAAGTCTTTCTCTTACTGCCAAATATAGGGGCAACATGCAAGCCTAGTAGACTATCTGCTACTTGCCATAGCAGATAGAGATATAAGCACCCCCTCCCCAGGCATCCATATTAGGCATATTCAGCAGGTATATCCTAGAGGAAAATAGAAGCTTAATGTTCCATTGATGAGTAGTGTTGAAAATGAAAAACAAGTGGATTTATAGATTTTCAGCTATGGAAACTTTAGACCTCACATACTGAATCTTGGTCAATGGCAGATACATTGATTAGTTTCTCAGGGAATATCCCATTATAAGGAAATAACTAGTCTAAGTGAGCACCAGCATAATACATAGACCAGGATACCCAAGCAGTTTGACATATAGCACAGAACCAGTCTGCAAAATGAAAAAAAAAAATAAGAGGAATTAACTAAGAAGAGTAAAGAAGTTTATGAAATAACACTGGTGCTGCATTATAGACATATAAGTATATTAACTATGGTTAGTTAAATACTCATTTTTATGATATTATCTGTATAATAAACTGTATGTGGTACATTAAAAGAGCTTCAATTCTCTTCTACTTGTATTTTTTATTATCCTTTTATACAGAGTCCCAAGAAAAGAACACCCTTGAGGATTGTTATAGTTTTATATCTTGAAAAGAGCTCACTGAAATAAGTGGACAAAACTGTCAATTACACCCAACATTTTTTTTTTTTTTTTGCTTAAATAAGAAGACAGTACACCAGTTCCCTGAATCACTTGGCAAATCCCCACTGGCTATCTAGTTCACGTAGGTAGTATATTTGTTTTCATGTTACTCTCCATTGATCCCAGAAGGGAGGTTCAAGAAAGTGGGGACATATGTATATCTATGGCTGATTCATGTTGATGTATGGAAGAAATCAGCACAATATTGTAAAGAAATGTTAAAAATAAATTTCAATTTATTGAAGTTAAAATTCATTTAAAAATAATTTTTTAAAAAATCTAAAAAAAGTAGATAGTACAATGGAGTGGTATCCAAAGAAAATCCATTTGCACTTGAGTCTTCCTGATATTACAGTAGAATTTGGAAAATGGTGAACACATTGGGAAAGTAACCAAACCACTGTCTTGTATGTTGCACAGTAGTTATTATTTGGTTTACTGTCTCCCCTCCTCTACCTTTCCCCTACCCACCCTCTCTCTCAATTTTCATCTCCTTTTACTCTGTCTAGAATGTGCTGAGTATATCTCATCTCAAAAGTGGTTTTTAAAAATCAGAATCACGGGGGGAGAACAAGATGGTGGAGGAGTAGGTGGACGTGGAGTACATCTCTCTCCATGGATACATTGGGAACACAGAAATGCTTGCAGAACACCAGTTGAGAGCAGACAGGAGTACCTGACCATCAGAAAAGAATATATTGGACTATGCAAAACTCGGTAGGGTGAAGGAACTAGGGGGGAAAACAGGAATGTCAGTAGGACTGGACCTGCACTTGGAAGGTGGGGGAACTTAAGCAGGAATCTGATCCCCATATCAGGACAATTGTCTGGGCCAGAAGAGAAATATTTAAGGCTGAGAGTGAAGCAGTTGATCTGTGGCAGCCTAAATGGAATGAGAATCAAACAGTCGTTGCTGTAGCCACAGTACCCTGGACAGGGACACAATTCCCCTAGAAGGCACAGCAGCTGGAAGCTGGAGTGTAGTGATTGTGGAGCAATCCCAGGACAAGGGCTGCTGTTGACTGCAGAAAGACAGACGAAGGAGACGTGAGGGAGGATGTTGGGATGGGAAATGCTGGTGGAGGAAAGCCAGACAGCCATGGAAGCAAGGCGATACTGCTGAGCCATGCCATCACCATAGCCTCTCTCTCCCCACACAGCCAGCATCAGCAGCTGACCCACAGAGAGGCTGACCCATCAAGCATCTGACATGCCAAACTACAGAGTAGGAGTCTACCCAAGGTGCCCCTTTAAGTGCCTGACACACAGATTTACAGAGTAGGACCCCAGCCAGGGGGTCCCCTATATGTACCTGATGCACCAAACAACAGAGAAGGACCCAAGCAAGGGAGCCCTCAAAGTGCCTGAATGGGTAGAGCTAGAGAGAAAGACTAGCCAAAACAGACTTCTGATCACCAGCTACCAGAGGCTCAATAAAAGACTCGGATAGGGACATAACTCCTGTGGCTGAGGCAGTCCATGTCCCTGAATACTTGGTGCCATTAGGGCCCCTGTGACCCAAGCAGCTGCAACACTTTCATTCTCAACCCTCATTGGGGCAGAGTTGCCACAGGTCACAAAAGGCTTGTGTCTATGCATGCAGGGTCACTTAGATCATGTCCAACTCTTTGCAACCCTGTGGTCTGTGGCCTGTCAGGCTTAGCTGTCAGTGAGGTTCTCCAGGCAAGAATACTGGAGTGTATTGACCAATACTGCTCACCATACTCTTCTAGGGCACTATATTTCTGGCTGCTCAAGCCGCCAACTCCCCTGAGTACCTGGTGCTGCCAGAACCCCCATGACCCAAGCAGCTGCACCACCTCCACACCTGACTCTCACTGGGGCAGACCCAAGTCCTCAAAGGCAGCCTCAGGAGCAAACCCCAGTGGATGACCCACATGCAGAGATGGAAATAAAACCACAATTGAAACCCAGGTCAGTGTAGCTAAGGAAAGTGAAAGTGAAGTTGCTCAGTTGTGTCCAACTCTTTGTGACCCCATGGACTGTAGCCTACCACACTCCTCCATCCATGGGATTTTCCAGGCAAAAGTGCTGGAGTGGCTTACCATTTCTTAAGATGGTCCAAAACCTTCCCACCAGCTGTACAAGCTGCAGATTAAATCCACATGATCAACTAGGCAGACTCTATGCTGGCCCCACAGCAGGTCCAGAGACAAGCACAGCATTGGAGGGCATCCTAGGGAGGCAAGGTAGACTGAGACTATCAGTGAGGAAAAGGACTCCAACAGCAGTGATTCAAGAAAATCAGTTACTATTCTTATGTTTTGACTTGTTCTGTCGTTTCTTTTGGACTTTTTTCTTTTCTTTCCCTTCCTTGTTGTAGTTGTCAGTGTTATTAGCACTATGAAATCTAATTAAGCTTTTGAGTTTTTTTTTTTTTTTCCAATCACACTTTTTATTGCTGTTATAAACCTCTGCCTCTATTTTGGCTTTTGCAGTTCTACGGAGTTGTGGAGTTTTCCTCCTTCTTCTCCTTTGTTCTGTTTTGTTTTTTAATTTTAATTTTTTAAAATTTTAAATCTAATATTATTTTTCTACATTTATTCTTTTATTTGCTTTTTCTACTGTTCTTTTCCCCTTGCAGTTACTCTTCAATGTATGTAAATATTCTTTATCTACCTATACATAACTTTGCATTTCTAGTCTTTCTTTCTTTCCTTTCTTTTTCTCACTGTATTTGTTAGTTTTGTTTTCATTGCTTTATTCCCCAGTTGGCAACTTGCTTTAGTTTTGTTTTCCAGTTTGTACTTTAGTTAGTTTTGTTCTTAACTTGTAGATATAATTTTTTATTTCCTTTGTTTGCCAGGTCAATCTATTGTACTTTATTTTAATTGGATTGTTTTGATTTTGCTTATGGGTATATGTGTATATATATGTGTGTGTGTGTATTCAGTTATTTTAATTATTACTTGCCTGATTTTGTAAATGTCATTTGGGGTTTACTCCAGTACTTTTGCCTGGAAAATCCCATGGATGGAGGAGCCTGGTAGGCTGTAGTCCATGGGGTCGCTAAGAGTTGGACACGACTGAGCGACTTCACTTTCACTTTTCACTTTCATGCATTGGAGAAGGAGATGGCAACCCACTCCAGTGTTCTTGTCAGGGACGGGGGAGCCTGGTGGCTGCCGTCTATGGGGTCGCACAGAGTCGGACATGACTGAAGTGACTTAGCATAGCATAGCATATCTTTGATTTCTCATTTTTGTGTATTTGTTTTCATCTCATTTAATACCATAATAAACCACCTGTGGAATCTCCATTTCTGGCCAGAGATCAAGCTCTGAGAATTCGGAGAGGGAGCACTGACTGCAAGATCCTAGACTATCATAGAACTCCTAACATGAGGGAGTATCAAATAGTGAGAATACCCAGAGAGGAAACCACTGAAATACAAGACCCAGCATCACCCCACTACAAGTAGTATCACTGTGAAGGACACCTCATACAAACAACAAACAAGACAAAAATATAAACTCAGTCATCAGCAGAGAGGATTACCACCTCACTCAGCCCTGACAATCAGAGGGAAAACAAGAAAAAACTCAGTGCAAATCTCACCCTATACAAAGCTTACACAAACCACTGGACCAAACTTAAGAGGGCAGAAACCAAAAAAGAGAAAAGATTTAACCTTTAAGCCTTTAAAACGAGACCTCAAATACAATATATTAAAAATGATAATAATGAAAATGCTGATAAATACTGTACAAATGAAGGAATAACCTAGAAACACAGAAGTCCAAATTAATGAAGAGGAGATAAGCAAACTACCTGAAAAAGAATTCAAAATATTGTAGTAAAGATGATCAAAAACCTTGAAAATAGAATGTAGAAAATGCAATAATCAATTAACAAGGACCTAGATGTATTAAAGAATAAACATACAGACACAAACAACCCAATTACTGAAGTTAAAAATACTCTAGAAAGAATCAGTAGCAGGATATTTGAAACAGAAGGATGAATCAGTGAGCTGGAAGATAAAGTGGTGAACACTGATGAAAGAAATCAAAGAGAACATAAACAGATGGAGAGATATTCCATGTTCCTGGGTAGGAAGAATCAATATTGTGAAAATTACTATACTACCAAATGCAATCTACAGATTCAATGCAATCCTTATCAAATTACCAGTGGCATTTTTCACAGAATTAGAACAAAAAAAATTCATAATTCATATGGAAGCAGAAAAGACCATGAAAAGCCAAATCAGTTTTGAGAAAGAAGAATGGAGCTGGAGGAATCAACCTTCCTGACTTCAGATTATGCTACAAAGCTATAGTCATCAAGATGGTATGGTACTGGCACAAAAACAGAAATATAGACTAATGCAACAAGATAGAAAGCCAAGAAATAAACTCAGAAATAAATAGCCAGAAATAAGCCCAGAAATAAATAAGGTTCCCATAGATGTATACTTATGGGAACCTTATTTATTTTTGACAAAGGAGGCAAGAATATACAAAGGGGCAAAGACAGCCTCTTCAATAAATGGTTCTGGGAAAACTGGGCAGATACGTGTAAAAGAATGAAATTAGAATACTTCCTAACAGCATACACAGAAATAAACTCAAAACGGATTAAAGACCTAAATGTAAGACCAGAAGCTATAAAACTCTTAGAGGAAAACATAGAACACTCAATGACATAAATCAAAGTATGATCCTCTATGATCCACCTCCTAGAGTAATGGAAATAAAAACAAAAGTAAACAAATGGGACCTGATTAAACTTAAAAGCTTTTGCACAGCAAAGGAAACTATAAGCAAGGTGAAAAGACAACCCTCAGAATGGGAGAAAATAATAGTAAATGAAACAACTGACAAAGGATTAATTTCCAAAAGAAACAAGGAGCTCATACAACTCAATACCCGAAAAACAAACAACCCAATCAAAAAGTGGGAAAAGACCTAAACAGACATTTCTCCAAAGAAGACATGCAGATGGCTAACAAACACAGGAAAAGATCCTCCACATCACTCATTATTAGAGAAATGCAAATCAAAACTACAATGAGATATCACCACACACTGGTCAGAATGGCCATCATCAAAAATTCTACAAACAATAAATGCTGAACAGGGTGTGGAGAAATGGGAACTCTCTTGCACTGTTGGTGGGAATGTAGATTGATTCAGCCACTGTGGAAGATGGTATGGAGATTCTTTGAAAACCTAGGTATAAAACCACCATATGACCCAGAAATCCCACTCCTAGGCATATACCCTGAAGAAACATTCCATTGTTCATTGCAGCACTACTTACAATAGCTAGAACATGGAAGCAACCTAGATGTCCATCGACAGATGAATGGATAAAGAAGTTGTGGTACATATACACAATGGGATATTACTCAGCCATAAAAAGGAATGCATTTGAGTCAGTTCTAATGAGGTGGATGAACCTAGAGCCTATTATACAGAGTGAAGTAAGTCAGAAATAGAAAGATAAATATCATATACTAGCACATATATACAGAATCTAGAAACATGGTGCCAAAGAATTTATTTGCAGGGCAGCAGTGGAAAAACAGTCATAAAGAACAGACTTATGGACACAGGGAGAGGGAAGGAGAGGGTGAGATGGATGGAGAGAGTAACATGGAAACTTACATTACCATATGTAAAATAGATAGCCAACGGGAATTTGCTGTATGGCTCAGAAAATTCAAAGAGGAGCTCTGCATCAACCTAGAGGGGTGGGATTGGGAGAGAGATGGGGAGGAGTTTCAAGAGGGAGAGGATATATGTATACCTATGGCTGATTCGTGTTGAGGTTTGACAGAAAACAACAAAATTCTGTAAAGCAACTATCCTTCGATTAAAAACTAAATTAATTTTAAAAAGTCAGAATCATGTTATAAAGGTGTTGAGACATGTGGCCATGAATCCAAATTGTCCAATTTTGTTGACAGATATAATGATGTTCCAAAAAAGATTAATACTGAAAATAATGTCTTCTCTGTGTGTATTACTATCAAATTAGAGTGCTTTTGATTGAACAACAAAAGCTTTTGTTGAACAACAACAAATCAAGTGCTCAAGTGCCCAAGATATTTGAGCTTTGAAACATCGGAATTTAAGATTGGAAGATACACTAGAGTATATGTGGTATCTAAGCTCCACATTAGTCATTCTAGGGAAAAAGATGGATTCAGATAGATCCATAACTCAATATCTTCAGTATAGCAATCTTTTTACTACACCACATTTGTCTCTCTGCTGCTGCTAAGTCACTTCATTCGTGTCCTACTCTATGCGACCCCATAGACGGCAGCCCACCAGGCTCCCCTGTCCCTGGGATTCTCCAGGCAAGAACCCTGGAGTGGCTTGCCATTTCCTTCTCCAATTTTGTCTCACTAGTGCAAAACAATTATAAAATGACTGTATATGCTGTTCTATTTGTCTGTCTCTCTCCTCCATTCTGTTTCTCTCTCATTTTCTTTTCCAGTGGGTATGGAATGTAGTATTTAAAAGGTTAGACTCTGGGGTCAGACCCTGTCTCCATCATTTATTAATCTCAGAAATTTTTAAAACCACAATTTTTAAACTTACAAAGGAGATACCAATGTTACAGGGTTGTAGTATTAAATGAGATAATTTATGTATTGATTTCAGCTTAGTGTCATAAATATGTGCTTAAAAATGTTAGCTATAACTGTTATTTCTGTAACTAATGCATGATTACAATAAAAAATGTGGAAAGACTAGGAAAGTTGGTGGCAGTGGTTTAGTCACTAGGTCATGCCCTATACCCCATGGACTGTAGCCTGCCAGGCTCTTTTGTACATGGGATTCTCCAGGCAAGAATACTGGAGTTGGTTGCCGTTTCCTTCTTCAGGGGATCTTTCCGACCCAGGGATTGAACCCAGGTCTCCTGTATTGCAGGCAATTTCTTTGCCAATTGAGCTACAAGGGAAGCCCTAGGAAAGATAAGATTCGTTATTAAAATGGCCATAACCTCTCAATTTAAAGACAACTGCTGTTAATGTACACATACACAAATACACATATATGTAGAAAAAACTACATGTACTTATTGTTGTTGTTCAGTCGCTCATTCATGTCTGACTCTTTGTAACCCCATGGACTGTATAGCCCACCAGGCTCCTGCATCCATGGTATTTCCCAGGCAAGAATAATGGAGTGGGTTGCCATTTCCTTCTCCAGAGGATCTTCTCCATTCAGGGATCTAACTTACATCTCCTGCATTAGTAGATGGAATTTTTACTGCTGAGCCACCAGGAAGCCACCACATATTTTTGTATATACATTTAATATATTACTTTTTCATATCATTGAATTCACAAAATTGAATGAAATTAATTTACTAAGACAAATTCTTTTGCAATTAGTTACCAACCTGTTATTTTCTATTATTATCTCCACCCTGGCAAATTTAAAAATTAATCAAGGAATATCATTCTTGGTGGATTTGTTATCTGCTTTGGGTTAAAAACAAAGCAGAAAATAATAAAGTGACAGACCATCACTAATTATCAGAAAACTGCAAATGAAAACTACAATGAGGAACCACCTCACACCAATCAGAATGGCCATCTCCAAACAATCTACAAACAATAAGTACTGGAGAGGGTGTGGAATTATCATATGATCCAATAATCCTGGGCATATATCTGGAAAAGATGAGAACTCAAATTAAAAAAAACATTATAGCACTTGTATATTCATAGCAACACTATTCACAAAAATCAAGATATGGAAGCAACTTAAATGTCCATCAACAGATGAATGGCTTAAGAAGATGTGATATAGATATATAGATATATGCACTGGAATATTACTCAGTCATAAAAAAGCAATGAAATATTGCCATTTGCAGCAACATGGATAGACCTAGAGATTATCATACTTAATGAGGTATATCAGATAAAGATAAATAGTGTATATCACATACATGTGGAACCTAAGAAAATAATGCAAATCAACCTTTTTTTTTTTTTTTTAATGAAACAAAAACAGACTCACAGACATAGAGAACAAAATTATGGCTACCAAAGGGGAAGGGGAAGGGTAAATTAGGAGTATGGGACAGAGTGCCAGTAGAACTACGGATGGAGGTTTATAACAATGTAGAGAAGGCAGTGACCAAAATCACCTCAAAGGAGAAGAAATGCAAGAAGGCAAAGTGGTTGTCTAAGGAGGTTTTACAAATAGTTGAGGAAAGAATAGAAGTGAAAAGCAGAGATAAACGAAAAGATACGTTCAACTGAATGCAGAGTTCCAGAGAATATCAAGGAGACATAAGAAGGCCTTCTAAAATGAACAATGCAAAGAAAAATAGGGAAACAATAGAATGGGAAAGACTAGAGATTCCCTCAAGAAAATATGAGGTATCAAGGGAACATTTCATGCAAGGATGGGCCCTGATAAAGGACAGAAATGTTGAAGACCTAACAAAAGCAGAAGAGATGGAGAAGTTGAAAGAATACACAGAAGTATATAAAAAAGGCCTTAACGACCCAGATAGCCATGATGGTGTGATCACTTACCTACAGCCAGACATCCTAGAGTGTGAAGTTAAGTGGACCTTAGGAAGCATTACTACAAAGCTAGTGGAGGTGATGGAATTCTGGCTGAGCTATTTCAACTCCTAAAAGATGATGCTGTTGGAGGGCTACACCCAACATGTCAGCAATTTTGGAAAACTCATCAGTGACCGCAGGACTGGAAAAGGTCAGTTTTCATTCCAAACCCAGAGAATAACAATTCCAAAGAATTATCAAGCTACCATACAATTGTCCTTATTTCACATGCTACTAGGTTATGCTCAAAACCCTTCAAGCTAGATTTCAATGTTACATGAACTGAGAAATTTTAAAAGTACAAACTAGGTTTAGAAAATGCAGAAGAAGCAGAGATCAAATTGCCAACATTCATTGAATCATATAGAAAGCATGGGGATTCCAGAAAAAAATATCTGCTTCTGCTTCATTGACTATGCTAAAGTCATTGATTGTGTGGATCACAACAAACTGAAGAAAATTCTTAAAGAGATGGGAATACAAGACCACCTTACTTTTTTTCTGAGAAACTTGTATGTGGGTCAAGAAGCAACAGTTAGAACTGGACATGGAACAAAATTGGTTCCATGGAACAAAACTGGACTGTTTCAAAATTGGGAAAGGAATATGATAAGGCTGTATATCATCTCACTGCTTATTTAACTTTATACAGAGTACATTATGTGAAATTCCAAACTGGATGAATCACAGTATGGAATCCAGTGTGCTGGAAGAAATATCAACAACCTCAGATATACAGATGATACCACTCTAATAGCAGAAAGAGAAGAGGAACAAGAGCCTCTTGATGAGAGTGAAAGAAGAAAGAGAAAAAGTTGGCTTAAAACTCAACATTCAAAAAATGAAGATCATGGCATCCAGTCCCACCACTTAATGGCAGATAGAAGGCAAAGAAGTGAAAACAGTGATAGATTTTCTTTGGCTCTAAAATCACTGTGGATGGTGACTGCAGCCATGAAATTAAAAGATGCTTGCTTCTTGGAAGGAAAACTCTCAAAAACCTAGACAGTTTATGAAAAAGCAGAGACATCAGTTTGCTTGCAAAGGTCCATATAGTCAAAGCTACAGTTTTTCTGGTAGTCACATCCAGGCATGAGAGTTGGTCCATAAAAAAGGCTGTGGACCAAAGAATTGATGCTTATGAATTGTGGTGCTGGAGAAGACTCTTGAGAGCCCCTTGGACAGAAAGGAGATCAAACCAGTCAATCTTAAAGGAAATGAACACTAAATATTCATTGGAAGGACTGATATCAAAGCTGAAGCCCCAATACTTTGGCCACTTCATGTTCAGAGACAACTCACTGGAGAAGACCCCGATGCTGAGGAATATTAAATGGATAAGGGGGTAGCAGAGGATGAGATAGTTAGGTAGCATCACCAACACATTAGACATGAGTTTGAGCAAACTCTGGGAGATACTGAAGGACAGAGAAGCCTGGCAGTTCATGAGGTTGCAAAGACAATGTAGTGACTTAGTGACTGAACACCAATAAATGGGATTAATAGATGAACACTGCTGCTGCTGCTACTGCTGCTAAGTCACGTCAGTCGTGTCCGACTCTGTGCGACCCCATAGACAGCAGCCCACCAGGCTCCCCCATCCCTGGGATTATCCAGGCAAGAGTACTGGGGTGGGTTGCCAGTGCCTTCTCCAAGATAAACACTACTATATATAAAATAGATAAATATTAATAACAAGAATTTACCATGTATCACAGGGAACTATATTCATTCTCTTGCAATAACCTATAATGTTGACTAATAAACATTTATCTTTAAATTATATTTCTTGCAAGGACTTTCAAGACTTTTATATTGATAATTGCAATGCCTCATTGTTTTTATATCTGTGGTATAATGTGTGTGATGAATCTAGCATTATGTAAAATTAAGCTTATCCAAGGAGAACCAGTGAAATTCACTGCACCCACCTAGAAAACCATATCATACAAGACAGCAATGAATGCTACGAGGTTGCATTTGGTTGATTTTGTGGTTCTTGGACTCTTCCCTCACCACCTCCAGTGGGTTTTATTCCCTAAGATATGACCTTGCCTTATTAATTTTTGCTATACTCATTCATTTCTTTACTCATTCATTCATTTATTCCATGTTTTTTTGAGTTCCTACTACAAGTTCCAATGTTATGCTAACAGATTTGGAACTAAAAAAAATTCATAAAATAAGGTCATTTTTTTAAAAGGTTAGAATTCAACCAAGGAAATCAACAACAAGTGCAGAGAAAATTTATGTCATGCATTGTGATAAGCATAAAAACAGAAGGAAGCAAAGAACACTGTAGAAATAGGCAGATAGAGATTTATATTCAGCCGGGAGATAGTCAAAGAAGGGTCCTTGTAGGATATGACATCAAACTTAATTAAATCTTAAAGAATGTCTAGGAGACTATTGGTTGTGTGACCTTGAATATTTATGCTTGATATTTAAGGTCTCTTAACCTCAGTTTATGCATAAATATATTGCTTGTTTTAATATAGACTATGTGTATTTAAGTAATGTCTGTTAATATGATACATGCAATAAAAGTTTGCATTTTTTTTTATTATTGACTTGTGTTGCTTCCCTACTTCATTTTGTGCCTTTGAATACTATTCATTCTTTTCCAAATCAGTAAGTAATGTTCTTTTCTGGAAATAACTTATAACTTTGGAGAAGGATCCTACATTTAGATAGAATACAAATTTAACTATCACTAAAAATGACTGTCTTCATTCAGGAACAGCAGAGGACTTATAAATACCCATGTAATATTTACAGGGAAGCAGACAGTAAGTCTAGCATCATCACACAGTCCAGATGTTCCACTGGAATTTATAGTCACTTGTTGCTTCTTTTAGCCATAACTTGCCCCTAATTTAAGAGAAAATTTTATTTAGAGTTATCTTTTTAAGAGGCATTACTCTCTTTAAAAAATACCTTGAGTCATTTCAGTGTTTTGAGAGCAATATACCTAGTATATAGAAATAATATTATAATAGATAGAAGAGTTCAGAAAGCTATCAATATTTAAGGACAACATGCTCTATGTTATTTTTTAAAATGAAGAAAAGTATAAGATACAAAATATAGGAAATCAATTGATCTTTCATCTTTACAAATTTGATCTCCCATCTTTACAAATGGCTGCTCCAAGTTCTGTTCCAAAATGGTGTCAGGGCTTTCAATGCTGACATCAATTGCCATCAGCGTTGCCTTTAACTGACATAATCACTGATTGTTACAATTAGTGCCCATTAGTATAGAGTAAAATTAGAGTGTCAGTCATATAGAATTGCCCATTATGTCCATGGCATACACAAAGTTCATCACTTATATTAACATTACCAGAGTGAATTCAAAAAAATTATGAAAGACCTGTCACTTTATAATGCTGCCAGATGTGAAATATCAGACACGATGTACAAACTGTCAAAACTCAGTGTTCTGCTATTGAAAACCCAGACTTTAGATGTAATGCAAAGGAGAATTAGAGAAACAATGTGGTTAGTAAATAAGAACTTTGAGTGAATCAATAGACAAGGTAACTTGTAATTATCAAAAAGAATATATAAAATGTATTTCATGTAGTTCAGTTCAGTTCAGTCACTCAGTCGTGTCCGACTCTTTGCGACCCAGTGAATTGCAGCTCGCTAGGCCTCCCTGTCCATCACCAACTCCTGGAGTTCACTCAAACTCATGCCCATTGAGTCGGTGATTCCATCCAGCCATCTCATCTTCTGTCATCCCCTTCTCCTCCTGCCCCTAATACCTCCCAGCATCAGAGTCTTTTCCAATGAGTCAACTCTTCGCGTGAGGTGGCCAAAGTACTGGAGTTTCAGCTTTAGCATCATTCCTTCCAAAGAAATCCCAGGACTTATCGCCTTTAGAATGGACTGGTTGGATATTTTTGCAGTCCAAGGGACTCAAGAGTCTTCTCCAACACAACCGTCAAAAGCATGAATACTTCAGCGCTCAAATTCATCACAGTCCAACTCTCATATCCATACATGACTACTGGAAAAACCATAGCCTTGACTAGACGGACCTTTGTTGGCAAAGTAATGTCTCTGCTTTTCAATATGCTGTCTAGGTTGGTCATAACTTTCCTTCCAAGGAGTAAGCGTCTTTTAATTTCATGGCTGCAGTCACCATCTGCAATGATTTTGGAGCCCAGAAAAATAAAGTCTGACACTGTTTCCACTGTTTCCCCATCTATTTGCCATGAAGTGATGGGACCAGATGCCATGATCTTTGTTTTCTGAATGTTGAGCTTTAAGCCAATTTTTTCACTCTCCTATTTCACTTTCATCAAGAGGCTTTTACCTCTTCACTTTCTGCCATAAGGGTGGTGTCATCTGCATATCTGAGGTTATTGATATTTCTCCCGGCAATCTTGATTCCAGCTTGTGCTTCTTCCAGCCCAGCGTTTCTCATGATGTACTCTGCATATAAGTTAAATAAGCAGGGCGACAATATACAGCCTTGACGTACTCCTTTTCCTATGTGGAACCAGTGTGTTGTTCCATGTCCAGTTCTAACTGTTGCTTCCTGACCTGCATATAGGTTTCTCAAGAGGTAGGTCAGGTGGTCTGGTATTCCCATCTCTTTCAGAATTGTCCACAGTTCATTGTGATCCACACAGTCAAAGTAGTTAGATACCATTATAAAATCCTCCTCTGTTTGTTTTGTTTCACTAAACCCAAAGAGATGCCAAAGCATTGGTAAAAAATGTAATTTTTAACTCTTGACTTTATAACCTCAAAAAAAAATCTACTGTAATTTTCTCGAGGTAGTGATTAATAACACTCAACTCTAACTACACATTCTTTAAATAGAGGACTCAAAACTACTTAAGAAAAAGTATGTGATGGCTCCAGGCTCCATCATGAACATTAGAGTTATCTTAAGTTAGGGATCTGCTCGGATAGTAGAACAGAAAGACAGGAGTCTCTGACGTCCGTTAACTGTGGAGCCACCATTCCGGAGTTGCAATACTTATCAAATGCAGTTAGGTGATCAAACACCGGAATTAGTAACCAAAAAAATTTCCTGTTTGTAGACATCAATAGCTATGAAATATCATTTGTGTTTCAACACTGTGGCATCAAACCCTTTATATATTTCAAACATTTTAACAAAATCTTTGCTATAAAATTATAAGCTTAAAAAAATAAAATTATAAGCTTATATGTGTTTGTAATAACAAAGGTGTCTATCCCATTCCCAGAAGTACCTACTTTTAACTATTGAATTTATATATTTTCAGGAATTTTCTAAGCATGTAAAGGTATTGGTATACTCTTTTTTTTTTTTTTTAACTTTACATAATTGTATTAGTTTTGCCAAATATCCAAATGAATCCGCCACAGGTATACATGTGTTCCCCATCCTGAACCCTCTTCCCTCCTCCCTCCCCATTCCATCCCTCTGGGTCGTCCCAGTGCACCAGCCCCAAGCATCCAGTATCGTGCATCGAACCTGGACTGGCGACTTGTTTCATGCATGATATTTTACATGTTTCAATGCCATTCTCTCAAATCTTCCCACCCTCTCCCTCTCCCACAGAGTCCATAAGACTGTTCTATACATCAGTGTCTCTTTTGCTGTCTCGTACACAGGGTTATTGTTACCATCTTTCTAAATTCCATATATATGTGTTAGCATACAGTATTGGTGTTTTTCTTTCTGGCTTACTTCTCTCTGTATAATAGGCTCCAGTTTCATCCGCCTCATTAGAACTGATTCAAATGTATTCTTTTTAATGGCTGAGTAATACTCCATTGTGTATATGTACCATGGCTTTCTTATCTATTCATCTGCTGATGGACATCTAGGTTGCTTCCATGTCCTGGCTATTATAAACAGTGCTGCAATGAACATTGGGGTACACGTGTCTCTTTCCCTTCTGGTTTCCTCAGTGTGTATGCCCAGCAGTGGGATTGCTGGATCATAAGGCAGTTCTATTTCCAGTTTTTTAAGGAATCTCCACACTGTTCTCCATAGTGGCTGTACTAGTTTGCATTCCCACCAACAGTGTAAGAGGGTTCCCTTTTCTCCACACCCTCTCCAGCATTTATTACTTGTAGACTTTTGGATCGCAGCCATTCTGACTGGTGTGAAATGGTACCTCATAGTGGTTTTGATTTGCATTTCTCTGATAATGAGTGATGTTGAGCATCTTTTCATGTGTTTGTTAGCCATCTGTATGTCTTCTTTGGAGAAATGTCTATTTAGTTCTTTGGCCCATTTTTTGATTGGGTCATTTATTTTTCTGGAGTTGAGCTGTAGGAGTTGCTTGTATATTTTTGAGATTAGTTGTTTGTCAGTTGCTTCATTTGCTATTATCTTCTCCCATTCTGAAGGCTGTCTTTTCTCCTTGCTAATATTTTCCTTTGATGTGCAGAAGCTTTTAAGGTTAATTAGGTCCCATTTGTTTATTTTTGCTTTTATTTCCAATATTCTGGGAGGTGGGTCATAGAGGATCCTGCTGTGATGTATGTCAGAGAGTGTTTTGCCTATGTTCTCCTCTAGGAGTTTTATAGTTTCTGGTCTTACGTTTAGATCTTTAATCCATTTTGAGTTTATTTTTGTGTATGGTGTTAGAAAGTGTTCTAGTTTCATTCTTTTAGTGGTTGAGTAGTTGACCAGATTTCCCAGCACAACTTGTTTATTTCCCAGCACCACTTGAGTTTATTTTTGTGTATGGTGTTAGAAAGTGTTCTAGTTTCATTCTTTTAGTGGTCAAGTGGTTGACCAGATTTCCCAGCACCACTTGTTAAAGAGATTGTCTTTAATCCATTGTATATTCTTGCCTCCTTTGTCAAAGATAAGGTGTCCATATGTGTGTGGATTTATCTCTGGGCTTTCTATTTTGTTCCATTGATCTATATTTCTGTCTTTGTGCCAGTACCATACTCTCTTGATAACTGTGGCTTTGTAGTAGAGCCTGAAGTCAGGTAGGTTGATTCCTCCAGTTCCATTCTTCTTTCTCAAGATCACTTTGGCTATTCGTGGTTTTTTGTATTTCCATACAAATTGTGAAATTATTTGTTCTAGCTCTGTGAAGAATGCTGTTGGTAGCTTGATAGGGATTGCATTGAATCTATAGATTGCTTTGGGTAGTATACTCATTTTCACTACATTGATTCTTCCAATCCATGAACATGGTATATTTCTCCATCTGTTAGTGTCCTCTTTGATTTCTTTCACCAGTGTTTTATAGTTTTCTATATATAGGTCTTTAGTTTCTTTAGGTAGATATATTCCTAAGTATTTTATTCTTTCCGTTGCAATGGTGAATGGAATTGTTTCCTTAATTTCTCTTTCTGTTTTCTCATTATTAGTGTATAGGAATGCAAGGGATTTCTGTGTGTTGATTTTATATCCTGCAACTTTACTATAATCATTGATTAGTTCTAGTAATTTTCTGGTGGAGTCTTTAGGGTTTTCTATGTAGAGGATCATGTCATCTGCAAATAGTGAGAGTTTTACTTCTTCTTTTCCAATTTGGATTCCTTTTATTTCTTTTTCTGCTCTGATTGCTGTGGCCAAAACTTCCAAAACTATGTTGAATAGTAGTGGTGAAAGTGGGCACCTTTGTCTTGTTCCTGACTTTAGAGGAAATGCTTTCAATTTTTCACCATTGAGGATATTGTTTGCTGTGGGTTTGTCATATATAGCTTTTATTATGTTGAGGTATGTTCCTTCTATTCCTGCTTTCTGGAGGGTTTTTATCATAAATGGATATTGAATTTTGTCAAAGGCTTTCTCTGCATCTATTGAGATAATCCTATGGTTTTTATTTTTCAATTTGTTAATGTGGTGTATTACATTGATTGATTTGCGGATATTGAAGAATCCTTGCATCCCTGGGATAAAGCCCACTTGGTCATGGTGTATGATCTTTTTAATGTGTTGTTAGATTCTGATTGCTAGAATTTTGTTAAGGATTTTTGCATCTATGTTCATCCGTGATATTGGCCTGTAGTTTTCTTTTCTTGTGGGATCTTTGTCAGGTTTTGGTATTAAGGTGATGGTGGCCTCGTAGAATGAGTTTGGAAGTTTGCCTTCCTCTGCAATTTTCTGGAAGAGTTTGAGCAGGATATGTGTTAGCTCTTCTCTAAATTTTTGGTAGACTTCAGCTGTGAAGCCATCTGGGCCTGGGCTTTTGTTTGCTGGAAGATTTTTGATTACAGTTTCAATTTCCGTGCTTGTGATGGGCCTGTTAAGATTTTCTATTTCTTCCTGGCCCAGTTTTGGAAAGTTGTACTTTTCTAAGAATTTGTCCATTTCTTCCACATTGTCCATTTTATTGGCATATAATTGTTGATAGTAGTCTCTTATGATCCTTTGTATTTCTGTGTTGTCTGTTGTGATCTCTCCATTTTCATTTCTAATTTTATTGATTTTATTTTTCTCCTTTTGTTTCTTGATGAGTCTGGCTAATGGTTTGTCAATTTTATTTATCCTTTCAAAGAACCAGCTTTTGGTTTTGTTGATTTTTGCTATGGTCTCTTTTGTTTCTTTTGCATTTATTTCTTCTCTAAGTTTTAAGATTTCTTTCCTTCTACTAACCCTGGGGTTCTTCATTTCTTCCTTTTCTAGTTGCTTTAGGTGTAGAGTTAGGTTATTTATTTGACTTTTTTTTCCCTGTTTCTTGAGGTGTGCCTGTATTGCTATGAACTTTCCCCTTAGGACTGCTTTTACCGTGTCCCACAGGTTTTAGGTTGTTGTGTTTTCATTTTCATTCATTTCTATGCAATTTTTGATTTCTTTTTTGATTTCTTCTGTGATTTGTTTGTTATTCAGCAGCATGTTGTTCAGCCTCCATATGTTGGATTTTTTAATAGTTTTTCTCCTGTAATTGAGATCTAATCTTACTGTATTGTGGTCAGAAAAGATGCTTGGAATGATTTCTATTTTTTTGAATTTACCAAGGCTAGCTTTATGGCCCAGGATGTGATCTATCCTGGAGAAGGTACCATGTGCAATTGAGAAAAAGGTGAAATTCATTGTTTTGGGATGAAATGTCCTATAGGTATCAATTACGTCTAACTGGTCTATTATATCCTTTAAAGTTTGTGTTTCCTTGTTAATTTTCTGTTTAGTTGATCTATCCATAGGTGTGAGTGGGGTATTAAAGCCTCCCACTATTATTGTGTTATTGTTAATTTCTCCTTTCATACTTGTTAGCATTTGTCTTACATACTGTGGTGCTCCCGTGTTGGGTGCATATATATTTATAATTGTTATATCTTCTTCTTGGATTGATCCTTTGATCATTATGTAGTGACCTTCTTTGTCTCTTTTTACAGACTTTGTTTTAAAGTCTATCTTATCTGATATGAGTATTGCTACTCCTGCTTTCTTTTGGTCCCTATTTGCATGGAAAATCTGTTTCCAGCCCTTCACTTTCAGTCTGTATGTGTCCCCTGTTTTGAGGTGGGTCTCTTGTAGACAACATATGTAGGGGTCTTGTTTTTGTATCCATTCAGCCAGTGTTTGTCTTTTGGTTGGGGCATTCAACCCATTTATGTTTAAGGTAATTATTGATAAGTATGATCCCATTGCCATTTACTTTATTGTTTTGGGTTTGAATTTATACACCGTTTTTGTGTTTCCTGTCTAGAGAATATCCTTAAGTATTTGTTGGAGAGCTGGTTTGGTGGTGCTGAATTCTCTCAGCTTTTGCTTGTCTGAAAAGCTTTTGATTTCTCCTTCATCCCTGAATGAGATACTTGCTGGGTACAATAATCTGGGCTGTAGGTTATTTTCTTTCATCACTTTAAGTATGTCTTGCCATTCCCTCCTGGCTTGAAGAGTTTCTATTGAATGATCAGCTGTTATCCTTATGGGAATTCCCTTGTGTGTTATTTGTTGTTTTTCCCTTGCTGCTTTTAATATTTGTTCTTTGTGTTTGGTCTTTGTTAATTTGATTAATATGTGTCTTGGGGTGTTTCGCCTTGGGTTTATCCTGTTTGAGACTCTCTGGGTTTCTTGGACTTGGGTGATTATTCCCTTCCCCATTTTAGGGAAGTTTTCAACTATTATCTCCTCAAGTATTTTCTCATGGTCTTTCTTTTTGTCTTCTTCTACTGGAACCCCTATGATTTGAATGTTGTAGCGTTTAATATTGTCCTGGAGGTCTCTGAGATTGTCCTCATTTTTTTAAATTTGTTTTTCTTTTATCCTCTCTGATTCATTTATTTCTACCATTCTATCTTCGAATTCACTAATCCTATCTTCTGCTTCTGTTATTCTACTATTTGTTGCCTCCAGAGTGTTTTTAATTTCATTTATTGCATTATTCATTATATATTGACTCTTTTTTATTTCTTCTAGGTCCTTGTTAAACCTTTCTTGCATCTTCTCAATCCTTGTCTCCAGGCTATTTATCTGTGATTCCATTTTAATTTCAAGATTTTGGATCAATTTCACTATCATTATTTGGAATTCTTTATCAGGTAGATTCCCTATCTCTTTCTCTTTGGTTTGGTTTGGTGGGCATTTATCCTGTTCCTTTATCTGCTGGGTATTCCTCTGTCTCTTCATCTTGTTTAAATTGCTGAGTTTGGGGCGTCCTTTCTGTATTCTGGCAGTTTGTGGAGTTCTCTTTATTGTGACGTTTCCTCACTGTGTGTGGGTTTGTACAGGTGGCTTGTCAAGGTTTCCTATTAGGGAAGCTTGTGCCGGTGTTCTGGTGGGTGGAGCTGTATTTCTTCTCTCTGGAGTGCAATGAAATGTCCAGTAATGAGTTATGAGATGTCTATGGTTTTGGGGTGACTTTGGGCAGCCTGTATCTTGAAGCTCAGGGCTGTGTTCCTTTGTTGCTGGAGAATTTGCTTGGTATGTCTTGCCCTGGAACTTGTTGGCCCTTGTGTGGTGCTTGGTTTCAGTGTTGGTATGGAGGCGTTTGATGAGCTCCTGTCAATTAATGTTCCTTGGAGTCAGGAGTTCCCTGGAGTCGGGGTTTGGACTTAAGCTTCCTGCTTCCAGTTATCGGGCTTATTTTTACAGTAGTTTCAAAACTTCTCCTTCTATACAGCACCATTGATAAAACATCTATGTTAAAGATGAAAAGTTTCTCTACTGTGAGGGTCACTCAGAGAGGTTCACAGCGTTACATGGAGAAGAGAAGAGGGAGGAGGGAGTTAGAGGTGACCCAAATGAGATGAGGTGGAATCAATAGTGGAGAGAGTGGGCTAGCCAGTAGTCACTTCCTTATGTGCACTCCACAACTGGACTGCTCAGAGATGTTCACAAAGTTATACAGAGAAGAGAAGGAGGAAGGAGACAGAGGTGGCCAGAAGGATAAAAGGGGGGAATGATAAGGAGGGAGACAGATCCAGCCAGTAATCAGTTCCCTAAGTGTTCTCCAAAGTCTGGAACACACAGAAATTCACAGAGTCGGGTAGGGTAGAGAGGGGTTAGGGAGGAGACACAGGCGACCTGGTGGGGAAAAAGGGGAGTCCAAAGGGAGAGAGAGCAGTCAAGCCAGTAATCTCGTTCCCTAGTGAAAAATGTGTCCTGAAGATTGGGTTCTTAAAGGTACAAAGTTGGTAACAAATACATAAAAGCAAAAATTAAAAATCTAGAGTAGAGTTTGGAATTTCAAAAATGTGATGTTAAAGAAAACAAGAAGGAAAAGAAAGAGAGAAAAAATGAACAAAGAAAAACACACAAGGTCGCGAAAATTATAAAGAAAATACAGGTACAAAATTGATAACTAATACCAAAAAGCAAAAATTAAAAATCTAGAGTAGAGTTTGGAATTTCAAAAATACGATGTTAAAGAAAATAAGAAGGAAAAGAAAGAGAGAAAAAACGAACAAAGAAACACAAACAAGGTCGTGAAAATTATAAAGAAAATACAGGTACAAAATTGATAACTAATACCTAAAAGGAAAAATTAAAAATCTAGAGTAGATTTTGGAATTTCAAAAATTCAATGTTAAAAAAAAGAAGAAGAAGAAGAAGAAAAATAAAGAGAGAAAACAAACAAACAAAGAAAAACAAACAATGTCGCAAAAATTATAAAGAAAATTCAGGTACAAAATTGATATCAAATACCAAAAAGCATAAATTAAAAATCTAGAGTAGAGTTTGGAATTTCAGATATACAATGTTATATAAAAGAAGAAGAGAAAGAAACAGAGGGGAAAAAAAAAGGTCACAGAAATTATAGAAAAAACTATAGGTACAAAATTGATAACATATACCAAAAAGCTAAAATTAAAAATCTAGAGTAGAGTTTGGAATTTCAAAACTACAATGTTAAAGAAAAGAAGAAGAAAAAAAAAAAACAAGGTCAAAAATTATAAAATATATATATATGAAGTTTGCTGAAGAAGAAAAAAATAGGGTCTTTTTTTTTTTTGCAAAGTAATAGGTTATAAAAGTGAAAATTAAAGGAAAAATAGAGGACTTAAATTTTTTTTTTAATTAAGAAAGAAAGAATTATTGTAAAAATAGTAAAAATATATCTAGGACTTTCTCTGGTTTTGTTGTGAGTATTGTGGGTTCAGTTCATTTTTGGCTAGTTCCTTGGTCCAACTTATATTTCTCAAGATCTATAGGCCCCTTCCTATGTAGTCCGTAGTAACCACAGGGTTTTAATCTATTGCCTGTAGCTTTCAAGGCATTTCCCTCTGTTATAGCTTCTTCTGTTTGCTGGTCTCTTCAGTGTCTGGTTTCCGCCCTGACACAAAGGGGGTGGTGGAGGACACTTTTTTTTTTTTTTTTTTTTTTTAGGCTCATTGTTCAGTCACGCTGTGGGGAGGGAGGGAGGGATGCTGCAAACAAATAACATTGGCGTGTGCTCGCAGTGCCTCAACCACACTAGGTCTGCCCCCGCTCACGGCGCATGTAGCCTCCCTGCCCACACTGCTCGGGCTCTATGTTGTTCCGCCGGGAACAATCCGAGGCCGGCACCTCCCAGGTCCAAGCCGCTCAGGTTCAGGCACTCGGGTAGTCCTCAGAGGCGCAGACTCGGTTGGGCCTGCGTTTTGTGCTCTTCCCAGGTCCAAGCAGCTCAGGTGATGAGGTGTTTGGCAAGCGCCAATGCTGTGACTTATATCCTCCCCGCCACTCGGTTATCTGGGTGTAAAACCGGCGCACCTTCTCAGGCAGATGTTGACCATCCAGACCCCCAAGAAGTTTTAGTTAGCAAAGAAGCCTGCTTACAGTTTTATAGATAGTGTCTCTCTTGGGCTGCGATTGCCCCCTTCCAGCTCTGGCTGCCTGTCACCGGAGGGAGAAGGTCTGCAGCCGGCTATCTCCATTCAGTCCTTTGTTCTGTGCGCAGGCCTGGCGGTATCTTAGGTTAGGGCTGGCTTTTTGCGTGGTAGATATCCCACAGTCTGGTTTGCTATCCCAAATTATTTTGCTCAGATAGCGCTCAGGGTATTTAGGCCAGATTCTTACTCTAAGCGAAGCAGCCCGCGCCGCGCCTGCTAATGGCGTGTGCAGGCGTCTGCGCTGCTTCTCTGCTGGGGGAGTTACCTTAGGGCTCGCAATCTGCGAGTTTTAATTGTTTATTTATTTTTTCTCCCTGTTATGTTGCCCTCTGTGCTTCCAAAGCTCGGCACAGATTCGGCAGTGAGAAGGTTTCTTGGTGTTTGGAAACTTCTCTCTTTTTAAGACTCCCTTCCTGGGATGGAACTCCGTCCCTCCCTCTTTTGTCTCTTTTTTTGTCTTTTATATTTTTTCCTACCTCCTTTCGAAGAGTTGGGTTGCTTTTCTGGGTGCCTGATGTCCTCTGCCAGCATTCAGAAGTTGTTTTGTGGAATTTACTCGATGTTTAAATGCTCTTTTGATGAATTTGTGGGGGAGAAAGTGTTCTCCCTGTCCTACTCCTCCGCCATCTTGGCTCCTCCCCCTGGTATACTCTTTATATATGTTTATCAGATCAGTCGCTCAGTCATGTCAGACTCTTTGCGACCCCATGAATCGCAGCACGCCAGGCCTCCCTGTCCATCACCAACTCCCGGAGTTTACTCAGACTCATGTCTATCGAGTCAGTGATGCCATCTAGTCATCTCATCCTCTGTTGTCCCCTTCTCCTCTTGCCCCCAATCCCTCCCAGCATCAGAGTCTTTTCCAATGAGTCAACTCTTCGCATGAGGTGGCCAAAGTACTGGAGTTTCAGCTTTAGCACCAGTCCTTCCAAAGAAATCCCAAGGCTGATCTTTAGAATGGACTGGTTGGATCTCCTTGCAGTCCAAGGGACTCTCAAGAGTCTTCTTCAACACCACAGTTCAAAAGCATCAATTCTTCGGTGCTCAGCCTTCTTCACAGTCCGACTCTCACATCCATACATGACCACAGGAAAAACCATAGCCTTGACTAGACGAACTTTTGTTGGCAAAGTAATGTCTCTGCCCTTGAATATTCTATCTAGATTGGTTATAACTTTCCTTCCAAAAAGTAAGCGTCTTTTAATTTCATGGCTGCAGTCACCATCTGCAGTGATTTTGGAGCCCAGAAAAATAAAGTCTGACACTGTTTTCACTGTTTCCCCATCTATTTCCCATGAAGTGATGGGACCAGATGCCATGATCTTCGTTTTCTGAATGATGAGCTTTACGCCAACTTTTTCACTCTCTACTTTCACCTTCATCAGGAGGCTTTTTAGTTCCTCTTCACTTTCTGCCATAAGGGTGGTGTCATCTGCATATCTGAGGTTATTGATATTTCTCCCAGCAATCTTGATTCCAGCTTGTGTTTCTTCCAGTCCAGTGTTTCTCATGATGTACTCTGCATATAAGTTAAATAAACAGGGTGACAATATACAGCCTTGATGTACACCTTTTCCTATTTGGAACCAGTCTGTTGTTCCATGTCCAGTTCTAACTGTTGCTTCCTGACCTGCATATGAATTTCTCAAGAGGCAGGTCAGGCGGTCTGGTATTTCCATCTCTTTCAGAATTGTCCACAGTTTATTGTGATCCACACAGTCAAAGGCTTTGGCATAGTCAATAAAGCAGAAATAGATGTTTTTATATGTTTATATATATATATATTATAAATAATATATACATTTCATATTATACATATTTTATTACATTTTATATTATATATTCTATATATATATATATTCTTATATTTATATATTGGTATATAAAGGTATTGGTATTGGTATACTCTACATACTATTTCCAGGATAAAGTTCTGGAAATAGTTATCTGTCTGCAATACAGGAGACCCTGGTTCAATTCCTGGGTCAGGAAGATCTGCTAGAGAAGTGATAGGCTACCCACACCAGTATTCTTGGGCTTCCCTTGTGGCTCAGCTTGTAAAGAATCCACATGCAATGCAGGAAACCTGGGTTCAATCCCTGGGTTGGGAAGATCCCCTGGAGAAGGCAAAGGCTACTCACTCTAGTATTCTAGCCTGGAGAATTCCATGGACTATATAGGACTTCCCTGGTGGCTCAGATGGTAAAAACATCTGCCTACAATGCAGGAGACCTGGGTTCAATCCCTGGGTCGGGAAGATCTCCTGGAGAAGGAAGTGGCAACCCACTCCAGTATCCTTGCTAGGAGAATCTCATGGACAGAGGAGCCTGTCGGGCTATGGTCCATAGGGTCACAAAGGGTTGGACACGACTGAAGTAACTTAGCATGCACACAAACATATAGTCCATGAGGTCACAAAGAGTTGGACATGATCGCGAAACTTTCACTTTCACTTCTTGAAATAGCTGTTGGATATATATATATATATATATATATATATATATATATATATATATATTTCAAATGTTCAGATACTTTTATATCTATACCTACATCAACCTGTCATCCAGCTATCTCTTCAAATTGCCTTCCAAAGTGTGTGCTCCCATTTACATTTCCACTGATGTGTAAAAGAGCACTACCAATTTTTTAATACTTGCAAAAATAAATGGAAACATAACATTTTGTTTTAATTTAGCTTTTTCATCATGAAGATAGTTTATTATCTCTATTATATTTATGAATAATTTATGTTCTTTTATCTGTGTCCTTAAGATTAAAAAAAAATTATTTTCTCTATTGAGGTGATGGCACTTTTTTCTTTAACAGCTTCATTGATATGTATCTCATATAGAAAATTTTCCTATTTAAATGATTTTCGTTTATTCACAAAGCTGTGTAAGCATTACCACAATCCAATTTTAGAATATTTTTAGCACCCTCACAAGAACCATGTACACATTAGCAATCATCCCCTATTATTTCTTCCCTCACATTGTTCCCAGTCACAAGTAAACATGAATTTACCTTTTATATCCATGAATTGTATTTCTAGACATTTCACGTAAATGTAATACCATATTAAGTCTTTATGACTGGATTTTTCGTGTAGCTTAATATCTTCAAGTTAATACTCATAGCACATATCAGTACTTCATTTCATTTTTATTGCTGAATAATGTTCCATAGTATAGATATACCATTTTTTGGTTATCTATCATCATGGATGATTGTTTTATCATTGTTCATGGTAGACATCCATCATGGCTATCTAGTGATGGACATTTAGACTGTTTCCACTTTGGGGCTATTATGAATAATAATGCTATAAACATTTGTGTACAATTTTGGTAAAGACATATTTTCCTTTCTTTTGAGTATATCTACTAAGAATTACTGGATGATGTGGTTGAGCAATGTAAGAACCAAACTCTTCGGTAAAGAGATTACACCAATTTGTATTGGCAGAAACAATATTTAAAGGTTCCATTTTCCCTCCCGCATTTTATTTACTTGTTATTGTCTTTCCCTTTTATTTTAAATATGGTAGTGAGTATGGAATGATATCTCACTGTATTTTTATTTACATTTTCCTAAAGACTAATGAAGATGAGCACCATTTCATGTGTTTGTTGGTCATTTGTGTATCTTCATTAGATAGATCTTCAACCATTTTTAACTGAAGTAATCTTTTTAATGATGGGTTGTAAGTGTTCATACATCCCAAATATATGTCCTTTGTCAGTGTGAGTTGCCTTTTCACATTCTTGATGAAATCCTTAATACACAGAAGTTTTCAGTTTTGTGGCAGTCCAATTTACCTATATTTTTTCTTTTGTTATTAATGCATTTGGCGTCATGTCTTAAAAACTATTGCCCAATCAAATGTCATACAGATTTATTACTATGTTTTCTGAGGAATTTTATAATTTTCTTACCTTTAGATCTATGATCCACTTGAGTTAATTATTGTGTATGGTTGGAGATAAGGGACAAAATTCATTCATTCATATACAGATTTCCAATTGTCTCACCACCATCTGTTGTGAAGATTACACTTCCAAATTGAACTGTCTTGACACCCTTGTTGAAAATCAGTTGATATTAAATATAAGGGTTTATTTCTACACTCAATTTCATATTGATTTATATGTCTTTCTTTATAATAGCACCACACGGTATTGATTACTAAAGTTTTATGCTTGAAATTGAGAAAATTGAAAATTTATTCTATATCCATTTTTTCTTGTTGTTGATGATTTTGGCTAAAGTAAAGTGGAAGCCCCTCAGTCGCATTCAACTCTTTGTGACCCCATGAACTATACAGTCCAGGGAATTCTCCAGGCCAGAATACTGGAGTGGGTAGCCTTTCCCTTCTCCAGGGTATCTCCTCAACCCACATGTCAAAGCCAGGTCTCCCACATTGGCTATATTAGGTCTGCTTCATTTCCGTATAAATTTTAGTAACAGACCGTCAATGTATGAAAGAAACAAACAAACCAAAAACTTAAGCTTTCAGAGAAACATTTTGCTGATTCTGTAGCTCAGTTTTGGGAGTACCACCAACTTAAGAATGTCTTATAAGCATGAGTTATCTTTCCATTTATTTAATTAGTTCAATCACTCAGTCATGTCTGACTTTTTGGGACCCCATGGACTATGGTACTCCAGGCTTCCCTGTCCATCACCAACTCCAGGAGCTTGCTCAAACTCATGTCCATTGAGTCGATAATGCCATCAAATCTTTCATCTTCCGTCATCCCCTTCTCCTTCTGCCTTCAATCTTTCCCAGCATTAGGGTCTTTTCAAATGAGTCAGTTCTTTACACCAGGTGGCCAAAGTATTGAAGTTTCAACATCAGCATCAGTCCTTGCAATGAATATTCAGGACTGATTTCCTTTAGTATTGATTGGTTTGATCTCCTGGCAGTCCAAGGGATTCTCAAGAGTCTTCTCCAACACCACAGTTCAAAAGCATCAATTCTTCAGTGCTCAGCTTTCTCTATGGTGCAACTCTCACATTCATACATGACTACTGGAAAAATCATAGCTTTGACTCGACAGACCTTTGTCAGCAAAGTAATGTCTCTGATTTTTAATATGCTGTCTAGGTTTGTCACAGCTTTTCTTCTAAGAAGCAAGAATCTTTTAATTTCATGGCTGCAGTCACCATCTGCAGTGATTTTGGAGCCCAGAAAAATAAAGCCTGTCATTGTTTCCATTGTTTCCCCATCTATTTGCCATGAAGTGATGGGACTGGATGTCATGACGTGAATTTTTTGAATGTTGAGCTTTTAAGCCAGCTTTTTCACTCTCCTCTTTCAATTTCATCAAGAGGCCCTTGAGCACCTTTTCATTTTCTGCCATAAAGGTGGTGTCATCTGCATATCTGAGGTTAGTGATATTTTGCCCAGCAATCTTGATTCCACCTTTGGCTTCATCCAGCCCAGCATTTCACATGGTGTACTCTGTTCAGTTCAGTTTAGTTCAGTCGGTCAGTCATGTCTGACTCTTTGTGACCCCATGGGCTACAGCATGCTGGGCTTCCCTGTCGATCACTAACTCCCAGAGCTTGCTCAAACTCATGTCCATTGAGTCAGTGATGCCATTCAACTATCTCATTCTCTGTTATCCCCTTCTCCTCCCAATTCAATCTTTCTCAGCATCAGGGCCTTTTCAAGTGAGTCAGTTCTTCGCATCAGGTGGCCAAAGTACTAAGAGTTTCAGCTTCAGCATCAGTCCTTCCAATGAATATTCAGGACTGATTTCCTTTAGGATGGACTGGTTTGATCTCCTTGCTGTCCAAGGGACTCTCAAGAGTCTTCTCCAACACCAGAGTTCAAAAGCATCAGTTCTTCAGAGCTCAACTTTCTTTATAGTCCAACTCTCACATCCATACAAGACTATTGGAAAAACCATAGCTTTGAATGCACGAATCTTTGTCAGTAAAGTAATGTCTCTGATTTTTAATATGTTGTCCAGGTTGGTCATAACTTTTCTTTCAAGGAGTAAGCATCTTTTAATTTCATGGCTGCAGTCACCATCTGCAGTGATTTTAGAGCCCCCAAAAGTAAAGTCTCCCATTGTTTCTCAATCTGTTTGCCATGAAGTGATGGGACTGGATGCCATGATCTTAGTTTTTTGAATGTTGAGGGTTTTTTTGGTTTTTATTTATTTATTTATTTTTCTGGTCTCCATTGTATTTTCCCTTTATTTATTTATTTTTTTAAATATAAATTTATGTATTTTAATTGGAGGCTAATTACTTTACAATATTGTATTGGTTTTGCCATAGATCAACATGAATCCACCACGGGTGTACACGTGTTCCCCATTCTGAATTTTAAGCCAGCTTTTTCACTCTTCTCTTTCATTTTCATCAAGAGGCTCTTTAGTTCTTCTTTTCTTTCTGCCATAAGGGAGGTGTCATCTACAAATCTGAGGTTATTGATATTTCTACTGGTAATCTTGATTCTAGCTTGTGCTTTACCAGGCAGGCATTTCACATGGTTTGTTATGCATATAATTTAAATAAGCAGGGTGACAATATACTGCCTTGATGTACTCCTTTCCCAATTTGGAACCAGTCTGTTGTTCCATGTCCAGTTCTAACTGTTGTTTCCTGACCTACATACAGATTTCTCAGGAGGCAGGTAAGGTGGTATGGTATTCCCATCTCTTGAAGAATTTTCCATAGTTTGTCGTGATCCTCACAGTCAAGGACATTGGCATAGTCAATAAAGCAGAAGTAAATGCTTTTCTTGAACTCTCTTGCTTTTTCTATGATCCAGCTGATGTTGACATTGATCTCTGGTTCCTCTGCCTTTTCTAAATCCAGCTTGAACTACTGGAAGTTCTCAGTTCACATACCATTGACACCTTGCTTTGAGAATTTTGAGCATTACTTTGCTAGCATGTGAGATGAGTGCAGTTGTGTGGTAGTTTGAACATTCTTTGGCATTGCCTTTCTTTGGGATTGGAATGAAAACTGACCTTTTCCAGTCTTCCAAATTTTTTTTTAAATTTTTCAGTGTACAAGATTTGCAGTTCTTTTTTGCTAAATTTATTACTAAGAATTTTTTATTGTTTCTGATGCTTTTTTAAATGGAATTTTTTCCTTAGTTTTGGGTTGTTTATTGCTCATGATCAGACATACAATGTGTTTTTGTATGTTGCTCTTATATTCTACCAAAATGATAAACTCATTTATTAATTCTGATAGAGTTTTGTGGAATCCTTAATTATTATGCTTTTCTACATATAAGGTTACATAATCTGTGAATAACTATAGTTTGTTTCTTTCTTTCCAATAAGCATGTCACTCATTTATTTATTTGTTTGCTTATTTAGCCTATACCTTAGAAGCTCAGTACAATGTGAGTAGAAGATTAGACTCTGTTGTTAGGTTCACATATATTTATAATCATCCATTCTTCTTGATGACTTAACCTTCATATCAGTATAAAGTATCCTTCATTTTCTGTAGTAACAATTTTTGTTTTAAAATCTAATTTGTCTCTTATTAGTACAGCTACTCCAGTTCTCATTTTTGTTACTGTTTCATGGTGTATCAGTTTTCATTCTTTCACTTTCATATTTTCATTCTTTTACTCTTTTTCTTTGACTATGATGTGTATCTCTTAAAGACATATATATGTATATATCTGTTATGTTTTAAAAATGTGTTTTGTTAATTTTGCCTTTTGATTTTCATTTTAATTCATGTACATGTAATACAATTACCCATAAAATAGAATTTACATTTGCTATTTTGCCATTTTTTTCAATATGTCTTTTATATTTTTTGCTCTCTGTTTCTTAATTCCTGTTTTGTTTTTTTTTAAATGTGTGTTGAATAGATATATTCTAACGTGTGTGCGTGCATGCTAAGTTGCTTCAGCCATGTCTGACTCTCTGCAACTCTATGGACTGTAGCCCTCCAGTCTCCTCTGTCCAAGGGATTCTCTGGGCAATAATACTGGAGTGGGTTGCCATGCCCTCCTCCAGGGGATCTTCCCAACCCAGGGATCAAATCTGCATCTCTTATGTTTCCTTCATTGGCAGGTGGGTTCTTTATCACTAGTGCCACCTGGGAAACCCATATTCTAATGCATTTGCAGTGTTTTGACTAGTGTACCTCAATATTTCACATCCACCTGGAACCTCAAAATGCAACATTATATAGGAATAGGATCTTGGCTGCTGCTCCTGCTGCTGTCACTTCAGTCGTGTCCGACTCTGTGCAACCCCAGAGACGGCAGCCCACCAGGCTTCCCCGTCCCTGGGATTCTCCAGGCAAGAACACTGGAGTGGGTTGTCATTTCCTTCTCCAAAGCATGAAAGTGAAAAGTGAAAGTGAAGTCGCTCAGTCGCGTTCGACTCTTTGTGACCCCATGGACTGCAGCCTACCAGGCTCCTCTGTCCATGGGATTTGGCAGGCAAGAGTACTGGAGTGGGTTGCTATTGCCTTCTCTGAGGATCTTGGCAGTTGTAGCTAAAGTAGGAATCAAGATGAGATTCTACTGTATTAGTAGATCAGTAAGAAGACCATGTGAAGATGGATATGGAGATTGGACTGATGCTACTACTTGCCAAGAATTAACAGGAGCCACCAGGAGATGAAAGGAAAAGAAGGATTCTCATTTAGAGCCTTGAGGGGAAGTGTTGACTTGCCAATATCTTGATTTTGGATTTCTGGAATCCTGAACCTTGGTAAAATAAATCTGCCATTTTAAGTCACTCAGTTTATGATTGTTATGAATGCCCTAGGAAACTACATAGTATCTTCTAAATTGCTCTATTTTTGCTTTTACTATATTTTTAAGAGGTTTTTTCCCCCCTAGTGGTTGCTCTAGGAAAAACAATTGTTATCTTAACTGGAAAAAAAAAAAAAATCTAGTTCAGACTAACATTAGTTTAGTTTAGTTCATTCACTCAGTCGTGTCTGACTCTTTGTAACCCCATGAATTGCAGCACGCCAGGCCTCCCTGTCCAACACCAACTCCAGGTGTTCACTCAGACTCACGTCCATGGAGTCAGTGATGCCATCCAGCCATCTCATCCTCTGTCATCCCCTTTGCCTCCTGCCCCCAATCCCTCCCAGCGTCAGAGTCTTTTCCAATGAGTCAAATCTTGGCATGAGGTGGCCAAAATACTGGAGTTTCAGCTTTAGCATCATTCCTTCCAAAGAAATCCCAGGGCTGATCTCCTTCAGAATGGACTGGTTGGATCTCCTTGCAGTCCAAGTGACTCTCAAGAGTCTTCTCCAACACCACAGTTCAAAAGCATCAATTCTTCAGCACTCAGCTTTCTTCACAGTCCTACTCTCGCATCCATACATGACCACAGGAAAAACCATAGCCTTGCCTAGACTGACCTTTATTGGCAAAGTAATGTCTCTGCTTTTGAATATGCTATCTAGGTTGGTCATAACTTTTCTTCCAAGGAGTAAGTGTCTTTTAATTTAATGACTGCAGTCACCATCTGCAGTGATTTTGGAGCCCCCAAAAATAAAGTCTGACACTGTTTCCACTGTTTCCCCTTCTATTTCCCATGAAGTAATGGGACCAGATGCCATGATCTTCGTTTTCTGAATGATGAATTTTAAGACAACTTTTTCACTCTCCTCTTTCACTTTCAAGAGGCTTTTTAGTTCCTCTTCACTTTCTGCCATAAGGATGGTGTCATCTGCATATCTGAGGTTATTGATATTTAATTTAAATAGTAACAAATTTTTTGTTTCAACATACTTCTATTCTCTCCTTTTATATTACTATTGCCATATAAATTACATTTGTATACTTTAGAAACCCATTATCACCTTGTATAATTATTGCTTTATGTAGTTTTCTTTTAAAAATAGATAGGTAAAGAAGAGTGAAACAAACAAAAACACTTTTTAGTTTCTTTCACACTACCTATGCCATCTGTTGATTAGCGTGTTTTTATTTTTTTTTTTCTCAAGTGGTTTCAAATTACCTTCTAGTGTTCTTTCAATGAAGCCTCAGTTCAGTTCAATTCAGTCACTCATTCTTGTCTGACTCTTTGTGACCCCATGGACTACAGCATCCCAGGCCTCCCTGTCCATCACCAACTCCTATAGTTTACTCAAACTCATGTCCATTAAGTCGGTGATGTCATCCAACTATCTCATCCTCTATTGTCCCCTTCTCCTCCCACCTTCAGTCTTTCCAGAATCAGGGTCTTTTCAAATGAGTCAGTTCTTCTCATCAGGTGGCCAAAGTATTGGAGTTTCAGCTTCAGCATCAGTTTCAGATTCAGGTTGAAGTTTCAGCTTCAACCTGATGGACTGGTTGGATCTCCTTGCTGTCAAAGGGACTCTCAAGAGTCTTCTCTTTTGAACACCACAGTTCAAAAGTATCAATTCTTTGATGCTCAGCTTTCTTTATAGTCCAACTCTCACATCCATACACGACTACTGGAAAAACCATACCCTTGACTAGATGAACCTTTGTTGGCAAAGTAATGTCTCTGCTTTTTAAAATGCTGTCTAGGTTGGTCATAAGTTTTCTTCCAAGGAGGAAGCGTCTTTTAATTTCATGGCTGCAGTCACCAACTGCAGTGGTTTTGGAGCTCCCCAAAATAAAGTTTGCCACTGTTTCCACTGTTTCTCCATCTATTTGCCATGAAGTGATGGGACCAGATGCCATGATCCTAGTTTTCTGAATGTTGAGTTTTAAGCCAACTTTTTCACTCTCCTCTTTCACTTTCATCAAGAGGCTCTTTAGTTCTTCTTCACTTTCAGCCTCAAGGACTCAGCAATTTTTGTCGAGTAGGGATGTTTGCAACACATTTTCTGTTTTTTTTTTGTTGTTTTTTTTTTTTTAATCTAGATATATCTTAATTTCTCCTTCATTTTTAAAAGAGGTCATAAGTGAATATAGAATTCTTCCTTGATAGCTTTTTCTGTCAGTACTTTTAAAGTGTCATATCACTATAATCTGGTCTTTATCACTTGTGAAAAGAAGCCAGCTGTTAATCTCACTGTGAAGTTTGGGTATGTGATAAGTCACTTTTCTTTTGCTACTTGTGAGATTTTCCTTTTTTCTTTGTCTTTCATCAATTTGACTATAAAGTGTCTTGGTGTGGATTGCTTTGATTTATTCTACTAGGAGCTTGTCGATCTTCTTTAATGTGTATGCTAATATTTTTAATCAAAATTGGGAAGTTTTCAGCCACTATTTGTCAAATATTTTTGTCTTTTTTCCCTTTCTCCTAATCTTATGGAACTCTCATTATAAGTATGTTTTATATCATATCTCTGAGGTTCTGTTCACTTTTTTTTTTTCATTCATTTTCTTCCTACTTCCAGACTAGATAATCTTTATTGAGCCCAGATCTCTCACATTGCAGGCAGATTCTTTACAGACTGAACCACCAGGGAAGCCCAACTTCTACTCACATATCCTCAAATTCACTGATTCTTCTATCAACCCATATCTTTTGTTGAGTGCATCTAGTGAATTTTTTATTTCTGATATTTTATTTTTCTGCTCTAGAATTTCTGTTCAATTCTGTTTTATATAATTCTATCTCTTAATTGACATTCTCTATTTGATTAGATATGATTATCACCTTTTCCTTTATTTTTTTTTTTTGTATGTTGTCCTTTGTATATTGTGCACTAGACCATTCAGGTATGACCTAAATCAAATCCTTTATGATTATACAGTGAAAGTGACAAATAGATTCAAGGGATTAGATCTGATAAACAGAGTGCCTGAAGAACTATGGATGGAGGTTTACAACATTGTACAGGAAGTGATGATCAAAATCATCCCCAAGAAAACAAAATGCAAAAAGGCAAAATGGTTGTCTGACGAAAGTGATGTGAAAGTGAAGTCTGTCAGTCGTATCCAACTCTTTGCAACCCCGGGGACTATAGCCTACCAGGCTTCTCTCTCCATGGGATTCTCCAGGCAAGAATACTGGAGTGGGTTGTCTTTTCCTTCTCCAGGGGATCTTACTGACTCAGGGATTGAATCCAGTTCTCCCACATTGAAGGCAGATGCTTTAACCTTTGAGCCACCAGGGAAGCCCAGGGTTGTCTGAGGAGACCTTACAAATAGCTGAGAAAAGAAGAGAAGTGAAAGGCAAAGGAAAAAAGGGAAGCTATATCCAGTCTGAATGCAGAATTCCAAAGAATAGCAAGGAGAGATAAGAAAGATTTCCTAAGCGATCAATGCAAAAAATAGAGGAAAACAACAGAATGGGGAAGACTAGAGATCTCCTCAAGAAAATTAGAGATACCAAGGGAACATTTCATGCAAAAATGGGCACAATAAAGGATAGAAATCGTATGGACCTGACAGATACAGAAGATATTAAGAAGAGCTAGCAAGAATACACAGAACTATACAGAAAATATCTTAAAGACCCAGATAACCATGATACTGTGATCACTCATCTAGAGCCAGACAGTCTAGAGTGTGAAGTCAAGTGGGCATTAGGAAGCACCACTATGAACAAAGCTAGTGGAAGTGATGGAATTCCAGCTGAGCTATTTCAACTCCTAAAAGATAATGCCTTTAAAGTGCTGCACTGAATATGCCAACAAATTTGTAAAACTCATCAGTGGCCACAGGACTGGAAAAGGTCAGTTTTCATTCCAATCCCAAAGAAAGGCAATGCCAAACAATGTTCAAACTACTGCTCAATTGCACTCATCTCATATGCTAGCAAAGTAATGTTCAAAATTCTCCAAGTTAGGCTTCAACAGTACGTGAACTGAGAACTTCCAGATATTCAACCTGGATTTAAAAAAGGCAGAGGAACCAGAGATCAGATTGCCAGCATCTGTTGGATCATAGAAAAAGCAAGAGAGTTCCAGAAAAACATCTACTTCTGTTTCATTGACTTCGCTAAAGCTATTGACTGTGTGAATGACAACAAACTGTGGAAAATTCTTAAAAAGATAGGAACATCAGACCATCTTACTCACCTCCTGAGAAATCTGTATGAAGGTCAAGAAGAAACAGTCAGATCTGAATATGGAACAATGGACTGGTGCCAAATTGGGAAAGGAGTACATCAAGGCTCTATATTGTCACCTTGTTTATTTAGCTTTTGCGCAGAGTACAGCATATGAAATGCTGGACTGAATGAATCACAAGCTGGAATCAAGACTGCAGGAAGAAATATCAATAACCTCAGGTATGTACATAATACCACCCTTATGGTAGAAAGTAAAGAGGAAATAAATAGCCTCTTGCTGAAAGTTAAAGAGGAGAGTGAAAAAGCTGGCTTAAAACTCAACATTCAAAAAACTAAGATCATGGCATCCAGTCCCATCATTTCATAGCAAATAGATGGGGCAACAATGAAAACAGTGACAGACTTTATTTTCTTGGTCTCTAAACTCACTGCATATGGTGACTGCAGCCAAGAAATTAAAAGATGCTTGCTCCTTGAAAGAAAAGCTATGACAAACTTAGATGGCATATTAAAAAGCAGAGACATTTCTTTACCAACAGAGATCTGTTTAGTCAAAGCTATGATTTTTTTAGTAGTCATATATGGGTGTGAGAGTTGGACCATAAAAAAAGCTGAGTGTGGAAGAATTGATGCTTTTGAACTGTGATGCTGGAGAAGACTCTTGAGAGTCCCTTGGACTGCAAGGAAATAAACCAGTCAATCCTAAAGAAAATAAGTCCTGAATATTGATTGAAAGGAATGATGCTGAAGCTGAAGCTCCAATACTTTGGCAACCTGGTAGAAAGAATTTATTCATTGGAAAGGACCTCGTTTCTGGGAAAGAAGGAGGAGATGTTGAAGGCAGGAGGAGAAGGTGACGACAGAAGTTGAGATGGTTGGATGGCATCACCGATTTGATGGACATGAGTTTAAGCAAGCTCTGGGAGTTGGTGATGGACAGCTCCCAGATGAGGAGGCCTGGTGTGCTTCAGTCCATGAGATCTCAGAGTCTGACATGACTGAGCAACTGAACTGACTGACTGATGTTGTCTTTTAGTCTTTTTAACATGTTTATAATAACCAAATTATTATGATGCTGGGAAAGATTGAAGGGGTAGGAGAAGGGGACAACAGAGGATGAGATGGTTGGATGGCATCACCGATTTGATGGACATGAGTTTGAATAAGCTCCGGGTGTTGGTGATGGACAGGGAAGCCTGGCGTGCTGCACTCCATGGGGACGCAAAGAGTCATACACGACTGAGCGACTGAACTGAACTGAATAGACAATAACCAAGTTAAAGTGTTTACCTACTAATTCCAAAATCTGGGCCTTTCAGGGAGATGTTCTGTTGGCTTCACCAACTCCCTCTCATGAAGCATCCTTTACTATTGTTTTTCATGCCTTGCTAAATTTTTGTTGAAACTAGACAGTTAAATTTTTTTTTTCTTTTTTTAGTTTTTGTTTTCATATTGGAGTACAGTCAAGTAATGATGTTGTGGTTAATTCAGGTGTACAGCAAACAGATTCAGTTATACATTTATACATGTATCTATTCATTTTCAATTTTTTTCCCATTTAAATTGTTACATAATACTGAGCAGAATTCTCAGTGGTATTCAATAGGTCTTTGTTGGTTATAATTTTAAATATAGCAGTTTATACATGTTAATCCAAATTCCCCTAACTATCCCCTTTCAGATAGTATGGAAACTCAGATATCAGATTGCCCCATCTTACAAGGTATGTGTTGTTTTTTTTTGATGTTTATTTGTTTGGTGACTTTCTAGGACTACTACTGTGTATTCCACTATCTGTACAATGTAACTTCTAAGTTTTCTGTTAGGTTTTTTTTTAAGTGCTTATTTATACTTTAAGCCTGGCTTCCTAAGAGTCATCCTGGGTTAATATAATTTAGTGGTCTGCCAGTGATTGGTCAGAAGGTTTTATTAACTAGCATGCTTGTGTAACTTTCACTTTTGCCAAAAAGATTTGTATGAGAAAGATTTCTTTTTATTTATTTATTTTTTATAACAAAACTCCCAAACGTTCAAATTAGTTGATGGTTGGAAAAAAATTTCTTTCTTTTTTAATTTAATTTTATTTAACTTTACAATATTGTATTGGTTTTGCCATATATCAAAATGAATCTGCCACAGGTATACATGTGTTCCCCATCCTGAACCCTCCGCCCTCCTCCCTCCCCATACCATCCCTCTGGGTCATCCCAGTGCACCAGCCCCAAGCATCCAGTATCGTGCATCGAACCTGGACTGGTGACTCATTTCATATATGATGTTATACATGTTTCAATGCCATTCTCCCAAATCTTCCCACCCTCTCCCTCTCCCACAGAGTCCAAAAGACTGTTCTATACATCATGTCTCTTTTGCTGTCTCATATACAGGGTTATTGTTACCATCTTTCTAAATTCCATATATATGCATTAGTATACTGTATTGGTGTTTTTCTTTCTGGCTTACTTCTCTCTGTATAATAGGTTCCAGTTTCATCCACCTCATTAGAACTAATACAAATGAATTCTTTTTAATGGCTGAGTAATACTCCATTGTGTATATGTACCAAAGCTTTCTTATCCATTCATCTGCTGATGGACATCTAGGTTCCTTCCATGTCCTGGCTATTATAAACAGTGCTGCGATGAACATTGGGGTACACATGTCTCTTTCAATTCTGGTTTCCTCAGTGTGTTTGCCCAGCAGTGGGATTGCTGGATCATAAGGCAGTTCTATTTCCAGTTTTTTAAGAAATATCCACACTGTTGTCCATAGTGGCTGTACTAGTTTGCATTCCCACCAACAGTGTAAGAGGGTTCCCTTTTCTCCACACCTTCTCCAGCATTTATTGCTTGTAGACTTTTGGATCTCAGCCATTCTGACTGGCGTGAAATGGTACCTCATAGTGGTTTTGATTTGCATTTCTCTGATAATGAGTGATGTTGAGCATCTTTTCATGTGTTTGTTAGCCATCTGTATGTCTTCTTTGGAGAAATGTCTATTTAGTTCTTTGGTCCATTTTTTGATTGGGTCATTTATTTTTCTGGAATTGAGCTGTAGGAGTTGCTTGTATATTTTTTAGATTAGTTGTTTGCCTGTTGCTTCATTTGCTATTATCTTCTCCCATTCTGAAGGCTGTCTTTTCACCTTGCTTATAGTTTCTTTTGTTGTGCAGAAGCTTTTAAGTTTAATTAGGAAAGATTTCTTTCCAATTTAGACAAGTAACATGAGAGTCTCCCACAGCTTCCATCTCCTTACACAGGGTCTCAAGATGAGCCTTCCCTTTTCTTGTGTCTTTCCTGGATATGAACATAGTCTGGCATGTGTGCACAGCCTTATGAAAACCTTCAGTTTCAGAGGTTTTCAAAATTTCTTTTATTTGTTTATTTGTTTTTACAGATCTAGACAGGCTCTTGTTTGCCCCAGTTGAATTCACATACCTAGTCACCTAAGAGGTATCCTAGCATTTTTTCTAGATGATCATTAGAATTGTTTAAATTAATACTTTGGAGTAAGCATTTTCCCACACTTCCACTGTGTTCTGGGGATGATGCTTTTAACACAATGTAAGAACCATCAGATCTCTTTGTTGTTTGCAGTTAAGACAGCTTTTGGTTACCATGCCTCTGAGCTAGGAAAAGGAGAAATATACATAGTCTCAAGTTAGAACACTATAAGTTCTATTGTCTTAATGATTTTTGATAGTATCTCTTATATATATGATTTTTACCTCTTTCTTTGGCTTTGGTTACTAGCTAGAAATCTGAAATTTGTGACCTTAGTATTTTGTTCATCCAGCGTTAGTTGCTCAGTCATGCCTAACTCTTTGTGACCTCCGGGATTGTAGCCCTCCAGGCTCTTCAATCCATGGAATTTCCTGGGCAAGAATACTAAACTGGGTTGCCATTTCCATCTCCAGGGAATCTTCCATGCCCAGGGACCAAACTTGGGTCTCCCATATTGCACACAGACTCTATACTGTCTGAGCCAGTAGGGAAGCCTTTTTGTTGATGCTTTCATTGTTTTATAGGGAGAGCAAGTTCCTTGCAGTCTGCACTCTGTTATTCCATTTATATTGATTTATAAGTGTTGTTATTATATGAAGGAAATCAGCCCTTTTTTTGTCTGTCATATACTACAATTTTTCTCATTTTTGTTTTAATTTTGTTATCATATTTTTATAAATACCACTAAGAATTTTCTTTTTAAATGTTTTAGTCAAATATAGAAATATTTTAACTATCTTAGTATTACCTTTATCATTTTTACATATAAAACTATGATTCATGTGGCTCTTCCAAACAGCTGATCAGTTAATCCACTTTTTTAAAAAATTGATCATCCCCTCCCCCTCCCTTTATTTGAAAAGTCATATTTTTCTTACTACATTTACATATGAACAAATATAGCTGCATATGAACTAACTGAGTTGACCTTTAAATAACATGGATTTGAATTGCCCAGGTACAATTACATGTTTTGTTTTGTTTTGTTTTTTTCCCCAATAAAGGGGTATTATAGCACTAACTTCTATGCAGAGTTAAGTTCAGTTCAGTTGCTCAGTCGTGTCCGAATCTTTGTGACACTGTGAACCGCATCATGTCAGACCTCCCTGTCCATCACCAACTCCTGGAGTCTACCCAAACCCATGTCCATCAAGTAGGTGATGCCATCCAACCATCTCATCCTCTGTCGTCCCCTTCACCTCCTTCCCTCAATCTTTCCCAGCATCAGGGTCTTTCACCTGAGTCAGCACTCTGCATCAGGTGGCCAAAGTATTGGAGTTTCAGTTTCAACATCAGTCCTTCCAATGAACACCCAGGACTGATCTCCTTTAGGATGGACTGGTTGGATCTCCTTACAGTCCAAGGGACTCTCAAGAGTCTTCTCCAACACCACAGTACATCATACAAAATGGTGGATGAATCACAAGCCGGAATCAAGATTGCCAGGAGAAATACCAACAACCTTAGATCTGCCACTATAATGTCAGAAAGCTAAGAGGAACTAAAGAGCCTCTTGATGAGGGTGAAAAATCTGGCTTAAAACTCAGCTTTGAAAAACTGAAAATCATGGCATCTGGTCCCATCACTTTATGGCAAATAGAGGGAGAAAAAGTGGAAACGGTGACAAATTTTATTTTCGTGGGTTTCCAAATCACCATGGATGGTGACTGCAGCCATGCAATTAAAGATGCTTACTCCTTGGAAGATAAGTTATGACAAACATAGACAGTATATTAAAAAGCAGAGACATCACTTTGCTGACAAATGTCCATATAGTGAAAGTTATGGTTTTTCCAAGAATCATGTATAAATGTGACAGTTGGACCATAAAGGAGGCTGAGTGCCAAAGAATTGATGCTTTCAAATTGAAGTGCTGGAGAACACTCTTGAGAGTCTCTTTGCCAGGAAGGAGATCAAAGCAGTCAATCCTAAAGGAAATCAACCCTGAATATTCATTGGAAGGACTGATGCTGAATCTGAAGCTTCAATATTTTGGCCAACTTGTGTGAAGAGCTGACTCATTGGAAAAGACCCTGATGCTGGGAAAGATTGAGGGCAGGAGAAGAAGGGGTGACAGTAGATGAGATGGTTGGATGGCATCGCTGACTGAGTGGACATGAGTTTGAACAAATTCTGGGAGATAGTGAAGGACAGCAAAGCCTGGTATTCTGCAGTCTGTGGGGTAACAAAGAGTCAGACATGATTTAGCTGGAATAACAGCAACAGCAGTACTACCCGATCCACAGTTGGTTGAATTCATAGACATAGAATGGCGGATTCAGTGCACCGACTATAAAGTCAAGTGCCAATTTTTAACTGGCCTTGTGGCAGTTTAGCACCCTGGCCTTCATGCTGTTAAGGATCATTTGTATTTATTTTTATTCCAATAATCTGACATTTTCTCCACCAGTCATATGATTTTTAAACTATTGTACCTTAAAATAATTTTTAGTGTCTGGTAGGAATAGTTTGTCATTTGTAACATTTTTCATATTTTTAAAAGCTATTCTAGCATTTCCCCCAGACAAACAGTAGAAACATTTTGACAAGTTTTTAAAAAATCCTGTTAATATTTTGATGGGGTCCATACCTCATGTGAAGAATTGACTTATTGGAAAAGACTCTGATGCTGGGAGGGATTGGGGGTAGGAGGAGAAGGGGACGACAGAGGATGAGATGGCCGGATGGCATCACTGACTCGATGGACGTGAGTCTGGGTGAACTCCAGGAGTTGGTGATGGACAGGGCGGCCTGGCGTGCTGCGATTCATGGAGTCGCAAAGAGTAGGATAGGACTGAGCGACTGAACTGAACTGCTAGTTATAGATAAGCTTTGGGAAAATCAACATCGTTCAAAAGTAGGTGTTCTACCCAAGAAAAAAGACACTCCTTTTAAATTGTATATATATTTATACTCCTAACTAGTATCAACTTTCTTTTATACAAATCTTTTCACATTCTTTAATTTACTTAGCTGTACTTTTCCCTTTTTGCGAATGGAGTTTTCTATCTCCTTGTCTTTTTTCACATTTTTATTTTTGCAATCCTTCTCTTTATTCTTTAACCTTAATGGGCTTCCTGTTCCTTTAAAGTTTAAATGAAAAAATGGAGAATTCTCACCATATAATAGTAGTATTCTAATGGCTTCTTCCCCATATACACACATATTTTTTCTGGTATATTTGAAAAGAATTTTTTTTTTTCATACTGGTTCCTGAGTAGGGTCTACTGTGCTTCTCACTGTCTCTTGCATCTCCTGAAAACTCTGATCATTTTAATGCTTCTAATGCTTGAAATTCTGAGACTGTAACCCTTTTGTTTCTTTCTTTATAACACTAAATCAATGCTGCTAATTATACAGATTTTATTGAAGGTTGTGGTGAACTGTAGGCAGTTAGAGTTCAGACATAAAATAACTTCCATTCTAATTTCAAATAGACTTCCTATAAATTCTGTGTCTCAGAAAAACTGAGTTTAAAAACTGATTTCATCAATTGTTATCTGTGAAGTGCTAAATAGTCTTGGTGATAGATTTTTTTTTTTTTTTTTTTTTGGTCACTGTCCTCAGTGGGGTTACTTCTACTGTATTATCATTACACATAACATTGGATTTTGGTTTAATCTGTTATCAAAGATGTGTGTGTGTGTGTGTGTGTGTGTGTGTGTGTGTTGTGGCTTAGTTCTTCTGCTTTGATGTTGATATAATTCTTTCTTGGCCCTTGAATCTTGAAGTTCATAACTTCTCAAATTGTGTTACTCTTGAATTTTTCAGCTAATTGTTGTTATTTAACTCATATTCCTTTGATCTATAATTTCAGTTCTTTATTCCAGAAAAATATTCTTTTATTATACTTTTGAGTATTTTACTTCTCCATTTGTTCCATTCTCTTCTTGAGGAATATCAATTATGCAAATTGGATCTCTATTTTCTCTCTTGTAATAATATCAACTTATGGCTTTTTACTCTTTTCTACTTTCTTTTATAAGATTTTTCCAAGCCATATTCCATGCATTCATTCTTTTCAAACAATGTTTATTCTAATTTTGAGTATTTTAATGTGTTTTTATTTCCAAAATCAAATATATATATATATATATATATATAAACAATTCTATTTTGATTTTTTTTCATTGGCATATAGTTGATTTACAGAATTGTGTTAACTTCAGGTGTACAGCAAAATGAATCAGTTATACATATACATGTGTCCACCCATTTTTAGTCTCTTCCCATATAGGCCATTACAGAGTATTGAGTAGAGTTCTCTGTGCTATACAGTAGACCCTTATTAGTTATCTGTTTTATGTATAGTAGTGTATATATATCAATAACAATCTTGAAGCTTATCCCCTCCTCCTTTTCCCTTTGGTAACCATAAGTTTACTTTTTATATCTGTGACTACTTCTGTTTTGTAAATAAATTCATTTGTGCCTTTTTTTTTTTTTTAGATTTCACATGTAAGGGGTGATATCATATTTGGCTTTCTCTGACTTATGTCACTCAATATGATGATATCTAGGTCCATCCTTGTTGGTGCAAATGGCATTATTTCATTCTTTTTATAGTTGAGTAATATTCTGTTGTATACATGTACTGCATTTTTATCCATTCCTCTGTTGATGAAAATTTGGGTTACTTTCATGTCCTGACTACTGTAAAGAGTGCTACAATAAACATTGGGGTGCATGTATCTTTTTGAATTTTGATAATTTCACCTAATCCCACTAATAAAGATCAATTGATAAAATGAACTGGGGAAGTCAGCAACACTTTAATTCAAGTATGGTGCCTTAAAATACTCCATTACATTTTCCATATCCTTCATTTCAGTGAAAAAGTCTCCTGAGCATGGCAAGTTCACATTTTGAGATGAATGGTTTGCCCTGTTAAGAAGACTGTGTGACACATTAAATATTTTGTTTATCTTATTTTGTTTGTTTTATTAGATTTTTATATATCTCTATTCAGTTGACTCTTGTCAGCAACTTCAGTGTTACCTACTGTGCAGTTCTCTCTTAACATTCTGCCCCTTATGTTTCCTGAGAGGATGTGTGGTGAATGAATTTGGCAAATATGGACAAATCCTTCCATGAGTAGCCTTCAACTATATTATTTTCCTGGAAATGAACTGCTCTAAAAATGCCTCCTATGACTTATATCCACCTCCCTTAAAATATATACACCCATTTCTCATCACTCCAGAGAAATCATTACTTGAATCTTTCAAGACTCTAACTTATTGCAGGAAAATGTGGCACACTGAATGAGATCTGGAGTAGTATGTGTTATTTCACAACATGTCTAAATGTACAGTTTTTACTCTGTTTGGCAGATTTTCTTATCTTTGTGGGAAGTAGAATTTTCTCTTAAAAAAAAAAATGTTTTTACTTCTGTGGTGCCAGTTTCAGGGAATGGTATAGAACAAACACTTTATTCTGCTTTCTTTTACCAGCAGTCTTAAAAATAAGACATTTAAATATAATATGCAGAAATACAATCATTCTTCCATTGCTTACATTGTCAAGCAAATATTGAGGTACATTTTTAATGTATTTTAAGAGAAATTTTTAGTCTTCCGTTTCATTTGAGAGAATGAATTTCTCAAAGGTGAATTCTTCATGGACAGGAACTTGTCTATTGCTGTTAAAAACATAGTGCTTGTGAGCTGAAATATATCTTATCTTGTAACATGGTTGTGATGAGAAGCCTAAAGTTATTATAACACATACACACGGTATGCCTTTGGTTCTCAGAGTTTCAGACTTATCTAAAAGCAAACCCCAATATTTTCAGAGAATAGTTTTGCCTTGTAATTTGATGAATTTGCCATTGTGGGAGTTAAATATTGGAGATTTGACTCGTGATAGGTCTTCACTTCCTGACTTCTGTGCAGTGTGGCCTCTGCTAAATCTCACTACGCTTTTCCTGGGGGAAGCCAGGCCTTAACTTCCTCATAACCTTCTGCTCTTCTGTCAGCTGGTCCTCTTCACTCAATATTTATCCATGACATTGTTTAGGAAGGGCCAGCAGTCCAAGTCTTTATCTGTTTGACCCAAGCCAGGGATTTGTCAGATCAGAGAACGCAGCCACAGCCTCTTGCCACTGTTCTGGTCATAAGCTTATAGTTCAGGCTTCTCTTCGTAAAGGATCATCAACATCAACATGTTGTTTCCAGGGTCATAAATTTGCAATGTGATGAGACACAACCAGATGTTGCCAAACGTGAACTGACTCATAAAGCAGCCTCTCTCCTGCTCTTTCTTCCCAAGTCATAGAAACTGGTGCTCCATTTACTTCTTCATCCTCAGCTGAGGGGCTTGTTTGTCTAAATTGAAGTCAATCACTTTCCAGAACAAGTATGTCTTTCAATATGAATAATGAAGTTGTTGTTATCACCAACTCCACAGATATTTCCTGTTACTTAATGCTCCTGTGTGGAGTTCATTGCCATTCTTTGGGAACACTCTTGCTGTGCTGTGTTGTGAGAAAATAGCATGTCTATCTATGGTCCTTACCCACCCCAAGATGTATGGTTTGATTTTACATATGATTCCTATTCTTTCAAACTTATTAAGACATATTTAACACTTGTAGGAAATAATGAATTGTAATATATTTTCCAAAGTATAGTTCTAGAAATAGCAAAGCTCAAAGACCCTTTGGGCTTTTGCATATTCTTGTCATTTTAAGTTGAAGCAACTGAGGCCATGGAAGTTAAGCAAATTATCAAGATTATGCCATCTGATATTCAAACCCAAGGCTCCAGCCACCTGTTTGGGCACATTGTTGTGCCCCTTCAGGAAACTAATAATATAATATGTGTACACGTGTTCAGTCACTAATATAATATAAATACATAATTATAATCTCAACCCTTTATATTTGAAGCCAGGCTAAATTTAAAGCAAAAATCAATGGAAATAGAAACAGATTTTAAAAATCAGATATCATAATCCTTCATGATAGATAATTCCTTTTCTGAATTTCATTCCCTTTTAAATAACTTGGGTGATGAAACAATGCATCACTCTATCATAATATTGTTGATAATGAATATTGACTAAGGGTACTCAAGGGTTCTTTGAATTGTACTGTGAAAACTTACCACAATGTAATTTATGTCTAAAGTTTTTTCTTTCCACTGTCTGTTCTTGACTTGGCTCGTTTTGTTAACCGATAATTTGGAGAAATTAACTCTTATGACCTACAGAGCCAGCAACACATGAGAAATACAGCTAACTTGAGAATCAAGCATCTTTAATAAGCCACTTCAGTTTTTCAGGGGTGGTGGGAAATGTCACAAAATGTTTATGTATGCTGCTTTTGTTGTTTTATCATATATTATTTGTGTTGTTCTTAATTTAAGTGGCTTTAATTTTCTCAAATATGTATTCTCCAGATAAAGCCTTGATTTTTTTTGAAGTTACCACTTTTTTTCTAGTTTAAAATCGAAAAATTCTCTTTCTTCTGTTGTTTCCGTTCTTCTTAATTAATACCTGAGAAAATTGAAGTCAAATTTTGTATTCCAGGAATTATTCTTACTAGTTTAGCATAAAATGAAAACAGTGTCTTTTCTGTGGGTTTATTTTAATTACTATGCATTCATGTACGCTAAGTCAGTTTAGTTGTGGCCAACTCTTTGTGACCCTATGGACTGTAGCCAGCCAGGCTCCTCTGTCTTTGGGATTCTCCAAGCAAAAATACCAGAGAGAGTTGGCATAACCTTCTCCAGGGGATCTTCCTAACCCAGGGATCGAACCCGCATCTCTTATGTCTCCTGCATTGGCAGGCAGGTTCTTTACCACTACCACCACCTGGGAAGCCCTTAATTACTATAAACAGCCTTAAAGATATTTAGGAGACTGGCTTTCAGTGCTTCAGATTTAACTAATTTTGAAGAATTTAGGGGACTACACCCCTCCTGAGCAATTTGAATTTAATTTATGGAGAATTTGGGCCCAGGTATTGGCAGTTTTCAAAAGCATACAGGTGAGTTTAATGTGCAGCCAGGGATGAGAATCTTTAATGTGGTACAACTCTTCATTGATAAAACAGAATAGTAAAGAAATTCGAGTTCATTGAGGTTCTGTGACTTCCCAAAGCTAGGTCTACCACCCAGCTTTCCTGTCATTTATTCTATGTTCTCACTCTCACCAAAAACATTTGCAGAACAAGCCTATAACATTTTCCAATGACTTCTCCGTGCCATGCACAATGTCAAGTACATGAAAAGTACTCAAACACTTGCTAAATGTAGAATGAATAAATAATTGAATGACTGTCAGAAAGTTCCCTGTGTCTTATTTGTAATTTCAATAAAATAATAATGCTTATTGCTGAGCATTCAGACAAGTAAAGAGCATTGGACTTGGTAGAAGCCCAATATACTCTCAGAGATGTTAGGAAAGTTGTCACATTTTGAGGTCATGAAGAATTCCCAATTGGCTTAAGAGGTAGAAAGAGATAAACTTACAGTGAAGGAAAGTCTGCTCCACATTGAGGGTGATGGTCAAAGGAGAAGAGTCTTGAGAACACTTTAGATCTCAAAAGAGATGCTATAGCAGTTTCCACAACCAAACACACAAATGCAGAGAAATTTATCAATCTGAACATTAAGAATTCAAGAAGGAAGGCACTCCAGGCTCTCAGGGACCAAGGCCTGAGTATTGTGACTGCTAATCCAAGTGAGTTTGGGTTAAAAGGGGTTAACAGCCCTCTGCTGTAACACATGATTGGTCTTTATGAGGTTGAAGCTCTTGTCTGTTTGAGGCCTACAGATGATGCTAAAGAGCCAATAATGACAGCAATTCAAAGCAATCTAATTATGCAAACGGGAGGCTAAACAATTTCATCATCCTTAAATTAGATTGTCCTAATGAGATAAAGACACCAATTAATCCTGAATTAATTTCAATAGCCTATTTCAGGCAAACACTTTAATATGCAAATGTAAATGAGAAACAAAGCCTACTGTAGAATGCCAGAGTTCAGAACCTCTCTCTTCGCAGCTGCAGCGGGTGTAAATAGTACCTAATGAGTTTGCATGGAAAGATACAACCAGTTGAAAATTTTAGACTTCATAAAGCACAGCCGGTGCCTCAGGTATACTGGATGTGATCTGGAGCCAGATATGAAAGGAGGGGGAGTTTTTCTGGGGAATAATGTAGTATTGAAGGTGTACACAGCTGAGTCATAAACACCTTTCTCTACACAAAAACTGTGCAGTCCTTCCAACTCACCACTCAACTGTGTGTGTGTATGTGTGTATGTGTACCCGCGTGAGCTCACCTCTGTGTGTGTGTGTGTGTGCACGTGTGTGTGCACGTGTGTGTGCTTTGAAGGGGAGGTAAGGCATGGAAACAGTGAAGTAAAAGGAGCAATATGGAGACATTTTAATGAGTTGATATTTGGAGCGCCAAGTTGTCATAACACACACCTGGATAGAAGTCTCTTCTGGACATAAAATTGATTTTAATTAGTGACCACTTAATCATCTTAAATTAGCCATTCCCAACCCATTTAATATTTCTAAATAATTAATTTCCTAAATAAGACTTGGGAACAGATTCAAAATCTTAGGTGCCTATGCTGAATCCAAAGATCTGTGATTTTAACAATATTTGGCGGAGGGCTCTTCAATGAGCTAATTCCTTTTATAACTACCAGAATAACCCCACAGGTAATAACCTGGGTAATAATTTCTTCTGTCAAGAAAAAAATGCTAACTGATATTGTGAGTGAATCCAAACTGAAATGTAGGGAGAAAATACACTGTTCAAGCCTGCCCATATTAAATGAAACTGCCTGGATTTAGTTTAAAATGACCAGAAACGATGACTAGTTTCCTTCTTCTTCATGACACTAGAACCTTTGGGGTAAAAAATAATGCTCAGGGTTGCCATGTAAAATCCATTTTTACTATGCAATATTTGGGACATACATAAGCTTAAAAAAGTGTTAATTGTTTATCTGAGATTTAAATATAGCTGGATGTCCTATATGTTATTTTCTAAATTGAGGAACCTGAATAATGTCATGTGCATAATAGGTGTTCAATAAATATGTGTGGGGTAGAATCAAATTAACCTGTGAGATATGGAATTCCATTTGCTTTGTAATCAGAGATTTGGAATATCATTTGCAAAGGAGAGTATAATGGACATATATTGGTGTGTGAGTCTCCATTTTCAGGAAATGGATCATTCCTCAGTAAAGATCCTCTGTAGCAGATGAGTCCTCAGTTTACAAAGCATGACCATCCCCATCAGAAATTCCCATCTCACTCAATCTTGACCAGGCAGATATTGACCCTCAAGGGCCGAGAATTGGACCTGAGGAATTAGAATTATACTTTTCCAGTACCTTGATCTCTTATGAGATATTTAAAGAGGGAGAGTACTTATTTTGCCAGGTAGAGGAATTTTCCTTAGTGGTTAGAAGTCCCAGAGTCAGAATGACTTATTTTCAAAACTCTCGTCTAAGAGTTAAGAGCTTGGAAAAGTTATTTAACATCTCTGGGCCTTAATCTCTTCATCTGTAAAATAGGATTATCTCCATAAAGTTGGACTTCCCTGGTGGCTCAGATGGTAAAGCATCTGTCTACAATGCGGGAGACCCGGGTTCGAGCCCTGGGTTGGGAAGATCCCCTGGAGAAGGAAATGGCAATCCACTCCAGTACTATTGCCTGGAAAATCCCATGGACAGAGGAGCCGGGTAGGCTACAGTCTAAGGGGTCGCAAAGAGTCGGACACGGCTGAGTGACTTCACTTTCACTTTCATAAGGTTGTAGTTGGCATTAAATTAGCAGAGAAGGCAATGGCACCCCACTCCAGTACTCTTGCCTGGAAAATCCCATGGACGGAGGAGCCTGGTAGGCTGTAGTCCATGGGGTCGCTAAGAGTCGGACACGACTGAGTGACTTCACTTTCACTTTTCACTTTCCTGCATTGGAGAAGGAAATGGCAACCCACTCCAGTGTTCTTGCCTGGAGAATCCCAGGGACGGGGGAGCCTGGTGGGCTGCCGTCTATGGGGTCGCACAGAGTCGGACACGACTGAAGGGACTTAGCAGTAGCAGCAGTAGCTATTATGTAAATGATAGGCATGCTCAGTCATTCAGTCATGTCCAACCCTTTGCGAGCCCGCAGACCATTGCTCGCCAGGCCCCTCTGTCCAAGAGATTTTTTCAGCAAAAATTCTGGAGTGGTTGTTATTTTCTCCTCCAGGGAACCTTCCTGACTCAGGGATCAAACCCACATCTCTCACATCTCTTGCATTGACAGGTGGATTCTTTTACCACTGAGCCACCAGCTCCCTCCATGTAAATGAAGCATAGAGTAAATGCTTAATGTGTTAGCTAGTCACAATGCTATTTTGTGATGATCAGAGAAAGATAATCTACAAGTAGAAAAGAAAGAAAGAGTTGTATATGAAATGGAAATGAGAAACCTCAAAAAATATCCAACAATTTCTTCATGGCTTCCCCATTTCCAAGTATATTCTGGGCTTTGAGTTTCAATAGCCATCTATGGTCCTCTAATTCACACCCAGATCCCATCTCTTTTCTTCTTCGGTTTGATTGCTTCTAACTAAAGTAAAGTATTTCAAGTTTTATCAGCCTCAGTGGAAGTTTAGGCTGAGAGTCAAGCTAGGAGATGCCTCACAGAAGCCAACTTCCAAGTGTTCTAAATCTATATGACTAAAAGGATCATCAAAAGCACCCTTATTACCCAGAGTTATCTGAACTGTCAAGCCATTTTTCTTCTTATTATTTCTTTCAAGTTTTTCAGATATAAATATCTGAAAATCATATTATATTTTAAAATTTCTGAGTCTTTTTTCATATTTTATCATAAAATAAAACATATGGTCTGACAGCATAAGTATACTTATGGAGGACAACAGGACAATCTGATAGTAGAACTGTCCTGAGAAGTCTGAGACATATGGTTCCTTACTTCTACATCCTTTGCTACATCGTTTACTTTTGCTTAACTCTAAACTACACTCTGGTTTTCAAGTGAAACAGGTAGCATTCCCCTGCCACATCCCAATCTTTTGGGAATCAAAGTATAGGGTCTCTAAAGAAATTCTCTTCACAGTCTTTACTCCAGTTTATTTTATTGATCCATTAAAGTGAAAAGAATTATAGATAACCTGATATGTAGATATTTCCTTTGTAGTTTTTACATAGGGTTGGTGGAGGCTAAGTGTCTTTCCCACAGTGACTTTAGTACTTTACTTCTATTTTACTGGTCTTTGGGGAAAGTTGAGTTGAGAGGCCCATCTTTACATCCTATTACATCCAACGAAACAGGTTTAGTCTACTACTGAGAGCTACCTTTCACCCAGTCATGGAGCTAGGTATCTAGGATTCAAAACTAAATTTTTAAAGTTAACAACAGTTCCAGGAGGTAGTGGGAAAAAACCCTATTTATAGTTTCTTGCAGAAAAAGTGTCATGTGCATAATAAAGCAGGCATATAGAAGGGCAATGTCAACATGATAGAGGAGATAAGACACTATGCCTAGGAGGGATATGGAAGGTTTCTTTAGGGAAAAGTTGTAGTTTATAAGGCTAGTCAAATATTTTATGACTTGAGGTATAAAAAGTAAAGTTTATATGGTTACAAGTTGAATCAGAAGACAAATGTAATCAATGAATAGGCAAAGCTGATTATTATTTGATATTTCTGATCTTATACACAAACCCATAGAAAATATACAACTGGAGTAAAAACAGTAGTATAGTACCAGTGGCCTTCTTCTTCGTCTTTCTTTCATCCCCCACCCCTCACCCTCTTCTTCTTCCTCTCCTTCTTCCTCCTCCTCTTTGTTCTCCTCATTTTCCTCCTCTCCTCCTCCTTTCTCTTCTTCCTCCTCCTCTTCGTCTTCTTTCTTTGCCCCCCTTCTCCTAGTTCTCCTTCCTCTCCCTTCTCCTTTCTTCTCAGTGGTCCAATAGGGAAACTACCTTAGTGTTGCATTTGATGAATCTAAAACTGTGATGAAGAATATGGGTTGAAATGGCACATACCAATGAAGAGTCTATATATTTAAGAAAGACATTTGCTGCCCTAGAAAATAGAGTATGAGTGTGAACAATACACTACTTCACCTGTTGTGGGTTATAACCCTAAGGATAATATTGTTGCTAAGATTGCACCCTAACTGCCCTCATTTAAGCAAGGTAGTTTATTTTTGTGTGCTCAGTCACTCAATTGTGTCTGACTCTTCTCCTCCTTTTGGATTGACTTGACAAACATTTGGACTGCAGCTCACCAGGCTCTTCTGTCCATGGGACTTCTCAGGCAAGAATACTGGAATGGATTGCCATTTACTCCTCCAGGTGATCTTCCCAGCCCAGGAACAAAACCTGTGTCTCCTTCATTGCAGGCAAATTCTTTACCTGTTGAGCCACTGGGGAAGCCCCAAAAGCTATGTATCGTTCTATATACAAAATACTAGAACAAACTTAAGCTGATGATAAAATTAAAAATAAAATAGAATTTTTACAATATAACAACAAGAAAATTATAGTAGTTATTTCCCTAGGAAGAGACAAAGCCTGAGAATTTTTTTTCTGTTAAAAATAATATAAATAAATAAATAAAAATAGTAAGCCATAGGGGGGAAAAAGGATCAAACTATAATCTATTTCCTTTTGTATGCACAGTTCACTGGCCCTGACTCTACTGCACATTGAATAGACTCTCTAGAGCTTTAATGAAATGCCAGTCATATTTTAACCATGGATGTAACATGCTATTCACAGACTGCTGTTGTAAGATAAAGTGGGATAGAGTTTTGATAACAGATCCACACATCCTGGCCAGGTAAACCTAATAAAATAGTAGAGCTTATTGATGTTGCAGCTCTATGATGTTAAAAAGCCTGAGATTGTCTGTCCTCTGGCATTGAAGTTGAACTCAAAGTAGTGGAGAGGAATGACTAGTGAAGCCAGCTGTCTTAGTGGTGAGGGTGGCTCTGGGCCCTCAATTTGACAGTGTCACAAATTCATTATATCCTGTTGTTAACTCTGAAGATAATGAGAGCTTCTTTACAAATGTCCTGTCTTAACAGGAGCAATTTGTGTCTTTGATTCCTCTCTGTATTCCTCAGGCTGTTTAACATCATAGAGCTGCAACATCAATAAGCTCTACTATTGTATTGGTCTTGGCATGACATTACAGAATGGGGTATGGGTGAAACAGGGCTTCCCTGGTAGCTCAGCAATAATGAATCAAAAGAATCTTCTTTTTGATATAATTTCAAACTTTGAAAAACAAGTAGCAAAGTAACGAGATTAGTACAAGGAATTTCTGTATACCCATTAAAGAGATTCACCAATTTATTTACAATATGTTTTATCATTATTTATCTAATTATCTGATTTTATGTCTTGAACAATTTAAGAATAAACTGGAAATAGCATGCCTCTTTGTGTCCAAATACTTCAGTGTATATTTCCTAACAACATGAACAATGTGTTAGATAACCATAGAATGATTATCAAGATCAGGAAACTTAACATGATGTAATATTATTATCTAATCCACTATCCATATTCAAACTTTATCAGCTGTCATGGCATCTATAGGTCTTTTCTTTTATATTATCATTCAGGATGCAATGCAAACTTAAGCATGTATATAGTTGTCATGTCTCTGTAGTCTTTTTTAATATGGAATGAGCCCTGTCTTTCCTGCTGTTATTGATCTTTACATATAAAAAGAACATGCTAAGTATTTTATAGAATGTCCCTCACTAGTGTTTTTCTGAAGTTTTTCTTGTTTTTTTGTTGTTCAAATGCTCAGTCATGTCTGACTCCTTGCAACCCTACGGACTGCAGACGCCAGGCTTCCCTGTCCTTAACTATCTTCCAAAGTTTGCTAAAACTCATGTCCACTGAGTTGGTGACACCATACAACAATCTCATTGGCTGTTGTCACCTTCTTCTGCTGCCCTCAATCTTTCCTATCATAAAGGTCTTTTCCAATAAGTCGGCTGTTCACATCAGGTGGCCAAAATAGTGGGTGGAGCTTCAGCTTCAGCATCAATCCTTCCAATGAATATTTAGGGTTGATTTCCTTTAGGATTTACTTGTTTGATCTCCTTGCTGTCCAGGGGACTCACAAGAGTCTTCTCTTTTTCTCCATCAATTTGCCATGAAGAAAGCCAAGTGCTGAAGAATTGATGCTTTCTAACTGTGGTGCTGGAGAAGACTCTTGAGAGTCGCTTGGAAAGCAAGGAGATCAAACCAGTCCATCCTAAAGGAAATCAGTCCTGAATATTTATTGGAAGGACTGATGATGAAGCTGAAGCTCCAATACTTTGGCCCCCTAATGAGAAGAACTGACTCATTGGAAAAAGAGCCTGATGCTGGGAAAGATTGAGGGCAGGAGTAGAAGGGGACAACAGAGGATGAGATGGTTGGATGGCATCACTGACTCGATGGGCATGAGTCTGAGCAAGCTTGCAGAGTTGGTGATGGACACAGAAGTCTGGAATGCTGCAGTCCATGGGGTCAGAAAAAGTCAGACATGACTGAGCAACTGAACTGAACTTATTTGCCATAAAGGGATGGTACCAGGCCCCCACATTTTCTGCAGAATCTCTGGAGAAGTGCCATGTTACTTTCCCCTGAGAATATCAAGAGACAAATAATGTCAGAATGTCATTTTGTCCCAATATTGATATTACAAAATTTGATGACCTGATGAAGATGGTGTCCACCAGGTTTGTTCATTATAATGTTACAGTTTTCTCTTTGCAAATTAATAAAATTGTTGAGAGATATTTTGAGACTGTGTAATAACCTGCCTCTCATCAAATTTTACCCATTAATTTTAGCTCCTGATTCTTTAATTCCTTTCATGTTTATTCTATAGGCTTCCATAAGCCTTTTATCCTTATTCATCAGAGGGCAGACAGAATGAAAGCCACAATCACAGAAAATTAACCAAATCTATTGTATGGACCACAGACTTGTCTAACTCAGTGAAACTATGAGCCATGTCATGTAGGGCCCCTCTAGATGGACAGTTGATGGTGGAGAATTCTGACAAAATGTGGTCCACTGGTTAAGGGAATGGCAAACCACTTCAGCATTCTTGCCTTGAGAACCCCATGAACAGTATGAAAAGGCAAAAAGATAAGACACTGAAATGAACTCCCCATGACAGTAGATACCCAATATGCTACTGGAGAAGAGTGGAGAAATAACTCCAGAAAGGATGAAGAGACAGAGCCAAAGCAAAAACAATGCTCAGTTGTGGATGTGACTGGTGATGGAAGTAAAGTCTTATGCTGTAAAGAACAATATTGCATAGGAACCTGGAATCTTAGGTCCATGAATCAAGGTAAATTGGAAGTGATCGAATAAGAAATGGCAAGAATAAACATTGACATTTTAGGAATCAGTGAACTAAAATGGATTGGAATGGAATAATTTAATTCAGATGACCATTATACCTACTACTGTGGGCAAGACTCCTTAGAAGAAATGGAGTAGCCCTCATAGTCAACAAAAGAGTCCAAAATGCAGTGCTTGGGTACAATCTCAAAAATGACAGAATGATCTCTGTTCTTTTCTGAGGCAAAGCATTCAGTACCACAGTAATGTAAGTCTATGCCCCAACCACTAATGCTGAAGAAGCTGAAGTTGAATGGTTCTATGATAACCTACAAGACCTTCTAGAACTAACACCCCCGCAAAAAGATGTCCTGTTCATCATAGGGAAATGGAATGCAAAAGGAGGAAGTCAGGAGATTCCTGGAGTAACAGGCAAGTTTGGCCCTGGAGTACAAAATGCCAGAGGGATGGTATGGGGAGGGAGGTGGGAAAGGGGTTCAGGATGGGGAACATGTGTACACCCGTGGTGGATGCATGTTGATGTATGGCAGAACCAATACAATATTGTAAAGTAAATAAATAAATAAATAAAATCAGAACAACATTAAAAAAAAAATGAAGCAGGGCCAAGGCTAGCAGAGTTTTTCCAAGAGAACGCACTGATCATAGCAAATACCCTCTTCCAACAACACAAGAGATGACTTTACACATGGGCATCACCAGATGGTCAATACCAAAATGAAATTGATTGTATTCTTTGAAGATGAAGATGAAGAAGCTCTATACAGTCAGCAAAAACAAAGTCGGGAGCTAACTGTGGCTCAAATCATGAACTCCTTCTTTCAAAATTCAGAATTAAACTGAAGAAAGTAGAGGAAAGCACTAGAACATTCAGGTATGACCTAAATCAAATCCCTTATGATTATACAGTGAAAGAGACAAACCGATCCAAAGGATTATATCTGATACACAGAGTGCCTGAAGAAAAATGGATGGAGGTTCATGACATTGTACAGGAGGCAGAGATCAAGACCATTCCCAATAAAAAGAAATGCAAAAAGGTAAAATGTTTGTCTGTGGAGGCCTTACAAATAGCTGAGGAAAGAAAAGAAACTAAAGGCAGAAGAAAAAGGAAAGATATACCCATCTGAATGCTCAGTTCCAAAGAATAGTAAGGAGAGATAAGAAGGCCTTCATCAGTGATCAATGCAAAGAAATAGAGGAAAACAATAGAATGGGAAAGACTAGAGAGCTCTTCAAGAAAATTAGAGATACCAAGGGAACATTTCACGCAAATATGGGCACAATAAAGGATAGAAATGGTATGGACCTAAGAGAATCAGAAGGTATTAAGAAGCAGTGGCAAGAATACAGAGAAGAACTATACAAAAAAGTTCTCAATGGCCCAGATAACCATGATGGTATGATCACTCACCTAGAGTCAGACATGTTAGAGTGCAAAGTCACTTAAGTGGGCCTTAGGAAGCATCACTATGAACAGAGCTAGTGAAGATGATGGAATTCCAGCTGAGTTATTTCAATCCTAAAAGATGATGCCATTAAAGTGCTGCACTGAAAATGCCAACAAATCTGGAAAATTCAGCATTGGCACAGGACTGGAAAAGGTCAGTTTTCATTCCAATCCCAAAGACGGGCAATGCCAAAGAATGTTCAAACTACCACATAATCTCACTCATTTCACATGCTAGCAAGGTAATACTCAAAATTCTCCAAGTGAGGGAGGCTTCAACAGTATGTGAACAAAAAACTTCCTGATGTTGAAGCTGAGTTTAGAAAAGGCAGAGGAGCTAGAGATCGAATTGCCAACATCCATTGGATCCAGAGTTCCAGAAAAATATCTACTTCTGCTTTATTGACTACTCCAAAGTCTTTGAATGTGTGTGGGAAATTCGTGAAGAGATGGTAATACCAGACCACCTTACTTGCCTCCTGATAAATCTGTATGCAGAAACCTGTGTGCAGATTTCTGTATACAGCCTTGATGTACTCCTTTCCTAATTTGTAACCAGTTTGTTTTTCCAACTGTTGTCAAGAAGCAACAGTTAGTACCAGACATAGGACCATGGACTGGTTCCAAATTAGGAAAGGAGTATGTCAAGGCTGTATATTGTCACCCTGCTTATTTAACTTACATGCAATGTACATGATAGCTCAGTTGGTAAAGAATCCACCTGTAATGTGGGAGACTTGAGTTAGATCCCTGGGTTGGGAAGATCCCCTGGAGAAGAGAAAGGTTACCCACTCCAGTTTCTGGCCTGTGGCAAAGAGTCAGACATGACTGAGCAATTTTCACTTCACTTCACATCATGTGAAATTCTGGGCTGGATGAAGCACAACCTGGAATCAAGATTTCCTGGAGAAATATTAATAACTTCAGATATGTAGATGACACCCCTTTATAGGAGAAAGAAGAGAGGAACTGAAGAGCCTCTTAATGAAAGTGAAAGAGGAAAGTGAAAAAGCTGGCTTAAAACTCAAAATTCAAAAAAATGAAGATCATGGCATCCAGTCCCATTACTTCATGGCAAATAGATAGGGAAACAATGGAAACAGTGACAGAGTTTTCTTTCTTGGGCTCCAAATTCACTGCAGATGGTAACTGCAGCCATCTGCAGTTACCACCTGAAATTAGAAGATGCTTGCTCCTTGGAAGAAAAGCTATGACTAAACTAGATAGCATATTAAAAAGCAGAAACATTACTTTGCCAACAAAGGTCCATTTAGCCCATGCTATGATTTGTCCAGTAGTCATGTATGGGTGTGAGAGTTGGACCATAAAGAAAGCTGAACACCAAGGAATTGATGCTTTTGAACCGTGGTGTTGGAGAAGACTCTTCAGAGTCCCTTAGACCACGAGGAGATCAAACCACTCAATCCTAAAGGAAAGCTGTCCTGAACATTCATTTGAAGGACTGATGCTGAAGCTGAAGCTCCAAATCATTGGCTCCCTGATGTGAAGAACTAACTGATAGGAAAAGACCCTGATGCTGGGAAAGATTGAAAGTGGGAGGAGAAAGTGATGACAGAGGATGAGATAGATGGATGGCATCACCGAATTGATGGACATGAGTTTGAGCAAGCTCCTGATGAATCTGAGCCAGCTCCTGGGAGTTCCTGAAGGACAGGGAGGTCTGGTGTGCTGCAGTCCATGGGCTCACAATGAGTTGGACACAACTGAGTGACTGAATTTAACTGAATTTCATGATTCTTCATCATTCTACTCTAGTAAAAATCCTTTTTTCTCTCTCTTTCTTCCTCACCTCCTTCTTCACTTCTTTCCTTCCTTCGTCCTTTACTCCTTCCCTTCCTTCCTTCCTTTTTGTCATGACCTATGCTTCCTCCAAATAACCCTTAAAACTAGCAGTATCTGAGGTTCAATTCAGGATCCTGATCATGTGCCACATACCTACCGTGTATGACTTCATCTACCTCATTGCTTGAGCTACCATCTGTATTATGACTTACAAATGTACATCTATAACCTAGATCTCCCTGTTAAGCTTCAAAACTCTATGAGCTGCCAGACACTTCCATTTAAATGTTCCACAGACATCTCGATTTGCACAAGTACAAAACTTAATTTCTTGTCTTTTCCCAAACACCTGTTTATCCTCTTCTATGTTTTTCATTAGTGAAAATATCACCACACATCTAATCATGGAAATAAAAATACCTGGTATTCATCACAAACTTCTCTCTCCCTCTCAATCATTCATCCCCCAAATGTAATTACTCACCAGCACCTATAATTCTACTAGGTAAATGTCTCTCAAAGCTATCATTATTTCTTCTTTAATAATATCAGGACCTGAAGATCAGACTCTCAGTATACATTTCCTGGATTGTTATTGTATTCTAATGGCTTTCTGCATTTCCAATTTTGCTTGCTTAGGACCCAGTCTCTACCTTTCTACCAAGATGATCTTTCTACAATGTTTGTCTATTCATAACACTCCCTTGCTCCCATAGTTTTCAGAACACTGTTCAAATTCATTAGCACAGCAACAAAGCAGAGTTCCTTCAAAGTTTAGTTCAAGCCTTTATCTATATGATTTACATATATATATATATATATGTGTGTGTGTGTGTATAATATATAATTCCATATAAATTTTGATAAATTACTTCTTTCTAATCATTCCAAACTTTGTGATTATGAGTTTCAAGCATCAGGAGCTTTGCACATGCTAAATACTTCCTTATCTTGGAAGTGTTTCTAATCTTACTGATTCCCTACTTATTTAGATGACACATCTCTACTTCCCTGGTGTCACATATCACCCCAGCTATACTTTGATGTGTACCTCAATACAGAGAATTATATTTATTAATTTAATTTTCTCTCTACACCATGATACTGAAACTCCTTAAGAGTAAAGCTATTGTCTTCTCTATGTTTGTATCCCAATGCCTAGCATGATGCCTGCCCAAAAGTGGGTGGGGAATAAATTCTGAGCAATGAAAGAATATGCAAATATGAATAAATTGTAACTAGATGAAGCTAAAATATATTGGATCTGCAGATAGAGTTGATGAATAATAGTGTTCACAGTATGTGATAAATGGAAGGATGTCCCAGAGGAATAAACATAGTGTTATGCCTAGGATCCTACCAGTTGGCTTAGTTAAAATAGCATTAGAAAATGTTGAAAAAGCTAAATCATGACATCCAATGGAACTAAAGAGCTAAAGATCCTAGAAAAGACTGGATCTTAGGCTATCTGGATAAAGTCCTATGTCTGTTATTTAATAATTATATTAATATAAGAACAGGAATAATGACCTAATGACAAATGCAAAACCAGAATAATAGTCTTAGTAGGGAAGGAGAGCTGGACAAATAGCTCCATCATTAACCAAAGAATTTTATCTAATCTAAAATATGAGAAGCTTCTCCAAAGCAAGAACAGATATACACTTTTCCTTTTACAGTTGTGGTACAACTAACACTGCAGAAGGTGACTGAAGCCATGCAATTAAAAGACACTTGCTCCTTAGAAGAAGAGCTATGACAAACATAGACAGCATATTAAAAAGCAGAGACGTCACTTTCCAACAAAGGTCCTTATAGTTAAAGCTATGGTTCTTCCAGTAGTCATGTACAGATGTGAGAGTTGGACCATAAAGAAGGCTGATCACTGAATTGATGATTTTGAATTGTGGTGCTGGAGAAGACACTCGAGAGTCCCTTGGACAGCAAGGAGATCACAGCAGTCAATTCTAAAGAAAACTGGTCATGAATATACATTGGAAGGACTAATGCTGAAGATGAAACTTCAATAATTTGGTCATCTGATGCGAAGAGCCAAATCATTGGGAAAAACCCTGACGCTATGAAAGATTGAGAGCAGGAGGAGAAGGGGGCAACAGAGAATGAAAAGGTGGGATGGCATCAGCTACTCAATAGACATGAGTTTGAGCAAACTTTAGGAGATAGTGAAAGAAAGTGAAGCCTGGCATGCTACAGTTCATGGGGTTGCAAGGAGTGGACATGACTTAGTGACTGAAGAAGAACAACTAACACAAAAGAGAAATCAAGGACAGTAGCAAATCCGGTGATGATTAGTAAAAATCTACCTTGTGGTAAAGGATAAGTTGACTTTAACATTCTAGCAGGATATCAAGAAAACCTCTGGAAATCAGAATTAGCTTTCAGAGAAGCAGCCAAGACTCGTGGTGCAGGTTTGATATTTGTTCCCACAAGAGTAGCAGTAATACCTGTCCAATCACTCCTTCATTGCTAAGAGTGTTCTTGTAGATTTGCTTCATCTTCAGTTTTTTATGTTTTTAAATATATATATATATATATACACATATATTTTGAATAATGAACCAATATTCTTGCTCTAATATTCTAAAATTTTGCTGTTACATTGTTTTATAGATCAATTTGAACTTAATATTTTAACTATCCCTACATTGCATAAAGTAAGATATAGCTATACCTAGGAAGAAATCATAACACAGGTGGTACAAATAGCATTTACTCAAGAGCAAAAACAAAATCATGACATGAGATTTTACAAAAAGAAAGGAGGAAACTATAGACTAAATCTTAGAAAATTTCTATTCATTAGGGAAAGGACAAAGAGAAAATAATGAAAGGAAGTCTCAGAATATCAAGAAGAAAACATGGAGAGTACATTTTCATGAAACATGAAAAAGCAAGAGGGCCTCTGATAAAAGGGCCATCTTCAGTTTCAGTAGTAAAGGAAATGTAAATATCATAAAATTTGAGGAAAGGTCACAGATTTTTGTACCCAGAAGATTAGCAATGACCTTCAAAAGAGCATCTTGTTCTTCTCAATTTAGTGATTGAGTTTGATTGCTGGCCTCTTCAGGTGGTAATAAAAGATTTGTATGTGACCCAAAGTATCACCAAGATCAATTGGAAAAAAGTGTTGTCATAGAATATTACCACAAAAGGTCAATTTCTCAATGCCCTTATACATTTTATTGTCAAGATGAAATACAGTAACTGTTGCTTAATGGGCATTTGGTTTGAGCCTCCATTTCTAAATGCATTAATCCTGACTTTTATCTTCTTTGTGAAAATAGCCTCTTTTTAATTAAAGCAGATATTTGATTTTGATAAATTACTTATGCAAATAACTTTATTGTAATAGAACAGTTGTATAGATAGATATCAATATTCTGAGTGCAACAGATTTGAGCACTTTTTTTTATGAACTGAATGTAATTAAATATTTTGTCCAAATAAACATTGAGTTTTTCTACTTGGCTTCGAGGGGTACTACACACATGTGCACATATACACAATATACACACAACACATTAAGACTTTTAATTCAGTATGTATCATGAACCATTGTTTTATAAAGCTTTAAGGTTTTTCTGAAACCCAGCTATTCTCACTCTTTGTGATAGATGCCAAAATTTGATCACAAGCATTAAAATCCCAGAACCCAACTGAATTGAATGAATAGATGGTCCCAGTTTCATTTTTAAAATGATACATACTCCAATTTTGTAAAGATGGCCCATGGGAAACAGGAAATTACCCAGAGATGTTATCTTCCCCATTCTAGTCCAGATATCTCTGACGTAGAAGGTTTGTAACTCTCTTTCTGAAACCCAGTCATACTCAAAATGCTGAAAAGAATGAATTTCCCTCTTTGAAAATGTCACAGGGCATCCAGGAAATCTCTTTTAGCTTTATCTTGGCAAACAAATGTCCACTGATCAATATAAATGAGGAACAGGGACATCAACATCAATAGGAAATGGCTTCTGTGAAGTATGATTTGATTCATGGCACGGAGTGGCCCTTACTGAGTTCTGTGCTATTATCAGTTTGAAAGAAGAAGATATCATAAAAGGGGCCTTCAGATGACTGTCATCTTCAAGTGGGGTGTTCTTAAGTTATAGACTTCTGCCACCTCTGAGATAAATGACTGGCGCCCTTGACTGACCCTGTCTTTAAAGAAGGGAAAGCTGTCTTTACAGACACAGGAATGTATCCAGGAAAACTTTGAAAGACATAGTATTTAGAGACAATTTTATTTCTTTATCAACTGATAATTCTCTATTTCACTCCTCAGGTTTTTATCACTTGCTGGTATATGTGTTGAAGTGAGATCATGAGGTCTCAGCACTCTTTTTCCTTGGCTTCTTAAAGACTCGCTCCATTGAAAGTACAATCTTGTATTTAGTGGAGGTAGCAACCATTATGATGTCACACCCCAAGGGCAACGCCTAATCTTGTGCTTGCTGAGCAGTCTGAAATAATTATTTAACCATAACATCCTGTTTTCTTCATAGTATTTTTCATAGTATGAGAGTAAAATAACCACTTTGTGGTCTGTAGTTACTGATGAGATTATATAGAATGTTTTACCATGCAGTGACAAATATTTCATGGAAATCTAATCAAGAAAGTTGGAATAGTACCTACTAGTTTGTTGTAATTGTTATGGGACCAAAATCACTTTCTATCTAGTTTTGAGAGAGAGAATAGGAGAGGAGCTGACATCTAGACCCTGAAGCCAGAGCAACTGGGTTCAACTCCCAAGTACAACTCTTAATAGCTCTGTGATCTTGTGCAGACTCTAGCTCCCCATTCCTAGGTAGCTTCATGCAGAGTAAGGATAATGCCAGACCTATTCATGTTGTTACTGTGAAAATAAAATGCAAAGTGGTTAAGTGCTCAACACCTATTAGCTGCTGCTATTCATATTTTTTTTTTCCCTTCTCCTCTTCTTCCTCTGTCTCCTCCTCCTCTGTATTATTATTACAATTACAGAAATTTGACAGCTTTTATTTTTAAATAGGGCATTCCTAAAAAGTAATCAGGCTAAATTCCAAATGGTGAAAAGTTTTGCATGTCCTGAAAGCACTTTTATTAGAGTTTTATGAACCTGTGGTGAGAGCAACTACTGAAGAAGCAACTTCTAAATCCTACAAATGCCACAGAAGCTTTCTGCTCCATCATCAGCCTCCACTGAGCTTTAATAAGCCCTGTCTTTAGAATAAATGATATGAGGTCAACATATCATTTATTCTTTATTGTTTTAAAACACATAACTTCTTGTTGATGGCATGGTGTAGGAAACTTTTTTAAAAATTTTCTTTTGATTACAGCCCATAGTAAGGAATATATTTCACACCCTGATTCAGCACATGTATATGTTTGTATAGAGGCACTGCTACTTTTTAAGGCATCTTTGTGAAAATTGTTCAAAGGTGCTCCCTCTGGGTGGGCAAATTAGAAACAGGTGCTATCTCTTGCAGACATAGACACTGGGGCACATGACTTTATCTATGTGAAGATGGCTGCATGTATTCCCTGTGACCCCAGAGCTGGGTGCCTCTGTGAAGTACCCAAAACGTACAACTTTACCAGTGAAACTGTTTTATGCTTGCACATATCTCAAACAAGTGTTTCACAAAAAAAGAAAAAAAAAAGAAAGAAAATTCCTTTATTTTGAGAAATGCATTCTAAGACTTTCTACCTTTTAAAATTCAAGACACAAGCCTGAACTAGTTTGAAATTCATTACGTGTCATTATTTGGAATTAAAAAAATATTGCAATAGGCATGTGAAGAAGTGGGATCCAACCAGAAAGACTGGTGTGATTCCTCTTCTACCATTAATAACCTGTGTCCTTGGACAAGTTTCTTAGCCTTCCTCAGTCTTAGTTTCCTTTTCCATCAAAATGAATAGATGTTGTTGTTCAGTCCCTCAGTTGTGTTCGATTCTTTGTGACTGCACAGACTGCAGCATACCAGGCTTCCCTGTCCTTCACCATCTACCAGAGTTTGCTCAAACTCATGTGCATTGAGTAAATGATGCCATCCAACCATCTCATACTCTGTCATCCCCTTCTCCAGCCTTCAGTGTTCCCTAGAAGCAGGGTCTTTTCCAATGAGTTAGTTCTTCGCATCAGGTGGCCAAAGTATTGGAGCTTCAGCTTCATCATCAGTCCTTTCAATGTATATTCAGAGTTGATTTTCCTTTAGGATTGACTGGTTCCATCTCCTTGGGACTCTCAAAAGTCTTCTCCAGCATGGCAGTTCAAAAGCATCAATTCTTCGGTGCAGGTATCTTTATGGTCATACTCTCACATCTGTACATGACTACCAGAAAAAACATAGCTTTGACAATATGGACCTTTGTCAGCAAAGTGATGTCTCCACCTTTTAATATGCTACCTAAGTTTTTCACAGCTTTTTTTCTGAGGAGCAAACATCTTTTAAATTCATGGCTATAGTCACCATCTGTGGTGATTTTGGAGCCCAAGAAATAAAGTCTGTCACTATTTCCATTATTCCCCCATTTATTTGCCATGAAGTGATGGGACCAGATACCATGATCTTAGTTTTTTGAATGTTGAGTTTTAAGCCAGCTTTTTCACTCTCCTTTCACTTTCATTAAGAGGCTCTTTAGTTCCTCTTTGCTTTCTGCCATAAGGGTGGTGTCATCTGCACATCTGAGGTTACTGATATTTCTCCAAGCAATCTTGATTCCAGCTTGTGATTCATCCAGCCTGGCATTTTGGCATTTTACATGTTTAAGTACAGCACTCACTATGCCAGCAAATAAGTTAAATAAGCAGGGTGACAATATGCAGCTTTTACATACTCCTTTTCCTATTTGGAACCAGTCTGTTGTTCCATGTCCAGTTCTAACTGTTGCTTCCTGACCTGCATACAGGTTTCTCAAGAGGCAGGTCAGGTGGTCTGGTATTCCCAAGTCTTTCAGAATTGCCCACAGTTTATTGTGATCCACATAGTCAAAGGCATTGACATAGTCAATAAAGCAGAAATAGATGTTTTTTTCTGGAATTCTCCTGCTTTTTCGATGATCCAGTGGATGCTGGCAATTTGATCTCTGGTTCCTCTGCCTTTTCTAAAACCAGCTTGACCATCTGTTAGTTCGAAACTTGGCTTGGACAATTTTAAGCATCGCTTTACTAGTGTGTGAGATGAGTGCAATTGTGCGGTAGTTTGAGCATTCTTTGACATTGCCTTTCTTTGGGATTGGAATGGAAACTGACCTTTTCCAGTCCTGTGGTCACTGCTGACTTTACCAAATTTGCTGGCATACTGTGTGCAACACTTTCACAGCATTATCTTTCAGGATTTGAAATAGCTTAATGGAATTCTATCATCCCCACTAGCTTTGTTCATAGTGTTGCTTCCTAAGACCCACTTGACTTCACATTCCAGGATGTCTGGCTCTAGGTGAGTGATCATGCCATCATGATTATCTGGGTCATGAAGATCTTTTTGGTACAGTTCTGTGTATTCTTGCCACTCTTCTTAATATCTTCTGCTTCTGTTAGATCCCTACCATTTCTGTCCTTTATCGAGCCCATCTTTGCATGAAAAGTTCCCTTGGTATCTATAATTTTCTTGAAGAGATCTGTAGTCTTTCCCATTCTATTGTTTTCCTCTATTTCTTTGCATTGATTGCTGAAGAGAGCTTTCTTATCTCTCCTTGCTATTCTTTGGATCTCTGCATTCAGATGGGTATATCTTTCCTTTTCTCCCTTCCCTTTAGCTTCTCTTTCTTTTCTCAGCTATTTGTAAGGCCTCCTTTGGCAACCTTTTGGCCTTTTTGCAGGTTTTTTTTCCTTGGGGATGATTTTGATCCCTGCCTTCTGTACAGTGTTATGAACCTCCATCCTTAGTTCTTCAGACACTCTGTTTCTCAGATCTAATCCTTTGAATCTATTTGTCACTTCCACTGCAGTAAGGACTTCAGATCATGAATTCCTTACTGCAAAATTCAGACCTAAGTTGAAGAAAGTAGGGAAAACCACTAGGCCATTCATGTATGATCTAAATTCAATCCCTTATGATTATACAGTGGGAGTGACAAATGAATAGATGAATATAAACTTTGTATGTCTGATGTGAGAATAGATGAGTTAATGTGTGTAAAGCATTTATAATGTGGCCTGAGACAGAGCAGCTATGTTAGCTGTTATTAGTATTACTGATTGACAGTTACATGTCCACTGAGCATTCTCTTCAGAGCCCAGTTCTTCCTATACCACTACCACACTGAGAAATAAAAAGGCAAGCAGGATATGGGGATGTGTGAAGCAGATGGCATCAGTAGTCACCTGGTCTGGTTCTGAAAGTTTGAAAGAGGCTACATTATTGCACGTAGATGCAGCTGTAGGATATCTCTTTTTTTCTCATAAGGAAGCTTACAAAATCATAAAACTTTGCATGTAAAAGTTTGCTGTAAATTGTAGAACACTTTACAGACATTGATGCTTACCATTTAACAAGCATTTATTAAGCAGTTGCTTGGGTCAAACATTGGGCACCATGCTGGAAATGAAGAGACTTTATTCTGGAGAAACCCTAGAAGAGTCAGACTTCTAAATAATTAGAGAGGCAGCACGCCCACCTTCTTGTCTCCTGGCCTGCGCCGTGCACATGCTCTCAGGCCCCGGAGAAAGGAACTGAGACTTGAGAATGGTGGCTTACTTGGTAAAGGGCACAGCCTAGATCAGACTCCAAGTCATATACCCAGACTGCCACTCACCAAACAAGAGTTGACACCAGTGGTTGATACTTCAGATCCACCATCTGCTAATATCCTCATTCCAGGGATGTTAGGTGTAGCAATGCTGTCCTAAGCCTTGTAGAATTTCATTCACATGTGGAAGATGAGGGGATGGAGTGATACCCGTATTTTGGCTTAGGTGACTGGTAGTTAGTTGGTAAGATTCTTTGAGGTAAGAGATGCAATTTAAAAGAAGTGCAGGAGGCGGTCCTAAGATGGTGGAGGAATAGGATGGGAAGACCACTTTCTCCCCCACAAATTCATCAAAAGAACATTTAAACACTGAGTAAATTCCACAAAACAACTTCTGAATGCTGACAGAGGACATCAGGCACCCAGAAAAGCAGCCCATTGTCTTCTGAAGGAGATGTTTTATCAACGGTGCTGTATATAAGGAGAAGTCTTGAGACTACCATAAAAATAAGACCCAAAACCAGAAGCAGGAGGCTTAAGTCCAAATCCTGAGAAGACCAGAGAACTCCTGACTCCAGGGAACATTAATCGACAGGAGCTCATCAAATGCCTCCATACCTAAACTGAAACCCAAGCACGACCCAAGGGCCAAAAAGTTCCAGAGCAAGACATACCATGAAAATTCTCCAGCAACACAGGAACACAGCCTTGAGCTTCAATATACAGGCTCCCCAAAGTTACTCCAAAACCACTGACATCTCAAAAATCGTCACTAGACACTTCATTGCGCTCCAGAGAGAAGAAATCCAGCTCGACTCACCAGAACACCGACACAAGCTTCCCTAACCAAGAAACCTTGACAAGCCACCTGTACAACCACAGCGAGGAAACTGTACAGTAAAGAGAACTCCACAAACTGCCAGAATACAGAAAGGTCACCCCAAACTCAACAATATAAACAAGATGAAGAGACAGAGGAATAACCAGCAGGTAAAGGAACAGGATAAATGCCCACCAAACCAAATAAAAGAGGAAGAGATAGGGAATCTACCTGATAAAGAATTCAGAATAATGATAGTGAAAATGATCCAAAATCTTGAAAACAAAATGGAATCACAGATAAATAGCCTGGAGGCAAGGATTGAGAGGATGCAAGAAAGGTTTAACAAGGACCTAGAAGAAATAAAAAAGAGTTAGTATATAATGAATAATACAATAAATGAGATAAAAAACACTCTGGAGGCAACAAATAGTAGAATAACAGAGGCAGAAGGTAGGATTAGTGAATTCGAAGATAGAATGGTAGAAATAAATGAATCAGAGAAGAAAAAAGGAAAACAAATTAAAAGAAATGAGGACAATTTCAGAGACTTCCAGGACAATATTAAATGCCTCAACATTCAAATCATAGGAGTCCAAGAAGAAGAAGACAAAAAGAAAGACCATGAGAAAATACTTGAGGAGATAATAGTTGAAAACTTCCCTAAAATGGGGAAGGAAATAATCACCCAAGTCCAAGAAACCCAGAGAGTCCCAAACAGGATAAACCAAAGATGAAACACCCCAAGACACATATTAATCATATTAACAAAGATCAAACACAAAGAACAAATACTAAAAACAGCAAGGGAAAATCAACAAATAACACACAAGGGGATTCCCATAAGGATAACAGCTGATCTTTCAATAGAAACTCTTCAGGCCAGGAAGGAATTGCAAGACATACTTAAAGTGATGAAAGAAAATAACCTACAGCCCAGATTACTGTACCCAGCAAGGATCTCATTCAAATATGAAGGAGAAATCAAAAGCTTTACAGACAAGCAAAAGCTGAGAGAATTCAGCACCACCAAACCAGCTCTCCAACAAATGCTAAAGGATATTCTCTAGACAGGAAACACATAAAGGGTGTATAAACTCGAAACCAAAACAATAACTTTAATGGCAATGGGATCAAACTTATCAATAATTACCTTTAACATAAATGGGTTGAATGTCCGAACCAAAAGACAAAGACTGGTTGAATGGATACAGAAACAAGATCCCTATATATGTTGTCTACAAGAGACCCACCTCAAAACAGGGGACCCATACAGACTGAAAGTGAAGAGCTCAAAAAAGATATTTCATGCAAACGTAGACCAAAAGAAGGCAGGAATAGCAATACTCATATCAGGTAAAATAGACTTTAAAACAAAGGCTGTGAAAAGAGACAAAGAAGGACACTACATAATGATCAAAGGATCAATCCAAGAAGAAGATATAACAATTATACATATATATGCACCCAACATAGGAGCACTGCAATATGTAAGACAAATGCTAACAAGTATGGAAGGGAAAATTAACAATAACACAATAATAGTGGGAGACTTTAATATCCCACTAACACCTATGGATAGATCAACTAAACATAAAATTAACAAGGAAACACAAACTTTTAATGATACAATAAACCTAATTGATATCTATAGGACATTTCACCCCAAAACAATGAATTTCACCTTTTTCTCAAGTGCACACGGAACCTTCTCCAGGATAGATCACATTCTGGGCCATAAATCTAGCCTTAGTAAATTCAAAAAAAATTGAAATCATTCCAAGCATCTTTTCTGACCACAATGCAGTAAAATTGGATCTCAATTACAGAAGAAAAACTATTAAAAATTCCAACATATGGAGGCTGAACAACACGCTGCTGAATAACCAGAAAATCACAGAAGAAATCAAAAAAGAAATCAAAATATGCATAGAAATGAATGAAAATGAAAACAAAACAACCCAAAACCTGTTGGAAACTGTAAAAGCAGTGCTAAGGGGAAAGTTCACAGCAATACAGGCATACCTCAAGAAACAAACAAACAAAAAAAGTCAAATAAACAACCTAACTCCACATATAAAGCACCTAAAAAAGGAAGAAATTAAGAACCCCAGGGTTAGTAGAAGGAAAGAAATCTTAAAAATTAAGGCAGAAATAAGTTCAAAAGAAACAAGAGAGACCAAGCAAAAATCAACAAAGCCAAAAGCTGGTTCTTTGAAAGGATAAATAAAATTGATATACACAATGGAGTATTATTCAGCCATTAAAAAGAATACATTTGAATCAGTTCTAATGAGGTGGATGAAACTGGAGCCTATTATACAGAGTGAAGTAAGCCAGAAAGAAAAACACCAATACAGTATACTAATGCATATATATGGAATTTAGAAAGATGGTAACAATAACCCTGTGTACGAGACAGCAAAAGAGACACTGATGTATAGAACAGTCTTATGGACTCTGTGGGAGAGGGAGAGGGTGGGAAGATTTGGGAGAATGGCATTGAAACATGTAAAATATCATGTATGAAATGAGTTGCCAGTCCAGGTTCGATGCACGATACTGGATGCTTGGGGCTGGTGCACTGGGACGACCCAGAGGGATGGAATGGGGAGGGAGGAGGGAGGAGGGTTCAGGATGGGGAACACATGTATACCTGTGGCAGATTCATTTGATATTTGGCAAAACTAATACAGTTATGTAAAGTTTAAAAAATAAATAAATAAATAAATAAAGGGTATCTTTAAAACCTAAAAAAAAATTAAAAAAAAATAATAAAACCCGTTTGAAGAAAAAAAAAATTGATAAACCATTAGCCAGACTCATCAAGAAACAAAGGGAGAAAACTCAAGTCAAGAAAATTAGAAATGAAAATGGAGAGATCACAACAGACAACACAGAAATACAAAGGATCATAAGAGACTACTATCAGTAACTATATGCCAATAAAATTGACAACATGGAAGAAATGGACAAATTCTTAGAAAAGTATAACTTTCCAAAACTGAACCAGGAAGAAATAGAAAATCTTAACAGACCCATCACAAGCACGGAAATTGAAACTGTTATCAGAAATCTTCCAGCAAACAAAAGCCCAGGTCAAGACAGCTTCGCAGCTGAATTCTACCAAAAATTTAGAGAAGAGCTAACACTTATTCTACTAAAACTCTTCCAGAAAATTGCAGAGGAAGGTAAACTTCCAAACTCATTCTATGAGGCCACAATCACCCTAATACCAAAACCTGACAAAGATGCCACAAAAAAGAAAACTACAGGCCAATATCACTGATGAACATAGATGCAAAAATCCTTAACAAAATTCTAGCTATCAGAATCCAACAACACATTAAAGATCATACACCAGGATGAAGTGGGCTTTATCCCAGGGATGCAAGGATTCTTCAATATCCACAAATCAATCAATGTAATACACCACATTAACAAATTGAAAAATAAAAGCAATATGATTATCTCAACAGATGCAGAGAAAGCCTTTGACAAAATTCAACCTCCATTTATGATAAAAACTCTCCAGAAAGCAGGAATAGAAGGAACATACCTCAACAAAATAAAAGCTATATATTACAAACCCACAGCAAACATTAATCTCAGTGGTGAAAAATTGAAATCATTTCCCATAAAGGCAGGTACAAGACAATGGTGCCCACTGTCACCACTACTATTCAACATAGTTTCGGAAGTTTTGGCCACAGCAATCAGAGCAGAAAAAGAAATAAAAGGAATCCAGATTGAAAAAGAAGAAGTAAAACCCTCACTGTTTGCAGATGACATGATCCTCTACATAGAAAACCCTAAGGACTACACCAGAAAATTACCAGAGCTAATCAATGAATATAGTAAAGTTGCAGGATATAAAATCAACACACAGAAATCCTCTGCATTCCTATACACTAATGATGAGAAAATAGAAAGAGAAATTAAGGAAACAATTCCATGCACCATTGCAACAAAAATAATAAAATACAGGAATATAACTACCTAAAGAAACTAAAGACCTCTATATAGAAAATTATAAAACTGGTTAAAGAAATCAAAGAGGACACTAATAGATGGAGAAATATACCATGTTCATGGATTGGAAGAATCAATATAGTGAAAATTAGTATACTACCCAAAGCAATCTATTGATTCAATGCAATCTCTATCAAGCTACCAACGGTATTTTTCACAGAGCTAGAACAAATAATTTCACAATTTGTATGGAAATACAAAAAAACCTCGAATAGCTAAAGCAATCTTGAGAAAGAAGAATGGAACTGGAGGAATCAACCTGCCTGACTTCAGGCTCTACTACAAAGCCACAGTCATCAAGAGAGTATTGTACTGGCACAAAGACAGAAATATAGATCAATGGAACAAAATAGAAAGCCCAGGGATAAATCCACACACCTACGGACACCTTATCTTTGACAAAGGAGGCAAGAATATACAACAGAGAAAAGACAATCGCTTTAACAAGTGGTGCTGGGAAAACTTATCAACCACTTGTAAAAGAATGAAACTAGAACACTTTCTAACACCATACACAAAAATAAACTCAAAATGGATTAAAGATCTAAACATAAGACCAGAAACTATAAAACTCCTAGGGGAGAACATAGGCAAAACACTCTCCAACATAAATCACAGCAGGATCCTCTATGACCCACCTCCCAGAATACTGGAAATAAAAGCAAAACTAAACAAATGGGACCTAATTAAAATTAAAAGCTTCTGCACAACAAAGGAAACTATAAGCAAGGTGAAAAGACAGCCTTCATGATGGGAGAAAATAATAGCAAATGAAGCAACTGACAAACAACTAATTTCAAAAATATACAAGCAACACCTGCAGCTCAACTCCAGAAAAATAAACGGCCCAATCAAAAAATGGGCCAAAGAACTAAATAGACATTTCTCCATAGAAGACATACAGATGGCTAATAAACACATGAAAAGATGCTCAACATCACCCATTATCAGAGAAATGCAAATGAAAACAACAACGAGGTACCATTTCACGCCAGTCAGAATGGCTGCAATCCAAAAGTCTACAAGCAATAAATGCTGGAGAGGATGTGGAGAAAAAGGAACCCTCTTACACTGTTGGTGGGAATGCAAACTAGTACAGCCACTATGGACAACATTGTGGAGAATCCTTAAAAAACTGGAAATAGAACTGCCTTAGGACCCAGCAATCCCACTGCTGGGCATACACACCGAGGAAACCCAAATTGAAAGATACACGTGTACCCCAATGTTCATCACAGCACTGTTTATAATAGCCAGGACATGGAAGCAACCTAGATGTCCATCAGCAGATGAATGGATAAGAAAGCTTTGGTACATATACACAATGGAGTATTACTCAGCCATTAAAAAGAATACATTTGAATCAGTTCTAATGAGGTGGATGAAACTGGAGCCTAATATACAGAGAGAAGTAAGCCAGAAAGAAAAACACCAGTACAGTATATTAACGCATATATATGGAATTTAGAAAGACGGTAATGATAACCCTGTATGAGAGAGAACAAAAGAGACACAGATGTATAGAACAGTCTTTTGAACTCTGTGGGAGAGAGAGAGGGTGGGATGATTTGGGAGAATGCCATTGAAACATGTATAATATCATATAAGAAATGAATCGCCAGTCCAGGTTCAATGCAGGATACAGGATGCTTGGGGCTGGTGCACTGGGATGACCCAGGGGGATGGTATGGGGACGGAGGTGGGAGGGGGGTTCAGGATGGGGAACACGTGTACACCCGTGGTGGATTCATTTTGATATATGGCAAAATCAATACAATATTTTAAAGTAAAAAAATAATAATAAAATAAATAAATAAATTAAATAATAATAATTAGAAAAATAAGATGGCTGAAATTTAAAGGTCCAAATGCAACTATATAGAGAATAGAGAAAGGGAAGAAAGCTAAAATAACTGATGCTTAAACGGAGTATAGATAGAGTGGGATATTTCAGTCAGAGGACAGTGGGACTTCAGCTACATTTATATTCATTAACCATTGCTATTATGATTACAAACAGTGCTGAAGTGAAACAATTCATGGACTCTTGGGATTTAAGTTGAATTTGATATGGCGGGAAATTAGGTTTGTGAAGGATTATGGATTGAGAAGGTTAATAAGAAAAGATAAGTAAAGACTGGATCTCAAAGCACATAAATTAAAATGCGTTATGAAATTAAAGGACGCTTACTGCTTGGAAGGAAAGTTATGACCAACTTAGATAGCATATTCAAAAGCAGAGACATTACTTTGCCAACAAAGGTTCGTCTAGTCAAGGCTATGGTTTTTCCTGTGGTCATGTATGGATGTGAGAGTTGGACTGTGAAGAAGGCTGAGCGCCGAAGAATTGATGCTTTTGAACTGTGGTGTTGGAGAAGACTTTTGAGAATCCCTTGGACTGTAAGGAGATCCAACCAGTCCATTCTGAAGGAGATCAGCCCTGGGATTTCTTTGGAAGGAATGATGCTAAAGCTGAAACTCCAGTACTTTGGCCACCTCATGCGAAGAGTTGACTCATTGGAAAAGACTCTGATGCTGGGAGGGATTGGGGGCAAGAGGAGAAGGGGACAACAGAGGATGAGATGGCTGGATGGCATCACTGACTCGATGGACATGAGTCTGAGTGAACTCTGGGAGTTGGTGATGGACAGGGAGGCCTGGCGTGCTGCGATTCATGGGGTCGCAAAGAGTCGGACATGACTGAGTGACTGATCTGATCTGATCTGATCTGATGTTATCTCAAGTTTGGCTTGCTACTTACTCTCTGTGGTATTATTTTCCTTAACTTTCATCATTCTATTTCAGCCTCTATCCTAATTTCTTGTGATGAAGATGCAAATCATTATTGCACAACCAGTTAGTGAATGGATTGGGTTAAAATTTAGTTTGTTTGAAAGGAGTTTGAGGATTTAGGAGGTGAAATAAATGGGTAATAAAAGGTAGTGTAAAGTAGACATAATTATGGTACATTGGCTATTCATTTAACTTTTGTGTTAAATTAAGTAGTATTTTTATTCAATTAATTACTTTCAGTTATTTTTAAGTCATGCTGTTGTTCCTGTTCAGTCACTAAGTTGTGTTTGACTCTTTGCAACCCTATCAGTTCAGTTCAGTCGCTCAGTTGTGTCCAACTCTTTGCTACCCCATGAACCACAGCATGCCAGGCCTCCCTGTCCATCATCAACTCCTGGAGTCCACCCAAACCCATGTCCATTGAGTTGGTGATGCCATCCAGCCATCTCATCCTCTGTAACCGCTTTCTCCTCCTGTCCTCAATCTTTCCCAGCACCAGGGGCTTTTTCAATGAGTCAGCTCTTCACATCATGTGGCCAAAGTATTGGAGTTTCAGCTTCAACATCAGTACTTCCAATGAACACCCAGGACTGATCTCATTTAGGATGAACTGGTTGGATCTCCTTGCAGTCCAAGGGCCTCTCAGGAGTCTTCTCCAACACCACAGTTAAAAAGTATCAATTCTTCGTCACTCAGCTTCCTTTACAGTCCAACTCTCCCATCCATACATGACCACTGGAAAAACCATAACCTTGACTAGATGGACCTTTGTTGACAAAGTAATGTCTCTGCTTTTCAATATGCTGTCTAGGTTGGTCATAACTTTCCTTCCAAGGAGTAAGGATCTTTTAATTTCATGGCTGCAATCACCATCTGCTATGATTTAGGAGCCCAGAAAAATAAAGTCAGCCACTGTTTCCCCATCTATTTGCCATGAAGTGATGGGACCAGATGCAGCATATCAGACCTCCCTGTCCTTCACTCTCTCCCAGAGTTTGACCCAAGTTCATGTCCACTGAATCACTGATGCTATCTAACCATTTCATCCTCTGCCACCCTCTTCTCCTTTTGCCTTCAATCTTTCCCAGCATCAGGGTCTTCTACATTAAGGCAACTATTTGTATCAGGTGGCCAAAATATTGGAGCTTCAGCTTCAGCATTAGTCCTTCCAATGAATAGTCAGGGTTGATTTCCTTTAGGATTGACTGGTTTGATTTCCTTGCTGTTGAAGAGACTCTCAAGAATCTTCTCCAACACCACAATTCGAAAGCATCAATTCTTTGGCACTCAGCCTTCTTTATGGTCTAACTCTCACATCCATACATGAATACTGGAAAAACCATAACTTTGGCTATACAGACATTTGTCACCAAAGTGATGTCTCTGCTTTTAAATATGCTATCTATGTTTGTCATGGTTTTTCTTCCAAGAAGTAAGCATCTTTTAATTTTGTGGTGAGAGTCACCGTCCTCAGTGATTTTGGAGTCCAAGAAGAGAAAATCTACCACTGCTTCCACTTTTTCCCCTTGTATTTGCCATGAAGTTATGGGACTGGTTACCATGATCTTAGTTTTTTCATTGCTGGGTTTTAAGCCAGCTTTTTAGTCTGCTCTTTCACCTTCATCAAGAGGCTCTTTAGCTCATCTTTGTTTTCTGCCACCAGAGTGGTTCATCTGCATATATGAGGTTGTTATTTCTCATAGCAATCTTGATTCCAGTTTGTAGCTCATATAGCTCATCATTTAGCATAATATATTCTACATATAGGAAAAGGAGTACGTCAAGGCTGTATACTGTCACCCTGCTAATTTAACTTATATGCAGAGTACATCATGAGAAACGCTGGGCTGGAAGAAGCACAAGATGAAATCAAGATTGCTGGGAGAAATATCAGTCATCTCAGATATGCAGATGACACCACCATTATGGCAGAAAGTGAAGAGGAATTAAAAAGCCTCTTGATGAAAGTGAAACAGGAGAGGGAAAAGTTGGCCTAAAGCTCAACATTCAGAAAACGAAAATCATGGCATCTGGTCCCATCACTTCATGGGAAATAGATGGGGAAACAGTGGCTGACTTTATTTTTCTGGGCTCCAAAATCACTGTAGATGGTGATTGCAGCCATGAAATTAAAAGACACTTACTCCTTGGAAGGAAAATTATGACCAACCTAGATAGCATATTAAAAAGCAGAGACATTACTTTGCCAACAAAGGTCCGTCTAGTCAAGGCTATAGATTTTCCAGTGGTCATGTATGGATGTGAGAGTTGGACTGTGAAGAAAGCGGAGCACTGAAGAATTGATGCTTTTGAACTGTGGTGTTGGAGAAGACTCTTGTGAGCCCCTTGGACTACAAGGAGATCCAACCAGTCCATCCTAAAGGAGATCAGTCCTGGGTGTTCATTGGAAGGACTGATGCTGAAGCTGAAACTCCAATAATTTGGCCACCTCATGCAAAGTGTTGACTCATTGGAAAAGATCTTGATGCTGCGAGGGATTGGGGGCAGGAGGAGAAGGGGACGACAGAGGATGAGATAGTTGTATGGCATCACTTACTCAATGGAGATGAGTATAAGTAAACTCCAGGAGTTGGTGATGGACAGGGAGGCCTGGCACGCTGCAATTCATGGGGTCACAAAGAGTCGGACACAACTGAGTCACTAAACTGAACTGAACTGAACTCTACATATGAGTTAAATAGAGCAGGTGACAATATGCAGCCTTATCTCCCATTCCTTTCCCAATTTTGAACTGATCTGTTGTTCTATGTAAGGTTCTAATTGTTGCTTCTTAACCCACACACAGGTTTTCCAGGAGACAGCTAAGGTGGTCTGGTATTCCAATCTCTGTAAGAACTTTACAAACTTTATTGTGATCCATACAGTCAAAGGATTTTGTGTAGTCAATTAAATAGAAGTAGGTATTTTTCTGGAATCCCCTTGCTTTCTCTATGATCCAATGAATGTTACCAGTTTGATCTCTGGTTCCTCTGCCTTTTCTAAATCCAACCTGTACCTCCAAAAGTTTTTGATTCAAGTACTGAAGCCTGGCTTGAAAGATTTTGAGCATAACATTACTAGCATGAGGCTCCAATGTAGTAAGGTTGGGGCTTCCCTGGTAACTCAGCTGTAAAGAATCTACCTGCAATACCGAGTTCTGGGTTTTATCCCTGGGTTAGGAAGATCTCCTGGAGAAGGGTATGGCAACCCTCTCCAGTATTTTTGCCTGGGAAATCTCATGAACAGAGGAACTTGGCAGGCTAGAATCTGTGGGGCAGCAAAGAGTCAGACACAACTGAGTAACATTTACTAGCATGAGACTTGAACACAATTGTCCAGTAGTTTGAACATTCTTTAGCACTGCCCTTCTTTAAAATTGAGAAGAATGCTGATTTTACTTCCATTCTGTGGCCACTACTGGGTTTTCCAAATTTGTTGACATATTGAGTGTAGCATTTTAATAGCATCATATTTTAGAATTTTAAATAGTTTAACTGGAATTCTATCACCACCACTAGCTTTGTTCATAGTAATGTTTCCTAGGGCCCATTTCACTTCACAGTCCAGGATACCTGGCTCTATATGAGTGACCACACCATCATCATTATATGGCTCATCAAGACCTTTTTGTACAGTTCTGTGTATTCTTGCCACCTCTTCTTAATCTCTTCTGCCTCTTTTAGGTCCTTACCATTTCTGTCTTTTATCATGCCCATCTTTTCATGAAATGTTCCTTTGATATCTCCAATTATCTTGAAAAGATCTCTAGTCTTCCCCATACTATTTTTTTCCTACTTCTTTGCATCGTTCCTTGAAGAAGGTCTTCTTTATCTCTCTTTGCTATCCTCTGAAACTGCATTCAATTGAGCATATCTTTCTCTTTCTCTCTTGCTTTTCACTTCCCTTCTTTCTTCAGCTATTTGTAAAGTCTCCTCAGATAACCACTTTTCCTTCTTGCATTTCTTTTTCTTGGAGATGGTTTTGGTCACTGTCTTCTGTAAAATGTTGAATGAACCTCTATCCATGGCTCTTCAGGCACTCTGTCTACCTCATCTAATACCTTGTATCTACTCCTCACCTCCACTGTATGATCATAAGGGATTTGATGTAGGTCAGACACTTGAACGACCTAGTGATTTTCTCCACTCTTTAATTTATGTCTGAATTTTGCCATAAGGAGCTGATGATCTGAGCCACAGTCTGCTCCAGGCCTTGTTTGGCTGACTGTATACAGCTTCTCCATCTTCAGCAGCAAAAAAAAAAAAAAAAAAATGTAATCAATCTGACTTCGGTATTGACCATCTGATGATGTCCATGTGTAGAGCCAACTCTTATGTTGTTGGATAAGTGTGTTTGCTGTGACCAGAGAATTCTCTTGGTAAAGCTCTGTTAGCCTTTGCCCTGCTTCATTTTGAACTCTAAGGTGAAACTTTTCTGTTATTCCAGGCATCTCTTGACTTCCTACTTTTGCATTCCAATCCTCTATGATGAAAAAGGCATCTCTGTCTCTCTCTCTCTCTCTTTTTTTTTTTATGTTAGTTCCAGAGAACTGGTCAACATCACTCTTCATAGAACTGGTCAACATCAGCTGCTTCAATATAAGTAATTTGAGGATAGACTTGGATTACTGTGATGTTGAATGGTTTGCCTTGGAAATGAACCAATATTTTTCTGTCATTTTTGAGACTATAGCCAAGTACTGCATTTTGGACTCTTTTGTTACTATGAGGGCTACTCCATTTCTTTTAAGGGATCCTTGCCCACAGAAGTAGATATAATGGTTATCTGAATTAAATTCACCCATTTGTGTCCACTTTAGTTCACTGATTCCTAAGATGTTGATGTTTACTATTGCCATCTCCTGCTTGACCACATCAAATTTACCTTGATTCATGGAACTCACATCCCAGGTTCTATTGTTCTTTAAAGCATCGGACTTTACTTTCACCCCCAGACATATCCACAACAGAGCATGGTTTCTGCTTTGGCCCAGCCACTTCTTCTTTCCAGAGGTATTAGTAATTGCCCTCTGCTCTTCCTCAGTAGCATACTGCACACCTTCCAAATTGAAGGGCTCATCTTTCAGTGGCATATCTTTTTGCCTTTTAATACTGTTAATCAGGTTCTTGTGGCAAGAATACTGGAGTGGTTTGCCATTCATTTTTCCAGGGGACCACGTTCTGTCAGAAATCTCCACTATGACACATCTATCTTGAGTGGCTTTGTATGGCACAGCTCATAGCATCATTGAATTATGCAAGCCCCTTCTCCACCACAAGGCAGTGGTCTATGTTTAACCAAAACATGCACTTTTTAGGAAAAAAAAACATAGTCTAGAATTTTTCACCAGTTCAGTTCAGTTCAGTCACTCAGTCGTGTCCGACTCTTTGTGACCCCATGAATTGAAGCACGTCAGGTCTCCCTGTCCATCATCAACTCCCGGAGCTCACCTAAACTCATGTGCATCGAGTCGGTGATACCATCCAGCCCTCTCATAGGCTGTCATCCCATTCTCCTCCTGCGCCCAATCCCTCCCAGCATCAGAGTCTTTTCCAATGAGTCAACACTTCGCATGAGGTGCCCAAAGTATTGGAGTTTCAGCCTCAGCATCAGTCCTTCAAATGAGCACCCAGGACTGGTCTCCTTTAGGATGGACTGGCTGGATCTCCTTGCAGTCCAAGGGACTCTCAAGAGTCTTCTCCAACACTTCAAAAGCATCAGTTCTTCAGTGCTCAGCTTTATTCACAGTTCAACTCTCACATCCATACATGACCACAGGAAAAACCATAGCCTTGACTAGATGGATCTTTGTTAACAAAATAATGTCTCTGCTTTTTAATACGTTGTCTAGGTTGGTCACAACTTCCCTTCCAAGGAGTAAGCGTCTTTTAATTTCATGGCTGCAGTCACCATCCGCACTGATTTTGGAGCCCCCCAAAAATAAAGTCTGACACTGTTTCATTGTTTCCCCATCTATTTCCTGTGAGTGAAGGGACCAAATGCCATGATTTTAGTTTTCTGAATATTGAGCTTTAAGCCAACTTTTTCACTCTCCACTTTCACTTTCATCAAGAGGCTTTTTAGTTCCTCTTCACTTTCTGCCATAAGGGTGGTGTCATCTGCATATCTGAGGTTATTGATATTTCTCCCAGCACTCTTGATTCCAGCTTGTGCTTCTTCCAGCCGAGCGTTTCTCATGATATACTCTGCGTATAAGTTAAATAAACAGGGTGACAATATACAGCCTTGATGTATTCCTTTTCCTATTTGGAACCAGTCTGTTGTTCTATGTCCGGTTTTAACTGTTGCTTTCTGACCTGCATATAGGTTTCTCAAGAGGCAGGTCAGATGGTCTGGTATTCCCATCTCTTTCATGATTTTCCACAGTTTATTGTGATCCACAGAGTCAAGGCCTTTGGCATAGTCAATAAACCAGAAATAGATGTTTCTTCTGGAACTCCCTTGCTTTTTCGATGATCCAGCGGATGTTGGCAATTTGATCTCTGGTTCCTCTGCCTTTTCTGAAACCAGCTTGAGGATCTGGAAGTTCACAGTTCACTTATTGCTGAAGCCTGGATTGGAGAACTTTAAGCATCACTTTACTAGCATGTGAGATGAGTGGAATTGTGCGGTAGTTTGAGCATTCTTTGGCATTGCCTTTCTGGCTCAAACAGTAAATAATATGTGAGGAAGGAGACCACAGTTCATTCCCTGGGTTGGGAATTTTCTCTGGAGGAGGGAATGGCAATCCACTCCAGTATTCTTGATGGAGAATTCCATGGAAAGAGAAGCCTGGCAGGCTACAGTCCACGGAATCGCAAAGAGTAGGACACGACTGAGTGATTAATATACATTGTTTAACTTATATGCAGAGTACATCATGAGAATCGCTGGGCTGGAAGAAGCACAAGCTGGAATCAAGAGTGCTGGGAGAAATATCAATAACCTCAGATATGCAGATGGCACCACCTTATGGCAGAAAGTGAAGAGGAACTAAAAAGCCTCTATATGAAAGTGAAGCAGGAGAGTGAAAAAGTTGGCTTAAAGCTCAACATTCAGAAAATGAAGATCATGGCATCTGGTCCCATCACTTCATGGGAAATAAATGGGGAAACAGTGGCAGACTTTATTTTTTGGGGTTCCAAAATCACTGTAGTTGGTGATTGCAGCCATGAAATTAAAAGACACTTACTCCTTGGAAGGAAAGTTATGACCAAACTAGATAGCATATTCAAAAGCAGAGACATTACTTTGCCAACAACTTTGCTATCTAGTCAAGGCTATGGTTTTTCCAGTGGTCATGTATGGATGTGAGAGTTGGACTGTGAAGAAGGCTGAGCACCAAAGAACTGATGCTTTTGAACTGTGGTGTTGGAGAAGACTCTTGAGAGTCCCTTGGACTGCAAGGAGATCCAGCCAGTCCATCCTAAAGGAGATCAGTCCTGGGTGTTCATTGGAAGGACTGATGCTGAGGCTGAAACTCCAATACTTTGGCCACCTCATGCAAAGAGTTGATTCATTGGAAAAGACTCTGATGCTGGGAGGGATTGGGGGCAGGAGGAGAAGGAGACGACAGAGGATGAGATGGCTGAATGACATCACGGACTCGATGGACATGAGTTTGAGTGAACTCTGGGAGTTGGTGATGGACAAGGAGACCTGGCGTGCTGCAATTCATGGGGTCACAAAGAGTCGGACACAACTGAGCGACTGAACTGAACTGAACAGAGTTAAATAAATAACACCAAAAAGTACTCCCTGAAATCTGATCTATATGGTCAAAAGATTAATAGACACACAGAGATACACCTAAGTTATAAAAGAATCAATCCACATTATCTTTTAGTACAATTATTGTTCCATTTTATAAATCAAGGTCACTGATCTCTTTAGAGCATATTATAACACATAGTTCTATATTACCTCTTTCGCATGCCTGTTCAGTTGTCCCCATACACTTATCAAACAGTTTCAACTTTATCCCACTGATTAGAGGCTCCACATATATCATACACAAAAGGGTCCTAGGCATTTGGGTCTATTAGTAAACTCTCTATTTCATTAGTTGTTTGTTGATGTGCTGAGCACTATACTGTTTTAAGTATTAAAACTTAGTAGAATATTTTAATATCTGATACTGCTCCATTTCTAGTGCTTTCCCATATATTTTTATGTACCTATGTTTCCACAAGAACTGTAATATCAGTTTTCTAGAGTCATACAAACAACGTGCAATGTTTTTTATTGGAATCATTTCAAACTTATAAATTAACCTAAGGGAAACTGACATCTTACTTAGACATTCCTTCCAAGGATAAGGGAAGTTTCTCCTTTTTGTGTTCAGAAGTATTTTAAGTTTTCTTAATGCTGGCTTTGAACACTTTTAAAGTATATTTTTAAGCATTTAAACTTTTGTGTTATTGTTGCTATTGTAAATCGATATTTTTTTTTCCTTTATAGTTTCTAACTGGCAATTGATTTCTGTGCATAAATTTATATCCTCATATCTTGCTGAATTATTTGTTTGTTATAGTCTTGATTCTCAAGGTCAAGTTTTTTCCATATCATATGAAATTATCTACAAATAGTTTCCTTTCTTTTGCTGTTCTTACACCTCTAAAGGTTCTGTTCCTATTGGATTGGTTAATTCCTCCAAAACACTGTAATGGAGATTCTGAACATTCTTGCCTTTTTCCTGACCATAGTGGGAATGTTTCCATTGTTTTCTTATTAGTAAACACTAGATTTTGTACTAAAGAAGTTATCCTTGGGAATACTCCTTTTATAAAGTATATGTTGATTTATTCCAAGGCTTTTTCAGCATCTGTGGGGATAATTATGATTGTTTTGTTCTGCTTAGATATATTTAAATGATACAGTTCTTAATGCATGTTTGCATTCCTAGTATAAATTCTACTTAGTCATGGTATATTATTTGCTTAATCTGATGTTGGAGTCTGTTCACTAACACTTTATTTAGGATTTTTGCATTACTTTCCTAAGTGCTTTTGTTCTATGAGTTCTTAGCCACATTTATCCAGTTGGGTATATCAATGTTTCATCTGCTTCATAACAAGAATTTGGAAGTTTTTCTTAATCTTCTATGCTTTGAAACCATTTATGTAGCATTGAGACAATCTCTAAAGATTGAATAGACAGACTTTCCCTCTGAAAATATCTGTATCTGGTAATTTTGTTTCTTTGTTTGGTTTTGATTTATTTTGTTTTAGTAGATAGTTTCTTGATAATGTTTTTGATTTCTTCTGTGGAATTTGGTCTTCTAAATTTTTGTCACTAATGCAGTTACTTTTGATATGCTATAATTCCCCAGTTATCTCAGTGTTTAATTTGCATAAAGCAGATATATATATGTGTGTGTGTGTGTGTATATATATATATATATATATAAACAAATATCTCCTGTTATTTCTCTTGTCAATTATTTTCTACATTTGTGCTTTCTCTTATACCTCAGTTTCATTAACTAGTAGTTTGTCTATTTTGTTCATTTTTTTTCCAGATGAGAAAATACAAAAACAGTAGAGCAACCCAATCAAAAATTTTATTTGATTTAAGTTGCTCTACTGTTTTCCTACTTTCTCATAAATTGGTATTATTATTGCTATTCCACAGTTTGTACTTTATTTTGGTTTATTTTGTTCTTTTTTCTAGATTTATAAGTTGACAAGTTAATTTCTAATTTCTATTATTTTCTTTGCAGTGATGTTGGTTCTTAAGTCTATAAATTTTTCTGTGATCACACAATTAAATCCCAATTTTTATTTATAGTGTTTCTATTATCACTATTTTTCAAACATCTGTTTATACTTTTCATTTAACCAAGAGTTTTTAAATGATTTTTAAATTTCCAGATAGGGGTTCTCTTAAGCTTGATATCTTTAATTTCTACTTTTGTTGCATTGTAATAAGAATGATCATTTGTAATATGTTTATTTCATGAGAATTATTGGAGCTTTATTTGTGATCAATTTTTGTGATAGTTCTGTATGTAAATGAGAATATGTATTCTCTACTTTCACAGTGTTTCACCCACGTGCTCACTCACTATCTATATGGTTTTTCTGTTGACAATGTGGTTTATATCATCAGTATCCTCAGTTTTTGTCCATTTGGCTTGTGTTATACTGACAGTAATGTTTGTTTCTTTTTATTAATATGTGTCTATTACTTTCTCCTTTAATTTCTGCTGACCAGTTCCTGCTTTAGGTCACAGCAATGTTGTATGATGTAGAAATATTTATAACTATTATATCTTCATTGAGGGTCAAGGCTTTTAGCATTTAAAGTGTTCTATTTTATCTCAATTCATGCTTTTTATTTGGTAGTCTATTTGCCTGGTAATAGCATTATGAAACTTTCTTTCATTTTTTTCCCGTCCTTTGACTGATATATCTTTGTTCATCCCTTTAAATTTAGTCTTTTTGAATCTCTTTATTTAGATGTGTCTCTATACAACATAAATTTGGTTTTGCTCTATGGACCAATATGAAAAATCTTTGTCCTTCTACTATGCCAGTTTAACTAGTTTAGATTTATTGATAAGGTAAATGTATTTGATTCTTCTAATACCTCTAATATATTCTTATCATATTATTTCATAATTATGCATATATTATTGTGCTGTGGTCACAAGTGATATACCTTCACTGTTCTCTTTTTTCCCCTTATTCGGAGAGTGGTTTACATTTAAATTCTGATGGTAACATGTATAGCTGTATATTCTAAAATACTCTTAATCCACCTCCCCTTTTCTCCTTGTGTAACTGTTCACTAACTAGTTTGTCAGGTTTACAAAGTGTCCTTTGACTCCCATAAATACCCCACTTACTGTAATAAATGATTCTGTTCTACTATCTTTCTTTCCCCTTGCCTCACATTTCTAGTCATAATATTTGTATTTTTTCAGAACATATAATGTTTACATAATATTATTTAACCCTTTCCTCTTATTTTTATTTTAAATGTTTGATTATGTGCATAAATGCTCACCATCACACCTTTTTACCATTAATTCCTTGATTGGATAAATCTCATCCTTTAGTAGCAAGATTGGGCAAAGTGTTCGTAAACAAAGTATTGCTTGATTTATTCTAAGTTTAAAATAGTATCTATCCTCATCTATCAAGGGTAAATTTTCTGGATATAAATTTTTTGGCTCGTATTTTCTTTCTTTTTTTGAATTTCTTGTAAATATTTTGCACAGTTGCCCTATTCTCTTAAGAAATCTGATGCCAATCACATTTTCTTACCCTTTTAAGTTTTTTTTTAATTTTTATTCCTGAAGACCTTGTAGGTATTTTTGTTTTTCTAGTAGTTTACTAAAGTATGTTCTAGAGTTTATCATTCTCATGTAACTTAATTGGCCTTTGTTCATATGAATATGGTGATTTTACCTTATTTTAAGAAAGTTTCCCTTGATGATAACTCCAAATATTTGTTTTCTTTCATTGTAGTATTTCCAGGAAAACCAAGTAAAAAATGTAACATCTACTTTTCCTGTTTTGTTTTGTTTTGTTCCTTCAATTTTTATATCCAGTTTTGTTTAATCTTATTTTTGTCAGTTTCTCAGTTTTTGAAATTCTGGCCCTAGGTATATTAGTTTTTTTTATTGCTGTATAATAAATCACCTTGATTCTGTTCTGTTAATGTGCTTTCACAAAAAAATCACAGTACAATTTCTAGGTGTCTAGTGATCTGGGATATATTAAAATATCCTTTCCAAGGTAAAAGGTAAACTGCTCATCTGGTGCCTCCTGAAATGGATCTCTTTGCATTTTGATGTATACCTCATGTGGATATACTACACTAACTCATTTATTAAGTGACCTGAAAGTTGCTATTAATAGATTTGAGAGACTTCCAGAACAAGAGAAGATTCTTCAACAGGTCCAGTCTGCCTTACAAGCCATGCTGACACTTAAGCCATGTGATCCAACAGATATAACGGTGTTTGTAATGTCAGCAGCAGATAGAGATGCTGTATGGATATTTTGGCAGCTCCATACAAGTAAATTACAACACAGACCCTTAAGATTTTGGAGCAAAGCCATGTCATCTGTGAAAAGCTCTCCTTTTAGAATCAGCTTTTAGCATGTTACTGGCCCTTAGTAGAGACTGACTACTTGACCATGGGTCACAAGTAACTATACAACCTGAACTGATTGTTATCCAACCCATCAAACTATAGATCTGGGTGTGCACCTCCAGACTCCAATACTAAATGAAATTCATATATGTGAGATTGGACTGAAGCAAACCTTGAGCACACAAGTAAGATTCATGTGGAAGTGCCCCATATACACATACCTGACTCTTACTACACTATCTTTTCTCTGTTAGTCCATACCTATGTCCTCATGCAGAATTTCCTACAGGTTGAGTAAGAAAGAAAAAAATAATTTGATCCAGATTTATTGCTGGTTCTGTATGATATTGCAAGTGCCAGCCACAAATGGATAGCAGCAGAACTACAGTCCTTTTCTAAGGTAACACTGAAAGACAGTAAAGAGGAAAACTCCTCCCTTTGGGCAGAACTTCATATAGAGCACTTGATTGTTCATTTTGCTTTGAAGAAGAAATGGCCAAAGTCATGAGTGTATACCATTTCATGGACTGTGGCCAGTGGTTTAGATGATCGATCAAGGCTTTAGGAAGAACGTGGCTGGAAAGTTAGTGGTGAGAAGGTCTGGAAAAAGACTTATGTGGATAAACCTCTCCAAATGAGCAAATGAAATGCATATATTTGTGTCCCATGTGAATAGTCACCAGAGTAATTCATCAGAGATGGATTCTAATAACCAAATGAAGAGAATGACCTGTTCTATAGGTTTTAAGCAGTCTCTTTGTCTGGTTATCCCTCTAAATATCCAATGGGCTCATGGACAAAGTAGCCGCAGTGGCAACAATGGAGGTTATGACTGGCCTCAAGAGTCATGAACTCTAACTAACCAAGGCTACCTGACTAGAGCTAATGCTGAGTGCCCAGTCTACCAGCATCTTCACAAACACAGCTTTTCCAGCATGGCAGCATTCCCTATGGTGATAAGCTACCTGATAGAAGTTTGATTACACTGGACCACTTCCACCATGGAAGGAGCAGTATTTTTTTTTTTTTTTTTTTACTGAAATAGACATTTATTCTAGACATGAATTTGTAGTCCCTGCCTGTACAATTCAGCTCAGTCTCTCAGCCATGTCTGACTCTTTGTGACCTCATGGACTGCAGCACACCAGGCCTTCCTGTCCATCACCAATGCCCAGAGTTTATTCAAACTCATGTCTGTTGAGTTGGTGATGCCATACAACCATCTCAACCTCTGTCAATCCCTTCTCCTTCTGCCTTCAATCTTTCTCAGCATCAGGGTCTTTTCAAATGAATCAGTTCTTCACATTAGGTGGCCAGAGTATTGGAGTTTCAGCTTTAGCATCAGTCCTTCCAATGCATATTCAGGACTGATTTCCTTTAGGATGGCCTGGTTGGATCTCCTTACTATCCAAAGGACTCTTAAGGGTCTTCTCCAACACCACCGTTCAAAAGCATCAATTCTTCTGCACTCAGCTTTCTTTATAGTCCAACTCTCACACTCCATACATGACTACTGGAAAAACCATACCTTTGACTAGATGGACCTTTGCTGGCAAAGTAATGTCTCTGCTTTTTAATAAGCTGTCTAGGTTGGTCATAACTTTCCTTCCAAGGAGTAAGCATCTTTTAATTTCATGGCTGCAATCACCATCTGCAGTGATTTTGGAGCTCCCAAAAATGAAGTCCCTTACTATTTCCATTGTTTCCCCATCTATTTGCCATGAAGTGACGGGACCAGATGCCATGATCTTAGTTTTCTGAATGTTGAGTTTTAAGCCAGCTTTTTCACTCTCCTCTTTCACTTTCATCAAGAGGCTCTTTAGTTCTTCTTCACTTTCTGCCATAAAAGTGGTGTCATCTACATATCTGAGGCTACTGATATTTCTCCTGGCAATCTTGATTCCAGCTTGTGCTTCATCCAGGCTGGCATTTCTCATGATGTACTCTGCATATAAGTTAAATAAGCAGGGTGACAATATACAGCCTCGATGTACTCCTTTCCCTCTTTGGAACCAGTCTGTTGTTCCATGTCCAGTTCTAACTGATGCTTCCTGACCTGCATACAGATTTTTTCAGGAGGCAGGTAAGATGGTCTGGTATTCCCATCTCTTTAAGAATTTTCCAAAGTTTATTGTAATCCACAGTCAAATGCTTTGGTGTAGTCAATAAAGCAGAAGTAGATATTTTTCTGGAATTCTCTTGCTTTTATGCTGCCTGTAATTCTTCTTTCCAAATGACCATCTGTTGACTTACATAATACCTTATCTTGATATTCCACACAGGATTGCTTTTAATAAAGACATGTATTTCATGGTAAATAAGCTATGGCAATGGACTCAGGCTCATGGAATTCACTGATCCTAACATCTTTCTCATCAGTCTGAAGAAGCTTATGTGATAGAATTGTGGAATGGTCTTTTGAAGACTCAGCTATGATGAAGACTAGGTGGCAATACTTTGTAGAGCAGAAGCAGTTTTCTCTCAGATGAGATACGTACTCTGAATCAGCATCCAAGGTATGGTGCTGTTTCTCTTTTATCCAGGACTCACAGATCTGAGAATTAAAGTATAGAAATAGGAGTGACTCCTGTCACTATTAACTCTAGTGATACACTAGCAAAAGTTTTGCTTCCTGTTCCTATAACCCTCAGTTTTGTGGAAGAGTGTTTCTAGTTCCTAACAAAAGAATTCTTCCATCAGAGGACATAACAATAATTCCACTGAACTGAAAGGTGAGACTGCCACCCAACCCACTTTGGGTTCCAAGTGTCTCTGAATCAACAAGCAAAGAAGGGGCTACTGTTAGGGGCAATTGGTCCCTACCAGCAAAGGGAAAGAGGTTTGTTATTACACGGTGGAGATATAGAAGAGTATGTCTGAATTATAGACAATAAATTAGAATCTCTCTTAGTTCTCCTTTGTTCTGTAATTAAAGTCAATTTAAAAAGGCACAACCCAACTCAGGCAGGACTATTAATAGCCAGAATTTTCAGCAATAAAAATTTGGATTACCATGCCAGAGAAAGAACCATGACCAGATGAGGTTGACTGCCTCAGCAAAATAAATAAATAAAAGAAAAATAAATACCAGCTGTAATTACTTTGCAAAGTGAGAACAGTAATAGTTATGAGGATTTTCCTTCACAATATAAACTATTTTTGTATACATATTAACAAAATATTTTTTCTTCCCTATTTTATCTACTTATTACTGAACATAGTATATTTTAATAATAGATAAGTTTTTATCTCAGAATTTAAATTATAGCATTTCAAAAGAGAAACTGAACATCTCCCAAAAACTTGGCATTATTTTCTGGGGAAAGGGTTAGCATGATTTGAATTGTATGCAGGATAGTTGAATCATGTTAAGAGGAAGTCTGTCTTTGTTGTTTGGAGATTAAGTATGGTTGAGGAGATGTGTTCTATGTACGGCTAAGGAAATATGTTCTATGGGTGCCAGTTTGACAAAAGAAGGACACTGATGGCTTTTTAATGTGACATTTTGGCTAAGCTATAGCCCCAGCTATTAAATCAAACATTAATTCTGGGGTAAGATGTAAGTCAATTAATCAGTTGACTTCAAGTAGGGAAGATTATCCCAGATGAATTTGAAGAATCAGTTGAAAGAGTTTAGTAATCCAGACTGCTCAACATTTTGTAATAATCTATTAGGGTCTTTCTGGTGGCTCAGATGGTAAAGAATCTGTCTGCAATGCAGGAGACCTAGGTTCGATCCCTGGGTTGGGAAGATCCCCTGGAGAAGGAAATGGTAACCCACTCCAGTATTCTTGCCTGCAGAATTCCATGGATAGAGGAGGCTAGCGGGCTATAGTTCACAGGATCACAAAGAGTCAGACACGACTTAGCAACTAACAAACACACATAATAATCTATAATGAAAAAGAATATATATATATATATATATATATATATATATATATATATAACTGAATCACTTTTCTGTATACCTGAATCGTTGTAAGTTAAATACACATCAATAAAAATTAATTAATTAAAAAGCAAGGTTGAGACTTTCCCAAAAGAGAGAAGGAATTCTCACTAAAGAGAGCAATTTGAGTTTGTGCCCATGGAGTTCTCACTTGCTTGAGCTCTTCCCTTCCTTTCAATCTGCTCTAAAGACTTTGGATTTATTATACTTGGCCAGCATAATAATGAATTCTATATGTCAATTTGATTGGCCATGGGTTTTGCAGATTAAACACCATTTCCTGGCACTTCTGTAAAAGTGTTTCTGAATGAGATTATCATCTGAATCTGTGGACTCAGTGAAGTAGTAGTGATCCCCAGCAAGGGTGGGCAAACTGCAATCCACTGAGGGACTGCACAGAACAAACAACTGAGAAACAAGGAATTCACTCATTGTATTCTTGCTTCGCTGTTTGAGCTAGAACATCTCATCTCACCTCCTCTGCCTGGGGACTGGGATTTATACCATCACCATCCTGGTTCTCAGGCCTTTGGATTCTGATTGAGCTACATCCCCAAAGTTTTCCTGGGTCTCTAGCTTACAGACAGCAAATTGTAGGACTTCTCAGCCTCCTTAATCACATAAACAATATCTTCATAATAAATCAATCTCTCTCCCCCTCCCCCTTTCCTTATCTCTGCTTCTGTGGTTCTCTCTCTCCTTTATAACAGGGTTGTTCTGGTCCCACTAAAATGAGTTCTGGAATATTTTCTTTCATTCCAGCCTCTGAACAGTCTCTTCATGAATCAGGAATTATCCAGAACTTGAAAGTTTGGTGGAACTTTTTGTAAAATAATTTTTCCCATAACTGATATTGCCAGAAATTTATTTTATTATTTATTTTCCTATTATATATTTTTTTCTATTTCACTGATTTCTGCATTTTATCCTGTCCTCTGTTCTGTGGTTTTTCTAACACCTTACAATCAAAAGCTTAGCAATTCATTTTTTATCTTTGTTCCTTCCCTAATAAGCATTGAAATTTATAAATTTAATTTGAAGTGCTGCTTTTATTTCATCCTACACTTCTATACAACAAAATATACTAATATTTAGTTTTGTAATTTTATATCTAATATGATTTCATCTGTTACCACAAGTTAACTAGGAATATTTTGTAATATCCCCAAATTGGAGTTTTCACTTGTCTTTTTTGTTACTAATTTCAAACTTAATTGCACTATTTTCAGAGAAGGTGATTTCTTTTATATTTATCAAATTTTGCTTTATGGTCTAATATCTTGTTACTTATTGTACACATTTTATAAACTTTGAGAATAATGTGGGGTTTTTTGCATTGTTACAGAGACCCATTAAATTAGATTTGTTAATGTCATTATTTAAACTTTCACTCATTTTGGTAGCTTTTGTCTAATTTATATCATTGATACTAAGACAAGTGTATCAAAAGCTTCAACTCTGGTAAATTATTCAACTTCTCCCTATAGACTTTTCTCAATTTTTTGAGAAAATATTGAGCTTATTTAATTAAAAGTATACAACTTAGATATATCATATTTTCCAAGTGAACTGAACCTCTTTCTATCATTATGTAGTGACTATGCTTATCCTTAATAATGTTCAGTTCAGTCACTCAGTCGTGTCTGACTCTTTGTGACCACATGGACTGCAGCATGCCAGGCTTCCCTGTCCATAACCAACTTCCAGAGTTTGCTCAAATGCATGTCCTTTGGGTTAGTGATGCTATCCAACCATCTCATCCTCTGTCATCCCCTTATCCTCTTGCCTTCAACCTTTCCCAGCATAAGGGTCTTTTCCAGTGAGTCAATTCATAGCATTAGGTGACCAAAGTATTGGACTTTCAGCTTCAGCCTCAGTCCTTCCAGTGAATAGTCAGGACTGATTTCCTTTAGGATTGACTGGTTTGATCTCCTTGCAGTCCAAAGAACTCTCAAGAGTCTTCTCCAACAACACAGTTCAAAAGCATTGATTCTTCAGCACTCAGCTTTCTTTATAGTCCAACTCTCACATCCATACATGACTACTGGATAAACAAAAGCTTTGACTAGACAGACCTTTGTTGGCAAAGTAATGTCTCTGCTTTTAAATATGCTGTCTACGTTTGTCATAGTTTTTCTGTCAAGGAGCAAGACAGGCTTCAAGAGTACATGAACCTTGAACTCCCAGATGTTCAAGCTGGATTTAGAAAAGGTAGAGGAACCAGAGATCAAATTGACAACATAGGCTGGATCATCAAAAACGCAAGTGAGTTCCAGAAAAACATCTAGTTTTGCTTTATTGACTACATCAAAGCCTTTGAATGTATGGATCAAAAAAAGCTGGGGAAGATTCTTAAAGAGATGGGAGTACCAGACCACCTAACCTGCCTCCTGAGAAATTTATATACAAATCAAGTAGCAACAGTTAGAACTCGACATGAAAGAGCAGACTGGTTCCAAAGAGGGAAAGGAGTATGTCAAAGCTGTATATTGTCACCCTGCTTATTTAACTTGTATGCAGGGTACATCATGCAAAATGCTGGGCTGGATGAGTCACAAACTGGAATCAAGATTGCCGGAAGAAATATCAATAACCTCAGATATGCAGATGACAGCACCCTTATGGCAGAAAATGAGGAGGAGCTAAAAAGCCTCATGATGAAGGTGAAAGAGGAGAGTGAAAAAGTTGGCTTAAAGCTCAACATTCAGAAAACTAAGATCATGGCATCCAGTTTCATCATTTCATGGGAAATAGATGGGGAAACAATGGAAATAGTGACAGACTTTATTTTTGCGGCTCCAAAATCACTGCAGATGGTAATTGCAGCCATTATATTAAAAGATGCTTGGTCCTTTGAAGAAAAGCTATTACCAACCTAGAAAACATATTAAAAGCAGTCACTACTTAACCAACAAAGGTCCATCTAGTCAAGGCTATGATTTTTCCAGTAGTCATGTATGGATGTGAGAGTTGGACTATAGAAAAAGCTAAGCACCGAAGAATTGATGGTTTTGAACTGTGGTTTGGAGAAGACTCTTGCGAGTCTATTGGACTGCAAGGAGATCCAACCAGTCCATCCTAGAGGAAATCAGTCCTGGGTGTTCATTGGAAGGACTGATGCTGAAGCTGAAACTCCAATACTTTGGCCACCTGATGTGAAGAACTGACTCATTAGAAAAGACCCTGATGCTGGGAAAGATTGAAAGTCGGAGGAGAAGGGGACAATAGAGGATGAGATGGTTGGGTGGCATCACTGTTGCAATGGACATGAATTTCAATAAGCTCTGGAGGTTGGTGATGGACAGGGAGGCCTGGCGTGCTGCAGTCCATGGGATAGCAAAGAGTCAAACACAACTGAGCGACTGAAGTGAACTGAGCAAGCGTCTTTTAAGCTCATGGCTGCAGTCACTATCTGCAGTTATTTTGGAGCCCCCAAAAATAAAGTCTCTCACGGTTACCATTGTTTCCCCATCTATTTGCCATGAAGTAATGGGACGAGATGCCATGATCTTAGTTTTTTGAATGCTTCATTTTAAGCCAACTTTTTCACTCTCCTCTTTCACTTTCATCAAGAGGCTCTTTAATTCTTCTTCACTTTGCCATAAGGGTGCTATCATCTACATATCTGAGGTTATTGATATTTCTTCCAAGAATCTTGATTCCAGTTTGTGCTTCATCTAGCCCAGCATTTTGCATGATGTACTCTGCATGTAAATTAAATAAGCAGGGTGACAATATACTGCCTTGACCTACTCCTTTCCCAATTTGGAACCAGTCTTCTGTTCCGTGTTCATTTCTAACTGTTGCTTCTTGACCTGCATACAGATTTCTCAGGAGACAGGTCAGGTGGTCTGGTATTCCCATCACTTTAAGTATTTTTTACATTTTATTGTGCTACACACAGTCAAAGGCTTTGGCGTAGTCAATAAAGCAGAAGTAGATGTTTCTCTGGAACTTCCTTGCTTTTTTGATGATCCAACGGATGTCAGCAATTTGTTCTCTGGTTCTTCTGCCTTTTCTAAATAATTAATAGCCTTAATAGTGTTGCTTGTCTTATTTTTGTCTTTTGATGTGCACTTTTTGACTTCTCTGATGGCTCAGACGGTAAAGCGTCTGCCTACAATGCGGGAGATCTGGGTTTGATCCCTGGGTCGGGAAGATCCCCTGGAGAAGGAAATGGCAACCCACTCCAGTACACTTGCCTGGAAAATTTCACAGACAGAGGAGCCTTGTAGGCTACAGTCCATGGGGTTGCAAAGAGTCGGACACGACTGAGCGACTTCACTCACTTCAGATTATTTTAGTATTCAACTGGCATATCCAACATTCCGTTCTTTGGTTTTTTAATAAATTTAATATTTTAATCAGAGGCTAATTACTTTACAATATTGTAGTGGTTTTGCCATACATTTGACCTCATTATTTTTTCATCCTCAGGCTTTAAATATGTATCTAGTGAAAAGAATATATATAGACTTTTTCTTAAGTGGATTTTGACCCTATCTTTAAACAATTATATTATATATATTAATATTATGGCTATTAAACTATTTTGTTATTTTTATAATTATTTTATTGTATTTTTCTATTCACCACACTTGCTTGATTTTTCTCTTTTTGCTTGTTATGAACTGAGCTTTGAAAGGACTATCTAAAAAAATCGAAAGTGTTGAGCAACACAACTTAACGCCATTTTTTAAATGCATTACTGAATTAGCAATAAAGTAGAAAAAAAAATATTTCCACAAAAAGCTAAGTAGACAAAAACAGTGAATCTAAAGAAGAAAGCAGAGACCCAAACCTGGTTTTATAGTGAAGAAATTTATCAAATTGGGTGACTTTAGATCCAGTTTCCAGCCCCATCTGAGTATCTATTCAAGTGAGGAGGCTAAAAAGAATTTCAACCTCCACATCATATAAAATTAAGATTCCACTAATACAGTTATGTAAAGTTTAAAAATAAAATAAAATTAAAAAAAAAAGATTCCATTGTTTGCTTCTCTGTATAAAAGTAAATAAGAAACAAACCTACAACAGTTTAGAAAATTATCCACCTGTTACTTTCACATAAAGAAAAGGTAAGAAATTTTTTACATTCTTTTGATATTTTTTCTACACTTTTGTAGTATATTTTACTCAACCAATTAGAATCCTTGTTTAGAACATGTAGTAATATTAACAATTATATTTTTATTTCTAAAAATGATAGTATTTAAATATGTTTTATAGTCTCATGTTTTCTGCTTTTCTTAATTTCTTCTTTATTTCTTTAGGCACTCCATACATATATTAAATAATAAGTGCCTGATAATCCCAATATCTTAAGTTTTAGAGGGTATACATCTATTTCTCATTTTTTTTTACTATTACTTATGATATCTCATTTTTTTCTTTGTTAAAGAAATTTTCTATGTCCTCACATGTCACTGAATACAATCTGGAAAAATTCTAAGGGTGTAAGTTGGATATAGTTTCTTACAGAGAGGAATTGCTTTTCTTTTTCCTGGCAGTACAAAGCTTAATAATCTGGAAACAAGTTTAGTATCAAGTTCAATTCCTTCATGTTGAGGTGGGTCTAAGACTTAGTTTCCCTATTTTGGTGATTGCAGGGCAATCCTAGCTTTTGTTCTTGCTCACCCTTCATCACTACTTTCTGTAGTTTCAGCTACCGTGCTTCAAAACTGGTTGTTTGGCCCTTAGGAATTCCCTTTATTTATGCTAGAGTTGATAAGTGTGTCAAAAATTAGTTTTGTTGTAGTATGTTTAGAATATAGCTATGGATGTAGTTGGAAGGCCCTTCTGTGCATCATAACAAAATATCTGTAATTTTTTTGGCCCCTCATCAGAAATGGTAATCTTTCATTTTTCAAACAGCAAGAGTCTGAAGACTAATGCAGTGTGGCTATAATAAGCTCAGTCCTTATCAAGTTTTCCCCAGACATCTCTGGACACCCATGAGGAAAGCTTTCCTGTTACACAGGCCTAGCTGCTTTTCATGTGTAACCTTGTAGGACAGACTGGCAACAACCCTCCCTGTTCAGCTCCCACAATCACTGCTTCCCACTGTGTAATGAGTTGCTGCTGCTCTTCTTATTCCATTTTGCCCTATGAAAATACATCTCTGCTCCTTAATTCACCAAAGCACTACCAAGGCCAGGCTTTTTAACATTTATCAAAACTTGACCAATAGCCTGGGACAACAAAGAAGAATTAGAGTTCTTGGGGAAAAGAAAGTGAAACAAAACAAAACAATCTTGATCTCCAATCTGACTGTCTGTATATATGGTCTCCTTCAAGGAAGTTCATTTCTGATACCCAGCAGAAGGGAAAAGTCTCAGTTTCCTTCTTATTCCAAGTCTAAGGCCAGGCTGTTCTTCAGTATATTTTCAGGGATGCTATCCATAGTGATAAACAACTTCCTGATGAAGGTGAAGGAGGAGGGTGAAAAATCTGGCTTAAAACTCAACATTCAAAAACCTAAGATCATGGCATCTGGTCCCATCACTTCATGGCAAATAGAAGCGGAAAAAATGAGAAGAGTGATAGATTTTCTCGGGCTCTAAAATCACTGCTGATGATGACTGCAGCCATGAAATTAAAAGATGCTTGCTTATTGAGAGGAAAGCTATGACAAAACTAAGCAGTATATTAAAAAGCAGAGGTTACTTTGCCAAAAAAGGTTCATCTAGTCAAAGCTCTGATTTTTCCAGTAGTCATGTAGAGATGTGAGAGTGGGACCATAAAGAAGGCTGAGCACTGAAGAACTGATGCTTTTGAATTGTGGTGTTAGAAAAGACTTTTGAAAGTCCCTTGGACTGCAAGGAGGTCCAACCAGTCAATCCTAAGGGAAATCAGTCCGAAATATTCATTGGAAGGACTGATGCTGATGCTGAAACTCCAATACTTTGCCCACCTGATATGAAGAACTGATTCATTAAAAAAGACACTGATGCTAGGAAAGATTGAAGGCAGGAGATGAAGGGGATGTGCTGCAGTCCATGTTGTTGCAATGAGTGGGACACAACTGAGTAGCTGAACAACAACAATCCATAGTGAAGATAATTGTTCATGTTTTCATGAGAATGCTTTAGGTTTTCATAGCATAAATCCTTGCCATTCTGGAATAGTAACACAGATTCACCTTTGTACATTAAAATATTAAATGATTTTTCCCTAAAATGCAACAGGATAATTTACCTTAAAAAAGAAGTCAAATATCTTCTCTATAGAAATGGAAGAATTGCCACCAGCTTTGGAAAATAATTTCATCTTTTTTATCCTTAATGCTTTAAAAAATATATTGAGTTCCATTCCTAACTAAACCACCCCATTTCTACCACATTGGTCCTTCCCAAACAAAACACTTTGCAAGCTCTTCAAAGGCAAGAATCTTGTCTTATTATTTTTATTTTTATTCCTGGGTCATGTTCAATAACATTGGAGTGCATCAATCAGTTAATGACCATATAAATGCATTTTCCATTAAAAATATGGAGAAGTTCAGTAGGAGAAACTGTATGCCATTTTTACAAAATGCCTTGCAAAAGAAGAAAAAAAGGAGAGAAAGCGGGAGGAGAGAGAGAGAATGTGTGTTTATCCTGATCAGAACAACAGGTTTGAATATTGATGAAGTGGAACCAAATATCCGCTGTGTGCACTGAACTGGAGTGAGACAGAAAAATACAGCAGACTTGTGACCAAACAGGAAATGCCCTAGTCTGTTGACACAGCATATATTCTGAGTCCAACGAGTAAGCAGGAGAAACTGACATGAATGAATATGGTTAAACGCAAATGAAACAGCCATCAAAGAAGTGTCTTTTCCTGCTTGGTGGCTGCCGGCATTCAGAGGCGTCCAGCAACAAGGGATAGGAGAATCTGCATAAAATATTCTGAGCAGAGCATAGGTAGCTGGTTCCAGACTAGATAAACAATTTAGCAAACACCCAGGAAGAATGTCTGTAACCTTCATAAAACTGAAAGGACAGGCGAGAAATGAGATGGACGACACTGTCATGGAAATTACAGTCTCAGCGATTTGGAGACATTTCATTCTGCAGAGGAGCTGGCACACTGGAGGAGGGATAAACAGGAAGTTTGAAATCTGTCTGAAATGGCATGGCATATTTTTCTTGGGGTATGGTATTAAATGAGACTAAAAGTCTCTTCAGAGAATAATATCGCTTAAAGTTCAGCTCATTTTTTGAGTAACTTAAACAACTGACTGGAGTTATTTAAAAGCAATTGCTACACGCCGGTTCCTAAAAATCATGAGACTAAATAGAATCCTGGAAAAGAAGCTGCTGTGAGAAGAAACATCAGTCTATCAGTAAACCGAGAAATTAAAAAAAAATCACGAGAAAGTCCATTTGTATGTGCAGATCTCTTGTACTTAGAGCACTATTCTAGACACTCTGAAAGGAAGACAACGGAGCAGGTTACCCATACCGTTGAAGGGTTTAGTTAAGGAGACAGGGTAATACATGGATATACCTGAGTCATTAACGCAGACAGATTCTTACCAGCTGAATACACAGAGTTCAAGAGTGATCAGAATACAGATATTACTTGAGGAAGCCGCTTTTAAAAAGGTAGGTTTTACAGTATAATTTAAAGGATATATTTGAAAGATGTATTAACTGATATTCAAATCTTGAGTATAAATTATATATATATATATATATATATATATATATATATATATATAGTGATGTATAGCGAAGTCGCTCAGTCGTGTCCAACTCTTTGTGACCCCATGGACTATAGCCTACCAGGCTCCTCTGTCCATGGGATTTTCCAGGCAATAGTCCTGGAGTGGATCGCCATTTCCTTCTCCAGAGGATCTTCTCAACCCAGGGATCGAACCCAGGTCTCCAGCATTGTAGACAGACGCTTTACCATCTGAGCCACCAGGGAAGTGTGTGTGTGTGTATATATATATATATATATATATATATATATATGTGTGTGTGTGTGTGTGTGCTTTTTTAAGCTTCCTCCTTAAAGGCAACATTTTTCAACACAGAATCACATATTTTGGCCATAGAAATTAGTTGCCGCATTTTCAGAAGTGTTCAGTTGAATTCTGTTCATTAGGTAGTCAATGAAAGAATAAAAAAGAACTAAATTGAGGTTTTAGAAACTATTTTTTATTGCTTTTATTTTATTATTTAGAAAATATTATTTTCTTCTTGGACTTTAAAGCACATTGATTTATTAAAGGTTTTAAGAAATCTTCCTGTGAAAAAAACTAATTTATTTAACCCAGCAATTTAGGTTATTTGACAGAATGCTTTTTAGATATTTTAGGAAAGCCTATCAAAATGTAAGAAAACCAGTAAACATTTTGGAATGGATGATGTAGCTCAGCTTCTCACCTTATGAGATAAAGAAATGGAGCTAAGACTCTTGCCCCTGGTTAGCAGCACTAATGCCTAAAGTTTAGCAAGTTGTTTTCTAGATTGCCAGCTCTGCTCTCTTCTGCTTTTAATTGTAGTGAAATTAAATTGTATTGACTTTAGTTTTTGTTGTTGTTGTTGTTAAAACTAATGACTTTAAGCCTGATAATGAAATTTGGATAAGATGTAAAAATCTAAAGGAAAAAATTTGGCTCAATATCATCATACATTTTCAAAATGGACTTGCTAGAAAATAGTGGCTCCTAATTTATCTTTCTATCCCCAGAGGTCTTCAAGCAGGATAATGATTTGTTGGAAGGGTTAGAAGAGACATAGCTAAATCAATTAGGTACGCACGAACTTAAAAGGGCTATTTTTGCTCTAAGAGTTTGTTATTCTATTAATGCCTTGATATGGCTATGCTGACTACAATAGAACCTGGGCAGCAAAGAATCCAAGGTCCAAAACTACCGACCCAGAACTTCCCTGGTGGTCCAGTGGTTAAGAATCTCCTTCCAATGCAGGGAATGTCAGTTTCATCTCTGGGCAGGGTACTAAGATTTCACATGCTCTGGGTAACTAAGCCCTGCAACTACTAACCCATGTGCTCTGGAGTCCATGTGCTACAAATAGAGAAGCCTCAACGCTGAAACAAAGAATTGGTATGCCACAATTGAGACTTGGCGTAGCTAAATAAATTAACAATTATTAAAAAAATACCAACCCACTTGACCAGACAAGAGCCAGAGAGAAAGACTTAGTTGGTCATGTTTGAAGAAGACACAGCCTCCAAGCAGGGTACCATGTTCACAAAACCTGGCAGAAGATTGTAGGTATTAATTCAGACATATAGTTACATGAGGGGTGGGCTGATGAAGCCACAGAGTCAAGCAGCAAGCAAATACTTGGCATCTGGAAACATTTGAGCAGGTGAAAGAATTACCAACAAAGGGATGAGAGTCACCAGCAGAACTATGACTCCATTTATAACATTCAGCTCAGTTCAGTTCAGTTGCTCAGTCGTGTCCGACTCTTTGTGACCCCATGAATCAGGCACATCAGGCCTCCCTGTCCATCACCAACTCCTGGAGTTCACTCAGACTCATGTCCATTGAGTCAGTGATGCCATCCAGCCATCTCATCCTCTGTCGTCCCCTTCTCCTCCTGCCCCCAATCCCTCCCAGCATCAGAGTCTTTTCTAATGAGTCAACTCTTTGCATGAGGTGGCCAAAGTACTGGAGTTTCAGCTTTAGCATCATTCCTTCCAAAGAAATCCCAAGGCTGATCTCCTTCAGAATGGACTGGTTGGATCTCCTTGCAGTCCAAGGGACTCTCAAGAGTCTTCTCCAACACCACAGTTCAAAAGCATCAATTCTTCGGCGCTCAGCCTTCTTCACAGTCCAACTCTCACATCCATACATGACCACTGGAAAAACCATAGCCTTGACTAGTCAGACCCTTTGTTGGCAAAGTAATGTCTCTGCTTTTTGAATATGCTATCTAGGTTGGTCATAACTTTCCTTCTAAGGAGTAAGCGTCTTTTACTTTCATGGCTGCAGTCACCATCTGCAGTGATTTTGGAGCCCAATAAAATAAAGCCTGACACTGTTTCCACTGTTTCCCCATCTATTTCCCATGAAGTGATGGGACCAGATGCCATGATCTTCGTTTTCTGAATACCATTACCAAGTGCAATCCCTATAACAGGCAGGTGGGATCTTCGGTAATTGCGTTTATATTTCTGGTTCTAGAATTGAGCAGTCTGGAGAGAGAAGGCTGAGAAAGGTGGAATGGGGTTGGCACAATCAGGTATTTATTTAGGAATAGGCCACGGGATTCTTATCAAATTAAGGAATATAGCAAGAGCTCAGTCACCACAACTGGACTGTGAAATATACATCAGGATCACAAGAAGAGTGATACAGTACTGAGCCCCTGTATCTGTCTACTCCAAGAAGTGTTTCTAAGACCAGAGTGGGACTGAGCCTAATGGTAGAAGTAAAAAAGTATCTTCAGCTGTGGGAAGAGGAAGCAAACAGAAGCCAAGCTCAACAGCTACTTCCATCTTCAAAATGTATCTCATCTAATAGAAAACATATAGGAACCAAACCCTTAATTACTTTAGTATCTTCCTGCCAACAATTTATGAGCAGACACAGCAAGCCTAGAGAGTATGTCATGTTCACGCCTATGTGTTATGTTAAGCTGAGAGCTAATATTCTTTATTTTGGTAGTGTGAAGGAAAAATATGCAGAAAAGGGTGAGAAGTCGGCCAAAAGAAGTAAAGGAATATTTCTGTGACCCATCATTAAAGCATTGCTTTATTCTGGGAGAGACAATATTGCTTTACTTTTTAAAACTTCAGGAATCAGACAAACCTAGGAAATCTTACTGTAATTAAAAGAGAAGATATTGTGATGGTTAAGAGCATGAATTCCGAAGTCAGTCCCACCTATTTTACATCCTGGCCTCATTATTTATCAGCTTATGGCTTCAAGCAAATTACTTAACCTTTTTGTAATTTCAACTTCTCTTGTAAAAAAAAAAAAACCTGAAGATAACAAAAGCAAGTATTAATAAAGTTGTATGATATATATGTTTATATGTATCTGTCTATATATCCAACAAATTAAAATTCACAATGTTTAGCAACACTACACAAACTCTTCAAGAAAATTGAAGAGAATATGTCCTCAACCCATTTTATAAGGTCAGCATTACTCTGATACTGAAACAAGATAAGTGTAGTACAAAATACAAAACCACTATAATATTGAAATTAGCCTCCAATTAAAATAAATTTAAATTTTTTAAAAAGATACAAAAACAATAGCCCAATATCCCAATAGGAATTTTTAACAAAATTTTAGCAAATTAAACCCAACAGTATAGAGAAAATATTACATAACCAGGCAGGGTTTATCCTGGGAATGCAAAGGACTACTCAAAAATCAAATAATGTAATTCATTACATTCATACTCTTAAAAGAATAATGTAATTATCATCTCAATAAACACATAAAAAGTATTTTAATAAATCTATCATCTACTCCTGATAAAATCTCTTGTCAAACTAGGGAGAAAAGTGAACTCTTTCAACCCAATGATAGACATTTATAAAAATCCTGCAGCTACCATCATACTTAATGGTGAAATCCAAAATTTTCTCAATAAAATCAGGCCAGGGACTTCCCTGGTGGTCCAGTGGTTAAGACTCCATGCTCCCAATGCAAGATGCATGTGTGTGATCCCTGGTTGGGAAACCAAGAATCTAATATGCCTCATGGCCAATAAATAAATAAAATAAAATTTAAAAAAATAAAATCAGACCAAAGATAAGGATTCCTATCTCACAGTGTCTATGCAACATATAGGTTCTACTCAGTCTGTGTTAGTTGCTGAGTCATGTTTGACTCTTCGTGACCCCATGGACTGTAGACTGCCAGGCTCCTCTGTCCATGGAATTCTCCAGGCAAGAAGACCAGAGTGGGTAGCCATTCCCTTTTCCAGAGGATCTTCGCAACCCAGGTCTCCGGCATTTCAGGCAGATTCTTTACTATCTGAGCTACCAGGAAAGCCCCTACTCAGTACAATAAGGAAAGAAAATAAATAAATGCATCAATATCAGAAAGAAAGAAATCTTTATTCTCAGGTATTATGATTATTCACATAGAAAACACAGGGAATCAGCAAAAATCTACTAGAACTAGTGAGTAAGATGAGCAAATTCCAGTTTCAAGTTCAACATACAAAAATAAATAGTAAATAGTAGCAATGAATAATCCAAAAAAAAAAAAAAAACCCTAAAAACTAATAAAAATGAATAGAAATTTTCAAAGACAAGTTTTAATCCAGGAGAAATTATTTGCAAAGACTACACATGATAAAAAGATATAAAGATAACATAAAAGTACTCTAAAATTCAGCAATAAGAAAAACTTGAAAATTAATAAAATGGACCAGAAAGTTGAAGGATACTTTAAAAAAAAAAAAAAAAAAAAAACAAAAAAAAAACACATCACTAGCAACTAAACCTGATAAATAGGCCCCATATTTATAGTCACTTCATGGCATCACTTCATGGCAAATAGATGGGGAAACAGTGGAAACAGTGACAGACTTTATTTTTTGGGCTCCAAAATCACTGCAGGTGGTGACTGCAGCCATGAAATTAAAAGAAGCTTGCTCCTTGGAAGGAAAGTCTTGACCAAACTAGACAGCATATTAAAAAGCAGAGACATTACTTTGCCAACAAAAGTCCATCTAGTCAAAGCTGTGGTTTTTGCAGTAGTCATGTATGGATGTAAAAGTTGGACTATAAAGAAAGATGAGTGCTGAAGAATTGATGCTTTTGAACTGCAGTGTTGGAGAAGACTCTTGAGAGTCCCTTGGACTGCAAGGAGATCAAACCAGTCCATCCTAAAGGAAATCAGGCCTGAATATTCAGGAAGGACTGATGCTGAAGCTGAAAGTCCAGTACTTTGGCCACCTGATGCGAAGAAATGACTCATTTGAAAAAACCCTGATTCTGGGAAAGATTTAAGGAGGGAGGATGACAGAGGGCAAGATGGTTGGATGGCATCACCAAATCAATGGATATGAATTTAAGAAAACTCCGGGAGTTGGTGATGGACAGGGAGGTCTGGCGTGCTGCAGTCCATGGGGTTGCAAACAGTTGGACACGACTGAGAGACTGAACTGAAACATAGTCAACTGATTTTTGACAAAAGAACAAAGGAAATGCAATGAAACAAAGATAGTCTTTTCAAAAAATGGTCCTAGAACAATTGGACATCCAAATGCAGGAGGAAAAAAAAAAAAAACACTTCACAAAATTAACTCTAAATAAATTGCTGGCTTAAATGTAAAATACAAGTTTAAAACTCCTAGAAAGCAAATAAGAAAAAACCTAGATGATGTTGGGTAGGATGATGACTTTTTATATAAAACATTAACAACAAGATCAATGAAACAAAGGATAAACTCTACTTTATTAAAACAAAAAATCTTTTGCTCTGTGAAAGACAATATCAAAAGAATGAAAAGCCAAGCCACAGACCAGAAGAAAACATTTTAAAAAGACACATTTGATAAAAGATTGCTCTCTAAAACATGCAAAAATTTCTGAAAGCTTAACAATAAGAAAATAATCTGATTTAAAAATGGGCCAAAGATCATAACAGACACATCATGAAAGATATACAGATAACAAATAAGCACATGAAAATATGCTCCACATCATATGACATAAGGAAAATGCAAATTAAAACAATAATACTATTACACACCGATTAGAATGGCCAAAATTCAGAATGCTGACAGTGTCAAATGGCAATATTTTTGAGCTACAAGAATGTTCATTCATTGTTGGTGGGAATGCAAAATGCTACAGCAACTTTGGAGGGTAGAATGGCAGTTTCTTAGCATACAATCAAGCATTCGTGCTCCTTGGCATTTACCAAAGGAGAGGAAAACTTATGCCCACATAAAAACTTGCACATGAGTGTTTATAGCAGTTTTACTCATAACTGCCAAAATCTGGAATTTGGCAACTCACCACGTTTCATTCAACTTTATAGGTGAATGAAAAAATAAAGTGTGGTACATCGAGACAACAGAATATTATTCAGCAAAAAACAAAACAAAACTATCAAGTAATGAAAAGCTAAGGATAGAAAAACTTTAAATGCATATTACTAAGTGAAAGAAGCCTGTCTGAAAAGACTACATACTATATGATTTCAAGTATATGACATTCTGGAAAAGAAATAACTATGGAGACAGAAAAATGGTCCATATTTGCCAGGGGTTGGGGATAGGGAGGGAAGGATGAGTTAGGTAGAGTGCAGAGAATTTTTATAACAATAAAAATACTCTTTATGATACCATGATGGATACATGTCCTTACACATTTGTCTAAACACACAGGATGCATAACACAAGGAGTGAACAATGCAAACTATGAATCTAGAGTGATAATGATGGATAATGATGATTATGTAGATTCATCAGTTGTAAAAAATGGACCACTATGGTGGGGGATGTGAATAATGAGGGAGGCTATGCATGATTCATGGCAGAGAGTATTTGGGAAATATCTATCTTTCCCTTCAATTTTGCTGTAAATGTAAAATTGCTGTAAAAAATAAAATTTGTTAAAATTAAAATTTGAACTAAAAATACTTGTCAATATTAGTGCTGACAAGGAAGTAGAAGAAATGGAACTCTCATCACTGCTGATGGGAATCTAAAATTACACAACCACAACTTTGGGACACAGTTTGGCAGTTTAAAAAAAAAAAAAACTTATAGATAAGCAAGTATCTACCACATGATTTAACCATTCCACTCTTGGGTATTTACCAGAGAGAAAATAAACATAGGCCCATAAAGATTTAACACTGTGTTTGTAGCAATGCTTAGTTTTAAAAACCTGAAACTAGAAAAATATAAGTGTATCAACAGGTAAATTAATAATTGTTGCATAGCCAAACAGTAGAATGTGACCCAGCAATAAAAAAGAAATAATAGCATGTACCATGCTATTGGTACATGCAGCAGTATATATGAACTCAAAATAGACACAAGGGGTGAAAACAGCCCCCTAAAAAATAGAGAATACAGTGTATGATTTCCTCCATATAAAATTCTGTAAAGCATGAGATAATCTATAGTGACAGCAAGCAGATCAGTGGTTACTTGAGGAAGGGAAGGGTTTAAGAATGGATGGGAGGAAGGGACCTATAAGAGGCAAGAGGAATGTTTTGGGAATAATGGATATGTTCTTTCATATAATTCTCATCACAGTATATTACACAGTCATCACACATATAATTGTGACCGAAGTTTCAGCTTCAGCATCAGCCCTTCTAATGAATATTCTGGACTGATTTCCTTTAGGATTGACTGCTTTGACATCCCTGCTGTGCAAGGGATCTCAAGAGTCTTCTCAGCAGCACTGTTCAAAAGCATCAATTCTTCAGTGCTCAGTCTTCTTTATGGCCCAACTTTCCATTACATTCATGGAGGGGATACATGAATGAATCAGTGATCAGACAATAAATTAATATGTCAATGGATATACCAAGGTTTTAAAAATACAATCTATTCATAAAATTAAAAGAATTTAATTCATTCATTTACCTTCATGTGTAAAGAGTCGCTTAGAATCTACATACTCTCAAAAAACTTTAATAATACACTGCTTTATCTTATCATTTTAAACCCAAACACATATGTGAGAAGAATAAAAAAAAAAAAATACGTGAAAACTTATCAGCTGGAGAGCTCTTTGATTTGCTGATATTTTTACAAGTTTCTTTGGACCAAAGAAAACAAAGTGAAGATCAAGCAACCCTAAGTTTCTGCTCTTGAGAACAAATTACAAGTGCCAACCATGTTCTAAGTAGAGAGCATAAATTTCACATAGCTGAATTTCCAAAATGATACTATTGCATTTTAACTATTAGCAACAAATGTATCAATAAAAGTACAACAAAAATGAATTACTCCAACTCCAAATGCTTTCAGTTCACTTCAGTTGAGTCAATCAGTCATGTCTGACTCTTTGCGACCCTGTGGACTGCAAAACACCAGGCTTCCCTGTCAATCACCAACTCCTAGAGCTGGCTCAAACTCATGTCTATTGAAACAGTGATGCCATCCAACCATCTCATCCTCTGTTGTCCCCCTCTCCTCCTGCCCTCAATCTTTCCCAGCATCAAGGTCTTATCCAGTGAGTCAGTTCTTCGCATCAGGTGGCCAAAGTATTAGAGTTTCAACTTCAACATCAGGCCTTCCAATGAATATTCAAGACTGACTCCCTTTAGGATTGACTGGTTTGATCTCCCTGCAGTCCAAGGGACTCTCAAGAGTCTTTTCCAACCCCACGGTTCAAAAGAATCAATTCTTCAGTGCTGAGCTTCCTTTATGGTCCAACTCTCACATCCATACATGACTACTGGAAAAACCATAGCTTTGACTAGATGGACATTTGGTGGTAAAGTAATGTCTCTGACTTTTAATATGGTGTCTAGGTTTGGTACAGCTTTTCTTCCAAGGAGTAAGCAACTTTTAATTTCATGGCTGCAGTCACCATCCATGGTGATTTTGGAGCCCAAGAAAATAAAGTCTCTCACTGTTTCCATTGTTTCCCCATCTCTTTGCCATGAAGTGGTGGGACCAGATTCCATGATCTCAGTTTTTTTAATGTTGAGTTTTAAGCCAGATTTTTTATTCTCCTCTTTCACTTTCATCAAGAAGCTCTTTAGTTCCTCTTCCTTTCTGCTGTAAGTGTGGTGTCATCTGCAAATCTGTGTTTATTGATATTTCTCCTCACAGTCTTGATTTCAGCTTTTGCTTCATCCAGTCTGGTATTTTTCACTATGTATTCTTCATTTAAGGTAAATAAGCAAGGTGACAATATACAGCCTTGATGTACTCTTTTCCAATTTGGATCAGTCCATTGTTCCATGTCCGGTTCTAACTGTGCTTCTTGATCTGCATATAGATATCTCACGAGGCAGGTAATGTGGTCTGGTAGTCCCATCTCTTGAGGAATTTTCCAGTTTGTTGTGATCCTCACAGTCAAAGGCTTTAGAGTAGTCAATGAAGCAGTAGTAGATGCTTTTCTGGAATTCTTGCTTTTTCAATGATTTAATGGATGTTGGCAATTTGATCTGGTTCCTCTACCTTTTCTAAATCCAGCTTCAACATCTGGAAGTTCTCCATTCATGTACTGTTGACCCCTAGGTTGGAGAATTTTGAGCATTACTTTACTAATGTGTGTGATGAGTGCAATTGTGCAGTAGTTTGAACATTCTTTGGCATTGCCCTTCTTTGGGATTAAAATAAAAACTGACCTTTTTCAGTGCTGTGCCAATGCTGAATTTTGCTGGCATATTGAGTACAGCACTTTCACAGTATCATTTTTAGGATTTGAAATGGCTCAACTGGAATTCCATCACCTCCACTAGCTTTGTTCATAGTGATGCTTCCTAAGGCCCACTTGTCTTCACATTCCAAGATGTCTGGCTCTAGGTGAGTGATCACACCATCGTGGCTATTTGGGTCATTAGGATCTTTTTTTATGTATTTCTTCTGTGTATTCTTGCCACCTCTTCCTAATATCTTCTGCTTCTGTTAGGTCCATACTATTTCTGTCCTTTATTGTGCCCACCTTTGCATGACATATTCCTTTGATATCTCTAATTTTCTGGAAGAGATATCTAGTTTTTCCCATTCTATTGTTTTCCTTTATTCCTTTTCATTGATCACTGAGGAAGGCTTTCTTATCTCTCCTTGCTATTCGTTAGAACTCTGCATTCAGATGGCTATATCTTTCCTTTTCTCCTTTGCCTTATGCAAATGTTCTGGATTAAAATAAAAATAATTTAAAAATCCATCTTTCTCATTTACCAGAATGCTGTTTTTAAAAACCTGCTTTTGAAGAAAGATTTTACACATGAACATTTCCTGTAAGCTGCAACTCTCTTCTTGCCTTGTCTTGTATTTTTGTGCATCCACTCAGCAGTGAAAATGATTAAATCTCCAGGTATCATTCCATCTGAGGGAAATGAAATCAGTGGAACAGAACATGTTCCAAGAATCATCTGTCTATTTATCCAGCCAAGAGTTTATGTGTTACCTGTCATTGGGTTGCCACTTCAGCAGAGTTCTGGGATGGACTTAATAAAGGAAATGCAGACTCTCATAAGTAGAAAGGGACACAAAATTTCTTCCAGTGAGTTCATTGACATGCATGAGAGCCAGATTACAACTTTCACAGTCCCTGAAGCCCTCTAGAGATTCCTTAAGATCTCTGGAATCAGAAGCCACTTATGTTAACCTTGGGAAATATTGGAGGCAAGCATGACTATTGCATTAATATTCCCTTGTCTGACAGAATCTTGTTTAAAATATTTGACATGGGCATGTTCCACTTAGCCACTTTCATCTCAACTATTTTGGGGTCCTCTAATGTACACTATTTTAACTTTACTACCTTTCTTTCTATATAACCTGGTCTGACTAATCATCTTTTCTCTTTAGCTCCACCATAGTATCTAAATTATTGATCCAATGGTCCACAAGCTGCCCATTCTCAACCTTTGTATACAGTCCTTCACATCACACTCCTAGTTCTTCAGTTGCTGTAATTGGTTAATCTTTTCTATATATGTCAGCCTCTGAGTTATCCATTATAAGTGATGGCTTTATCATCATTGATAACAGACCTCTGCCCAAGACTTCAGCCATCCTAGTTCCTCCTCTCTATCCTGTCTTAGTCACTACTTAAAGATCTTTACTCTTTAGGAAATAAATTTTAATAGATAATGCTTACTTGTGTGATAGAATGGATTAGTATGACTTATTGAGTTATTTTGTTTTTCCAGAGAAGCATAGATACAACTCATGATGCAATAAGCAAATTATCAATAGAAAAATGGAAAAGAGGATATAAAAAGAAAAAAGCAATTGAAGGAGCATGTGATTATTTCGTGGTATGATATAGGCACATTTTATTAATTAAAACACATAGCCGCACATACAGTTAAAACCTCCAATAACTTGTGAGACGTTTCTACTAATTAGGAGTGTGGGCAGATTGAGTGGGATAAAATCCTAGCCCTCTTCTTATAGATGTTTGGTCTTAGACAATGTAATATTCCTCTCCAGCCTCAGGTTCCTCCTTGTAAAATGAGAATAATAATACCATTTTCCTAGGGATGTTATGAAAAATAATTAAGATAATCCAAAAATCACACTTAATATACCACCCAAGACATAGTTCTCTTTCCCTTGGTAGCTCAGAAGGTAAAGCACCTATCTGCAATGCAGAAGACCTCAGTTCGATCCCTGGGTCAGGAAGATCCAAACTAGAGAAGGGAATGGCCACCCACTCCAGTATTCTTGCCTGGAGAATTCCACCAACAGAGAGGCCTGGTAGACTACAGTCCATGGAGTCCCAAGGAGTCAGACATGACTGAGTGTCTAAGCACACAGGACACAGTTGCTACCTTCTAAACGATTATGATTAAAACCTCTAAGAAAACTGCTAGTTATCATTCTTTTTTTTTTTTTTTTTTTTTTTTTTTTTTTTTTATATATATTTTTTTTTTAATTTTATTTTATTTTTAAACTTTACATAACTGTATTAGATTTGCCAAATATCAAAATGAATCCGCCACAGGTTTACATGTGTTCCCCATCCTGAACCCTCCTCCCTCCTCCCTCCCCATTCCATCCCTCTGGGTCGTCCCAGTGCACCAGCCCCAAGCATCCAGTATCGTGCATCGAACCTGGACTGGCAACTCATTTCATACATGATATTTTACATGTTTCAATGCCATTCTCCCAAATCTTCCCACCCTCTCCCTCTCCCACAGAGTCCATAAGACTGTTCTATACATCAGTGTCTCTTTTGCTGTCTCGTACACAGGGTTATTGTTACCATCTTTCTAAATTCCATATATATGCGTTAGTATACTGTATTGGTGTTTTTCTTTCTGGCTTACTTCACTCTGTATAATAGGCTCCAGTTTCATCCACCTCATTAGAACTGATTCAAATGTATTCTTTTTAATGGCTGAATAATACTCCATTGTGTATATGTACCACAGCTTTCTTATCCATTCATCTGCTGATGGACATCTAGGTTGCTTCCATGTCCTGGCTATTATAAACAGTGCTGCAATGAACATTGGGGTACTCGTGTCTCTTTCCCTTCTGGTTTTCTCAGTGTGTATGCCCAGCAGTGGGATTGCTGGATCATAAGGCATGTCTATTTCCAGTTTTTTAAGGAATCTCCACACTGTTCTCCATAGTGGCTGTACTAGTTTGCATTCCCACCAACAGTGTAAGAGGGTTCCCTTTTCTCCACACCCTCTCCAGCATTTATTACTTGTAGACTTTTGGATTGCAGCCATTCTGACTGGCGTGAAATGGTACCTCATAGTGGTTTTGATTTGCATTTCTCTGATAATGAGTGATGCTGAGCATCTTTTCATGTGTTTGTTAGCCATCTGTATGTCTTCTTTGGAGAAATGTCTATTTAGTTCTTTGGCCCATTTTTTGATTGGGTCATTTATTTTTCTGGAGTTGAGCTGTAGGAGTTGCTTGTATATTCTCGAGATTAGTTGTTTGTCAGTTGCTTCATTTGCTATTATCTTCTCCCATTCTGAAGGCTGTCTTTTCACCTTGCTAATAGTTTCCTTTGATGTGCAGAAGCTTTTAAGGTTAATTAGGTCCCATTTGTTTATTTTTGCTTATATTTCCATCATTCTGTATTAAAATTACTTTAAACCTATTTATCATTGCATATTACCTATATTTACCATCATTATTATAGTGCAGGCAATTTGTAAGTAATCCTCAATTATTTTTTCCCCAGGCCTAAAACTCAAATTTCTCTGACTTTTCCTCATAGTCTTACGTATGTCTTATTAAGGTTTTCTTTAGAGAGGTACTTTCCTGGTTGTCCAGGGGCTAAGACTTAATGCTCCTAATGCAGGGGGCCTGGGTTCAGTGCCTGGTCAAGGAAGTAGATCCACATGCTGCAACTAAGGGTTCACAAACCACAACTAAAGATCTTGTATGCCACAACTAAGACCCAGAGTAGCCAAATAAATAAATATTTTTTAAATGTCACCACTTTAATTAAAAAAAAGTTTTTAATAGAAAATCATAAAGACCCATCACAAGCATGGAAATTCAAATTCTAATCAAAAATCTTCCAACAAACAAAAGCCCAGGACCAGATGGTTTCACAGGTGAAATCTGCTGAAAATCCAGAGAAGAAGCACTTATCCTACTCAAAATCTTCCAGAAAATTGCAGAGGAAGATGAACTCCCAAATTCATTCTATGAGGCCACAATTACCCTAATACCAAAACCAAAGATGACACACAAAAAAGAAAACTACAGGCCAATATCACTGATGAACATAATTCAACAAAATTTTAGCAAACAGAATCCAACAGTATATTAAAAAGATCATACATCATGACCAAGTGGGTTTTATCCCAGGGATGCAAGTATTCTTCAGTATTTACAAATCAACCAATGTGATATACCATGTTAACAAATTGAAAGATTAAAAACGTATCACCTCAATAGATGTAGAGAAAACTGTTAACAAAATTCAACACCCATTTATGATAAAAACTCTACAGGAAAGCAGGCATAGAAGGAACATACTTCAATATAATAAAAGACATATACAGCAAACACTGCTGTTGCTTCTAAGTTGCTTCAGTCGTGTCTGACTGTATGTGACTGCATAGATGGCAGCCCAGCAGTTCCCCCATCCCTGGGATTCTCCAGGCAAGAATACTGGAGTGGGTTGCCATTTCCCTCTCCAATGCATGAAAGTGAAAAGTGAAAGGAAGTTGCTCAGTCGTATCCGACTCTTAGCGACCCCATGGACTGCGGCCCACCAGCCTCCTCCATCCATGGGATTTTCCAGGCAAGAGTACTGGAGTGAGGTGCCATTGCCTTCTTCACAACAAACACACATCAAACATTATCCTCAATGGCAAAAGAAAGAAAGAAAGCATTTCTTCTAAAATCAGGAACAAGACAAGGGTGCCCACTCTCACCACTACTATTCTATATAGTTTTGGAAGTCCTAGCCACAGCAATCAGAGAAGAAAAAGAAATGAAAGGAATCCAGATTGGAAAAGAAGTAAAACTCTCACTGTTTGCAGATAGCATGATCCTCTACACAGAAAACCCTAAAGATACCACCAGAAAATTACTAGAAGTAAAACTCTCACTGTTTGCAGATGACATGGTCCTCTACACAGAAAACCCTAAAGACACCACCAGAAAATTAGTAGAGCTAATCAATGAATATAGTAAACTTGCAGGATATAAAATTAATACACAGAAATCCCTTTCATCCCCATACAGTAACAATGAGAAAACAGAAAGAGAAATTAAGGAAGCAATCCCATTCTCCATTACAATGAAAAGAATAAAATACTTAGAATAAATTTACCGAAATAAATAAAAGACTTATATATAGAAAACTATAAAACACTGATGAAAGAAATAAAAGATGACACAAATATGGAGAAACTATATCATGTTCATGGATTGAGGAATCAATATAGTAAAAATGAGTATGCTATCCAAAGCAGTCTATAGATTCAGTGCAATCCCTATCAAGCTACCAATGGCATTTTTCACAGAACTAGAACAAATAATTTCACAGTTTGTATGGAAACACAAAAAACCTCAAATAGCCAAAACAATCTTAAGAAGAATGGAACTGGAGGAATCAACTTGCCTGACTTCAGACTATACTACAAAGCTACAGTCATCAAGACAGTATGGTACTGGCACAAAGACAGACATATAGATCAGTGGAACAAAATAGAAAGCCCAGAGATAAATCCACACACCTATGGACACCTTATCTTTGAAAAAGGAGGCAAGAATATACAATGGAGAAAAGACAATCTCTTTAACAAATGGTACTGGGAAAACTGGTCAACCATTTGTAAAAGAATGAAACTAGAACACTTTCTAACACCATACTCAAAAATAAACTCAAAATGCATTAAAGATCTAAATGTAAGACCAGAAACTGTAAAACTCTTAGAGGAAAACATAGGCAGCACACTCAAAGACATAAATCAAAGCAAGATCCTCTATGGCCCACCTTCCAGAGTAATGCAAATAAAAAGAAAAATAAAAAAAATGGGACCTAATTAAACCTAAAAGCTTTTGCACAGCAAAGGAAACTATAAGCAAGGTGAAAAGGCAGCCTTCAGAATGGGAGAAAATAATAGCAAATAAAACAACTGACAAATAATTAATCTCAAAAAATATACAAGCAGCTCATGCAACTCGATCAAAAAGCAGGCCAAAGAAATAAACAGACATTTTTCCAAAGAAGACATACAGATGGCTAACAAACACATGAAAAAATGTTCAACATCACTCATTATCATAGAAAGGCAAGTCAAAACAACAGTGAGGTACCGTCTCATGCTGGTCAGAATGGCTGCCACCGAAAAGTCTGCTGGTGCTGCTGCTGCAAAGTCATTCCAGTCAAGTCCAACTCTGTGCAATCCCATAGACGGCAGCCCATCAGGCTCCCCCGTCCATGGGATTTTCCAGGCAAGAGTACTGGAGTGTTTCCATTGCCTTCTTCAATCAAAAAGTCTACAAACAATAAATGCTGAAGAGGGTGCGGAGGAAAAGGAACCCTCTTACACAGTTGGTGGGAATGCAAACTAATACAGGCACCATGTAGAAAACAGTGGAGATTCCTTAAAAAACTGGAAATAGAACAGCAATCCCACTGCTGGGCATACACACCGAGGAAAACAGACTGAAAGAGACACGTGTACCCCAATGTTAATTGCCACACTTTTTACAGTAACTGGGACATGGAAGCAATCTAAATGTCCATCAGCAGACGAATGGATAAGGAAGTTGTGGTACATATACACAATGGAATGTTACTCAGCTATGAAAAAGAATGCATTTGAGTGAGTTCTAATGAAGTGGATGAAATTGGAACCTTTTATACAAAGTGAAGTAAGCCAGAAAGAGAAACATCAATACAGTATATCAATGCATATACACGTAATTTAGAAACATGGTAACAATGACCCTATATGCAAGACACCACAAGAAACATAGCTGTAAAGAACAGACTTTTAGACTCTGTGGGAGAAGGTGAGGGTGGGATGATTTGAGAGAATGCCACTGAAACATGTATATTGCCATATGTAAAACAGATGATCAGTGCAAGTTCAATGCATGAAACAGGGCACTTAAAGCCAGTGCTCTGGGGCAACCCAGAGGAATGGGGTAGGGAGGGAAGTGGGAGAGCGTTACAGGATGGGAGGACACATGTATACCTGTGGCTGATTCATATCAATATATGGCAAAAAACCACCACAATATTGAAAATTAATTCATTTCAGTTCAGTCATTCAGTCGTGTCCAACTCTGCGACCCCATGAATCACAGCACGCCAGGCCTCCCTGTCCATCACCAAATCCCAGAGTTCACGCAGACTCACATCCATCAAGTCAGTGATGCCATCCAGCCATCTCTTCGTCTGTCATCCCCTTCTCCTCCTGCCCCCAATCCCTCCCAGCATCAGAGTCTTTTCCAATGAGTCAACACTTCGCATGAGGTGGCCAAAGTACTGGAGTTTCAGCTTTAGCATCATTCCTTCCAAAGAAATCCCAGGGCTGATCTCCTTCAGAATGGACTGGTTGCATCTCCTTGCAGTCCAAGGGACTCTCAAGAGTCTTCTCCAACACCACAGTTCAAAAGCATCAATTCTTTGGCGCTCAGCCTTCTTCACAGTCCAACTCTCACATCCATACATGACCACAGGAAAAACCATAGCCTTGACTGGATGAACATTTGTTGGCAAAGTAATGTCTCTGCTTTTGAATATGCTATCTAGGTTGGTCATAACTTTCCTTCCAAGGAGTAAGCGTCTTTTAATTTCATGGCTGCAGTCAACATCTGCAGTGATTTTGGAACCCTCCAAAATAAAGTCTGACACTGTCGCCACTCTTTCCCCATCTATTTCCCATGAAGTGATGGGACCGGATGCCATGATCTTCGTTTTCTGAATGTTGAACTTAAAGCCAACTTTTTCACTCTCCACTTGCACTTTCATCAAGAGGCTTTTGAGTTCCTCTTCACTTTTTGCCATAAGGGTGGTGTCATCTGTATGTCTGAGGTTATTGATATTTCTCCCAGCAATCTTGATTCCAGCTTGTGTTTCTTCCAGTCCAGCGTTTCTCATGATGTGCTGTGCATATAAGTTAAATAAGCAGGTGACAATATACAGCTTTTACGTACTCCTTTTCCTATTTGGAACCAGTCTGTTGTTCCATGTCCAGTTCTAACTGTTGCTTCCTAATCTGCATACAGATTTCTCAAGAGGCAGGTCAGGTGGTCTGGTATTCCCATCTCTTTCAGAATTTCCCACAGTTTATTGTGATCCACACAGTCAAAGGCTTTGGCATAGTCAATAAAACAGCAATAGATGTTTTTTTCTGGAACTCTCCTGCTTTTTCGATGATCCAACAGATGTTGGCAATTTGATCTCTGGTTCCTCTGCCTTTTCTAAAACCAGCTTGAACATCAGGAAGTTCATGGTTCACATATTGCTGAAGCCTGGCTTGGAGAATTTTGAGCATTACTTTACTAGCATGTGAGATGAGTTCAATTGTGTGGTAGTTTAATTAGCCTCCAATTAAAATAAAGAAATTAACTTCACTGTCTCTCAGAGTTTGCTCAAACTCATGTCCATTGAGTCAGTGATGCCATCCAACCATCTCATGCTCTGTTGCCCTCTTCTCCTCTTGCCCTCAGTCTTTCCCAGGATCAGGGTCTTTTCTAATGAGTTGGCTCTTCACATCAGGAGTTTCAGCTTCAGCATCTGTCTTTCCAATGAACACCCAGGACTGATCTCCTTTAGGATGGACTGGTTGGATCCCCTTGCTGTCCAAGGGACTCTCAAGAGTCTTCTTCAACACCATATTTGAAAGAATCAATTTTTCGGTGCTCAGGTTTCTTTACAGAACAATTCTCACAGTTACACTTGAATACTGGGAAAACCATAGTTTTGACAATATGGACCTTTGATGGCAAAGTAATGTCTCTGCTTTTTAATATAGTGTCTAAGTTTGTCATAACTATTCCAATTTCATGGCTGCAGTCACCATCCAGAGTGATTTTGGAACCCAGGAAAAAGAAATCTGACACCATTTCCATATTTTCCCTATTTGCCATGAAGTGATAGGACCGGATGCCATGATCTTAGTTTCTTGAAAGCTGAGTTTTAAGCCAGTTTTCTCACATCTATAATACTTTTCCCTGTATTTGCTCTGTCTGCATACTGTTTTCCATCAAAATAGTCATTTTATTTTTATTGATAACTTAAGGAAATTTCTTCATATTCTCAACTCATTTTTAATAACGTCATGCAAGTGTTTGGGGTTATTGTCAACTTTGGGGAAATCGCTATCAAGTTTCTTTGATACATACATACACATAGTGGGAGCCATATAAAAATATACCACACATCCAAACTCTGTATATCCTATTAGCTGGGTCCTAACATTCCTGCAGGTACTACAATGCAATGTGTCATAGGGGAAAATATAAGAAAGGAAAGGTACTATAGAGGGGCAGAATGATAAAGGAAAAATTGGAACAGAAAGAGATCAGTGTCTTAAATTAAGTGCGGTTCAAGTATTTTACTTTTGCAATTTTTTACCAAATGTTAGACCCTGTCAACACAATTCTCAAGGTGCTTTGTTGTCTTCATGGAAAATCTACCTCTGCTTATCCTCACCTGAGTTTTAGGAAACTGAAGATGGGAAGAGAAAGCAACTTGTCCATAATCACGTAGCATGTAAACTGCTAGCTGAGGTTGGAATTTAAGGTTGAATAATTCCAAAGATAATACTCTAAAACAGCAAACTATGTTTCTAATAAGAAAGTAAAAGAGTTAATATATCCTTAACATATGAAAAAGCTATTTTGAATCAGTATGAGATCATCATATTCCAATGAAAACATGAACAATTTTCCAAAGAATAAATAAATGATTATCATTAAAAATTGTGCTCAGCTTTAACATGAATATATATTTGTTCAAATTTGAAAATAGATTTTCAGTGATAATAAACAGAATTGATGAACTAAGATAGGCACATAGATTGTGCCTAATAATATAACTTTGTACAAGCTTCAGGAAATTACATTGTCAATTTGGCAGTGTGTACTAATAGCTTCAAACTTGCTCATCACATCATGAAGTCATTTCACTTCCAAGACAAAAAGTCTGAGATAAATACAAAGTTTTATACAGAAATACATTGAACTGTTTTATAAATAGGGGGAAAAGAAACAATATAAAAGGAACAGTTAGGTGAATTATGGGACTATCATATAGAAAATGAAATACAGTGTGTGCTATTACATTATAGTTATGATATTTACATAATACACAGAGATACTCATGGACTACCAAGTGAAAAAAGATCTTTTATGTATAGTGCACAATACAGTCTCAACCCTATAAAAGAACACACACACACACACACATTGAGACATTAAGCAGAGATATACAACTACTTATACAGATATATATATATGGACTTCCCAGGTGGTCTAGTGGTAAAGAACCTGCCTGTCAATGCAGGGCAGATGTAAGAGACGTGGATTCGATCCCTGGGTGGGGAAGATCCCCTGGAGGAGGGCACAGCAACCCAACCCAGTATTCTTGCCTGGAGAATTCCCTGGACAGAGGAGCCTGGCAGGCTGAAGTAATTAGCGTCACATAGAGTCGGACACAACTGAAGCAATTTAGCACACATATAGATATATATAGGAGCTATAATTTCAAAAATGACATTATACTATTTTAAATTAAATTGAAAGTGCAATTTTAAAAAATAATTTCTTTGTTTTGTAATCTATGAAACAGAATATTTGTAACTACTTCTATACTTCTTGTTGTCAAGTTTAAGAATTGATGAAGGTGTGTCTATATTGAGCTCTGAAAGCATAGGTTTTTATCAAAGCATTCACTTTAGCACAGTTCAGAACAGGTGTCTGATGTTCTCAGCTCACATTTGCCTCCCCCACTGCCTTAGAGTCTGCACAGCTGTGGTTGTCTGTCTGGTGGTCTCCCAGAGGTGGCTGTGTTTCATTGTAAGGCTGTGTTAGCAAAGCCCCTGGGCTCTTATGTGAGGAAAGGCACTATATAAATGCAAAATAGTTTATTTTATTCATGCTGTCGTATAAATAGAGATCTACTTTATGTGAGCAGTTTTTCAAGGAAACTGGCTATTCTTAATATCAGGCTCCTCATTCTCAGGGCCTCCATAATCTATTGGGCAAAATTATTTTCCACCCCAATAAAACACATGCCTTCTCAGGTACAGAACAGTCATTAGAAATGTCACCTTGAACCAATACTCATCCACATAGAGGACTAGATGGTTATCTAGATGGCTTAGGCAAGAGCTGAGTCTTGCTCTGTCTGAAGCCATAAATGTCTGGCTTCAAGGACCAAGTGAGACCACTCTTTTCTCTTGGTGTCAGTAGTGACCCCTTTCTCAGCATCTCCAATATGAGAACCTGGTGAAGAGGACAGGCTCTGCAATCAGGTTAATGTAGGTTTAAATCCTAATTACACTGTTGAGAGCTCTGAGTCCTATTTTTCATTTGTAAAATGAATGTACCCAACAATTAGGGGTAGCATAGGATGATTAAATGAAGCATGTGGAAAAGTCAGTGAACACAGTGCCAGGCACATAGTAGTTCAATGCATGTTATCTATTAGAGTCTGTGTTTCTACCTCCCTCATTCAGCACCAACTTAAGAAATGTATTTAGAACACTATACTACAGGCAGGGACTGGAGGGTAGCTGGAGAATAGGAGTTATAGGGCCTGTATCTGCCTTTTAAAGAATTTACAAGCTCTAAACATAGAAAGCTTAGAACCAGAAGTGACCTCAGTAACTTATCTGTCCCACTCCTTTCATTTTTCAAATAAGAAAAGCTTATTAAAACAAGCTAGTATGGCTTCCCAGTTTTGTCTGACAAGCTCTGTGCCTCAAAATGAATCAAATACACTTGACACATTAATTTAGTTCAGAGACCCTTGGAGTTATAGGCCCCTCTTTTATGTTTTTCTTCCTTCACCTTTAAATACTAAACTAACTTTATTTGATGGTAGGACACAAACTCTTTGACTACACTTTGACTACCACTCAACATCATGGCCTAATCTTACCTCTTATCTTGATCAACCTTGTATTGTTCCTATAGCAAGGATGCTCTGGAAAGCTACTCCTATTCTCTAAGTGTTTAGTAGAAGTATACCTTTAGTTCTTTTTTTTAAATATAAATTTATTTATTTTAATTGGAGGTTAATTACTTTAAAATATTGGTTTTGCCATACATCAACATGAATCTACCACAGGTTTACACGTATTTCCCATCCTGAACCCCCCCTCCCTCCTCCCTTCCCTCAAACTAGTTTTTAAAAGTTTGAAACCCTTAAGAATGAATGTGCAAAAGAATGAAGTTTTGCCCTTTGCAAAAACATGGATGGACTTGGAGGGTATTATGCTAAATGAAATGTCAGACACATACTGTATGATGTACAAATGCTTATGAAATTCTGTTATATTCAATAGTTCCATTTTTTTAGATTTCACATAGCAGTGACATCAGAGAAAGACAAACACTATACAATGTCACCTCTATGTGAAATCTAAAAAATAAAACAAACTAGTGAATATAACAAAAAAGAAATAGATTCACAGATATAGAAAACAAACAGTGGGGAAAAAGTAGAAGAGAAAGGCAAATGGGGTAGGGAATTAAGAGGTACAAACTACTATGTATAAAATAGATAAGCTACAGGGATACATTGCACAACACAGATAATACAATCAATATTTTATAATAACTATAAATGAAGTATAACTTTTAAAATTATGAATCACTATGTTGGACACAATGCTGTGCTTAGTCACTCAGTTGTGCCCAACTCTGTGACACCAGGCTCCTCTGTCCATGGGATTCTCCAGGCAAGAATACTGGCATGGGTTTCCATGCCCTCCTCCAGGGGATCTTCCCAACCCAGGTCTCCTGCATTGCAGGCAGATTCTTTTTTTTTTTTTTTTTTTTTTTAACTTTACAATATTGTATTGGTTTTGCCATACATCAACATGCATCCACCACGGGTGTACACATGTTCTCAATCCTGAACTCCCCTCCCACCTCCATCCCCATACCATCCCTCTGGGGGAAGCCCTCCTGTCTGTGTCTCCATTGCTGTCCTGCAAATAGTTTCATCAGTACCATCTTTCTAGATTCCATACACTTGTTATTATACAATATTTGCCTTTCTCTTTCTGACTTACTTTGGAGGGAGAGGGTAGGACGAATTGAAAGAGTGGCATGGAAACACATACATTACCATATGTAAAATAGATAGCCAGTGGGAATCTCTGTGTGACACAGGAAGCTCAACCCAGTGCTTTGTGACAACCTAGAGGGGTGGAACAGGGTGGAAAATGGGAGGGAGGTTCAGGAGGGAGGGGAAAGATGCATACCTGTGGCTGATTCATGTTGATGTATGGCAGAAACCAGCACAATATTGTAGAGGAAATATCTTCGAATAAAAAATTTAACAAAATAGTAATATCATCCAACAGAGTGTAGAACATTCTTTGATCCAGGTGTTTCTAACAGTAACCTCTTCTCTCTAGTCCAGAAATCTTAATTTTTCTGTGTCATACACTCCTTTGAAAGTCTGAGGAAGCCTGTAAATTCCTCCTTAGAATAAAGCTTTTAAACACAAAAGCAAAATAGGTAAATTTCAAAAGAAACCTGTTTTATTGAGACAGTTATCCAATTAAAGGGAAAAATGTCCTATAAGATCATATATGTTTTTATTGACATATTCAATAACAAGGTCTAGTGTGGATCTAATAGCCACCATAATCTCAAAGTAATGATGAGCACAAACATGATTTGTAGACACCTGCAACAACTGTGATGTGGTATAAAGATATATGTGATTTCTATTGATGATGTCCATAAATTCTGCTAATCCTAATGTGATTTCTTTCCTACATTCATAATAGAAGGAAGTGCTAAACTCTAGTTAGAAGTTAATAAAAATGAAGATATAATAGTTAACCCATTTACATCCAGGGACCCTGTGAATTCTATTAGAGAACTCCGTAGCCTCTGTAGCCTAGAACTCCAGCTGTGATTTCTGACAGAGATCTTAGTAGACTTGGCCCAAGCTAACCATTCTGTCCTGCATGACCTCTACCTCCTCCTAACGCAGAACTCAAATGTACAGTTGCTCCTGGGGACCAGCCATTTCTTTTCTCCATGTCTTATTTCAAGAATGGCATTGAAACATGTAAAATATCATGTATGAAATGAGTTGCCAGTCCAGGTTCGATGCACGATACTGGATGCTTGGGGCTGGTGCACTGGGACGACCCAGAGGGATGGAATGGGGAGGGAGGAGGGAGGAGGGTTCAGGATGGGGAACACATGTATACCTGTGGCGGATTCATTTTGATATTTGGCAAATCTAATACAGTTATGTTAAGTTTAAAAATAAAATAAAATTTAAAAAAAATAATAAAATAAAATAAAATGGAGATGAACACACACACACAAAAAAATTCTTAATGTGATCCAACACATCCAATAAAACAATGTGTGCAAAAATAAAAAAAAAAAATAAAATAAAAAATAAAATGGGATTATCTATGAAGAATTTTAAGATATGTGAGATCATAATAGGAGTGCTCAGAGGAGTCACTTACTTCACACTATTATTGTACATTAGTTTATCATTGATGGTCAATAGAAAAGATAAGGAAACAATATCCTGAAATAAAGTCAAGTTCAATGTGTTAAAAAAAAAAAAAAAAAAAAAAGAATATCTAAACAGGAAAGTTTCAAAACTAGGTGAGGAGAAAGCAAATGAATTTTTCCAATTAGGAAATGTTTTATATAGTACCAAGTTCTCTCTTCTACTACCCAGTCTTCACCACAGATATTTTCTGATTCTCTCTCTCTCTCTTCCTCTATTTCAAGACTCAAAGCCTAGGTGGAGTTTGAATGAAAAGAACCCCTCTGGTAGACTTAGTAATATCTTTCACTACTTTGTGATGAGGAACAGCTATACAAAAAGTACTCAATATGCTTTCCTTCTTTTATTTCTCCTCTTCTTTGTTTTCATATATTCTTAACAGAAAGCACATTCTTCAATTGACCTAGAGTTAATTTTTTAAACCTTATAGGCAACACACACACAGACACACACACACTCACATACACACACAAACACCCCTCTCCTCCCCTATAGATGGCTATAGGTATACATATATATATATATATATATATATATATATATATATACAAACATAAACATAGATACAGATATATATTTCATATGTTTTAGCCTTTTAAATTTAAATGTGATCTCAGAATTTTTTCCATAAAATATAATTTTATTGTAATAAAAGTTCCATGAGGGCAGGTGTTTTGTTCACTATTGCTTCCATAACAATTAGAACAGAGTCTGGCATTGCTTGAATATTTATTGAGTGAAAACTTGTATATGTTAGCAGATAGGGGAAAAAAAAACAAGTAACAAAGCTAACTTGTGAGGATTATTTTGGTTTTATCATTTTTAACTCAAAATAAAAGGCTTTGGCTGCTAGTGATGATCTAGAGGACAAATGAAAGGTATAACTTGGAAAGTGTGAGTAAAACTATCTATGCATACCAGAGCAGAGGAAATATGAGGCAGAGTGAATATTGTTACTGAACTCTAGAATTGCCAATAAGATGGCTGTACAGCCAAGGGTGATCAATACGTATATGTTAAATAAATAAATTATAAGCTAACAACTCAACACCATGTAACTTCTTCCTCACTTCATCTGTCAACATTGCACAGACATGCTAGGCCTGTGCCAGTGGAGTAAAAGAAACTAAAAGATGAATGTTTAGCTGAGAAGGGTGGGGATTAAAGAGAACAAGGAAGGATTAGTGACCATTCAACTTCTAGTTGACCATAAAAAGATGAATATTGGGAGCAGTAATTCATATTCTGATGTAATATAACAGGAAAAGAGGGACAGGAGGGAGAAGTCCATGAAGAGTTCATAGAGACCCAGTCCATGTACATTGCCCAATAATAGCATCCAAAGTGTAGGGTCCTTTAACCCACTATATGGTAATTAAGATACTACTTGGTATAATTCATTTCCTAAAACATGATTTCTCAAGCACACCTGAAAAATGTTGATGCAGCTCCCCTTTGGAATATTTCAAGTGATAGAGATCACATCACTTTTTAAAACAGGAAGCTCAATTATTTACAGATATAATTATTAGAAACTTCTTCTTTATAAGACTTAAAATTTACCACGTTATAGTCTACTCAACACTGAGCACAAAGCCTGGTACATAGAATCCACTCAGTGATTTATTTTGCTTTATTAGCTCTTTTGTTGTTCCCCACATTGGGAGGGGCATGGTGGGAATCTGCTCACTTCAGGATGATAGTCTATTTCTTATTTTTCTTGAAAATATAGGATAATTGGGAGTAGTCCCCCAGTGGACAGCAGCTCACCACTTCATGGCCACAGTTGCATTGTTTATTCATATATATATATATATATATATATATATATATATGAATATATGCATATCTTCAATCTTTAAAAAATAAAGGTAAAGGGTATATACGAAATCAGTGCAACTCTTCAAATATTAAAACCAGCTTCCTGGGCATCTCTTTCAAAACGTTCCCTTCTCCAAATCAAAGTTCCCAAATCATGGTTTGCCTAACATTCAGCCTTTACTACTGATGATTAGGTTTATCCACTTTTAGCCTTGTAAAGGGCAGTGCTTTAAGGCTAGATCCAGACGTTCAAGTGTGGCATGACTTGTTAGATTACAGGGAATCCATTTATCATAACATTTGATTGGGATATGGATTTTTATTTACAAATGCAACTGAAAAATTGTTCCCAGTAACTAACACACATTGAGTTTCCAATTAAGTAAAAGCAATAAATTTCTCATTTAGCTCTCTCTTTTTTAGACAATTTAGTTTTTTATCCCAAATGCAGACCTTATCCCTGCTAAAATTTTTATTTTGTTGGTTTCCATGCCTCAGCTCTACCTATTGAGAGCTTTCATATTTTCATTCTTCCATTTTTTTCCTTTAGTTCACATAACAAGACAACCTGCCGACCTTGACTCGATTCCCTCCTCCTTCCACCAGAATTGGAGCAAGTTTCCTCAGTTATCCTTCCTCTCTCTATGCTAAAATTGATCTTTCCTACTTCTACATTGTTCTCACTGAAGTTAACTTCACGAATAACCACTTAATTTTCAAATCGAATAAATCTTTTGAACTCTTTATCGTATTTTATCCTTCATCAATATTTGATCATCCTTTATTTGTGGGAAAAAGGTCTCTTTTCCTAACTTTCATTACATTAATTCTATAGTTCTTCTTGATATATTTACAATAAGTCTCCTTTTAGAATAAAGTGCATCTTTCTGTTTATGCAAGATTTGTTTATGTTCCAAGGGTGGAGGGATACACTTCTAACAGATTTCGAATATTCCTTGACAAGCTTAACTTTCAATATATTATCATTTTGCTGTTATTTATGATGCTGTCTTTTCTTTCAATTGACTGTTAGTATGCATGAGAGTTTTTTTTTTCAAGTGTTAATTTGGTAATTTGCTGCTTTTTAAACTTTCTTATAAATTCATTTATTTTCCTTATGTCTTTCATATATATGATCTTATCTCTATGTCATAAAAATTTTATTTCCTTCAAGTTTTATACCTTTTATTTCTTTCTCTTGTCTTATTGGCAAGTGCATCTACATTCTAGGACATTGCTTAATTATAGTAAGCATGGTAGGCAAAGTTGGCTTGTGCTGCATCTTCTGTGTATGCATGCTCAGTCGTATTTGACTCTGGGACCCTGCCAAGCTCCTTTGTCCATGGGATTTTCCAGGCAAGAATATTGGAGTAGATTGCCATTCCCTTCTCCTGAGAATCTTCCCAACTCAGGGATCAAACCCACATCTCCTATGGCTCCTACATTCATAGGCAGATTTTTTACCATTGAGTCATTGATTACTAATTTTAAAGAAAATATGACTACTGTTTTTACATTAAAACTAATGCTAGATTTTAATTAAGATATATAATTTTATGAATGAGAGAGATTAGAGAGAGACAAGGAAAAGGAGAGAGTGCTTTTTAAAATAATTGTCTTTTTTTAGATTTATTTATTTTTTAATCGAAAGATAATTGCTTTAAAGAATTCTGTTGTTTTCTGTCAAACATCAACATGAATCAGCCATAGTTTAATGAAGTATTTCACCAACTACATTTTTTGTTGTCTATGGGGATTGATCATATTTTTAATATCATGTTTTATTGTTAGATTAGCTAACATTGACCTAACCGTATTCCCCCAGGATTAACCTGACTTAGTCAAGATTACTGTTTCAGACGTGTCTTTTTCATTTTAAACATAAAATGTTCATTTTAAAAATAAGCATATCATTTTATTTTCCTTTACTATTAAACCCTAAACTAACTTATTTTTAATATTGTTTGAGTTTCCTGAGCCATACAGCAAATTCCCATTGGCTATCTTTTTTACACATGGCAGTTTAAGTTTCCATGTTATTCTTTCCATACGTCTCACCCTCTCCTCCCCTTGTCCATAAGTCTATTCTCTATGTGTCTTTCTCCATTGTTGCCCTGTGAATAAATTATTCAGTACCGTTTTTTTAGATTCCGTATGTATGCATTAGAATATGATATTTATTGTTCTCCTTCTGACTTACTTCCCTCTGTATAATAGGTTCTAGGTTCATCAACCTCATTGGAACTGACTCAATGTGTTCCTTTTGATGGCTGAGTAATGTTCTATTGTACATATATACAACAACTTCTTTATCCATTCGCCCGTCAATAGACATCTAGGTTACTTCCATGTTCTACCTATTGTAAATAGTGCAGCAATGAACAATGGGGTACATGTGTCACTTTCAGTTTTGGTTTCCTCAGGGTATATGTCTAGGAGTGGGAATGCTGGGTCATATGGTGGTTTTATTCCTAGTTTTTAAAGGAATCTCCATAACATCTTCCACAGTGGCTGTATCAACTTACATTCCCAACAGTGCAAGAGAGTACCATTTAATCCACACCCTTTCCAGCATTTACTGTTTGTAGACTTTTTTTAATTAATTCATTTATTTTCATGGAGGCTAATTACTTTACAATATTGTAGTAGTTTTTGCCATACATTGACATGAATTAGCCATAGGTGTACACGAGGTGGGAGAGGGGTTCAGGATGGGGAACACATGCTTGCAGACTTTTTGATGATGGCCATTCTGACAAGTGTGAGGTGATATCTCATTGTAGCCTTGAATTGCATTTCTCTAATAATTAGCGATGATGGGCATCATTTCATGTGTTTGCTAGCCATCTGTATGTCTTCTTTGGAGAAATGTCTGTTTAGTTATTTTTCCCACTTTTTTGATTGGGTTGTTTGTTTCTCTTGTATTGAGTTGCATGAGCTGCTTGTATATGTTGGAAACTACTCCTTTGTCCATTGTTTCATTTCCTATTATTTTCTCCCATTCTGAGGGTTGTCTTCTCACCTTGCTTATAGTTTCCTTTGATGTGCAAAAGTTAAGTTTAATCAGGTCCTACTTGTTTCAGTTCAGTTCTGTTCAGTCGCTCA